>NC_059140.1:51248823-51887871 GCF_020740605.2 Lemur catta
AATTTTCAAACACCCAGTTTATACTCTAATATTTTCATTTTCTCAAAGATATCTTTCTTACATCTATATTCATAAGGTATATTGGTCTGTACTTTTCTTTTTTTGTTGCTGCCTTTCCTGGTTTGGGTATCAGGGTGATGTTGGCTTCATAAAATGTGATAGGGAAGTTTCCTTCCTTCTGAATGTTGTGGAATAATTTCTGGAGGATAGGTACCAGTTCTTCTTTGTAGGTCTGGTAAAATTTGGGTGTGAAACCATCTGGTCCAGGACTTTTTTTAAGGAAGGTTTTTTATTGCTGCTTCTATTTTGGTACTTGATATTGGTCTGTTCAGGAATTCTCTTTCTTCCTGATTGAGCCTAGGGAGGCTGTGTGTTTCTAAGAATTTGTCCATTTCCTCCTCATTTTCAAGTTTATGTGCATAGAGGGTTTTTTTAGTATTCCTAGATGATATTTTGTATTTCTGTGGTGTCAGTTTTAATTTCTCCTTTTTCATTCCTGATTGAGCTCGTTAGAGTCCTTTATTTTCTGCTTGTCATCAATCTAGCAAGATACATGTCAATTTTATTTTTTTCAGAGAATCAACTTTTTGTTTTAATAATCTTTCATATAATTATTTTATTATCTAGTTCATTTAGTTCTGTTCTGATCTTTGTTATTTCTTTTCTTCTGCTGGGTTTGGAGTTGGTTTGCTCACCCTTTTCCAGTTCTTTGAGGTGATTCTTTAGATGGTTGTTTTGTGATCTTTCTGTTTTTTGGATATAGGCATTTATGGATATAAATTTTCCTCTCAGGATTGCTTTAGCTGTGTCCCACAGATTTTAATAACTTGTGTCTCCTTTATCATTTAGTTCAAAGAATCCTTTGATTTCCATCTTAATTTCCTCCTTAACCCAATAATCGTTCAGCAGAAGGTTGTTTAGTTTCCATGACTTTGTGTAGAGATGAGAGTTTTTGTTGGAGTTGATTTCTAATTTTATTCCACTGTGGTGTGAGAAGATGCATGATATAATTTATATTTTTTTAAATCTGTTGAGACATGTTTTATAGCCTGGGATATGGTCAATCTTAGAGAATGTCCCATGAGCTGATGAGAAAAAGGTATATTCAGTGGTTTTGGGGTAGAATGTTCTGTAACTGTCAGTCAGGCCTATTTGTTCTAGAGTTCTGTTTAAGTCCATTGTTTCTTTGTTTATTTTCTGTTTGGAGGATCTGTCCTGTTCTGTCAGAGGGGTGTTGAAGTCTTTGGCTATTATGGTATTGCTGTTTATCATTTTGTTTAGATCAAGTAGGATTTGCTTTATGAATCTGAGTGCACCTGGGTTAGGTGCATAAATATTTAGAATTGTTGTGTCTTCCTGTTGAATTGTACCCTTCACCATTATATAGTGATGATCTTTGACTTTCATTAATTTTGTTGATTTGGAGACTAAGTTATCTGATATCAGAACTGCTATGCCAGCTTTCTTATGGTTTCCATTTGCATGGAATATTGTTTTCTACCCCTTCACCCTGAGTCAGAATGCATCCTTGTGGTTTAGATGTGTTTGCTGAAGACAGAAGATACTTGGCTTATGTATATTTACCATTTGGTCAGCCTGAAGACCTCAAAGGTAATCATAGCAACAATAAAAGTAAATAAATGGGACCTGATCAAATTAAAAAGTTTCTGCACAGCCAAGGAAACTGTCAAGAGACCAAACAGACAACCTACAGAATGGGAGAAAGTATTCACATGCTATACATTCAATAAAGGGCTGATAACTAGAATCTATGTAGAACTCAGGAAAATCAGAAAGAAAAAAATCAAACAACCGTATCAAAAAGTGAGCAAAGGACATGAACAGATACTTTTCAAATGAAGACAGACTAATGACCAAGAAACATATGAAAAAATGCTTAACATCTCTAATCATCAGGGAAATGCAAATCAAGACCACAATGACATATCACTTAACTCCAGTGAGAATGGCTTTTATCAAAAAGTCCCAAAACAATAAATGTTGGCATGGATGCAGAGAGATAGGAACACCCATATACTGCTGGTGGGACTACAAGCTAGTACAACCTCTGTGGAAAGCAATATGGAGATACCTCAAAGAGCTACAAGTAGAACTATCATTGGATCCAGCGATCCCACTGCTGGGTATTTACCCAAAGGAAAAAAAGATATTCTATAAAAAAGATATCTGTACTCGAATGTTTATAGCAGCACAATTCACAATTGCAAAGATGTGGAAACAACCCAAGTTCCCATCAATATATGAGTGGATTAATCAAATGTAGCATATGTATACCATAGAGTTCTACTCAGCCACAAAAAACAATGGTGATCTAGCACCTCTTATATTATCCTGGGTAGAGCTGGAGCCCATTCTACTAAGTGAAGTGTCACAAGAATGGAAAACAAGCACCACATGTATTCACCATCAAATTGGTATTAATTGATCAATACTTATGTGCACATATAGTAGCAATATTCATTGGGTGTTGGGCAGGTGCAGGAGGGAGGAGGGGATGACTATACACCCACTTAATGGGTGCCGTGGGCACTGCCTGGGCAATGAACACACTTGAAGCTCTGATTCAGGTGGAGCAAAGACAATATATGTAACCTAAACATTTGTGCCCCTGAAATATGCTGAAATAAAAAATTAAAAGAAAAAACAAAAAAACCCCAAAGATGTCTTTTTTAAAATAATTGATTCAATCAAAGGTGGATTCAATGAGATCTACATATTTTAGTTAAAAACAATCACTGTAATTCTCAGGTCAATATCATAATGACTTCTTTAAAACTTTTAACTAGTTTGTTTATTTGAATTAGGAAACAAAACACTGTAATTGATTAATTTTTTTAAAGATTCTATAGGATCTCCCTCAATTGTTTTTCCCTGTTCTAGTTCTTTTTGTTTTTAGGAAACCATTTTGCATATTTTGTAATGTTTCCCCATCTGTATTTTGCTTATTCCATCCCTGTGTTATTATTTAACATATGTCTCTGTCTCTTATATTTTCTATAATTATTGGATAGGCTTGATCAAAATAATATTTGGCTTTTTTTTTTTGGCCAGCCTTCTTCAGTAGTATCATTATATATTTCTATTAATATTAAGTAAGGAGTCACAAAATTTATGGTTTTCTTTCTTTATGTGATGTTAGCAAAATAATAATAATAAAATATAAAAAAAAACAAAGTTGATCCTTGCCCATTCTCATTATTTTAAAAAGGCTGGAAAAATGATAATATTTTATCATTCCTTCTTCTTTTATTAGCTGGTACATGTCTTTAAAAAATCCTTTTTTTATCACTAGGTGGTTGCTCTAAAAGAATAGTAACTTTAATATTATATGCTGTTTTCCAGAATAATGAGAATTGGCTTCTTGAAATTACATAATGCGATTTTCTTTTCCCATTGTTTTGTTTTTGGGAACCAGTATAAACTCATGGGCTGAAAAGTTTTATGTGTTTGAATCCATTACTTTTTATCCAAATTGACATTTAAATGTTGCCAACTTTGGTCCATGATAATCTATTCAATTTGGCGCCTGCATCCTTCTGACATGACCTTTATAAATGTCCAGATTTCTTACTTTGATATGAGAGTATATTTCTAGATTACTTGGTATACTTCCTGCCTATGCCTGATATCCAAAGATTCTTTTTTTTTTTTTTTTTTAATGATAAGTGATATTTAGAGACAACAGTATGGACTCTGGTAATACTTATTATTTGGGGGTTGATCAATGTTTCTAGGCCTCTTCAAATAATAGAGCTAGAAATATGTATTAAGTTTTAGAATACATGATGAATTCAATGTAAAATTTAAATTCAGAACTGTAGGTCCTTTTCACACTAAATATATGCAACATCATTACTTATTTGCTAGCTCAGAACAATAATTCCACATTACTACTAACAATGTGATTCTGAAATTAATTTAGAAATACCCTCCCTCCTTCTTAAGGTAATCTCACCAGGGATCCAAGTCAGGTTATTTTAAAGCCACTTGACATATCTCTTTTCTTTGGGGTTATTCTGTCAATTTATGGTATCAGTGTAACTCTTCTTTTATTAAGAAGTCACTTTTATAAAATTTAAGTTCTTTTTAAATCCTGGAAAAATAGTTGTGTGATTTCAAAGTTAAATTTGTAAAATAATAGCACATTCAAAAACTAACTTATATTAATGACTTAGTTTATGCACACTAGAGTTTTCAAAATGAATTTCTACTCATGCATGTATGGGTAATAAATGTTAGGTAAAAAGCAACAATAATCTACTATCATCTCAGTGATGACCCTTTTAAAAAGCATATAATGCTCCTCAGTGAAGCTTATCAGGTGTGTAAAGCAGAAATTGTCATAATTCTTTCAAACCTACTATAACCCAATGAGGCAACTTATGTTATCCCAGAAAATCGCATTATTATCTACAGGCTAATTTCTGTTCTTTCTTTGATTATATTAGGATTTTGATATTTATTTCAAATACAAGAGAATTTGTCGTTGATATATTAAAACTTTGGATTTGCTGTTTCCCCTTTATGAATACTAGAATATTTTAAGCCAAAATTTACTTCTTTATTCAATGAAAAAACATTCTCCCATTTAAAATTAAAATATTTGTTTTGGATCTTTTAGGGATATATATCTAAGAAAAATAATGAAATTTCTCCTGATATCTATAATACTATTTTTAGTATGAAGAAGAGTCAGATTTAATTAATGGCCTGGATTATCATTGTTTACAAAGTTTTATAAAAGGATCAACCTTTTGAAGTTCTTAGTGGTATTGATTCTTTTTAAAATTAAGACCAGATGAAAATGAAACTAGTGTTCTTTGGGATTTAAAATGGAAATGAATCTTTAGTACAGGGACAGAGCTTCCCTTCTCCAGAGGTATGGATCCTTGTACTGACAAAACAATACTTAGCCATAATATTAAGTTAAAATGTATGATTTAAATGAATTCAGTAAAGTCTCAGGTTACAAAATCAATACACACAAATCAGAGGCATTCACATATGCCAATAACATTCAACTGGAGAACCAAATTAAAGACTCAATACCCTTCAAAATAGCAACAAAGAAAATAAAATATCTAGGAATATATTTAACTAAAGAGGTAAAGGACTTCTATAGGGAGAACTATGAAACACTGAGGAAGGAAATTGCAAAACATGTAAATAGGTGGAAAACCATACCATGCTCGTGGATTGGAAGAATCAACATTGTTAAAATGTCTATACTACCCAAAGTAATCTACAGATTCAATGCAATCCCTATTAAATTACCAACATCATTTTTCACAGATTTAGAAAAAATAATTATACACTTTGTATGGAATCAGAGAAGACCCCGTATAGCAAAAGCAATTTTAAGCAGTAAAAACAAAATCGGAGGTATTAATTTGCCAGACTTCAAACTATACTACAAGGCTGTGGTTCTTAAAACTGCCTGGTATTGGCACAAGTGCAGGGACACAGACCAGTGGAACAGAACAGAAAATCCAAATATAAAACCATCCTCATATAGCCATTTAATCTTTGGCAAAATAGACAAAAACATACTCTGGGGACAAGAATCCCTATTCAATAAATGGTGCTGGGAAAACTGGATAGCCACATGTAGAAGACTGAAACAGGACCCACAGATTTCACCTCTCACAAAAATCAAATCACGGTGGATAACAGATTTAAACCTTAAATGGGAAACGATTAGAATTCTAGAAGAAAATGTAGGAAAGACTCTTACAGACAGTGGTCTAGGCAAAGAATTTATGAAGAAGACCCCTAAGGCAATCACAGCAACAACAAAAATAAACGAGTGGAACCTGATTAAATTAAAAAGCTTCTGCACAGACAAAGAAACAGTTACGAAAATAAACAGACAGCCTACAGAATGGGAAAAAATTTTGCATACTACACATCAGATAAAGGACTGATAACAAGAATCTATTTAGAACTCAGGAAAATCAGCAAGAAAAAATCAAACAACCCTATCAAAAAGTGGGCAAACGACATGAATAGAAATTTTTCAAAAGAAGATATAAGAATGGCTAACAAACACATGAAAAAATGCTCAGCGTCCCTAATCATCAAGGAAATGCAAATCAAAACCACAATGAGAGATCACTTAACTCTGGTGAGAATGGCCTTATCAAAAAGTCCCAAAACAACACATGTTGGTGTGGATGCGGAGAGACAGGAACACTCATACACTGCTGGTGGGACTGCAAACTAGTGCAACCCCTGTGGAAAGCATTATGGAGATACCTTAAACAGATTCACGCAGACCTACCATTCGATCCAGCAATCCCATTATTGGGCATATACCCAAAGGAACAAAAGCTATTCTATAACAAAGACACCTGTACCCGAATGTTTATAGCAGCACAATTCATAATTGCAAAGATGTGGAAACAACCCAAATGCCCATCAATCCACGAATGGATTAGTAAACTGTGGTATATGTATACCATGGAGTATTACTCAGCTATAAGAAATAACGGTGATAGGACATCTCTTTGGTTCTCCTGGAGAGAGTTGGAACCCATTATATTAAGTGAAGTATCCAAAGAATGGAAAAACAAGCATCACATGTACTCACCAGAAAATTGGTTCCCCTGATCATCACCTAAATGCACATCGGGGAAGGATACCAATTGGATATCAGACTGAGACGGGGGTGGGGGGAGGGGATGGGTGTATGCCTCCATGATGAGTGCGCTGTGCACCGTCTGGGGAATGGTCATGCTTGAAGGTGCTGACTCGGAGAGGTGGGGGTTGGGGGGAGGGGATGGAGGTATGACTACATGGTGAGTGCCAGGCGCACTGTCTGAAGAATGGACATGCTTGAGGTTCTGACTCAGGGGGATGGACGGGACATGGACAGTGTATATAACCTGAGCTTTTGTACCTCCATGATGAGCTGAAATAAAAAATAAAAATAAAAATAAATAAAAAAATAATAAAATAGAATATTTTAAACTATAAATTATGGATGAAGAGTCTGGAATACTTTTACCACCTTCCACTTATAGGCAATGAAAGATTGAAAACAAGAAGAGAAATAATTCAGCATCCCACTAGATAATTACATGTTAGCTTTAATAGAACAATAACCATCATGGTGGCACAGAAAACCCTGAAACTCCAAAAATCTAGAAAATCTCTGGTCTTTTCAATCAATATGATTTAAAATTTCCTCTTGGGCTAAAGCAACTTATTGGCAAACTACATTAGACTGAGAACTAAAAATTTAGGTAGCAGTACTTGTAATAAATTATATTTATTAAAGAGTAAGAAACCACCTCATAAAACACATTGCAATGTTACTTTACAATGTATCATTGTTTAATTTATCAGTATGTTTGCATAAAAAACTAATTCTGTCAAGTTTTAGTATGTGAGTCCTATCCAAGGAGAATACCAGGGTCTTTTGGAAATTTCATATAATATAAATAATTTTCTATATAAATAAATGCATATGTGTATGAGTAATTGGTAGAAACAAAACTTTTGTTTATTTACTTATAATGGCATAAAACATCCAAAACTACAATGAGATATCATCTCAGTTAAAATGGCTTTTATCAGAAAGACAGGCAATAACAAATGCTGGTGTGGATGAGGAGAAAGGGGAACCTTCATGTACTGTTGGTGAGAATGTAAATTTGCACTCCTATGTTTATTGCAGCACTATTCACAATAGCAGCACTATTCACAATGGTTAAAGGCATTATGGTACATATACAGAATGGAATATTATATAGCCAGAAAAAATGAATGAAATCCTGTCATTTGAAACAATGTGGATGGAAGTGAAGAAGATTATGCTAAGTGAAATAAGCCAAGCACAGAAAGATAAATTTTGCATGTTTTCACTTATATGTGGGAGCTAAATATTAGAAATTATAGATCTTATGGAGACAGAGAGTAGAATGACACTTACCAGAGTCAGAGAAAGGTAGAGGGGGGGGTGGATAAACTGGGGATGGTTAATAGGTGCAAAAATATAGTTAGACAGTTAGGTAGAATGAACAATATTTGATAGCATAACAAAGTGACTATAATCAACAATAAATTAGGGTATACTTTGAAATAAGTAAAAGAGTGGAATTGGAATGATACTAGCACAAAGATGTTAAATGCCTGCAGTGATTGATACCCCAATTACCTTGACTTGATTAATTCACATTTCATGCCTATATTAAAACATCACATGTACCCTATAAAGATATACAACAATTATTTACCCATAATAATTAAAAATAATAAAATAAATAACTAAACATATTAATAAATTCCTTTCAGGTAGTGTTTAAACATAAAAAAAAATCCAAAACTGATGGCTTGCAATGATTACACATAAGTTTTTAAATCTAATTAACTATTCTATTAAATAGGTAAAGTATAGATAAAAATAGTTAACAGTAAAACATAATCTGACTTTAATAAAAAATAAGGATTTCTGTGATATATATCTGATTTGTATAAAACCAATAAAAGTTCCAATTTTATCACAAAAGCTGCAATGTAAAGTGACTATAAGGTAATGTTATAAAACAAACATTTGAATTAAATAATTTCTTTTTTGATGTTTTGTGATTTGGAACATAAGCTTAAATTATTATTTATCGATTTATATCTATATAATTTACAATTAGATTTTTAAAGAGAGAGAGAGAGATCTTTAAGCTTACAGAAAAATTGATGCCATGTACTGAGAACATGACCTTAATCAAGGAGTTTCACCACCTGGTTCTCTGAAGAAGTCTGGATACTGAGGGATGACACTGTCCCTGGGTTCAGCCTGTTCACCATCTCAAAGGGATCGAAGTTGGCATTTAGCTGAATGTGGAGCAAGAATAGACAGACTGCTATGCTGCTCCTCTGTTCAACAGCCTTATCACAAAGGACAGGTTCAACTTGGTGCAGGGTTTTGTGCTTGTCAGAATAGAAACCTATAAAAACATAGACAAATGTCATCATGAAAGCAGATATAGAACCTGTAACCTTCATAGACAGGGCTTTGGAAAAAAGAAGTCACAGGTTACTGCCTTTTGACATCTACCCGCAAATTGGCCATGAAAGCTGTTTCCATGGTGATTTTACATGGAGCCATGACCTCTAATTCTCTTAGCTTTCCAAATTCATCTTCCCATTTAATATAACCTTCGAGATACAAGTTATTATACATAATGTGATATTTGGTTGACAGAGTTTTATTAAACTTATTTTGATTATCCAAGTTAAAGAAATTGGGGGCTAGAATAATACCTTGGCTTATTTTAGGTAAAAAAAAAAAAAACGACTAAAGAAATTGACCAATGGTTCAGGCTTAGCTCATTCAAATTGCTGTGAGACCTTGAAAATGTCAAGTCATCCATCTGAAATCAGGTTCCTGTTTCATTAATAATACATTTGTGTATGTCGGTAACATCTGTAGCAAGTCTTTTAGACCAAAAATTACAAAGAAAATATGATTTATGTATATGTCCTTTTACTATTACTTATTAAATACATGTTTGTTGACTTAAATTCCCTTGAACGATAGCAACTCACATGCTGAAATATTTGATAATAATAGTCATCAAATAGCAATTTTGACAAAAATTAGAACAATGAAATAGGCAATAACATAGAAGGATATGTTGATTTTAAACCTCATTATCATGTGTGTCTGAGAAAGTTAAAAGCTAATCAAATGCAATTTTAATATAAAAGAATGTGTCTGACACCAAAGCTAAAATAATAACACAGTGAGTAAAATAATCACAAAGGAAAAAAACAACAATTAGATAACTGCAAAATAACGTGGTTTCTGACAATGTAGAGACGACCCAGTATAATCACTATATTAAACTTAGGATAATAGAGTTCAGAAGTCATTTCATAGGGTTTTGGAGAGTAGAGATTTACATATTATATTTGAAATTGAATTGTATGAGTTCACTTGCTCATTTGTACTTTCTAATAAAATGTCCCCTTACAAACCATTTCACACCATTAACTATACAGTTCCTGCAGGAGTATCTAAAATCATTGTATTAATACAATTTTACTATAGGGGAAAATTGTTGACTTCCAGCGAGAGAATTCCTTGGATTTTATGGGATAAATAGAGGACAATGGAATACGAAAATGAAGAGTGACGGTGTGTCTTCTACTTTGCATTAGAAGGTGTTTTAAACTTTGTAGGCTTCCTTCTATAAGTATTACCCATGATTGTAACACTGGAGCACCATACTATTGTTTTGCAAGCTAGGAAACATTGTAATCTCAGAGTATGTCTTGTTATTTACATAAATTTATAGAATTATGCTACTAATTTTCCCAGAAAGTAGTCATTTTGAAAATGTCGTTTGTGTTAGTTGATGTTACCCCAAAATACAATAGGTAATTCCATATATATGACTTGGCAGAAGAGAAATCACTTTTCCACTGCCTTTCCTTGACCCTGACATTTAACACACTTTAGAAAATCCATATTTTGCGAAGTGGTATAGAGTGGTGGTGCTACTCACATTTTAATATGTATTTGAATCACCTGTGGATCTTTTGGAAGTGCAGATGTTTCTAATTCAGTATATCTGCAGTCAGGGCTTGAGCATCTTCTGTCAAGTTCCCAGGTGATGCCAAAACTGCTGGTTTGTGGATCACACTTTGAATAGCAAGGATTGAGAGGCAGAAAAACCTGGGAATCTCTCTTACTTCTCCACTGTCATTCACCTGGGAAAAATTGTGATAGTTGCTGAGCGTAAACAGGCAAGGCAAAATTTATAGTTATTTTAGACCCTGGGTGAAAAAAAATCCACTAGAGATTTTCACTGGAAAAGAGGGATATTAACTTTTCTAGCTTTCAGAAAAGTGACCATGAAATGAATTTAAAAGCCAAATGTGAACATAAACAACTACCATGGTAATAATACATACGCATTGTGTGAATGGAGAGCAAAGATGATTCCTACACCCGGATTGCTGAATTCTGAGCCTCTGTTTTCTGAGAGTGGATGTAGCCTTTTTCAGCTAGCAGAATAAGCAAATAAACAAAAAAGATAGTAATTTTTAGGTCAGTTTGCAATACAAAGGCAGTTTTTTTCCTCAAAGTCTGTGCAAATATAGTTCAACTCAGACACCACAGGCAAATAATAGAAAGGAAAATGTGAAAAGTGTATCAGGTGTAACTGAAGGAAGGACAAATTTCCTAATCTCCTGTTTACTCTGTTGGAGATACATGTAGGAGAATTTTCTAGTAGGCTTTATAACTTCCTCTTTGGCCACAACCTTGACCCAGAATAATCATGAAAAAGAAATGTAGCACAGCATAGTAATTTTGTCCGCAGCAAATCTCTCTGGCTGTGCCCGTGTCCTCAGGCATCCACCTAGCTTTCTAACTCATTCCATTTGGAAATGAAGTAAAAATAAATACACGATAATGCTATTTCCTGAGTTATGTTTAGTGAATAATGGTGTTACTGAATTTACCTTTTTATAGTAACATAACCGATTAAATAAGGGGATTTTTTGAGGAGAATTAATTTTATTTTAAATAAGCTTTAGCATAGAGGCTTTTAATCTTGGCAGATGTAATTTGCTGTCTTCCAGACATGCAGCAGTTGGCGGAAGAGATTACTTTTGTCATGCTGGTAAAGGACATGCCTTGTAATGTGCTATATCATATCAAGTGATGTTTTTGTATGACACAGACATCAAATAATACCTTTCGTCAAATCACCCCAGTGTGTACGGACTGTCAGGTTGAATGAATAAACAATAGCAACATATAGGTTTCATATGGACATTTCAAAAATTTTGAGCATTAATATATTTTTCTTCTTAAAGAAGCTGTTGCTTATGTATCTTACATTAAATTTTAAGAAGTTATATGCTCCATATGAATGAGTTTATATAATGTACTTTTTTCTAAAATTTTTTAACATTTATTTTTCAACTTTAAGAATTGCTGTAAAATGCTATCATAATTGTCAATGTTAGTGTTCCTCTGATAATGATTTTTAAAAATATAAACCAACGAATCATTAGGACAATAATAAATATGACTTCAAGTTATATAGCTCTTAAGAGCACTCAACAAATAATTTTATTTGATCACAGGAAAAAATTACTATTTTTTGTATTTTTTAAATAAAACAACAAAAATGCCTATCAGTAGGTATTCATGTTACCTTAAGAAATAAGCATGCCACACTAAATTCAGAATATATGTGATACAATTCTGCCATCTACTGACTACATAGGAAACAGAACTCTCAATGACAAGAAATGGATGAATCACTTCGTAATTACTATTTAAATTTTAAGTGGGATAAAGCAATGTTCTATATTAGACCCATTTTCAGTTCATAATGATAAAAAGACCTTAGCTCAAGAGTCTAAGCAGGTAGATCAGTATCCTAGTAAAAGGCTACTTAAAAACAATATGAGTAGCACAATTAAATACTATTATAATCATTTTTGTAATCATTAGCACTGTACTGAATCATTCTTGAGAAAATGTGGTCTCTATTGAGAATAAATAATTTGAAAATGTGGTCTCTATTGAAAATAAATAATTTGAAGTTTCTTAACTGTATCATAATCTTCAATAAGATAACTAGTAAGAGGGATTGTAAAATTTTAAGTTCATGTAAATCCAATGCTTATTACTCTTTTAGGAAAAACCCTAAATAACAAAATGAAACATATTGAACAAAATACATTTAAGTACTAGCCCTTATGATAATACATCTTTCTGTTTAAAACCAATGAGGGCAAACCTTATTGGAAAATCACAGAATCTTGTGCATGGTGTAATCCTGTCTGTGTAAGATATTTTTGATATTAAAAAATTAAAATAGGCCAGGCGCGGTGGCTCACACCTGTAATTCTAGCCCTCTGGGAGGCCAAGGCGAGTGGATCGCTCAAGGTCAGGAGTTCGAGACCAGCCTGAGCGAGACCCCGTCTCTACTAAAAATAGAAATAAATTATCTGGACAACTAAAAATATATATAGAAAAAATTAGCCGGGCGTGGTGGCGCATGCCTGTAGTCCCAGCTACTCGGGAGGCTGAGGCAGTAGGATCGCTTGAGCCCAGGAGTTTGAGGTTGCTGTGAGCTAGGCTGACGCCACGGCACTCACTCTAGCCCGGGCAACAAAGTGAGACTGTCTCAAAAAAAAAAAAAAAAAATTAAAATAGGCATGCTATTCATATCTATGTCAATATTCATTAATGTATATTTAAACAAGCATGGAAAATGATATCTTGATAGAAACATCAAATTAGTATGTAAGAAGGGGAGGACCGTTTTTATATTAAGGCATTATTTAAGAATAAAAAATATTTTAAAATAAAATAAATGTCAATAAATGTCATATGGCCAACCATGTTCTACTTTATTTTTCTTTATGTCATCAAATTCAGTAGTTAATTATATTTTATTAAACAGTTAAATATTCATTGTTCTCATCAAGCATTTTAGTTTGAAATGTAATTATCAGAACCAGTTTCTGGTACATGTTTTTCTTTCAGGATTTTAGTGCTTTTTTTATGACATAAATACCATTAAATGCATATGAATGCTAATATCAAGTGGAACAGAAAAAGAAAATCTTTCATTAAAACTTTAAGGCAAATTCTAAATTGTTCAAACAAGCCAAAGATAGAAAATCAACAAAATGTCAAGCTCTGATATTTCCTTGGTCATTCTGTTATTAAAATACTTCAAGATAGTCCTTGATATTAAAATTTTTAGAATGGTAAGGGTTTTAAATTTTATTGTATTATTGATAATAAATGAATGATGTGGGAATTGGGCTATAAGATTGATAATTTTAAGAATTCTAGGACTTATAGCTATCAGGACTCTAATTCTATATGAAATATAAACAGTTTATGTTAACAGAAAAATACTTAATTTCATACTTTATTTATTCTACATATTATCACTTTGTATAGTCATAGTTTCATGTAATGACAACAGATTTCTTAGTCATGCAGATAAGCAATAAATCGATAAGTATTTCAAAACATTCAACCATCATCCAATATAAAAAATACAACAAATTACCACTATTTGAACAGGAAAAATTAGGAACATACTTTTTGTCCTTATCAATTCGTTAGGTTATTACTAAAAAAGGTTTTGTGCTCAATGACTTCCCATAGAATTCATTATCAGCCCTTAGGAAAACAAGAAGGAAATAGAATAAAATAGAGAAAAAGATTGCTGTAAATACCATGACAATTTGTATTAATAACTTGTAAAACTTCCATAGTAAACTTAATGCTAAAGAAATCCATCAATACCTTGTGGAATTAATTAGCAATTGATTTAGAGTAGCAATAAATGCACACTTGCTATTATGATTCTGAAGAGTATCCTTTAGGGACTTAGTATGAAATATAACTTAAAAGATTCCACTGAAAATAGCTAACTCAATTGTTTTTAGCTTCCACTTTGAAACTCTTAATGATAATATATTAACAACATAGGAAAACACCTATGATAAAATAGAACCTAATGTTCTCTGAATTCACTAAATGTGACAGAATTGTAGTGTAATACTTCATAAGACAGACAAGAAACAGAAGTGGGTAAGCTGACAAGTTTAACTCACACACTAACTAAAAATACAAGATATGTATTTGCTACTGAAAAATGCTGGGCTAAAGAGCTATGTTTTTTATTTTAAATTGAACTACAGTAAAGGACAAGATTCTATGCCAATATACGTAACCTAAACATTTATACCCCATAATATGCTGAAATAAAAAAAACAGATTCTATGCCATAGAAGTTTGATGAGTTTTAATTTCATATCAAGTAAATTCAAGTCAAAGGTGAGGAATATTTTATATCCACAATCGTTTTTTACTACTACTCTGAAAAAAACAATGATTTGAATTTAATAAAAATAGAAAACATATATTCAAATTTTTCAAAGCTACTTTGGAGAGTAGAAAATTGATAATATCATGGGAGAAGGCAACTTTCATAGATATGTTAAATATATACATTTAGCACAGACAACAAAGGATTTTGTGCGAATTTAGTGTCAATTACAGCATAAGTCAAAATTGGCTGTGGTACACATTTCCTTATACTTTGTACTTTAGTTGGGCATAAAGACAATATTATTTTAGTGATACTTATGCAGGTAATATATACAATGCCCATAGCATGGTGCTCAATAAATGTATTCCCACTCAAGAAAACAGTTTTTCCTTCAGCTTCAAGGTTTGTAATTGTAGCAGTCAATTACCTTTTTTCTCATTCAGTATAAAAGTATGGAGGTAACTTAAATATCTCAGAAAAAAGTGGCTAACATGAAAAACACTATTAGTAGTAGAAGTGATGGATTTAAGGTGAAGCTAATGAATCTTAAACTGCAGGGAAAATCACTAGAAGGAAATTGAATAATATGTACATAGGAGTCATATTATTTTGTAAAATGTGCATATAAAAATAATTTTGTATTCTTTTGCTTAAAATGTCTCCCCTCCCAAAATCATATAAGCTTCAAGTGTCACAAAACCAAAATTTACTTCTGGGTAAAATGTAGACAAAAATCTTATGTTGAACCACGATTTTTTCTTTTCACAAACAGTCATGGATTTCAAATAGGTTTAAGGAATCATTTATCATTTATGTAAACTATACTTTATGACTGAATTGCTTTTAAATTGTCTCAATGAGTATATTTGCACTGTTCTATAAAACTCTATAGGACAAAATTGATAACATGGTTAAATAGTAAACAAAATCTTTATTATTTTTTCAAGGACCTGCTGGCTAGGTAACCTGCCACCAGTTGTTCACTGAATCATATATAAAATTCTATGAAAAAATAATTCTCATTTCTGCCATCTTAATAACCCAATCTGACAAATGCTGTAGTTGTGTTTTTGTAAGCTAATGTTGAAGAATACCATTAGTTTTATTTTGTGGCATCATATCCTGCTTTGGTGATGAGAGTGCAATGTAGATATTAATAGCTTAAAACATGTTTATTAAATGAATACACTGTTAGCATGTTGTTGTCTTTACATAGCTAAAATATCGATCAATTAAGTACATTCATTCAATGTATTCATTCATTAATAATTTATTGAATATGTACTTTGTTCACAACTTTACACCAGAATATATGGAAAAAAACAAAATTATCAGGTCTGAGTGGCCCACCATTTAGTTGCAGAGATAACATATGATTGATTCTACAATGATACATAATTATTTTCTATTTTCTGAAGAAGAAGCAGAACATCCATAATGATAAGTTGTGTGCTAAATGTTCATAAAGCATTAAAACCTCAAACACTATTCTAATGCTCTTCTTTCTATTCTGTGAATATACAATAAATATTTAAAACTGAAGATAATTAAAAACAGCCAGATGCCTTATTATTCTTTTTTTTTAATTTCAGCATATTATAGGGGTACAAATGTTTAGGTTACATATATTGCCTTTTCCCCACCTGAGTCAGAGCTTCAAGCATGTCCATCCCCCAGATGGTACACACAGCACCCATTAGGTATTGACCTAGGCAAAGAATTTATGAAGAAGACCCCAAAGGCAATCACACCAACAGCAAAAACAAATAAATGGGACCTGGTCAAATTAAGCTTCTGCACAGCCAAGGAAGCTATCACGAGAGCAAACAGACAACCTACAGAATGGGAGAAAATACTCGCACGTTACACATCCGATAAAGGGATGATAACTAGAATCTATATAGAACTCAAGAAAATCAGCAAGAAAGAATCAAACAGCCCTATCAAAAAGTGGGCAAAGGACATGAACAGATGCCTTATTATTCTATTTTAATTTTGTTTTTCAGGAGAACTAAGGGCTTTGACTTAAAATTTTGATTCTTTCTTTTTAGTGTTTTAGTAAGTATAAATGGATAGAAAGGTTAGAGAAGGGCATTTAGACCTAGGTCTGAAAGTTAAAAATAATAGTGTGGACATTTACAAATGGTAGCTTAAATAAAGAAGGCATTTATTTATCTTTCTCAGTTAACTGGAAGTCTGGAGATAGACAGTCCAGATCTGGTGCACCCATTCAAGGATATCGTCCTGCAACAAGCTTCCATCTTCCAAATGTTCATCCTCATGTAAACAAAATGGCTATCTCAGCTCCAGCCTCATGAACCCATTCTAGACTACAAGAAAAAAAGGAAGGGCTACAGCCTTGTTATTGCAAACCTTTGACTTTTTTTCTAGAGGGATAGAAATGTGCTTACAATTCAATGGCCAGAACTATTTTTACAAGTTACATCTGGCTGAAAAATGGCTAGGAAAAGTGTTCAATTTTTCACATTCTATAGTAAAAGAATGGGAGCAGGGGGTTTTTTGAGTTGAGTTATAAATGAGCCAAATTAGAGTGCATTTCACAATGAATGTGCTCAAAGTAGATTGAAGAAGAATATGGCTCTCATTGTTTAAAAAAAATTTATAAAGCTTTCCAACATATAATCTAAAAAGCTATTTTATAAAAAGGCATTTGTGCGGGCATATGCAACTTCTTATATACTTTTATTTTCTAAGCAACATTACTTTCTATTTTCTGTCTGATATCTTTCTCTTGCTCATTTGCAAATGGAAATCTCAACACAAGTCATCATAGCTTTAAAGTAATGTGAGATATTTTGTTATATTTTTTATAATGAGTTGATGTTTGTATGTGGTAGTTGCCAAAACAGATGTAAAAAATAGTTTTGATATGGAGAAGGCATCATAAATAAATCAAAATTATTGAAAACCTTTAAATTATACAAAGTATATGTCAGACATTGTTCTATATGCATACTTACATAAACTCATTTAAACCTCCTAACAATTCTGTGAAGTAGCAACCTTTATTTTCCCCACTTTATAGGTTAGGAAAATAAGACATAAGGTAGTTAAGTAAATTTTCCAAAACCACATAGTAATTGGTAGGCTTGGACTTAAACTGAGGAACTCTGCTTCAGAAATAATACTCTTAGCCACTCTATGTGTCTACCTACCTATAAAATTTAATATTTTTATAAAACAAAATATTTTTGTTAGTGTCTTATTAATTGCTTTTATCTGAAAAGTATAAATAACTGTTTTATTTAGATGTTGTCCTAATATATTTGGGCTGCTATAGGAAAATACCATATACCAGTAAATAAATTTCTGATAAACAGAAATAAAAATAAATTTCTGTTTATCAGAAATTTTTCTCATCGCTCTGGTGGCTGTGGAGTCCAAGATTAAGGCACCACAGATTTAGTGTCTAGGGATGGGCCTCTTCATAGACTGCCATCCTCTCACTGTAATCTCACATGGTTACAGGGTTTACAAACTCCTTCGAGCCTCTTTTATAAAGGCATTAATCCCATTCAGGAGGATCCCACCCTCATAACCTTATCACCTCTTAAAGCCCCACCTCTTAAGACCATCAACTTGGGAATTAAGATTTCAACATAAGAATTTGGGGGAAACACAAACATTCAGAGCATAGCAGATGTATGTCTTATTTATACAAGAAGAAATTCTTTGTAACATTTTGTATAAATGTCTGGAATTTAGGAAAGTGCTTTACTCAGATTGTCTTTTTAAATATTTACTGGCTACATATATATCTCATATTTATGATATTCAAAATTTATGAATAAATAAATGTTTTGTCAATGGGGAACAAGAGTAAGCAAGTTGTATGTCTTGTTATTCTGCTAATCTCTTTGTGAAACTTTAATAAACTGCAGTGGAACCAATGTATGGTAAATTTAATACAGTGGAAGAGAATAAAACATCTGCCACAAAAATATCCATCACTAGTTCCATATTCTCAATGGCTTCTGCAAGCTGGTAATAAGGAGATATAAATGATTTGACTCTGCCAATTTCTGGTTGTGCAGCCAGTGTAAAATACAGGGATTATAAAATGTTCCTCTGTCATATATTTTGGCTGTGATTGGAGTATCTAGTGAAATATGGGATTTTATTCTTAGCACTTTAAGTTAATAACAATAACTGTAAAACTAATATTGTTCTTTCCAGTAATTGCCATCATCCATCATACTGCCGAGTAATGCAGGAACAAATATGTGCCACTTTGTTTCAGTGCAGGCTCCTGGGTAAAACTGCGATGTTATTACTGAGTCTTTTCTACTTAAAACATTATTCAAAGAAATTATATAGTAATGAAATCATATATTTAAAGGGAAGCACAAAACTAAAAGTGTAATAATGGTTTTATGTTTTACAGCAATCTTGCCACCTACACCCTGACCTGGTATTCTGAGGGCATCAGATTGTTATAAATATAGTCAAACTCCTTGCAAAACAGTGGGCGATGATAGAGCATTAATTTTCAAAATAAAAATGCAGACTATGAAATGGACTGTTTTGCCTAGCACTCTTGTTCCCAAAGCAATTTTAAAACTCTTAATGAAATTATTTTATTTTATTAGAGTCTAAATCTATTTTACTACTGTACCATTTCTCTATTTTTTTAAAAAAACGGCCAGGTAAAATAATGAGTAAAAATGAAAATCAAATAAACAAAAATATGCTTCTTTTTCCTGGATTAATATTTACATTTATTGTAAATTTTGAAGTGGAATTTTTTTCTCCAAGTGCTGTTTCTTTTCCACTACAGCATCACATTAGTAACAGGTGAGTTACTCTTAACGTGCACTTTAAACATAGATCACCAGTCATATCATATGCCAATTCCAATATTTGTTTAAAGTTTTCAAAATGTCTTGGATGTTAAGTCTCATTTCACAATAACTTAAAGGTGTAAGGGCAGGTTACTATGGGAAAGCTATTAAATTTTGTTGGCAAATACCACATGAGTAAGTTTAAACGCAGAGAAAATTCATATAAGAAGTGGAGATAATGAAACTCATGGTCAGTGAATTTGCATCATAGTTGTCCTAGGAAAATAGCTGGACTCAGAGAGTGTGAAGAACTCAAGGATTCTTTTTCTCACTGTCTCTCTCCTCTGCTTCCTAGTGCATCTGCTTTCCCTGTTTTTTCAAAGTGGTCTGTGCCTTTCAGTTCCAAATGGTGGGAAATAACCTCTGGTAGTGCTCAGCTGCATAGTTCCTCCCCAAAAAGAGCCAAGCCAATTCTAAATTCCTGGGGAAAAAACTAGTAGGTCCAGCTTGGGATGTGGTTTTACCTCCAGAAAGATGAATGTTACCCAGATTAGTTGTAATGAATACTCTAGTCTATATGTCTCTAAGATCCCTCCTCTGAACTAAAGCACTCAGTTGCTCTCTGTCACTGCAACTTAGGCTTTGTGGATTTAGAACTCATGGATCCCAGAAGCAAAGTGCCCCATTAAACTGCAAACTGTATCTGCCATGCAGTCACTTTGTGCTCCCTATATCAGGAGACCAACAGGCAAGAAAATGAGTCACCATCTGGCAGGAGCAATCAAGATGGGGCTGTTGTTACATAACGTGAGCCAGAAAAAAAATTGCATCTGGCACTCAAGTAATCACTGGAACATATCTGGGCACTTTTTTGAACAATTTTGAAAACAAATACAGCAACCACAACAAGAGAAAGCCACAATGACCAGAGGTCCAGATGTTACAGGGATGAGCATCTTTGTCATCCACCAAGTAAGTCACCCAAACCAGCAGAGGTGATAATTAAGGGTAAGGAGAATAAACCTGGATTGTAGAGAATCAAAATGATGAGGTTCAATGGCACTGAGAACAGCTGTGGCAGCAGGAGCTGTAGTTTTTTCCCATTAGCTTTCCCCTTGTAGAAGGTCGCACAGGCAAAGGTAGCAGCAAAAATCCTAGAGGAGCTGTTTTCAGATGGGATAAAATGATGTCCAAAAACAAACAATGCAAGGGATGAAGTGCGCTGAAAGTTCTGGGTGTACCATCTAGATCTTTATCTTTCAAGAACAAAACACTAATTCTCCCACTGCCAGGAACATGACTTGCTCATGGATCATAACTGAGTTTGTCCCAGGAATTGTTCTCAGCCTAAGAAGCTGCCCTGGTCAAGATCATGGGCCCTTTGGTGGGCAGCTTCCTACCAATGGTTAGTTTATATAGAGAAGCACAAAGAGCATCCCTCTTGCCTTCATCCATATCTGAGGAGCTTCCTGGGAGATGAACTGACGCCAACTGAGAATAGCTGTTTGAAAAAGCTTTGCAGTTCAACTTCTCCCTCTGTCCTAGCCTGCTGTTTTCACTCCCTCACAAAGGTTTGTTTCTGAGAGCACTTTCCATTAAACTTTAGCACACAAATCTTCATTTCAGTGTCTGTTTCCAGAATTCCTGTTTTATTGTAATAATGCTGTAAAAATGAAGCAGTAAAGCATAAAATCTAAATTCTCTAAAGTCAAAATACATATGATCAAATCCTTTTCCTTTTACATGTTACATGTGTGTAGTGTAATTGGTCAAGTTATTCAATCTTTCTTTCCTCATTTTTCTTTAGCATAAAATGAAGGTAAAAATAAGGTCTTGTTAAACAAAATAGATAATTATAAAAAGCACATACAGTAATTGCAAAAAGAAAGAAAAAAAGGTAAAGTTTTTGTTATTATTGTAACTAAGAATATTGCTTCAAGGAACTGACATCAAAATCCATATTGTATGGGGAAAAGAGCAGTTTTCAGAAAAGAATGAAACAATTCAATAATGTCTACAGTAATCATATCAATGTTTTTCTACATTATATACATGTATTTATGTAAGATTCATATTATATAAATATTGTATGAATACATGCATACTTATAATCAAATTATAATTTTTTCTTATGGTAGCTTAATCATATTTCTAATATGTGAAACTAAAGTGAATAATACAGTGAGAAAATGTATAATACATATCATAATGTGTACATGCATTGAAAGATGTGTGTATATATTACATTGTTTGGTGATATGTTTACTCCTTCATCTCCTTATTAGATTATCTATCTTTAAGAAAGAAGAATAATATGAGAAATAAATTTACTAAAGATATGTGCATCTAAAATTCAGCAGGAACCACCTTAACCTTAAATAAGCTTTAAAAGGAAATGAAGCAAGGGAGCTTTCTAAATTGAGTTATAGAGCATCAAATTATTTGCTAAATAAATAATAAAAAGGGAGGTACAAGCTCCTAAAACTAAATAGAATTAATCAACCTATGTATTTGCTAACTTGATATGTATGAACATATATTTGGGAGTCATTACAAAAAGCAGTATACTCCAGCAAACTTTGCCCTTCTCATGAGAATGGATTGTCTGCATCTCTTTCCAACTCTGCATTTAGTGACTTCATGTAGATAGCCTGAAATCAGCCATGACAATGTCAGTATCACAGACATTAGCAAAAGCTACTCAGAGCTCCTCCAGCCCACCACTGATTGGATAGTATGGAGTTGAAGAATTTAGGAATAGGCATTTATAAGGACAAAATTACCAAAAAAGATAAGCAATGTTTATTTCATAAAAAAAGAATGACACACCAACAATTGACCTAATAGGAATAGCTGGAGGTTTATATGATTTTTTTTTTTTTTAATCTCTAGGGAGTTCTCACTTTATGTTAGTGTAAACTTCACAAAATAGCAAAATTCTTAAGTGGTCAGGACTGCCTCAAATTGCACCTTATCAATAAAATTTCTCAGTGCCAAGTATATCACATACAGACTCAGCATGTCAAACTGCCCTAACAGAAAATATCTTAAGATGATACTTTAATTTACTCATCAAATATCAAATCCAGTATAATCATATGCTTTGCTGTGCACTAGATTTATAAACCTGGAGCTTATAGCCTAGCAGTAAAATAGATATTAAATATAAACAAGTAAATATGGAACTACAAATGTAGAAAAGTGCCGTTGAAACCATAATAATGTGCCATGGTAGCAAATGACAAGAGTAGATCTAATTAGAAAAGATGCTTAGAGAATATATCTTTGAAATGATGATATTTAAACTGAGATTTGGAGGATAAAAATAAGCAGGCCTCATGAATATCTACAGAAAATGCACTCCTGGCAGATGGAACAACAAGAAAGGGCACTAAGGACTCTCCGTGGCTTGGTTTAGGTACTGAAAGCAGGGCATCTTGGCTGAAGCAGAGATTGTGACTCAAATGCCTATTGGGGCCAGTAAGGTTAGCTAAATGAGTTAAGTAGAACGGTGGTGTCTTTGGTTGTATTTTTTTCACCCAGATACACTTTGCATATTAATGGAATCTTAATTGTATCTTTCCCACAGGGACACTCTGTGATTACATATTAAACACATAGGAATATTTTTCACTAACAGAAAGAAATATGCTCTGTCCTAATTTTTGTGATATACACTGGTCCTTTGGGTCTATCTTTTGTTTTCTCCCTCAACTTGCAATACTGAAAACAGCAGGGCAAGCTCAACGATAAATGACAAATGACAATGGGTCTCAGTCTCAAAGTAACACGAGATGTCTCTGGTAAATTGAGAGTGCACATCTCTCATAAAGATCAGTCTCTACCCAACTTAAGTCATTGTACCATGAATGAAGAAGGACCCAGATTAGGTTGAAGTTATGATTTTTAAAGACGAGCTTAGAGCTAGACATGTACATGTAATATCCACATTTTCCAATATTGGCAAATAGTTCAGATAAGTGAAAGACAAACATCACGGTGGTTACTATCAAGACTAAACAATACTCTTTTTCATTATCTTGAAATGTGGAGAGTCTAAGATTTTACTCTACTTGTAACCTAAAAAGTTATTCTTCAACAATTTCATCAATGCTAAAAAAATATGTGAGACTCCTCTGTCAGAAACCTTAAAGGACAGTTTATTACTTACATAATAGCAGTATCCAGATTATCAGGATTTGTGTTTGTTCTCCCAGCCTCATTCCCCACTGATCAAAACAAAGAGGACCAACTGATACGTGCATATACAGTGGATTGTGTTACAGGAAAGAAACCTTCAGTTTAGGAAACTTAAATTTGTATAATGGAAAGAAAACAAGTCTGCCATTTTGATCTGACTGTAGATGTCATCTTTACCTTCCAAGGCTTCAAGCAAACCCTTTGGTTTGGAGAGAGACTAACTCTATTATCCAAAGTTTTCCACCATAGAACCATACTTGACAACAACAACTACAATAATAGGCCGTTAATGCCTCTGCTTGCAAAATGTGTGGAAACATAAGAGACCCACTGAGAATTGTCTCTCAAAATCCATAGGATTCAAATTTTCCACTTCTGGACTAAAGCATAATGAGTGAGGGGGAGACTCAATTAAAATGATGTTTCTAGAGGTAGGCAAGAGCCAGATTGTAAAGGGGCTTATAAGCCACACAAAAGAGAATCCCCTTTAAGTTTAATGGAAATCCTTTGTGGATATTGAGAAGAAGAATGGCATAAACCCCTTTACATTTTCAAAAGATCATTAAGATAGTTAGGTAGAGAATGTACTTGACTGAACCAGACCAATAGAGGTGAACTATTTAGGAAGGACGACTAAAGATGTCTAGACATGACGTGATGACCTGGCTAGAGTGGTATCAGTACAGACAGAGAAAACTAGATTGATTTATGATAGCATCTTACAATATCATCTAGAGGTTGGATCTGTAGACTTGATTGACAAATAGGGATAGTAAGGAAAAGAAATCAATTAAAGGAGTCTTACAGTTTTTGGCTTGAAATGCTAGGAAGATATTTGAGCTTGCTTACTTATATTTAAGAGGGAAAACTAGTGACAGAATACGGGGAAAACCAAGAGTTAAATTTTTGTGATATTTCAGATATTTGCTAAACATTTATGGACAGAATCAAATTAGGCAGTTAAATATATAATTTGGAGACTCAGAGAATTTTTTTTTTTAAATCACACATACTATTTTGGGAGCGTTGGCATATAGATGGCATTTAAATGTTGAGTATGAATGAAATCACATAAGGATAAAATAGTGAAAAAAACAACATAAGGATGAATTTTTGAAGAAACCTCAATTTTTAGAAATTTGTTGGAGATTTTAGAAGCAAAAGATATGGATAATTTTTCAGAATCATAAGGAAAACCTGGGCATAGAAAGAGTTCAAGGGAGGAGACTGTTTCTAGGTGGAAGAGGTCAACTTCTAGTGAGATGAGGACAGAGATATGTCCGTTGAATTTGTAAGCATGTAGATCAATGGGGTAGAGGAAAATAATCTAGACTAGTATGGGTTGAAAAGGAAATGGATGGTGAGGAAGTAGAAACAAAAAAAGCAGGTAATATTTTTATTTTTTATTTCAGCATATTACAGGGGTACAAATGTTTAGGTTACATATGTTGCCTTTGCCCCACCTGCATCAGAGCTTCAAACATGTCTATCCCTCAGATGGTGCACACCACACCCGTTTGGTGTGAACATACCCATCCCCTTCTCCCCCCCTCCCATCTGCCCAATACCCGATGAGTGTTATTACTATATGTGCACTTAAGTGTCGATCAGTTAATAACAATTTGATGGTGAACGCGTGTAGTGCTTGCCATTACTGGGCATCTACCCAAAGGAAAAAAAGACATTCTATAAAAAAGACATCTGCATTAGAATGTGTATAGCAGCACAGTTCGCAATTGCAAAGATGTGGAAACAACCCCAGTGCCCATCTATACATGAGTGAATTAATAAAATGTGTTATATGTATATGCCATGGAGTTCTACTCAGCCACAGAAAACAATGGTGATGTAGCACCTCTTGTATTATCTTGGATAGAGCTAGGGCCCATTCTACTAAGTGAAGTATCACAAGAATGGAAAAATAGGTAATATTTTTTAAAAAATTTCTCTATGAAGAGAAGAGAAAAAGATAAAGTAGAACTTAAGTGAGATGAAGAATCAAGGAAAAGTTTTCATTTAAAATTGTTCATATTTTAAAGGGTCATTAATTCCTAATGGGAATGGTTCTTCTGAAAAGGAGATGTAAATAATGTAGGAGAAATAAGTTGAAGCTAAGTAATTTAAATGTGATCCATAGCATATTTGGAGAGATTATCCTCTGACTGAGAGTGAAACTTTTCTTCCACTCTCACAGGAGAAAAGAAAAAGTCACAGGCAAATACATTAAACATTTCAGTTATAGGAAGGTGAAAGGATTTTTGTCTCATGGCTTTTATTTTCTCAATGACATAAAAGTTAAAGTCATCAGCAGGGAACAAAGTAAGGCAGATTTGGGTAAGGAGGAAAATGTGGAATATGCTAAGTATAGGGACTGAGCATGTGATCTTTGTTAAGGGCTCACATGAGGCCAGTATTCATGTATTTATATTAACACTGTCATTCTAGAATGTGAGATTTTTCCAGGAATAATCAATTGGATTAGTAAAACATATAGAAAATAAATGTTTGGATTTATCCATAGTTAGAATGCCAGACAAATATATCTGAAAGACAAATGGACTAAGGCATTAAGGACATTTAAAAGAGAGTGATTGTAATAATGAACTACAGGATCTAGACTGGATAAAGAAGAAAGCAAACTTTCCAAATAAATAAAAAATGTAAAGTTGGGGTCAATATATTATGTTTTTCCATGAAAGCAAGAAGTTATTTCTATGAGGCCACTTTAGGAAGATAAATGAATACATATATAATAATAGTTTGGCTAGGGTACATAAATTTTTGATTTTAGAGGTTCCATTATTTCTGGTTTAATTTCTTAAAGTAAATTAAAATGGAATCAGGCCTGAAGAATCCCCGAGCATACAAATCCAGCGAGACCTCATAAGTGAGCATAACCTTGCATGATTTACAAACATAAATGAAACTTAAGCTATTTCTTCTAAATGCCTATATTTTAAAAAATGAAACACAAGGCTAACCAATCAAAATCTGCCATCTAACTTAAAATTACATAACTATGAACTTTCCAGCAAGATTGACCAAATAAAGCAACTGCATAACTGTAACTAATCAAATATTTTCTTTCCTTTACTTCCATGTTCACTCTATAAAAGCATTCCTCTTATGTTCCCTTGGTGGAACCTCCCAAACCACTTCCATTTTGAAGTTGCCTAATATATGAATCACTATTTGCTCAAATAAACTCTTTAAAAATCTCACCTGAGTTAGCTGACCTTTTAATAATGGTGATAGCAGTTTCCAAGGACTTTGTGGCATAAGCAGAGGGAAGAAAAGTTACTGGTGATCAGAGAACAGAAAATCTCAGGATTATCCACATGTATATTATGCTTAGCAAGATCCATGGGAAGTGTTCAATGAAGAGGAATGTTGTGAAACAGATAATAGAACTGCAATGAATAAGGACAATAACCATTAATTCGGAATATAATAAAACTAATCATTGGGAGTTGATAATTATTATTTTACAGTTTCTGGACACTATTCCTGAATGTGTATGCTGAGGTAGGGCTTTGAATCCTGTTTGCCGGTTATCATCAGATAGCTTGAAAAACATAGCCTTAAGACAAAGGAATTACAGGGAAATGATTTGAGATAAGTGTCAAACTATTAGAAGTTTCCTGACATTCGAACAGGAGATGCAGACTCTTTAGTGCAAGGATTTGGGGCAGGAATGGGAGTGGGATATGAGGCATGCATTAGCAATGTTGAAGTCAAAACTTCAGTCGCACAGTCAGTGGATTAATGTTGGGGATTTACAAATTTGGCTGGTTGTGGAAATGATTCTCCCACGTCCTTCATCTTATCCTCCTCCTCCTCAAAAAGAATGACTGAACACCACATTATAAAGGGTGCTGCGTTAGGGCTGAACTGTCTGATTAATGAGATTCTAAATTCCAAGTGCATTTAGAAATATAATTCCATTTTTACAGTGGTTTTCAAGGCTAAATTAAATACATAAATAGGAAAGTTTTTGAGGCCTTGCAAGAACATGGTGTAAAGGTTGCTATAACACCAGTTGGTAAACCTGGAAATTATTTCTAAAAGGCAAAATCATGGGCCAACTGAATTGCTAGACAGGAAACATTGAGGACATGCCAAATGTGCTATGTAAAAAACATTATTAACATGGATTTTCACAAAAATAAGAATGTGGAAAGTGGCTATCACTAACGTATTCAGTGCTCAGACATAAAATACAGGTAAAAATAAATTGTATGACAACTTAGTAAGAGACAGTATAACTGTAGGTCCCCAGAAACTACCTTGATTGTGTATTTTCTTCTACACTTGATCGTGTACTTTCTTCTACACTTTTCCGTTGTTTCTCACTGTTGGCTGAGGCCTGTCCAAACTCTCATACTAAGTCTGATCCCAGGAATTAAATAGTGTACAGAGACCTATCTCACAAATTATTAGGATCAATTTTTTCTTTTCATACCTTACAATATTGGCATAGATCCATTCACATCACTCTAATTTATTTATTTTATTATTATTGTATTCAATTTATTGAGTGCCCTTGAAGAGGTACCTAACTCCAGAGTGGTTTCTCACTTAGTCTTAATCACAGTGTCTAATACAAGATTTCCTCATATTTAGCATTATTGCATAAATAAACTATTGCTTAGTATTTTATAAATGTTTTTTAAGGACTTACAGAGGGATAGACATTGTGCTAACAAGTAACAACTGTAATATTTTGTTACTGCAGCAAAACTTAAGATGCCTTATTCCCCATTTGCAATCAAGAATCAGATTCAGAAAGATTCAGTTACTTGCCTTGGATCACACTGCTAGTAAGTGACAATGCTAGTAAGTGAAAAAGGTTTTAAATTCATGTGTTTTTTTCTTATTTACTGCTGCATCCTTTACAATTATTTACAAAGTAGTACAGCCATTTCCTGTTTTAAAAAAATACATGTTACCTCCAGTAGACAGAGGACATGTGTAAGTGTGCAAGGGAAAGAGGGTAGCAGGCCTGTCACATGGAGAGAGAAAGAGCAAAAAGAGAGACCAGGTGGTGCCAGGCTCTTTTAAACAACCAGCTCTCATGTGAAATAATAAAGCCAGAATACACATTATCATGGGGGTGGGCCGGCACTAAGCCATTCATGAGGGATTTGCCCCCATGACCAAAACACCTCCTACCAGGCCCCACATTCCACACAGGAGATCAAATTTCAATATGAGATTTGGAGTGGCCAAACATCTAAACCATACCATGTGTCAATATCAATGTCCTGCCTGTGATATGACACTATAATTTTGCAAGAGTGTATCATTGGGGGAAATGAAATAAGTCTTCACAGGATCTCTTTGCATTATTTCTTATAACTGCCTGTGAATCTGTAGTTTTCTCAAAATAAAAAAGGTTGAACCAAAAAATAACTGACATAAGACAAAATAATAAATTCAGTTAGCTATATGAAGTGAGATTTAAACAATAGGTATTTAGAGTGAGAAATTTTCTTGTAATAAGTCAGAAAATTGAAGTAGACCTGGTAAAACATATGGCATTTGGTCAGGGGGTGGTATGCAGGGCAAGGTTAAAAAATGCATGAAGAAATACTTTAGGGGAAATTTTATGACAGGAAGTAAGGGGCAAAGATGAAAAACACAAGATGTGTGCAAGAAAGATGAAGTGAAGTTTGGCTAGTTACAACGAAGGAAGTTGAAGATACAGGAATGGAAATGATACCTAGTGTCAGGTCATGGAAAGACTGGACAAGGAATTTTAGTAAAAATTAGGTACACTTTAAAGTAGGAAATCAGAGTCGTATTGTGAGATTAATCTGATAGAGTTCCGTGGAGTCAAGTGAAAATTGACCTAAACTAGGGTGAAAAAGTAAAGGATGGAACAGATTCATGGAATAGATGGGAGTTGAGATGTGACTTTCAAGAATAATATTTACTATATATATCCAGTTTGGGTAACACTGAGATCTCATAAACTAACACAGAAGTGGCAGAAGAGTGTAAACTAAGAAAAGTCAGTAGTTTGCAGTAGAGAATATGGAATTCCCGATAGAATTCATATTCAGATGGAGACCTAGAGTTCAGAAATCAGGATGTTTCAAGAAATAGATTTGATAACTCTTATCAAAGTGACTATTTAGAACAAATAACTATCATAGTTACTGAGTGCCAAATACTATTTTATGCAGTAATTATAGTTTATTAGTCCCCAAACAGACATGCTATAAGGACAATATTAAACATTTTAACAGATAAAGAAATGGAAGTAATTTGGCTAATATTCCCTTGGATCAAGTAGAAGTCATGGGACAGATACTTAAACATTTTTATTGTAGAATATCTATTCTCACCATTAAACTATCCAGCCTCCACTAAGACAGCATGAATAAAAGACAGAAGTAAGGAGTTAGGAAGTTATAAAAGGAACCACAATACCATGGTTTACAAAAGGCAGTAGAGAAAATTTCAAGAGGAAGTAAATGACATTGACATTTGCTAAAAGAGAGTTCAACCAGAGAAGACCCCGTTTAGCAAAAGCAATTTTAAGCAACAAAAACAAAATGGGAGGTATTAATTTACCAGACTTCAAACTATACTAAAAAGCTGTGATTATTAAAACTGCTTGGTATTGGCACCAGTGCAGGGACACAGACCAATGGAACAGAACAGAAAATCCAAATATAAAACCATCCTCATATAGCCATCTAATCTTTGACAAAGCAGACAAAAACATACTCTGGGGAAAAGATTCCTTATTTAATAAATGGTGCTGGGAAAACTGGATGGCCACATGTAGAAGACTAAAACAGGACCCACAGCTTTCACCTCTCACAAAAATCAAATCACGGTGGATAACAGACTTAAATCTTAGGTGGGAAACTACTATTAGAATTCTAGAAGAAAATGTAGGAAAGACTCTTACAGACATTGGCCTAGGCAAAGAATTTATGAAGAAAACCCCTAAGGCAATCACAGCAACAACAAAAATAAACGAATGGGACCTGATTAAATTAAAAAGCTTCTGCACAGCCAAAGAAACAGTCACGAAAATAAACAGACAGCCTACAGAATGGGAAAAAATTTCGCATACTACACATCAGATAAAGGACTGATAACAAGAGTCTATTAGAACTCAGGAAAATCAGCAAGAAAAAATCAAACAACCCTATCAAAAAGTGGGCAAAGGACATGAATAGAAATTTTTCAAAAGAAGATATAAGAATGGCTAACAAACATATGAAAAAATGCTCAACATCCCTAATCATCAGGGAAATGCAAATCAAAACCACAATGAGATATCACTTAACTCCAGTGAGAATGGCCTTTATCAAAAAGTCCCAAAACAACACATGTTGGCATGGATGCGGAGAGACAGGAACACTCATAAATTGCTGGTGGGACTGCAAACTAGTGCAACCCCTGTGGAAAGCATTATGGAGATACCTTAAACAGATTCAGGTAGATCTACCATTTGATCCAGCAATCCCATTATTGGGCATCTACCCAGAAGAACAAAAGTCATTCTATAACAAAGACACCTGTACCCGAATGTTTATAGCAGCGCAATTCACAATTGCAAAGATGTGGAAACAACCCAAATGCCCATCAATCCACGAATGGATTAGTAAACTGTGGTATATGTATACCATGGAGTATTACTCAGCTATAAGAAATAACGGTGATAGGACATCTCTTTGGTTCTCCTGGAGAGAATTGGAACCCATTATATTAAGTGAAGTATCCAAAGAATGGAAAAACAAGCATCACATGTACTCACCAGAAAATTGGTTTCCCTGATCATCACCTAAATGCACATCGGGGAAGGATACCAATTGGATATCAGACTGAGACGGGGGGGTGGGGGGTGGGTGGGTGTATGCCTCCATGATGTGTGCGCTGTGCACCGTCTGGGGAATGGTCATGCTTGAAGGTGCTGACTTGGGGAGGTGGGGGTAGGGGGAGGGGATGGAGGTATGACTACATGGTGAGTGCCAGGCGCACTGTCTGGAGAATGGACACACTTGAGGCTCTCACTCAGGGGGATGGGCGGGACATGGACAATGTATATAACCTGAACTTATGTACCCCCATGATGAGCTGAAATAAAAAAAAAAAGAGTTCTATTTCTTTACACATCCTGATTTCTGAACTTAAGGTCTGCATCTGAATATGGCATCCCCAGTATTCTTTTGGAAATTCCGTATTCTTCTACTGCAAACTACTGACTTTTCTTAGAGAAATGTCTGATGAATTTTATCACAAGGGAGTAATTTTTTACCTATGAAAAAATTATTTCATAAAAAGATGTGGAGCTGAATGGTAGCAAAGCAGTGTGTGCAAAACCACTCTAAAATTTGTTTACTGAGAATATTTTTAGCCAATGAAAAACAAGAAAAGAAGAAAAGAAAACCACGTAGCTCAAGCAAATAATTACATTAATGGAAAACTATTTTAAGTATTGATGCAATAAAAAAGGAAAGGTAAGATATAAAGAATTAAAAAATCTTATTAATGGAGGAACATCCTGGAATATTGGGTGCAAAGCATGTCCTAATTGTAGGTACAAGTGTGATAACTCTGAAAACAAAAGGGTCGATGTTTATTTCTTAGGAAGGATATCAAAAAAGGTGGATGAAGACACAGAAGGATTTGAAATAAAGAGGAGTGTAAATATGGGAGCTAATTCCAGTTCTCTGTATGCTCAGTTTTAGTGACATAAATAGGATTCCAAGAAGGGCCAAAAAACAATGAATTGGGCACAAAAATGTGCCAAATTCAGAGGCAAGACTTTTGCAGTATTGAAAAAATATACTTTGCAACTGGGCTTTGACAAGGCACTAGGGATAAGTCTGAGAAGTTCATTATATCATAGAAGAAGGTATGTTTATCCCTCAGCCAGAAATTAAAAAAAAAGAGAGAGAGAGAGAACTGCTTATAAGAGTTAACATATGCACATGGTATGAAATTCAAAGTTATGCATTGAAAAACAAATGTCTTTTCCTTTTTCATTCCCCAACTATTGTTACAGTTCCTGGAAGCAGCAATTTGTTGGTAAGGGAAACAATAGCAAAACTGTTGATGGAGGTAACTATTTCTTACTCAGCCCACTTTAAGACCCTAGCTCTTAAACTTTATTACACAAAAGAATGACCTAAGGGAACCTGTTAACATATCAGATTATTAGACTCATTCCAAAATTCTGATTCAGTAAAGCTAGGGGAACATTGGGAGGATTTAATGTAAACAAATATAAAAACTGATAAGCTATCCAGAGATTCTTAGTCCAACAACTACTTTTCTATATAAGATAAGTGTGCTTAGTGGTGGATTAATATAAATTTGAAGTTATTGTGCCACTTTTTGTGATTCCAAAGTATACAGAATGCAAAGGCTCTATGCAAGAAAAGATAGGCCCTGAAATGCAATATATATGACCATTAATTAAAATTAAACCAACAAAATTAGAGAAGAAAATGAAATGACTAGACCTTACCATATCTATTAATACTTATAATACTTCCAAAGAAACATTGAAAAGTAACTTCAAGACTTGGTAAAGTAGTAAATTTCTCTGAATTTATTTTTTATTTTGATTTGAAGTGTCCAGAAAAGTACATATTAATTTTTGATGTTTTGTGCAGAAAATATCTAAAAATTCTTTGAGCTTCTCAGGAGAGCAGCTATAGTACTGAGCAATTCTAATACGTCTAATTCTGTTAAATCTCTGAATAGCTATATGTTTAATTATGACAAATATTTTTTAATAAAACAAAATAACTTATACAATTGCATGAATTCACCATTATATTACTCAGTGTTAACTATATTTTATAGAATATATATGAAACGTCCAATTTAGAGAAATGCACTACTTACAGATAGAGGATTATAGATCAAAACAATTTGGTCTAATTTGAATTATCAAAACAAATAAATGCATATCTACACAGAAATTACTTAAGCTTTCTTTTGTGCATTTAAATATGTTAGCAAGTGTTCAAACTCTAAGTATAATTAGTTTGTATTGTATGGCCGCCTATTTCCTTTTGTTTTAAATTGAAAGAAAATTAATCAACATACTACAAAAACAAACTATCTTTAAACTGTTAAGACAGAGTCTACCATGCTTCTATCAAGGTTTCTGGAATGTTCATATCAGGTGCATAGCTGTAGTCTTCCTACTATGGAGCCAAGGTATACTTACAGAATGCTGACAGCACAGAAAATGCAGAAGTAGAATACAATACTACTGTCAAGAAACTGGTAATCTCATAAGGAAGGGACTACAAATGCAATATAATAAGCCAGGTAAAATATCACCAGAACATTCATTAACCTGGTTCCAGACTTCTGAAATTTTGGTAACAATTGAAATATCCCTACGCCAGTCTTTACTGCCATTTCTGGTTCAGGTAAATTTTGCTGTTTCATGACCCCATACAGCAGTCATTGGTGCTGTCTTCATGGGCTTAGATTGTAAGAACTCATCATTTCAAATTCTATGTTACAACTTAATACAAAATATGGCTGGTGGAAATTGACTATTTTAATCATCAAGACACATTATTCAATAACAATGTATTATTTAAAGTCAGATGAAATAAATGTCTGTATTTGTTGCTATATTATATTTATTCACATACTAGTAAATAGTGCAGTGTAATCCTTAGGTACACTGCAATGTTGTCCATGGTACTTGCTTTTCATCATAACATAAAGAATATCGCCTAGAATTTTATGACGATATTTTTGAATGTTTAAGTGCACATATAGTAGTGACATCATCAGATGTCAGGCAGGTGGTGGGGGGAGGGAGGGGATGGGTATATTCACACCTAATGGGTGTGGTGTGCACCATCTGGGGGATGGACGTGCTCTGACTCCGGTGAAGCAAAGGCAATATATGTAACCTAAACATTTGTACCCCTGTAATATGCTGAAATAAAAAAAAGATTAAAGATTAAAAATAAATTATGTAAAACAACTAAAGTGTAGGAGAAAGGGAAAAAGGAAAAATATTTTGTGAAAATGAAATGGTTGTAGAAAAATACAAAATGTAATTGTCTACTCATGGATAAGTGGAAAGAAATAGATTATTTTTAAGGAATACTAAGGAGCACTTTAAGTACAATTATGTCTTGTGCTCAGTGTGCAGGTTTAAGCCACAGAGCACTTATTAGAAGTGGCGAGGCCTGGTCTTTTAAAGCATTCAACATGAGAATGAGAACTTTGCTGTTAGATATCTAAAAGAGGATGAAATTGTAGAATTAAATTGTTGAAAGTATGTTTCTCCTTAAATGATATAAAACAGAGCATTTATTCAAAATGCATATGAAACTACTACCTAGAGTTTCTCCGTATATTTTAATGTCTGTTGATTACTACTTTTGCCTCTTAAATTTTTAACTTTTGTTTTTGTACTTTTAAATCGGGTAATTTATCTGCTTAATTCTTGACAATACTTGAATTGACAAGATGTCCAGTGTCTGAACTAAAGAGATTTCCTTATTTGTATTATTGTTTTTTTCTAGTTAAGTATAAAGGACGATATAGAATCCTTCAGGTCTAGTGACTGACAGATTTGTTAAGGTGTGTGTTTCAGTGTGTGCAAGAGGGATTATCATTTGTTTCTACAAAGGTAACCATGTCATTTAACTAGGTCAGTAAGCAGGCGTCTTTTATGTGAGTTACTCGAATCATCCAACTTTAGTGGGTAAAAAATATTCTGCTTGGAAACAACAGAGCTTATGGATCCATCATGAAGACAGCTGAAAAGAATGAATTGGGCATGCCATAGTTCACTTTGGCATCTGCATGGAGAAGTACACGAAGTTATATTTGTTTCAGTGAGAAAAAAGTTCCTTTAATTCTTGCAGATGACATTTTGTTGTATTTTTTTACTTTTCAGCTTTCACTTAGAACTCTAAGTCCTTCACATACAAAAATGAAAGGACACTGAATTAAAGAAAATTAATGAGCATGAACAATTTAATCTATCAGTGAGATGTTATGAACTGCTTTATATGGGAATAAAGGGAGTCATATGTGCTTTCAAAGTCCTTCATAGTCAAAAACTGTTACACAGGTCTCAATTCTGAGTTATTGGGGCAATAACGCATATCTTTTTTACTTAATGAATGTTGGGCTGAATATTAGATAAAACCAATTACATACTGAAAGAATTACACAGAGGAAACAGAAATAATTTCTTTTTTTAAGCTGGAAACAGACTAAAGATTTATTTTTATTTTTATCTTATGCAAATATTTGTGAAGGTCAAATTATCAAAACGTGTGATATTCATTTTAAATCCTGTTTTAAAATAATTGCTTTTATATGAGACGTGTAATTAGCTAGGAATGCTGTTAAACAGCACCATTTGCTCTTAACATTTTAGATAAATATAATGTGATGAAAACTTGACGTGATTCATGAAAAAATTGCTCTCTCTGCCTTTCATATATATACATAAATTCATGAGGAGAATAAAATAACAGAAAATAAAGTTTCTTTTGTATTGATGTCCGTTACTCTCCTTTTTGACACCATTATATTCTGGTCAGCTCTAAGTACATTATATTCTGTGGAGAGATTAATTTCATATCTCTGGGTCAATAGAAAGCTTTCTGGTTCAAATGTTTGTTTCACAGTTACTTTATTCAAGACAGAGAATGCATTCGGTTATGCTCATAGCAGTGGAAATTAGAGATTGTATTTGAGAAAAAAAGCACTGTAAAGGTGAGAGTGGCCTATCTCTAAACTAATAATTATATAATTAATCATATTAAGGCATTGTCACTATTTTCAGGATTAATAGCACTGTATTAACTTAGAAGAAAGTTTTGTGTGAGTATAATTCTTTATAGTCCTTGACATTAAAATCAGTGATGACTAGTGGGAAGCAGTAACTTATACTTAAAAAAATTCTTAATTTTGAGTTCCTTGTGTGTATTAAGAACCAAAGTACTAGACTTGTGAGTCTCTGAGAGTTGTCTTAGTCATCAGTTCCCTCATTATCTATCACAGTGGACAGCACACAACATATGCTTAATACCTATTTGTTTAATTAATTATTTAATTCAGGTATTAGACAATGGAATGTTAAACTCACAAATTTCACAGGTATGCTGTTTTTTTAAATGATCATATACTGTACAATATCAATGTCTGATAGGAAGGCAATACATAATGAAAGATGAAAGAAAATTGAATTTGTAATGGGTCCTTTAAAAATTATTAAAGGCCAACATGGGAACATTAAAATAAAATATTAAAAACACTTAATTACTGATTGCATATGCGATCATCTATCATTTGGATAAGATTTCTTCTCATCATTTATAACTGTATTCTATTCCAAACTGAGAGTAACATAAAATATGTGCATTTGGCAAAAAAAAAAAAAAAAGTCATTAACAAATCTTCTAATTCCTATCTCAAGAATGCTTTATTTATTATGAAAAAGAGAAACAGTATATCACCCCTAGCATTTTGCTTGATTACAGGTAATCACATTAATCCATGATTTTTTTATACTTCACCCACTTATTGGTTTAATAATGTGTAGATGAAACTCATATGCACTGTAAACTTTTAGATACATGAATATGGCAGGATTTTTCATGATTGGTTTTGATTCCTGATTTTTGTTTTATATATCTAACTCAATTATAAATGTAGTAACTTTCTAAATTAAATATAGCAATATCCTTTCACACAAATACAAACCTATTTGCTGCTTCTTTATTCCTCCAAAATTTTGTAAGTATAGTGCTAGGTTGTCTTGTTCATCAAGCTAATTCATGAGCTTTCCTTTAGTTATCTCTAAGATTTACTTAGGGAAACTGCCATAGATATTGCATTAGATAGTATGCCAAATCTCATTAAAGATAGCAGATTGAATTGATTCTATACGATCAATGTTAAAGTCTAGACAGATTTTATATAGTTTAAGTATAGTAAATAACACTGGACATTTTTTACATAAGAAAAAATTGTTTTTCTTACATGTAAAATGAGAGGTTGAAACTTCAGTGGTATTGACACTGAGGAAAGGTATATCAGAATAATTTGGGAACATTTAAAAAATATAATTCCTGGATTGCACATTGGATTTACTGTACTAAAGTGAATCACGATTCTACAAGTTTTAATGATCTAATTCCCAACCAGCTTTACTAATCATTGTACTATTTATTCTCATAATTTCCTTCAAATTAAAATGCTACATGAGTTTGAAATATCATATTGTTAAATTTCTGCAATTTGTTTTTGTGTACATTTTGCGTTGTTGCTGTGGTTAGTCTTATCTTGACCAAAGAGAAGCATGTGAATACAATAGATTTTATTAAAAATTAACACTAATGTGATCAAATATTCCTCCAAAGTATTAAGTGTGTGTTCACATGTAAGTGGGGATAATGATGCCTCTGACTTGAAACAGTATAAACTGAATGACTCATGTGGAATTCTACTCAACACCTGTGAAGATATTTCAGTGCCTATATTCACTTTGTTCATTAAATTGTAAAAAAAAAGTAGTTCTTTATATACATATATAGGCCTAACTGGAATCCCCTCAAAGCCATATTCTATCTGAAAAAACCAAGAACTGCTTAGGAGTGGGTTGTCTGCTTGATTAGTCTGAATAGGTCAGTATATCTTCTTGATATCACTATCTTTGATGACTGTGAAAAAATTAATTTGTGGAAGTTTTTTATTAATGAAACGATTTGAGCTAAGTATAGGTATAGGAATTAGAGGGAAATAAGAGTCACTGTTATAGTTATTGCGGAGTTTAATTGGGAAAACTGCTCTTAAAGTCAATGGTATGGTTTAAAATGAACAATCTGCATTTTTGAACTTAGGAAAGCAATTTAAGCTGTTTTAGCCTAGTTTTTTTCAACTGTATAATGTGGATATTAATAATTTTATTAAGGAAATTTAAGTATGGCTTCCATGAGAAAACACAACAATTATCCAGAATGGGACAGGACATATCACTGCCACCACCACTGCCGCCATTATCATCATCACATTATATAGGCAATCACCTACATGTAATCTCTGTCTAAGATAAAACCTGCAAACCTGACCCAAGATAAGTTACATTGTATAGCTCAATATATGTATTATGTATTTGTTTACTTCACATAAACAATGTCAGTATTTTGGTTAGACTATGCTTTAATATTTTGTGACCATTATTATGTAATCAATAAGAAGTGTTTAGAATTATATCTCTATATCTTTATCAAATATTGCCTAGCATTAATATTTGGCCAGTGAAAATTTCAGTCATCCACTACTGGTGGAAACAATGTGACATCTGACTTCTTATCATGTACAAACATGACTTTAATTAACAATATCTTGAATTATAATGTATTCAAAAATATGTATTTGAGGTTTATGATTTTTTGTTAAAAATGATATATATTTTGATATTTTTGATTGCTACCTATTTATATTAGATTATAACTTAATGTTCAAGTATTAATTAAGGCAATCTAGTTGAATTAAAATGTTTCATGTTTTTCCAGTAAATAGTATTTTTTAAAACTCATAGTTAATGTTAAAATGGATTTGATCATAATATTACTGTATTAGAAATAAGTAGATTATTTTATATTGATTTATACTTCAGCTTTGAATCATATATGGGATTTGACTCTCTATCCTAACAATAATTATTTCCCCTTCTATGTGTCTGAATGGGTAAACGTGAGGTATTCAACATTATGTATTACCAGAGAAACTCTAAGTCAATTCTTTAGTCCATTGCCATTGAGAAAATATTAAAATGTGAAATAAAGGTTATTACTGTGACAAAGAGGAGCACTGAACATTGATAGCCATTTGGGCTTAATATTGTTAAATGAGGCCACATTACTACTGTAACAGTTGGCTGTCTAATAAGCTGGAATATTTCATCAGGAATATTATAACAAGATGTGCTTTGAAAAGTCTGTTGGAAAACAACAGCTTGATATAGCTCATTTAAGGTTCAGCATGATCACTCTCATTTGCCTCTTCTGTATTGTCTATTACCCCAAGGGTACCAATGAATACTAAGCATCATGCCTTTATCAGTCTCTGGCACCCTGACTTGGTGAGGGTTTGGATTAGTCCCCAAAGAAAGTATGTTTTACTGACAGATATCATGATTATCAACAAAAGGAAGCAGGATGGTAAATTAAATTGGGAGAAATTGCTCAGATACAGACTGGAAATATAAAACCTATTAATTCAGTGACATTTCTGAGTCTGTTAAGCATTTCCCATCAAAGTACTGGGTACCTTGTATTTATTGCTTTAGTGTCTGTTCTCAAGGTTTATGTTAATCTAAGCTGTATCATTTGGCTATATCATTGTTTTTTAAATTACAGAGAGTCTTTTAACATCAAAATATATCTTGTGGCTTCATAAATATGATTATATTTTTATTTTTCATTTTCAATTACAATAATAGTAAATCATTTTTTATACTTTTTATTTAAATTCTGTACCAGAGTTTGCATAAAAAATATATTGTTTACAAAATATAATTTTTTACTAAAATTCAGTATGTAAGAGTACAACTCCAAGACTCATTTTTAGAATGTTGTAGATTATTACAGAATTTTGTGCCATATTAATTAGAAAAAATATATAAAAACCTTAATAGCAATTATGAGAGTGCCATATATTGCATAAAATAATCTTTTTATTGAAAAGTTATACATAATTTCAGTGACTCTTAGTACACCTATTTAAGATTTATATTCCATTAGCTCTTGCAAGGTTATTTTACATAAAATCCTGCATATTATAGTAGTGTGCAAATTAAAGTTTCCAGAAATCTAATACTTAGTGTATTTCTACTTTCAAGGATGAACAAAACCTATGCATTAAAAATTCATGCTATTCCACTGAAATTTTAAGAGGTTTTTCTTTTTTGGTGTGTTTCATCATTCCCCAAAGTACAGTGAAGATGTTGGATTTGAGATTAATAATAATATCCCTTGCATTTTCAAGACAGCTTTAAAAATTACAATTGTGAAATCTTCATGTAAAAAGAATAGCAGATCCACATAAATGAACCAAATTAATCATTTTCCACTCATTGAATCTGACATGAGGCATGTATTCAGTAATATTTCTTGAGTGCCTACTATATGCCAATGGTGCCTAACACTGGAGATTCTAGATGAATAGACAACAGATGCATTCCCTTGTTCTTATGGATCTTCCTGCTATTAGTTAAGAAGACAATAATCAAAGTAATGATTACAGACTGAGAAAAATGATTTAGGAAAAACAGTACAATGTGATAAGGTACTGTTATAAAACTAAAAATAAAATGTTTTTGAGGAAGTGATGCTTGAGCTGATATCTAGAGAATGAACAAGCCAGATACGGTGGCACACCCCTGTAGTCCTAGCTACCTGGGAGGCTGAGGCAGGAGGATTGCTTGAGCCCAGGAGGTAGAGTCCAGCCTGGGCAACATATCCTCTAAGAAAAAAGTCAAAATAAAGGCAGAACAGCATTTAACTACATTTAACTAGGTAAAGTGTCAATGGTAAATGTTCAATGGCAAGTTTTACAGAGGAAATAATTAGTGAGAACAATAAATCCTGTGATGTGAGGAAACATGGTGCACTTGAACTACTGAAGGGGAAAGCCTGTGTGTCCTGAGAGAAGAGGAGACGGAGGGAGAGATTTTAGACAATTCCCAAAAAGTGTGGTCATGAAGCTGAAATGAGAAATGGGGTGATTCAGAAACAGAACTTGTAATCCTGTGTTTGAAGATGTGGTTTTACTTTTATTTTTCTCATAAAACTGGAGAGACATGGCCATATTTGGAGGTTTATGTGACAAACTATGTTTGGAGAGACTGATGGAATGCATTGGAAAGACAAGTATGATCGGTAAGTTCTCTAGGTAGCAGGTAAAGAGTAGAATACAAAAAGCAGGTGGAGGGCATGACTTTAGGTAGGGAAAGGGTCAGTTCCTCTTTTGTTACAGCAGAGAAGGTAGAGGGATGGATACATTTCTTCAGTTCTTTCATGACAGTTAGCCCCAAGCCTGATGGCTTGAGGACCTGGCTCACTCATCCTGGGGTGACATCTGTCTAGCCTGTGAAATCTCTGCTCACCTGTAGTCAGGGTTGGTAAACCAGGAGATTGCTGTTTTATTCCTTATTTGCATGTTTTCTGTATAAGTGTTTTCATCCCCATGAGTAATACCTTTGTCCTTTAATTCCTAATTATGTCTAGCTGTTCATGGAAGGAAATTTCCCAGTAATTAAGAGTTAACAAAACAATGCAATAAGATATTCAGTCTTTCAGAAAGAGAGTATCATCTATTTGTGGGCGGGGGGAGAAAGTCTTTTTCTCTTGAACTAAAAATTGTAGTCACATCTCCTGTTTCCTCCTGGAGTTATTAAATATATAAGGTAATGACCACAGGTGCTTCTTGAGTGGCAGTTTTGATTTATGCTAAGATACTAGGAATTATATTCCTTCAGGGAATGTCACTGAAATTTAATGCTGCTTGAAATGTATACATAAAAATAGATTTTATTATATATACTTTGGTTAAAAGTTCAAGGTGTAATTGGAGATTAGAATTAATAATGACACAAACATTATTAGGGACTATTTAAATTATAGGACAGCAACTGTTTTAAAAGTTAAAGTTTTTAGTAATTATAGATAATTATGATCGTGATCATTTTATAACTGTATTATAATAATAGTGATATAAAATTCATAACATACTTCAAAATATATTTGTTTCTTAGTGTAGGAAGATGTCTTTAATTCTAAACTAATGTTATGTAAGAAAATGTTAGTTTCCTTTTTTCTTTTAAACTTTCTCAGTATAGCATAAGATTTATTTCATTTCCCCATTATACAAGCTTCCCACTTTCACGGGAGCCAGCAATACAATTTTTATGCATTTTTGCAATACATTTTTAAATCTTTGTCAGAGAATATGAATTTTTGAGCAACTCTAACAAAAAAAAACTTTTATTCTTACCAAAATTCACGATTGGAATACATAATTAAAGCCATTTAAATTATTGTTGTTTTAAAAAAACCTGACATTTTAAAATATTACATTTAAATTGTTTTACTATTTCTTTCCAAATTAACTTACTCTCTTCAGCATTGGCTTCTCAGAAGAAGATTGGCCTCCTGCAATATTCTAGTGAAACAAGTTCTTGCCCAGCACTTTAGACAATCAATCTTGGTCAACTGTAAGATTTGGATCCTAGGTCCTTCATATGTCGTGGAGGGGTTGTTGCTTTCCCAGCAATGATTGTTGATGTCGTGAATGTTCCACTGACTTACTATTAATATATACTATATCTGCATCAAAGTACTTATATTTCAGCCCCTCATCATGCTGAAGGAAGGCTAGATGCTACCCTCAACCACACAAACTAAGCTGGCAGTGAGTTACGGTGTGGCATAGTAGTTCATGATCTTACCAAGCAGGGTAGGGACAGGGGCTTCCCTCATGACGCAGCCTTAAAGTTCCTCAGCTCCTGGCATCTGATATCCAACCCTACCAGACTGTTGTGAGAGACCCTGGAATATAACAGCCAGTGGGGAAGGGGGTGCATTCACCTGATGCTTATCCTGTTTCCCCAGTGATTGCCGCCCCAGAAGCAGGCATTGCCTCTACACGTCTCATATGTTTCATAGTCTCCATCAGTCACCTTTTAATTCACCAAGATATTTTAGTACGTTCTATCAAGAAAAACATGAGTGAGAATATAGAAGGTTAAAACTGTGCTGAAAGGCAAAAGACATTCTCTTGAAAAAAGTGAAAAGAGAAAGTTTTCTGGGTTGAAAAAAATAAACATCTTCACATTGGTAAGGTCAAGCATGACTTTGGTAGAATCTTATAATCCTTACTAAGGTTTTAGGTACACTATTTCAGAAAAAGGACATGGAACACATGTTCCTATGGAAAGAATACACAATGGACAATGTCAAGAAATACTTAGATGGTGTTCTTGTCCCTTTCCTTGCTTACACACACCAGATAAGTCCCCTTTTATGGAAGTGAGATGTTATTAAGCAGAGCATAAAATTTGCAATCATGCAATTATACAATGATGGATAAATGATGAATGATAAAAGATGAATGTGTTGTCTGGAGCTTGACATGATCATGTTATCACAAGAGAAAGGCAAAGGAGACCATTGATTCTGACTTTGTTGAACTGTAGAACTATTAATAATTCAAGGCTTCACTTTGTTTTGAATTTTTGTAGGGGGGTAGGTGGGAAATTACTCCTATAATTTTAAGTTCCTGTTGGTTGTATTTTCTATCTATTGCTCCTAAATTTTATCCTAATTGATACAATTATAAATGTTAAAATTTTTGCCTTTTTGATTATCTTTCAAGTAGGTAAGAAGTGTAGTATTTGTTCTCAGTAATTTATATTTTGCCTCTTTGTCAGTTTATTCTGCAGGAAACCATTTTACTGTTTAATTAAGATGTCAACTAGCAACTTTCATATTAACTTTAAAAATTAATTCTTGTGATATGTGTACATACACTGCATATACATAGTTTAACATATATACACATATACTGACATTTGTTTAAGTTTTATTCTGAAATTTATTAAAAAATAAAATGTCAAAGAAATTTTATATGCTTTGACTTAAGTGAAATTACAAAATAAAATCAATTGTAGTTTTAAAAAGGTCAAGAATCTAATGGAAATTGCTTTACAACTGCTAGTTAGAGCTTTTTTCAAAGGCATCACAATTGTTTAACGCAGTTCTATAAGCCAGTTTCTCTGTAGTGTGCTTACAGACATTAACTCATTAAAATTGGATCCACTGGACTCTCAGGAAATTCCTATTTTTTCAAGCAGTCAATTTTTTCTTATTCTCTGTATGAGTTCATAAAGAATTGATATGTCAACATTTTATACTTTTATTGGATTTAAAGTTTGGCTCTGCTCAACAATTTCAGATAGTGCTAAATTGAGGTGTTGTCATATGAATGGTAAGGCATTTGATATTTCTGCAAGAAATATATCTTGAAAAAATAAGTAGTAAGTCATACTTTCTTTCCCATTTTGTATAAAAACAAATACAAACCATTTTGATAAATTTATTCAGAATAGGGTTCTGTACTGGCAGATTTTTCACAAGGACTAAAAGCATAGTAGCTCCCAAGCACAAATTTCTGTGCAACCCAAACTCATTATTAATTCAACAAATTTTTATTGAGCTCCAAATATATATCAAATACTCTGTCTTCAAAACCTCTATTGTCTATTGGAGGATAGAAAAAGGAAATAGGCCATTGCAGTAGAGTACGTATTCTAGCAGGACAGATGGTGCTGTGGTAATACACAAAGGGGACACTGAACCCAGTTTTGAAAATGGAGAAATGTTTAAGCTTATAGCTCTGACTTGAGTGGTACAAAGGCAATATATGTAAATACTAGTTGTGACATTGAAAATCACTTAAATTAAATTCTTGCTTCCACAGTCTCTTCATCATAAATGAAGATTAATACCTACCTTAGAAGACAAATGATATATTAATGTATATAATTGACCTGTAATTTTCATTGGATTTAAAACTAAAATATCTTAAATTATGATTAAGCATTATACACGTATATACCTGAGGGCTGTTCAGAAAGTATCCAGCCATTATTAATATAACAAGGATGGTTTTTATGACATCAATGTTACCTGGTAGCCAAGGCGAGTGGACTGGAATGCACATGCATGAATAATGACTTCACTGTACTAGTTAGTGGAGTGCTAGACACCCACTAGCATGGGTGAGCATGTGTACTGAGTGGCCATCGCATTCAAAATGACTGAGCCAGTAGAGCAACAAATTTTGCATTAAGCTTGAACATTCCTGCGCAGAAATTATTGGGATGATTCAGAAGGTTTTTCTGGGACGATGCAATGAGTGCAATGCAAATAAAAATGTGGCACAAACACTTCAAAGATGGTGGAGGATCTGTTGAAAGTGATCCACATCTGGAAGGCCTGCAACAAGCAGAACACCTAAGGATGTTGAATGGGTACGGGTTGGGTTAAGAGACTCTGGGAAAACTATGTGAGGTCTCAAGGTGCCTACTTTGAAGGAGAATGAGGCATCATTGTCCTTTGTACAATGTTTCTTGTATCTTCTCCAATAAATATCTCTATTTTTCATGTTATGTGGCTGGATACTTTCCAGACAGCCCTCATATATATGCATTGATGACAAATACTTATATATTCTACATAGTTTTCATCTGAGAATGGGTTTCAGTACCATATTCCATTTTCATAAAACCTGGTAATCTATGATCTTTTCAGCTACCAGTCAAAAGTGATTATCCAACCCAAATTGATAAAAGTTCAGATAGAATGTAAAAAGTGAGAAACATGTATTGTGAAGAACTAGAAAATGGGAGCCATTTATAAAATACATTAAATCTATTTATTTAATATGTTGCGAGTAATTTTTCAGGTGTATAAAGAGTAAAGAGATTAATTTTCTGTATAAAAATCGACTGATATATATCAAAATCTTTTAATATTGAGGATTCTCTAAAATCCTTCAATTCTTGCCTTTACAGTTCCATAATTCCATATCAATGCATAGAAATCTTTAATTAAAAAAAAAAAACCCTACTGAAGGAAAAATACAAGTTCCCCACCCCTGGCTTTTAATGTTTAATAGAACTTGTGCAAGTTTCTCTTGAACTTAGAAATACAGATAAAAGCAAGAGCAGAAAGAAATAGAAAGCACAAAGGGTATTTTTAAGTAGCTTCTTTTGCGTGGGTGGTCATAAGTCTTAAGACCGGTTTAAACCAATTTAAGCTGCCTTAGTTGCCTCAGTACCCTTTAGTTAATTGTAATATTAAAGTCCCAGCCTAATGAGAAATACTGCTCATGCTTAACCTGTACGGTATGTAAACAGAGAGAGCTCTGTGTCACTTGCCAAAAAGAATTTACGGTTCCACAATCAGGCAGGCAGTGTGGATCTTACTCACTGAGAACAACTTCTGCCACACCCAGGAATGAGTACCCCGAGGATTCCTATCTTAACTAGGAGTGAGACCTGTGTCAGTAACCTCTAATAAACTCATCTAACTCATCAAGCTGAATTTGTCTGGGTCATTCTTTGTTCTCTTGGCAACCTCTCAGTCTGAGGGGTGATTTTTCTATACTGCCTCGGAATTTTCCTGAAACATCTGCCTCTTACGAGATGATTTAAGTGCTGCAGTTTAGATTACTTTAAGAAAGCTTGCCTGTGATCATTCATTCAAAAATTTAAGTACTTAAGTATTTTATTTGATTAAGTATGTTTCTTGCTTTATTTGCTATTGTGAGTACCTAGATGAAAGACAGATCTTACCTTTAAAAAATTCAATCTTGCATCAAAGATATAAGAAAAGGAAATGTAGAATACTGTGATATTTAAGTGATTACTGTGTGCTTAGGAAGTGATAGACAATCTAAATATTTAACAAATATTTACTCAATTATTCCTCAAAATAAACTTACAGAATGGATCATCATAGTGTCATTATTTTAAGATAAAAACTGGGGAACAGATAGTTTAAATAACTTGCCCAAGATCACAAAGAACATAATATAATGAAAATTTGAACACCAAGTGATGAGTTGAAGACTGTAGAGCCTAATCTCTTAATTAGCACTGCACAGAATGATACAGGTAAGCATCGGACACCTATAATCACATATGAAAGGATGCATACTTCAGATACTGGGCATCAGATATCTCTTTTGGAGACTAATACAGAAGCTGTGGTTGAAAGGACAATTAAATAAAAAGGAGAAGAGAGGGAAGTCATTATAGGCCAAGGGACAGTGTAGCTCAGGTTAGTGAGTGTTGAAAGAACCATGTAAGAAATATACCTAGTACTATTGCTATTACAAAGCAAAAACAAACTGTAAGTTCTGGAAATAAAAATTCTCAGCTGCACCCATTCTTCTCTGAACTATGCCAATTATTTATTTATTTTCAGTGTTTTTTTTTTTTTCAATTTATAACTAAGATTTTGTATTAACTCTAATAAGTATGCTTATAGATATCTCCAATTTGGAATTCTTTTTAATTGAATATAATAAAAATAGTGCTAATGAAATGTAGTTTAATATAATAATCATGATTCAGAACCTAGTATTTACCTCAAATAAAAAAAGCGTCTTTGAAGATAATATGGCAAATTGAGTATTTTAAGTTTTCCTTTAAGAAATTCATAAATTTACATACAAATATTGGTGTGACTATTTTAAGAAGTAATTAAATGTAAAATATTATCTATAAAGATTATTCCCTAAATTTATAGTAACTATTTATATTATATTTTAATATATTTTATTAAATATTATATTAAAATATATTTTAATATAAATAGTAACTATATTATATTTTTATTGATATATTTATATCATAAATATACATTAACAAAATGGGATAAAACAAATCTATAAAATTCAACAAAACCTCCTCAGACAAAATGTGTATTGTTTTAATTCCATGTAAAAATGCTATTTGAAACTTTATCAATTTCACTGTAGTGAATAAACTAGCATGTATTGATAAAAGGGTTTGTATATTGAAACCTGTTCTTGAAATGACATTGCAGATAAAACTGCATGTCCTCTTCTTAGGCACTCATTTATCTCCTGACTTTGCTTTTTTGCATATAAATAAACATTTTAAAATATAGATGTTCTATTCTAGTTAAAAATAAATTAGGACTTATAGAAAAGATTAGGTGTGCATATATAGTCAGTAAGATCAAACCTTACAACTTTTAAATTCTTGCTGCAAAATTATCAGTTCGATCTTTAAAAATTATTTTTTTGTAGTTTCAAGATTCTGCATTGTCATTAATAGATTATAAAAGGATAACTGATAAAATATTTTTAATTGACTGTAAGACTTTAGGGGGCTAATATGTGATTACAGCTTATTCAGTATATATAACACACACAGACACACAGACACACAGACACACAGACAACACACACACACACACACACACACCCCTTAAATCCAAAGAGAACAGGTTAGCTTTATTTTTTATTTTTGTTTTTGTTTGTTCCTCTCATTCTATGGATTGTTGCCATAGCTTTCCTAGCTAAATCAATGCTTTTAAAAACTAGAGCATTGATTCACTGATTTCAGTGCCATTATTTCATCTTTTCATCACACAGAGTACTTTATTTTTGAGTTTTTTATGCTATGTCTTTTTTCTCCGTGATTTGTTGTTCTGTTTGGTTTCTTCTCTGAAGCCATTTTTTTCTCTTGCTTATCTGATGGTATATATGTTGAATCTGATTCTTTTGACATTAATAAGTGAATGAAAGTCTGCAGTCTTCCTACTCAGAGGCATTTGGAGGGATCATCCCCTGGTGGCTCAGACAGGCGGGCCAAACCTGGTGCTCCCTGATAGCCAGAGAGGGGAGATGTGGGGCAGAGGTCTTGGTGCGAGGCTTGGGTGGTGAAAGAGCCCTCATGGCCATATCTAACAGGAGGGTTTGGAGGGGCGCAGAGGAGCAAGCATCTGTGAGCACACCTCATCCCCAACCCTGGCTGGAGAACCACCATTTTGGAGAAGGCTATAGCACTTGGACTAAATTAGCCTCTGGTTCGCATGGCAACCAAATGCCTCTGGCACAGGGGCTGAACTGGAGCAGTGGCCCCTCCCATCACTCGCGACACTAGGGAGTGCAGCTTGATCCAAGAAAATCAGGAGATGCCGCTTGTCTCCCAGCAGGAGCATGACCCTGACAGAGACCTCTGCAGATAGAGAGGCCTACCTCCCTCACCTTGGGAACAGGTGACAGAACTTCTGGAAATGAAAAAATCATTCAAGGAAGTACAATACACAGTAGAAAACCTTAAGAATAGGCTAGATCAGGCAAAAGAAAGAATCTCATAACTCGAACATACAATATACTATCTTTTTCCTCATGAATTTATATATCATATTTGATAATTGAAACAAAAATTATAGTACAGTTTGGTACTTAAAACAATGATATTTAAAAATGAGAAAGTTAAAAACTCAGTGGAAGTGAGGTTTCCACACATCACTGGAAGTGTTAAAATAAATATGTGTATTGTAATACCCAGAGCAAACACTATGAAAACTATGCAAACAGGCATACAGTAGTTTCTCAGTATCCATGGGAGACTGATTCCAGGACCTCCCCTAGATGCCACAATCTGCAGACGCTCAAGTCTCTGATACAAGATGGCATAGTATTTGCCTAAAACATGCTCACATCCTCCCCTGTACTTTAAGTCATCTCTAAATTGCTTATACTGCCTAATACAATGTAATGCTATGTAAATAATTGTTAAACTGTATTGTTTATGAATAATTTCAAGGAAGAAAGTCGGTACATGTTCAGTACAGACAAAACTTTTCTATCCATGGTTGGTTGAATCCATAGATGTAGAACTCACAAATATGAAAGGTCAACTGTACTCAAAAACACAATAAATAAATGAAGCCAGAATCCTAAAAAAATAAAAGTTCAAGTAACTCTTAAGAAAAGAAGAGAATCAGAAGTATGAAATTCAGAGTAAACAAATATAAAACTAATAAAATGGCAGACTTAGGCACTAATATATCAATAGTTACTTTAAATCTAAATGGTCTAAATACGCTAACCAAGTGATAGAATGGCAGAGTGGATTTTAAAAAATGACCAAACTATATTTCTTCCAAGAATTTCACTTTAAATTCAGTGGCAAAGGAACCTTAGAAGTAAAAGTATGAAAATAGATGCACATATTATTTATAAAAATACAAGAGTGGTTATATCAATATTTAGTAAAGTTGACTTCAAAATGAAGATTATTACAATTGATGTGGAGGTATATGATTACATAATGATAAAAGGATCAATGCATTAGAAAGGCAAAACAATTCTAAATGTGTACATACAAAAACAAGGTCTATAGAACATATGAAGCAAAAGCTGATAGAATTGAACTGAGAAATAGATGAATCCACAATTCCAGTTGGGGGACTACAATAATCCTCTGTCAGTAATTGATAGAACACCTAGACAGAAACTCTACAAGGATATAGAAGAGGTAAATCACACAATCAACAAATAGGATCTCATTGACATACATAGAAAACCCATTCTCAAACTCCTAACCTCGAGCGATCCTCCTGCCTGGGCCTCCCAGAGTGCTAGAATTCCAGGCGTGAGCCACCACGCCCAGCCAGAAAACCCTTTCTTATAACAGAAGACATTTTATTTGTCAAGAGCCCATGTACTATGTGTTCTATTGTGATACCTTCTCCCCAGGAAAACAAATTTAAAAATGATATACTGAAGTCTTAACCCTTATTACCCAAGAATGTGACTTTATTTGGAAATAGTGTCATCACAGGAAAAATTAGTTAAGAGGTGATCATACTGGAGTAGGACAGGCCCCTAATCCAATATGATTGGTGATGTGATGAGAGGAAAAGAAACATAGACAGGAACACAGAAAGAATGCCATATGAAGACAAAGAATTGAAGCAATGCATCTACAAATCAAAGAAGGCCAAAGACTGCTGACAAATCACCAGAACTTAGGAAGAAACAAGAAAAGATTCCCTCATAGGTTTCAAAGGAAGCATGGTCCTGCCAATCCTCATTTTTAGACTTCTAGCCTGCAGAACTGTGAGATAATACATTTCCCATTTCCAATGTCTTAAGACACCCAGTTTTATTATACTTAGGAACCAGTTATTATTAGGAAATGAAGAGACCTTGAAATACTCAAAAGTATAGCACATACCCTGGGTCATAAAACAAATTTGAAAGAATTTAAAGTATACAGGGTATCTGATGGTAATGAAATCAAACTATAAATCAATAACAGAAAGACAAAAGGCAAATTTTAACCTCAGTGGAGTTAAAAAACACACTTTTAAATAATTCATGGGTCATAGGAAAACTTGTAATGCAAACTTAAAAAATAGATCTGAATGAAAATCAAAACAAGACATATAAAAATGTGTGAGATTTATCTGAAGTAGTGCCAAATGGGAACTTTATAGTACTGAAGTCTTACATTACAAATGAGATATGTTCTGAAATCAATAACTTAAGTTCTTACTTCTAGAAATTAGAAAAAGAAAATTATAAGAAACCCAAAGTAAGTAGAAGAAAGGAAACAGCAAAAATAAGAGCTGAATTTAAGGAAATTGAAAATAGAAAAGCAATTGAGAAAATCAAGTAAAGAAAAGACGAATGGTCAAAAAACATCAGTAAAGCTGATAAACCTTCAGCAGGAATGGCAAACATGGAGTGAGAAAACGTAAATCACCTATATTAGAAATGAGAAAAGCATATTGCTACCGATTCTGCAGATTTCCTATTAAAAAGAAAGTAAGTAGATACTATGAATGATTTTCTACTCATTACTCTGAAAATTGCAAGAAAAGGAGCAATTCCTTTAAGACTGTAAGGTAACAAAACTCAACCAAGATGAAACAGATAATATGACTAGTCTTATAACCATTTAAAAATGAATTTGCTATTTTAAAAGTCCCCCCTTAAAATGAGATCTCCAGGCTGAAATGGCTTCACTGGAGAATTCTACCAGATATTTATGGAAAAATTGATAATAATTTTACACATTCTCTTTAACAGTATATTTCAGCATAGTCTACATTTTTATGAGACCACTGTTACTCTTATATCAAAACTAGGTGAAGAGAGTACAAAATAGAATACTGAAGACCAATATCTTTCATAAGCTTAGACATAAAAATTCTCAGCAAAATATTACCAAATTCAACAATATATAAAATAAGTATACACTATAATGAATTAGAATTTATTTCAGGTATTTAAGGCTGGTTTAATATATGAAAATTAACCAATGTAATCCATTATATCAGCATACTAAAAAATCATATAATCATATCAGTTGATGCAGGACAGCATTTGATTAAACCTAGCACCTATTTATGATAAAAACTCTTGGCAAGTTAGGAATAGAGAAAAATTAACTTCAGTTGATAAAAAGCATGTATAAAACCCTTCAGGTAAAATCATACTTAATGGTGAAAGACTGAATGTTTTTCCTCTAAAATTGAGAACAAAGAAAGGATGCCAACTGTCACTACCACTCTTTTTTATCTTATTGCAAAACATTCTAATCACTTCATTAAGGTATAGGGTAAAAAGACATAGAGATTTAAAAGGAAGAAATAAAACTATATTTCTTTGCATATGACAAGATTCTCTACATAGATAATCATGAGTAATCTACAAAAATAAACTCAGAACTAATGAGAATGATTTTAGCAGATTCTGAGGATACAAAACTATACCCCATAATCTAACACATTACTCTGTCCTCACAACTAACATGCCAAAGATGAAACAAAAAACACAATACTACTATAGTCATTCCAAAGAAAATGAAATATTTGAATATGCACATAACTATATAAGTACAGGGTTAGTATGCAGACAGTTACAACAAGTTGATGAAATAGGTAAAGGAAGAAAGAATTAAATAAATGGAGAGACCATATTCATGGATTGGGAAATGAAACATAGTAAAAATATCAATTTTTCCAAACTGACATATAGATTTATAGTGCAATTTTTATAAAAATCTTGTCAAGGATTTTTTAGGTATTCACAAAGTTATTCTAAATCTATTTGAAAGAAGTATAGGTCCTCATTCAAAATATCTTGTCAGAGAATAATAGAGTGGAAAAAATCACTCTGTGTTATACTGGGGCTCATTATATAGCTAAACTAATCAAGACAGTGTGGTATGGGCAGAGGGGTAGACACATAGATTGATGGAACAGGATACAGAACCTAGAAATAGTTGTACACAAATATACTCAACTGATTTTTTAACAAAGGTTCAGAAAGAATTCAATGAAGAAGGAATAATGTTTTTAACAAATAGTCCTGCAGCAATTTGATATCCAAAGGGGGAAAAAAATTAAACGTGACCTAAACTTTATACCTTATACAAAAAGTTCATTGAAAATAGATCATAGACTTAAATTCAAAATGAAAACCATAAAATTTTAGGGAAAAAAATGGAGGATACCTTTATAATCTATGGCTAAGCAAAGTGTTCTTACTTGAAACCAAAAGCATGATTCGTAAAGGAAAGAAAGTTGATAAAGTGGACCTCATCCAAACTAAAATCTTTTGTTCCACCAAAGCCCACGTGAAGAGAATGAAAAGACAATCTAAAAAGTTAGAGACTATATTTGCCAACTATATATCTTACAAAGAACTAGTTCCAGAATATATAAAGAAGTGTTAAAACTCAGCAGTAAAATGACAATAAAACTAATTAGAAATGTTCAAAAGACAGAACAGACATTTCACTAAGGATGATATGTGAATGTCAAATAAGCATATGAAAATATGTTCAATTATGTTATCAATCAGGAAATGCAAATTAAACCAAAATGAGATATTGGTTTGAAATTTGACTCATATTGACGTATGAGTCAAAATGTCTCAAGTAAAAAAGAAGTGTCAACACCAAATACTTGTGAGGATGTATAAAAACTACTTGTGAGGATGTATAAAAACTGGATCATCGGTACATCATTGGAGGGAATGTAAAATGATACTATCTCTCTAAAAAACAGTCCATCTACATAAAACTCAACATGCAATTATCATATAACTCAGAAATTGCAATGTTGAACGTTTATCTCAGAGAAAAACATGTTTACACAAAAACTTGTACACAAGTGTTCATACAAAATGTATCCATAATAACCTAAAACTGGAAAACAAAACAGAATACATGCCCTTCAACAAGAGAATAGTTATACAAACCATGGTATATCCATATCATGGAATACTGCTCAAAATTAAATTGGGCACGCTTATAACTTTTACTAAAACTTTACAGAAGCAAATTATGTAACCAAATCATGTGTACCCCTGGGAAATCCCAAAATATAAATAAATAAATAAATAAATAAATATAAAAAGTAACAGTCTATTGACATACACAACTTTAATGAATCTACAAGGAATTATGCTGAATGAAAAAACCAATCCTTAACGGTTATGTAATGTATAATACTATTATGGTTATATCCTTAAAATGACAAAATTATAAAACTGGAGGAGAAATTACTGATTGCCAGTGGTTAGGGACAGTGAGTGGAAGGGGGCATGAGGGTGATGTGGGTGTAGTTATACATGCTTAACAGGAAGAGTCCTTGTAGTACTGGAACTATGCAGTATCTTAGCTACTGTGATAGATACAAAAACCTACTTAGGTGACAAAAGTGTGTGAAACTTATACACACAGACAGACATGCATGCAGCTATTCTAAAACACATGCAAACACTGTAAACTGTAGAATTGAAAAAATATAAATAAGATGAGTGGATTTTATCAATGTCAATATCCTGCTTATGATATACTATAGTTGTACAGCATGTTATCATTGGGGAAAACTTAGCAAGTGTGCAAAACATCTCTGTATTATTTGCTATGACTGTATGTGAATCTAAAATTATCACAATAAAATTTTAAAGGTGTTTTAGATTATGAATCTCATTTAGGCAAATAAATTAGTCGACTGGCAAAATATGTGGAATCATACAAAATAAACGGGATATAATAAGCTGCAAGCAAATTCCAATAGCTCAAATAAAGCATAAAATAAACAGAATTTATTTAAGACAATTATGTAATATAACTGTATGATTGGTTTATGCGATTAATATTTCTACTTAACTATAGGGGTTTTTTCTTGTATATAATTTGCTTTCATATTTTGAAAATGCAATGAAGATGATCATTATTATTACCTGCAATGGAAATACACAGATTATGTATTCAATAAATCTTGAATAAACTATAATTAAATACATGGCAAATGACATTTGTTATAGGTGCCATTAAGTTAATGACTTGCATTTTTAACCTAAAACAATAGATCATTCTATTCTCTGTAGAAAAAAATTGTATCTTTAGTTGACCGTATGTAATCCTGAGTGTTCTTCATCTGAGAAGGAAAATAGTTTGGAAAAACACAAAATCTCTTAATATTTGAGTGACGAATACTAAATAACTCTGTTGAAGAGATGCTCTTCTATATCACATCGTGAACTTATTTGAAAATAAGTACAGTAAAACATTTTTTTAAGTCTTATGAGTAAAAAGCTTCTATTGAAATAAAGTGATTTCAACATGTTTAGTGGAAGTAGCAATGTGAAAATAATATATTTATTATGCAAACTTGTTAAGAAAGAAGGGGAAATAAGAAAATATAAATGTATTGTCACATCTTTATGGAAGAAATGCAGAAAGGATAAAGCAGAAGACAATGATATTATAGACTAATATGGGATGGCGGGACATAGTGGAAGGGACAAAAGGAAGGATGAATGATCCTTCTCTGGGTCAGCTTTTTGTGTTATTTTGATTTTTGTAAGCATCCTAAATGTTAACATCAACAAGAATGGAAAGAAAAAGAAAAAAATTAAGCAAGTCAAACTGATACAAATGAAACCAGCAGTTTTACAAATAAATGGCACAACCACACTAAAAGGGTGGCGGGGTGGAACAATCCAAGTAGCTTCCTTGCTATTTAACATCAGTTTTCTTAATTTTAATTTTGGTTGTCTTTATGGGGGGTGGCCATTGTAATCATATTCTGAAATATTTTTTTATATTTTTTTAGTTGTATGGGCAAAGCAATTCTGAAATTATTTTGGATGTATTCATCTTTGAAGGCAGGATTCACACAGTGGAAGAAAGGAAACAAAATATAAAAGGGGAAAGCAAGACACAATCTTGTGAGCATGGGGTGTGTGCACCTGAGCATGTGTATATAAATATTTATTTGTACAATTATATCTATACATAGATATGAACATTTATGTATCATGATATAGCTTGGATATTTGTCCCCTTCAAATGGCATATTGAAATTTGATCCCCAGTGTTGGAGGTGGGACCTAGTGGGAGGTGTGTGGGACATGGGGTGGATCCCTCACGAATGGCTTGGTTCCCTCCCCACAGTAATTAGTTCACAAGAGAGCTGGTTGTTTAAAAGAGCATGGAACCTCCTCCTCTCTCTTGCTCCCTCTCTTGCCATGTGACATGCTGGCTCCCCTTGCCTTCTGCTATGAGTAAAAGCTTCCTGAGCCCCTCACCAGAAGCCAAGCAGATGCCAGCACCATGTGTCTTTACAACCTGCAGAACCATGAAACAGATAAGCCTCTTTTCTTTATAAATTACCCAGTCTCGGGTATTTCCTTTATAGCAATGTAAATGGACTAATACACGTAGTGTATACATATATTAATATATTTCTTAGTTCTTTCTGAGAATGGGTCCTTGAGGCTGGGATGGGGAGATAGAGGAAGAATCTGGAGCATCATTTATGCCAGAAATTAAGGGAATTCTTTAAAGAACAAATGTTTGAGGAATGTTTAGAAACCAGCTAGAAAAGGCTTCCATGATCCAAACCTGGGAAACATTTCACATCACAATGATTTGGACAGTAATAAACTATAAATTATTCAAAAATAAGAATTCATGAGCTCATATTAAGGCTAGAGTAAGTAAATAAAAAAGAGAATGAGGATACATAATGTTGATTGCTGACTAGTAAATGTTATAGAAATGCTAGAATTTGAAAATCATCTTTTTGTATACATTACAATGAAGACTGGTACAGGTGAGAATCACTGGTAATTGCTAAATCCAAGGGGAGGGCTGTTGATGAGGAGAGGATATTTGCATGATCTTAAAATGTCTCTGTGCAGATAGATTTTACTATTGAGTGTGTACCTGGGATAACACCTAAACCACGTGGTCAAAGTAAACATCACCGATGAGGGTCATGTGGACATTGTGTGCCTTCCTTTGATTTTCTTGCTTCTTTCAACTCTCCAGACTTCAAGGAGCATAAAATTTCAGCAAGAAATATTGTTTGACAATCTTACATCCCTTAAGTGGGATTCAGTGCATTTAGAATTATGTTCAAATTCCCTAATAAAATTTATAAGATATTTAAGGACTTATAATATTTCTGGAATCTTCAGATCCATTTTCTACCTGGTATATCTTATAAGCAATACTGAACTGTTTTAGCTTCTAGAAGTTTTTTCTTCTCTGCATTTTTTATATAATTTTATCATACAATATTTTTCTCATATAGTATCTCAGTCCATTCACACTGCTATAACAAAATTCCATATATTGGGTAGCTTCTAAACAAAAAAAAAAATATTTCTCACAGTTCTGAGGCATCCAAGATCAAGGTGCTAGAAGATTCAGTGTTTGGTGCGGACCTGCTTTGTGGTTCATAGATGGCATCTTCTAGGTGTGTCCTCACATAGTGGAAGGGGCAAGGCAGTTATCTGGGAAATTTTTTATAAGGACACTAATCCCATTCGTGAGGGCTCCACCTTCAGGACCTCCTGAAGGTCATCTCCCAAAGGCCTTATGTTCTCATATCATCACATTGGTGATTAAGTTTCAACATATGCATCTTGGGGAGACACAGATATTCAGACGATAGCCTATAGTATATTCTCACATAGTATTTTTCTGCCAACAAAAATCTTCCCTTTCAGCTGAGCATGGTGGTTCACACTTGTAATCGTGGCACTCTGGGAGGCCAAGGTGGGAAGATCTCTTGAGGCTAGGAGTTTGAGACCCAGCCTGGGCAACATAGTGCGACTCCATCTCCAAAAAAAATAAAAATAATTAGCTATGTGCATGCCTGTATGCCTAGCTGCTCAGGAGGCTGAGGCAGGAAGATCACATGAGCCCAGGACTTTAAGGCTGCAGTGAGCTGTGATCATACCACTGCACTCCATTCTGGGCAATAGAGGAAAACCCTGTCTGTAAAAAAATTAAAAAATAAAATAAATAAATAAATAAATAAAGATCTTCTCCATACTCTGTTGACGCTTAGCATTAATCTAGAATTCTTTTTTTTATTCCATTTTCTTCTTTATAACTTATCTGAAATGAAAACATATACTTTTTCCAGTATACATTTTTACATTTTTATTTATTTATTTTTAAATTGACAGATAAAATAGTATCTTATACAACATGATGGGTTTTTTTTTGTTTTTTTTTTTTTTTTTTTATTTCAGCTCATCATGGGGGTACATAAGTTCAGGTCATATACATTGTCCCTGTCCCGCCCATCTCCCCGAGTCAGAGTCCCAAGCGCGTCCGCTCCCACTCTCCAGACAGTGCGCCTGGCACTCACCATGTATTCATACCTCGATCCCCTCCCCCCCCCACCTCCCCGGGTCTGCACCCTCAAGCATGACCATTCCCCAGAGGGTGCGCAATGCACTCGTCATGTAGGCATACACCCATCCCCTCCCCCCACCCCCCCATCCCAGTCTGATATCCAATTGGTATCCTTCCCCGATGTACATTTAGGTAATGATCAGGGAAACCAGTTTTCTGGTGAGTACATGTGATGCTTGTTTTTCCATTCTTTGGATACTTCACTTAGTATAATGGGTTCCAGCTCTCTCCAGGAGAACCAAAGAGATGTCGTATCATCGTTATTTCTTATAGCTGAGTAGTACTCCATGGTATACATATACCACAGTTTACTAATCCATTCGTGGATTGATGGGCACTTGGGTTGTCTCCACATCTTTGCGATTGTGAATTGTGCTGCCATAAACATTCGGGTACAGGTGTCTTTGTTAAAGAATGACTTTTGTTCTTCTGGGTATATGCCCAATAATGGAATTGCTGGATCAAATGGTAGGTCTACTTGAATCTGTTTAAGGTATCTCCATATTGCTTTCCATAGGGGTTGCACTAGTTTGCATTCCCACCAGCAGTGTATGAGTGTTCCTGTCTCTCCGCATCCACGCCAACATGTGTTGTTTTGGGATTTTTTGATAAAGGCCATTCTCACCGGAGTTAAGTGGTATCTCATTGTGGTTTTGATTTGCATTTCCCTAATGATTAGGGATGTTGAGCATTTTTTGATACGTTTTTTGGCCATTCTTATGTCTTCTTTTGAAAAATTTCTATTCATGTCCTTTGCCCATTTTTTGATAGGATTGTTTGATTTTTTCTTGCTGATTTTCCTGAGTTCTAAATAGATTCTTGTTATCAGTCTTTTATCTGATGTGTAGTATGCGAAAATTTTTTCCCATTCTGTAGGCTGTCTGTTTATTTTCGTGACTGTTTCTTTGGCTGTGCAGAAGCTTTTTAATTTAATCAGGTCCCATTCGTTTATTTTTGTTGTTGCTGCAATTGCCTTAGGGGTTTTCTTCATAAATTCTTTGCCTAGACCAATGTCTGTGAGAGTCTTTCCTACATTTTCTTCTAGAATTCTAATCGTTTCCCATTTAAGGTTTAAATCTGTTATCCACCGTGATTTGATTTTTGTGAGAGGTGAAATCTGTGGGTCCTGTTTCAGTCTTCTACATGTGGCTATCCAGTTTTCCCAGCACCATTTATTGAATAGGGACTCTTGTCCCCAGAGTATGTTTTTGTCTATTTTGTCAAAGATTAGACAACATGATGTTTTGAAATACACATAAATTGTGGAATGGCTGAATGTAGCTTCTTAATATATGCATTACCTCACATAGTTTTCACCCCCTCTTGACTCCATCAGTGAGGGATGGTTATGTGGAAGTTTGAACGCACAGCAAACAAACTGGACAGATGAGATCGACAGAAATTTGTTTGTCATATGTACTCACAGCCCAGGGGCAGAGGACATCACCTACCATGCAGAGCCACACAGGGCTTCATTTGGTAGCAGAACAGGGGATGTATAAGGTAGACATTGCAGCATGAAGTTGAGGTGCTCCTTGGTTCCTGCAGGAGAATGTGACTGACTTGTTGGAATAATTCTGCAGCCTAACGGGAAGCTGAACTCTACTACTCAGAAATAAGTAGAAACTGCACCTGGTCTTTTAATAAAGAGTGTGGTTTGGCCATGGGACCGTACCCATGGGAGTGGAGTGGGGAGGGAAAACTGGAGTTAGGCCACTCAAGGTCCTCCCAATTTTACCATACAAAGTCAGCACAAAATGTCACCTATTCAATAAACATTTATTAATTTTAATTTTCCTTTCTCCCCACACCAAACTATATCTTTGAGAATGCCACCCCTAATCAATTCAGCCACCCTCTGGATTCCTAAGGCACTTCATGTCCCCTAATATCCTTTATAAAAATAGTATTTTGTATTTTTCAATCTAGAAAATATACAATGTCAAAATCAATGGTGAATTTATTAGTACTTTGAAATGAAATTTTATTTACCATGATGTCCAATAGAGTCATTAACACAAGCAACCTATAATGTTTGAGATAAATATGTAATATATAATAATAGTATAGTTACCTAGGATTTCAGTTACTGTGGCTTCCTGATGTTACTAATTTGTCTAGAGAGTAAAAAGGGAGGGATTAACAAAATGCGTAAATATCTCAGGACATTAACATTTGATCAGTGATTATAAAGCATGCAACCATCCACTCATCCAACCAACAACAACAACAAAAGCCAATGTGTTATTAGTTCAAGAAATAAAATGTCTGGAAAAAAAATAGAACCCATTTGGGGATTGGCATACATTTACTCAGAATAATGTCTTAGCACATGCATTTTAAAAAGTGATATACAAAAAAAACAAAAAACCCTGACAAAAAAAATAATACATAGAAACATAGTAAACATTTTAATTTGTATACAGGCAGTTGCCTATTAAAAAATAATTCAATTAACTACATGAACAAATGTTACTGATAAATCTTTACTCGGTCAACATTTCTAAGAGAGAAAAATATTTGTTATAAACAAAGGTTTTGGTTTTCTTTGCTTATAAATTCTTTAATTACATTTTCATCATTTTTATAATAGTGTTTTAAAATTATTATTAAATGTTATATCATGTAACAGTATACTAGATATTTGTCATTGCAACATATATGTAAAGTATGTCAACAGTTTGTTGCAGCACTCTCTATTGCTATCTTGACTGATGCTAATTAGCAGATTACTAATTTTTTTCAAGAATGTGCCTAATGGATTTTGACTTACCATTGTTTGAAACATTCATTTTAATTCTACAACCTTATAGAAGTTCTGAACTTGAGTGAAAGCTAGTTGCAATGCTACATTTGCTCTCTGTGTTATTTATGGTATGTGAAACCTCTGAAGTGAAGTGTAGAGCTTCTCTCAGTACAATCACTTTTTAATAAAGACTTAAAACACTTTTGATTTGTGCTTTGAGGAAAAAATAATTTAAATGTGTTTTTGCAGATAGGTTTACTGACATTTCAAAGATGACATCTTAGAAAAGACTTTTCTTTCAAGTAATTTTTTAAATGTCATATTTGTATCTTACACTTTAATGTGTCTTTGAAATGATGCCCAAACATATTGTTATTAGGTCAAGGATGTTAACATAACCTGACCAAATGACTCGTTCAAAAATACTCAAAATTCTGACTCTCACTCATTCACTAATATTTCATTAAATAATCCATTAAAATGTTTCTGTTGGATGGATGTAATATTCTGTTAATTGTCAAGAATAGAGAAGCAAATAAGCCAGGTATGATCCATTTCCTGAGCAAAATTACTCAAGATATTAGTTTAAAGAAAAATTTTGTAGGAAACTATCAGTCTGCTTTGAAATGTATATTATTTTATTGATGTATAATAATTATACATATTCATGGGACGTGTGAAATTTTGATACATGCATATAATGTTCAGTGATTAAATCAGGGTGATTAGGATATTTAACTCAAATATAATATTTATCATTTCTTTGTGTTGAGAACATTCCTAAATTTTTCTTCTATCTTGAAATATACAATAAATTATTATCAAATATTGTGACCCTACAGTGCTATTGAACAATATAATCTATTCCTTCTACCTAACTGTATTTTATACCCATTCACCAACTTCTATTCATTGCCCTTCCCCCTCTCATTCCCAGGATCTGATAATTTTCATTCTACTCCTTTCCTTCATGAGATCAATTTTTTTTTTGTTTAACATGTGTGAGAACAGGTGATATTTGTCTTTCTGTGCCTGGCTTATTTCACTTAGCATAATACCCTCTAGTTGATGCTGCAAATAACACAATTTCCTTCCTTTTCATAGGTGAATAGTATTCCATTTTATATATGCACCAAATTTTCTTTATCCATTCATCCATTGATGGACACTTAGATTGCCCCCTATGTTGGCTATTGTGACTAGTGTTGTAATAGACATGAAAGTACAGATATGTCTTCTGTATACTGATTTCATTAGTTTTGGATATTACCTAGCAGAGGGATTGCTAGATCATGCAATAGATCTATTTTTAGTGTTTTGAGGAACCTCCATACCATTTTCCATAGTAGAGATACCAATTTACATTCCTACCAACAGTGTACTAGCATTCTCTTTCTCTGAATCTTTGCCAGTATTTTTTATTTTTTATCTTTTTGATAACAGCCATTTTAACTGGTATGAGATGGTATCTCATTGTGGTTTTAATTTAAATTTACCTGATGACTAGTGATGTTGAACATTTTTTCATATACTTGTTGGCCATTTCTGTCTTCTTTGGAAAAATATGTATGATATCACTTTCTCATTTTTAAAATTATTTATTTATTTATTTATTTATTTTGCTATTGAGTTATTTGAGTTCCTTACATATTCTTGTCAAGTTTGAAAGTATTTTCTCCTGTAGGTTGTCTCTTCACTCTGTTGATTGTTTGCTTTGCAGAAGCTTTGTAGGCTGAAATGTAAATGGATTTTTCTATTTTTTTTTTGTTACCTGGGCTTTTGAGGTTTTACGCACAAAAAAATTTGCCCAGACCAATGCCCTAAAGCAATGTTTTTTCTTTTAGTTTTATAATTTCAGGTCTTATATTTAAGTCTTTAATCTATTTTGAATTGATTTTTGTATATAACGAGAGATAGGAATTCATTCTTCTACGTATCATTATTCAGTTTTCCCTGCACCATTTATTAAAGAGACTGTCCTTTCCCTAGAGTGTTCTTGGCACCTTTTTAGAAAATGAGTTGGCTATAAATGCGTGGATTGGTTTCTGGGTTCTCTATTCTGTTCCATTGGTCTGGAGTATCTGTTTTGACGTGAGTACCATACTATTATAGTTATAGCTTTGTAGTATATTTTGAAGTCTGATAATGTGATAGCTCCAACTTGGTTCTTTTGCTCAGGATTGCTTTACTTATTTGGAGTCTTTTGTGGCACCATACAAGTGTTAGGATTTTTTTTCCTATTTTTGTGAAAAATGTCATTGGGATTTTGATAGGGATAGCATTGGATCTGTAGATTGCTTTGTGCAGTACGGGAATTTTGACAATATTAGTTTTTCTAATCCTTGAGCATGAAATATCTTTCCATCTTTTGTGTGGGCTTCAATTTCTTTAATCAGTGTTTTGTAGCTTTTACTATAGACATTTTTCACTTCTTCAGTTAAATTTATTCCTAGGTCTTTTATTTATTTTTTGGTTAATACAGTGCAATTGGATTGCATTCTTGTTTTCTTTTTCAGATTGTTGGCTGTTGATGTATAGAAATGTTTCTGATTTCCGAATGTTGATTTTGTGTCCTGCAACTTTACTGAATTTGTTTAACAGGTCTAACAGCTTTTTGGTGAAGTCTTTAGTTTGTTTGTTTGTTTGTTTGTTTTTTAAATATAGGATCATGTCATTGATAAGAAAAGATAGTTTGACTTATTTCTTTTCAATTTGGATGCTTTTTATTTTATTTATTTTATTGCTTTATTGTTCAGTCTAGGACTTCTAGTACTATGTTGAATAAAAGTGGGCACCTTTGTCTTCTTCGAGATTTTAGAGAAAATATTTTCAATTTTTTCCCATTCAGTATATTAGTTATTAATTATGGGGTTTTCATATATGTCCTTTATTGTTTTGATATATGTTTTTATATATCCAGTTTTTTAAGAATTTTTATCATGAAGGGGTATTGCATTTCATCAAATGTTTTTCCTGCAACTATTGAATTGATCTTATGGTTTTTGTTCTTGATTCTGCTAATGTGATATATAACGTTTATCGATTTATGTATGTTGAACAATGCTTGCATTGCTGGGAATAATTCCACTTCATCATGACTAATGATTCTTTTAATGTAGTGTTGAATTTGATTTGGTATTATATTATTGAAGAGTTCTGTATCTATGTTCATGAGGGATATTAACCTGTAGCTTTCTTTTTTGTGTGTCCTTATCTGGTTTTAGTATCACTGTAATACTGGCCTCATAGTATGAGTTTGGAAATTTTCCCTTCTGTTTAATATTTTTTAAGAGCTTGGGTAGCTTTAGTATTAGTTCTTTAAACATTTGGTAAAATTCAGCAGTGAAACCATAAAGTGTGGGGCTATTCTCTGATCAAAAACTTTTTATTAATATCACTGCTTTAATCTCATTACTCATTAGTCTGTTCAGATTTTTAATTTCTTTATGGTTCACTTTTGGCAGGTTGTACGTGTCCAGTAATTTATCCATTACTTCTTGTTAGTGTGTAGTGGTTTATAATATTCTCTAACAATCCTCTATATTTCTGTGGTATGGTTGTAATGTCTCCTTTTTGTCTCATTTTATTTATTTGTGTCTTCTTACTTATTTTCTTAGTATAACTAAAGGTTTATCAATCTGATTTATCTTTTTTTAAAAAAAGTTTTTCACTAATCTTTCATATTTTTTTAGTTTCAATTTCATTTCTTTCTGCTGTGATTGTGATTTCTTTTGTCCTATTAATTTTATTTGAAAATATGAAGGGGTCACAAATGTTTTTGTTCCATGGACACCTTGCATAATGCTTAAGTCAGGGCTTTTAGTGTGCCCATCCTCAGAAGAGCGTTCATTGTACCCAATAAGTAAGTTTTTACCCATCGTTCCTTGCCACCCTCCCCCTCCTCAGATTCCAATTACATTTAAATCCTCTTATAACTGTGTGTGCCCATTGTTTAGCTCCCTATTATTAGACAGTACATATCTTGTACTGTGGCATCAGCATAGCTCATAACAACTTCAAACTCCTGGGCTCAAGCGATCCTCCTACCTCAGTCTCCCGAGTAGTTGGGACTACAGACATGACTTACCATGCCTCGCCACCCTCAGGGAATTTTTAAATTTCTTTTTAATTCCTCTATTGACCTATTTGCCGTTCACAGCATGTTGCTTAATTTTCATGAATATATACAGTTTCAAAAAATCCTTTAGTTATTGATTTCTAGTTTCATTCCATCATGGTCAGAAAATATATTTGATATGATTTCAATTTTTAAAATATTTGTTGAGTTGTTTTTTACCTATCAAATGTTCTATCTTGGAGAATATTTCATGTGCTATTCAGAAAAATGTTTATTCTACAGCTGTTGGAATAAATGCTATATAAATGTCTTGTTAGGTCCATTTGTCTATAGTGTTATTTAACTCTGATGTTTTTATTTTCCTTATGTCTGGATGATCTGTCCATTGCTGAAAGTGTGGTATACCAGTCCCCAGTATTATTTTATTGTAGTTAATTTCTATTTTCAGCCCTATTAATATTGGTTTTATATATTGGGGTGCTCTGGTGTTGGGTGCATATAATTTTACAATCATTATATCCTCTTGCTGAATTGACCCCTTTATTATGATATATATTCTTTATATGATTATAAAATTCTCATTCTATATTCTTATCTTTTTTTAATATTCTTGACTTAAAATATATTTTGTCTGATATAGGTATAGCTACTCCTGATTTTTATTTCCATTTGAGTAAAATGTCTTTTCTTTATCTCTTCACTTTCATTCTGTGCATGTCTCTATCGGTGAAGTGAGTTTCTTGTGGACAGCATATAGTTGGTCTTTGTTTATCCATGAAGCCACAATATGTGTTTTAATTGGAGATTTTAATTCATTTAAATGCAAGGTTATTATTGATAAATAATGGTATACTAAAATCATTTTGTCACTTATTTTCTGTTTTTTTCTATCCTTTCTTCCTTTTTTTCCTGTATGGTTAAGTGATTTTTCTCTAGTAGCACATTTTGAGTCTCTGCTACTGCTATTTATTTTTAGTGTACCTATTATAGCATTTTGCTTTGTCATTATCGTGAGGCTTACAAAACCATCTTATTGTTCTAACGTTATTTTAAATTGATAATGACTTGACTTTGCTAAAAAAGATGTAACAATAATAAACTCTACACTTTAACACTATGACCCCCCACATTTTGGTTTATTGATGTTTCAATTTACATCTTTTTATATTGACTATCTTGTAGGCAATTGTTGCAGTTATTGATTTTAATAGTTTTGTCTTTAATCCTTACATTTAAGACATAAGTGTACTAGTTGCTATGCTCTTCTATTCACCCCCAGTGGCTCAGCTCTCGTTACTTCTAATCTTTCCCTTGGGACAAGATTAGAGTGGGCTTCCCACAAAGATTCCCAGAGTGAGAGGGAGATCAAAAGCCCACTTCTGATTCCTTTCTCTCACCTCACAAACCATGGATCTAGGAACATTCTCTGTGAATCGCAATATGCTGGCCTGGGGGAGGGGGAAGCACAACCTGAAATAATCTTTTCTCTTACTGGTTGGTTTTAGCTTTTCTTGATTCTGTGGGTCCAAGGAGTTTCTCCACTTCTCCCCTAAGTTCTGGTTGACTCAAGGTGATATTCTTCTATTTGAATAATGTATTTTTCTAGTGGGTAGTGATGTCAGAGAATCTTCTATTTTGCAGGTTGCTGATGTCACTCTGAAATGTTTATTTTACATTGGAAAGCTACAATACTGAATGAGAAAAAAGTGCAATTACTATAGAAATGCAATAACATTCAGTGGGACACAAATTGGATACATTTAAATAGTCACAACCTTACCATAAATAGATCACACATAAATATCCAATTCTTCTTATCTCTATCAGTATTGATTAATGTTCTTTAAAGTCAATAATATCATAACATTATTTAATTCTAAGGTAGACCACTTTGTATAATAACATCTTGTGATATTTTACTAGAAACACTTTAAAAATGAGTAGAACCCAACAAATTTTGAGTAAGTTTTATTTTCTCATGCTGCCATTGTGATAATGATTATGTCCTGAAACTTTGCATAGTGTTTCCAACAATAAGCTGCAATTACAGTTGCTCTGATATTCACCAGAATGCAAAGAATTTGAGAAATATGCAGTATTTTAAATTTACCTAGTGAGGTGAATCAGCAGAAAGCATAGTAAGCAAAAGAAAGAAAGCAGCAAAAATAAACAACCAATAAAACAAAAAACACATTAACATGTGTCTTTAAAAGAGAACATATAAAAATATTAGCAGATTCTTTTCACAAATGCTGTCTCTTTTTGTTCATATAAGGCTTTTAACAATTGCGGAAATTACTCTGAAAATGGCAGCAACAACCCTACTGGGATAACAGGGGAAGTGGAATAGTTTGATAGTTGGCAGATTGTAGAGAAAGGATCCAATCATATGGCCAACTTTAGGAACTACTAAAGGGTGATTATTTCAATGTGGTTACAGGATATTTTTAACACAGTTATATGAGGATATTTTAGTTTAGCTTAAAGTTACATTTTTGTTGTATTTACAGTGGCCTAATTTACTAAAAATGAATTCAGAAGACAAAGAAGCAATTGAAAAGTGCAAATGTAATTTACTTGGCTGAGATAATATTTTGGCTGGTTAAGTATAACTTTCACAGTGATTTGAATGAGCAGCTCCATGGGAAATTGGGTGCAAAGCAACCCCAAACAAATTTTGGGAATGCATTAGTCTAGCAACATAAATGCAAAATGAAATTGACAAATTCAATGTGGACCTATTCCCCAAGTATATTAGAAACTAGATTCTGTGGGTTAGCTTTAAGTGACTTACAAGATAGGGATTCTATCTGTTTTTTCCTATATTTTCCATTTTATGAAATACTTTAAGGCAATTCCACAAATGCCACAAATTTATATTGTCTTTTCTCAATATATAAACCTTAATATTGCTGTATTTATTCTTAATTGTGACTATGACTTGATCTGGAGAAACAGCCATTATTTTACAAAATAGTATTTAACTAGGTCCCAAAAGAAAGATATTGTAAAATGGTTTCACTATTAAGATACTTTTATATGTAAAATATGGGTGGAAGTGTGGATATCAAAACCACCTGGTCTTTTACATTGTATGTGATTCTCCATTCTCAAACCATTTCTGGAACTGGGTTCACTAAGAGTTAATAACCACCCTTCTCCCCCTCCCCTGACCATATATACTGCATAAATCTTCCTCTTTCCCTGTAACTCACTGCTGTAAAAATTTACTTTCCTAATTCATAATGGCCAGGGGACAATAAGTTGTGAACAACTGGTATAGTACTTTTGAAACTGTATTTAATGAAATGGAATCATACAATTAGATTATATTTTCAAATTTCTTCTTACAGAATTTATTCATTTAATATGAACTGTACAAAGTAGGCACATATTTGATGAAATTGGCAGATTGAAACATTACGAATGATTCAATATTTAAAAAATTGTTACTCTCACCATCTCCCCAATTTCCCTTCAAGTGTCCAAGTATTTTTACAGGATCTTTTTGGGAGGCTTATAATCTAAGTTCAAATACTCTCTTTTTTGTTCAAAAACAATGATTCTTTGCTTGACTAAACTTCAGTTAGGCTCCTGAAACTTATTCTAGGCCCATCTTTGCACATCCTTGTAAAATCCAAATTTAGAAAGAATTTCCTATCCTCTTTATATAATGATCCTGACATCTTTTGGGTTCCTCATCCACCACCATCATACAGTTGATGATTGCTCCCCCTGGCTTGCTTTCAGAAAGAATCCCACTATCTTTTTATCTAGGATCTTCCCTTATCTCTGATGTTTTTTTCTTAGAAATTTTCCATTCACCACCCTCATTCTACTATAAAGTTCCACTTGCCCATTCTGTATTTATAAATGAGTCCAGTCGTATGCTGAGGTGTCTTTCCCTTACTGCAGTACCTCTGAAAAAAATCTGATTTTACTGCTTTAACCACTGTTCTGCTCAGGTTTTTCTTTGACACTTCATATACATCAGTTGAGTGAATTCAAGTGAGTTAGCTAAACATTGAGAACTTCAGTTTTCTGATTTATTAAAAAAAAAATAATGGTGATATAGCACCTTTTGTATTTTCCTGGATAGGGCTGGAGCCCATTCATATACTCACCATCAAATTGGTTTCACTGATCATCACCTAAGAGCACATTTATGAATAACATTAATCGGGTGTCAGGCAGATGTGGCGGAGGGGAGGGGATGGGTGTATACATACATAATGATGTGCACTGTCTAGGGGATGGACACATTTGAAGCTCTGACTTGGGGAGGGGCTGGGGGAGCAAGGGCAATATACGTAACCTAAACTTTTGTGCCCCCATAATATGCTGAAATAAGAATAATGATTTTGAAGCATCATAGAGTATATTAAATGCCATTAAATATATGCTAAGGACTATTATAAAAAATATCACCTATTAAAAATAGTTTTCTTATTTTGTTTTTACTATCTAATATTCTTTAAAGTCCTATTCAAATTACACATCCTTCTCTCCTAATTTAGTTATTACTAAATAACTTATCAGTACTCAATAACTGATCACTACTGCCAAAGTAACTTGTATTTATAAATAGAATCTTATAATAGCACATTTTCATTGTTTTGTGTTCTTCAATCTCTAACTAGACTAGAAGGTCTTTAAGGGAAGAAATGTGAGTTATCCATCCTCCTTTCTTCAATTACTGGCAGGATATCTGGCATGTATTTTAGAGTACAATTCAGATTTTAATGTTGAGCAAATGAGTGAATGAATGAAATGACTATAATTAAAGGAGCCTCCAGGCATAGTTAAATTTTGGAATTAGTTAAGAGGAAGCAGACATAATGACTAATGAGATCACAGCCAGAAATCTAAGACTCAATTGTTTGGATATCAGAAATCCTTATAGGGCTATACAGAAGGATGCAAATATAACCCTGAAGCTCCAGGAAAGACCATCATCATGGAAAGAGAAAGGCTTCTATTGGACAAAATTTGATTAGAATAAATCACTCATACATTTAGAAACTTGAAAGTTATTTATGTCCAAATAGAAAACATATTTATAGTAGCTTTAGTGTTATCTTCAATAATGTCTTTTACAAAATTAAGTCTGCCTATCTGATTGGTTTCCAATGAGCAGAACTTTGTTCTTATGAATTTTGAAAAAATCAGGATTTTCATTAATGAATTATAAATTTACCAACTATTATGTTAACATTAGTTCATAAAAATTTAAGGTGAATGAAACTGTTTTCTGCTTTCAAGGAATGACTTAGCAGCATGTCAGACACATAGTAACAACCTACTTTTTTGGCTCACACAAATATACTGAGATGACCCATCTGTGATGATAATCAGGCCCACATGTCTTTCTCCTCCATCAGCTGACCGTAGTAAATGCCTGATGAGGTAATAGGAGTAGGCTGATGGGAAAGCATCCATGCAGCCTGGTGTGGGACCCTGGGGCACCTGTTCATGTAACCTTCCTGCACCCTCAGGACCTTCTAGTTCTAGTCTTGTAGTTAAATTATGTTTCATGGTGAGGTGCTCAGACTCTACTGGGGTCAAATAGCAGGCCAACTGCTGGTTTTTAAATGGTTGTGGTTAATTTTCTACTTCCAAGGCATGGCCTACTCAGAAATCATAAAGTTCTGCTTTGTACCTGTCCTATCGGGATTTGCCAGAGATTTCACATAACTTCTCTATCACAATGATTATTACCATTGTATTTGCAAAGTCAGAGTCCCAAGTAACAGAAAACCTCAAACTGCAACCTGGACCTCTCTTTCTCTGATCTGTATGCAAAATTGGCATTTTTATAAATCACAAAATAAATAGAACAGAAAAATATCCCAAATGCAGGCTATGATACCTTCAAAGTCCAAAAAAAGCACAACAAAGAACTATGCTTTTTAAATTATAAGTGATAAAAGGGTTAATAATTTTCCTTTACCTATAATGATATTCCCAAGACAATTGCATTCTTAAAATGTAAGGCAATTGCCCATATTTTAAATCTTTTTAAGATTTATCTTCCATCCTCCGGCACACAAGTTTACTACTTGCCTCATTCTAATCATTTAATATAGTATAATTATAATTCATCATAGTGCTATTTAATATAATGACATTCATTTAGTGAGCTAAAGAATGTCCTGAAAAGTGTGAACATAATTGAGGTCTTTATGGACTATATGGTGACATGGAGCAAAAGAGTTAAATTAGGCATGAGTCAAAAAAGTGAATTTATACTATTGTCCTTCTATAATTTCAAGCAACTGTTGGTCCTCTTTGTTTATAGTGACTGAAACAAAAAACATTTTCCACAGTGGCTATGTTGATCTATTCCAGTAAAGATACTAGGTTCAGTGTAACAGCTTCAATTGAGATTAACTTAGTATTCCATGTATAGAAATCCACTATCATCTTCTATGAGGCATCAGTTTTTACAGAGACAGGTAAATTGAATAGGGAACAACTTTCCCTGCAAATCTTCAGATTTCTAATGCTGGAACTAATTTCTGCAATTCTACCTAGGACATGGTATTGGTTTGGATTTACTATGTTGAGCTTGGTAGGGGATATTTTTGAGGGGCTTCCTCTGGGTTTTTCCTACCATGATTAGTTTTACTCAAAATTGTGGGATTCATTTATGTGGGTACTATAAGCTATTAAGGTTATATTATAACCATGGATGGACTAAGGGACTAGGTGAACCCTGAGTGAGGTCAACTTAGACTAGGATGACTCTAATTTTTTCTGGCTTCTAGGAACCCCAATTTAACTAGGAACCATATGGCATTTAGTGTCCCCTAATAGTGTGGTCACAGAACCTATCTCCACCAGCCTTTGAAAAGTCTGAGTATTTCCTTTCTCCAATTCCCTTTCTTTAACTCTGGTTGAAAGCCACCGGTCTCTTTTCTATGTTTAGATATGCAAATATTTACCATTGTGTTACAGTTGCCTACAATATTCAGTAGAGTAACATGTGCAGGTTTGTAGCCTAGGAACAATATGCTATAACATATAGCCTTGGTTTGTAGTAGGTTATATATTGCAGGTTTAAGTATACTCTATGATGTTCATACAATGCATTTCTCAGATTGTATCTCTTTTGTTAAGTAATACATGATTTCATTTACTTTTTAAAAAATATTAACTATTTGAGAAAATTTTACAGGATCAACTGTGTTTGTTTCTACCATCTAGGAAATATTTTATATTCATGAAGAATGTAATTTTTAATTTATTAATGACTTTACCAATATATGTATTTTTATTTTTCCCTTCCTTTTGTTTTCTCAGAGGTTATATAAAATGCTGAACCTGGTTTTATTTATGACGTGATTATTATAACTAACTATATCCTTTTTTCAGAAATTTAAATTGAGATTGAATAAAAATAAGGATTCTTTTGACATTGTCAAAACCTAAAGCCATAGGGGATCTCATGGCTAGATCTATGACTTTGGCACAAGTACTCATGACAAAATTATAAGGATGGAAGCCCAACTGAAGTGGGTGAAGGGAATCTGAGAAAGCATTTTTTTTAGACAACTCAAGGAAATTTGCTCCAAAATGAAAAAGAAAGAATTCAGAAGTCTCTTGAGTATGTTTTTCTTTCTTCTTATCCTTCTTTCTCTTCTTTATCTACTTCTTCTATTTCTTGTTCTTCTTTATTTTCATCTTTGTGTTTGTCTTCTTCATCTTCTTCTTTACAGAGAAGAGTACTAGAAAATAATGTTTGCTCTTATAGCTACATGACAGAAAAAGCTTTTTTTTTTTTTTTATGAGAGCTGGCACAACACCTTTTTATTAACAATAAGAGGTATATACAAAGATAGTTTTTCCTTTTTCATTTTGATTACCAGAATAATCAAAGCCTAATTTGAGCTGTATATTTAACAACTGCATTATATATTATTTCCCCAATAATTATGATAAATTATATCTCTAAGCCAAGAAATTATTATTTACTTCATGTTATTTTATGATCCTCAGTCATTTTAATTTACATTTTATCATTTTGCTGTATGTACTTCTGTTATATACCATTCCACATGTTTTGAGAAACACAACAAATAAATTAATGCATCTTGAAATGTGAGCCTTTCCGACATATAATGAAGCAGCAATATAGGAGGCATCTGGAGGTCATTTCAGGGGCTGCTCATCGAGGTGTCCCTCCCCATTGATGACTCTACTTTGTAATTTACTGAAAGGGATTGTCACACACTAGCTGCTTTTCAACTGTATCTTCTAAATATAACTGGGTGCTGAAAGAGTTTCCATTTTTTTTCTGTCATGCTTTTTTGTCCTACCAGTGCCCCCAGTCTAAACACATATCAGGTTAAGATGAAGGTTTAAAATTTTCTTTCATTGAGGGTCCATCTATAACTCAACACAGAATAGAATAAAATAAGAACAGAGATTTTTTTTTTCAAGCTTGGTAGTTTTCTTTTATTAAAGAGTGGTACAGATCTACCTCTTAAAAATAAGAGGGATCCATGTGGGTACTTCTTTTGTTCAATCCCTCGCTCTCTCCCTTTCTTATCCCTGCAAGAACACATAAAATAATAAAACTTCTTTAGTTTAACTCTGATCCTTTAGAAGCAATAAACCTGCAATTTCTGTGCTAAGCAATCTTTAACTCCTTCTTGGCCATTTTTATTATATCTAACATGTGCAGTGTAAATTACTAATGAAATTATTTTAGCTATCCATCATGGTGGTTAGATATATAGATGGATGTGTACTCCATTTATAACTCAAATAATCTAGATTTTGTATTAAATAAGCTAGTGAGATGGGGCTATTCAACACAAGCTAGACAGCAAATTATGCTTTGTTATTTGAGCATTCCTATAAAAATGTCACCATTTAACCCTCCAGAATAATTAACCTCAACATGACACTTTGGCTTAAAATATTTCTTCTGTATCCATTGCTTTTAGGATAAAGACAAACTCTTTTACCTAATTAACAGTGTACCTAGTACACTTATACATCTTAATACTCTTCCCACCTAAGGCTTACTATTCCATTTGTTACAAATGATAGGCTACAGCTATATTCAGTTACCTTCTCTTCCCTTAATAGGACATGCTGTATATCAATTCTAAACATTTGAACATGCACTTAGCTTAGACTACTAATGTCTTATCCTGGAGGTCTCAGCCAAGTCATCTCTATACATGAGAAGCTTTTATTAATGTATTTTCCCATGTTTCCTCATGTATAATCTCAATTAAGAACCCAAACTTTATGCATATTCATATTATAACACTTAATGGAATCTATTATAAATCTACTTTTTACTTGAAAATATAATCATTTTTATCAAATTTTGAAGGGGAAAAGTGTGTTTGCTTTATTGCTGTATCTCACAATATCCAGTAGCCAGAAAATGAATATTAAAAGAAAAACTAGGTGAATAAATGGATTCAAGAAAATTCATTGAGCTCAACATTTATTGAGCAAAATACATGTGTGCAGAAGTGAGTAAATTCAGTGATCCATTTTAGACATGTTGCTAAAGAAAATAGATGTATGATTTGGAAAAAATAGTTCTTTCTAACAAATGCCCCTTTCCTTCCCACAGGCTGAAATTCTTTCCTTTTTCTAAAACTTAAGTTTCTATTAATCTAAAAATCTATTAATAATTCATTTATGAGAAAATAGTGATATCTTTCAGCATTTAAATTTTCAAAGAATGATTAGGTTGAGTATTCATTCATTGCCTGTTTTCAATTGCTTTATTCTTACTGTTTTTATTATAATAAAGGGATTAGCCATCCTAAAACTACTCAGTATTATGGTATAAATTAAATTCTATAGTAATTTAAAGAGGAAATATTAGAAAATTATCTTTTTGTTATTGAGTTTCAAGTATGTTAAAGATACTAAGTATTTAGTGTTAATAAAAGCCATACCACTTTTCTCGTTGGCATGTTTCTACTTAATAAAATATGTATAGATTTTTGTTTTCCTGGGGAAAAAATAAAACTAATTTTATCACAAAATTGACCTTTGTAAAAAAAAAAAAAATCAACCTAACTTGAAACATGTTTATTTACCCCAAAATATCACTTATAAAAAAATTGCCACCAAATTTCTGACAATTAATTGAAATCAGCCACAATGCAATTTTGATGACTGAAAATATGCGTGGCTAGGAGAAAAAATGATCAATTTAAAAGACACATAATATTGCAGTTGGAAGATGACAATGAATCATCTGACTGGAAACTTTGAGAAGCTGAGGAAGGCAGCATGTTGTCAGGCTCCCAGTCCCTACCTCACAAATATCAAAAGATTGTTATCAGCTCATCCCTGCCTGATAATTTTCAATCCCTACTATGTGAAAACCACTGAAAATCAGGGCATGAATTTACCAAACTGAAAGACTTCAGTATAAATAACTTTTACTTCTGGACCTAAGTTCCAACAGTTCCAAAAACGTTGAAACATCTACCTCTGCTTAAGTAGTACTTAACTTGTATCAAGTGTGCCCACTCACACAATGACTAATTCATTGAAATATAATACTATTTCTGTCAAAGGAAATGAAGAAAAGAAATGACTTCTTCCTTTCTTAACATTTTAATTCAAACTTTTTATTTTTACTTCCAGATTCATGAAGTCATTTTGGCTAGTGAAGAGGGTTTTTTGTTTTGTTTTTCAAAGTCCTCTAATGAATTAGGTCTTTTGACCTTTAATCAGGCAGCTTTATTTTCAGATAAGTCTTCTTAAAATATCAGAATTACTCTGAACAAGTATTTTGATTGAATATTTTGTAATGTATTACCCAGTTCCTATATTAGGATATAATTCAAATTCCTTTTTGAATTTGTTTAGCTTCCCCCATGTGGATAGGACCTCTAGGTTATCATATCTAAAAGGCCCTTGATGAACATGACAATGGGCAAAATTTCCTTGTGATGGTATGCTATTAAAAATTTACAAATCTGCCTCAGGGCACCAGCAGGAACTGCAAAGCTCCTTCTTGATGCTGTAGATAGAAGAGTTGTCAAAATACAGCTTTTCCAATTTCTTTCTGTCTTTTCATTCTGAGTGAATAATCTCAAGCCAGACTTTTATCTCCACCATTCTACTAAAATGGCTCTCTCAACAATGCGGGTAACTTCAACATTGCTTTAGCCAATAGTCAAATCTTAATCTTAATTTTATTAATATTTTAGTGGTCACCCTCATGTGAACCACAATCCCAGTTTCAAATGTCTAAATGCTTACTATTGTTGACAATTTCCATTGGAAATCTAATAGGAATTGTAAACTTAATCTAAAACTTATGTTTTGATCTTTTTCCCCCAAGCTTTTTTATACTGCAGATGTTCTCCGAAGTCAGTTTATGACAACCTTGTTCTTCCAATTCATCACGCAATGATTCTTGGTGTCATTCTTAGTTGATCTCTTTCTGTCCGTTGCCCCATGTCATCCATCCAAAAATTCCATTGATAATATTTTGAAAAATATTCAGAATTTTATCATTTCTTACTCCTTCAAGTTTATCTCCAGTCCAAACCACTAATGTTTCTCAAATATGCTATTGTAAAGTCTTTAAAAAGGTTTCCTAATTCTGTCACTTTCAAATTTCTGCATGGCTTGTTCTCTCATTTCCTTCAGCACTGTACTCAAAATTTACCCTGATGGTAATGCCTTTCCTGGTAACTCTGTTTAAAAATGTCATCCATCTACTCCATACCAGACACACATACATACACACACGCACACAAATGCACATACATTACTTTCTGTCACTTTTATCTGCATTTATTGTTCTCTGAAGCATTAATATCAACAGGCAGAGGATGAGATAACTTGAATATCTTCCAACAAAGGAGATTTAAGCTACAAATTCTGTATTTAGTATAATAATAAAAGTTGTCTGCTATTAAATTAGCTGTTTGGGGTGCGAATAATATATTACTTTAACTCATGTGTTCACACATGGAATAACCCTGCAGAGCCTTTCCCCCACCTAATTATATTTAAATGACAAGAACCTGAACTGGAAACTGAACTTTTCATATTTTAATGGGAAGAAACTATTAGGGCTAGGAAAGGATTGAATGTATTTCACATGTGTGAGGATTATAAATAAATTTTAACCTGAGAGCAGACTGCTGAAATAAAGATAACTAGAAATTCTTTGCCCCTATACCATTGAAATATGGAGTCTATTTTTCCTCCTCTTGAATCTGGTTTTCCCAGTGACTTATTTTTACTAATAAAATGTGCAACAGTAACAATGTGTTAATTAAAAGGCCATTCCTTAAGAGTTCTGCAGCTTCTGTCCTTGCCATTTGAAGTGCTCCTTTTTGGAACCTAGATACCAATCCTGTGACTGAATTGGGCTGAATTAGAATGCAGGGAAAGAGTATATGAATGAAAAAGTCATAAAATTGTGAGTTTTGTTGTTGTGCAGATAATACCTATATGTATTAAGATAATTCAATATTATTACAACAATGACTTATAGAGAGAGTTTTGTTACATACTCAATGTCAAATTTTGATAGCATTAAAAAGGGTTAGGATATACATAGATATTTTGAATGAGGTGAAAGACTTATGAAGAAATAGATACTTGATATGAGTTTTAAAGAATGAAGTTGTTTACCTTTAGGTGGTTGAGTGATGATCTAGAAATTATAAGGGAAAATCAAGGAATGGTGACTGAATAAAAATTTCCACTTCTAAGTCTGAATTTAAAATAGTGATGATATCGTGAAGTATATGTGTGTGTGTGTGTGTGTGTGTGTGTGTGTGTGTGTGTGTGTGTGTGTCCATTTCTGCATTGCATTATTAGGGCTTTCTAAAAAATATTTACTGAAACTTGGGACCAGAAGTAAAAGAACAAGGGTTGGAATGTAATTTATTACTGATAAACAGAAAGAGAACTCTATGAAAATTTACCTCTTCGTAGACATATTTTAGATTTCAAGGAGGGGTAAGAAAACTGGGATTCACCTATCCTATGGAGAGACTTATTTGCATTCTAAATTAGAGTATTAACTAAGGACTCTTCCTTTAGAGCAACAATTTTTCTCCCTTCTTTCAGGGAGGAAAGGGCACAACATGTATTTAAGCAAATAGATTTTACATTTCTATGTTCTTCGTCTATGATACAGATCCTGATATGACATAAGGTTCTCACACCTTTCCCAAGGAACAAGAACTGAAGGAAAAAGGAGATGGCACAAGTGTAATGTAAGAATTAATAATTAATATGTCCAATATAGAAACCTTAAGTGTACATTCAGGATAATATTAAAACAGATATGTCAAACATAACAGTACAATAGGGGCATGTCAGGTTTTACTTATGTCTTGTAGGAGGTGGGAAAATATTGTAATATGAAGTCAAGAATATGTAAGAATTTAACTATGGAATAGGGACTCTGATAATAAATGTGAAATGTTTTGGAATAGATGATGAAATAGCTAAAGATAGAGGAAACAGAAGAATACGAGAGTGAGAATCTAAGATGGAATAACCTTAGGGGTCATTAAATGTAGATGGTTATTGAAAGTGTCCCAGATTTGAGATAAGCAAATAATCTGTATTCAAATTTTCAAGAACTTACATATAAGCTGCTATAAACAATCATAGCAAACTGAATATTATTAAGAAACTGTGCTCCTAAATATGTCTTAGCAGTGGCACACAGCTATAGACTTTTTGTGAATCCTAGCTTTGTAGTAAACTTCTGTGGTGAAATAAGTCTTGCCTGAATTTGTCTATACTTCAGAGGAAATCTAGGCAGAGCCTATTGTACTCTGAAAAAATAAGGTTGATGTTCAAAACTGGATTATCAAGTTTTTGCCACAGTGAAGAAGGGTGGGAGCAGTAGTATCCCAGACCAGGAACTAGATGGAGGAAGGCAAGTGCTCTTGTACCTCTGAACGTAACTTAGAGCACATGCTTTCTGTTGTATACATGGGAAAGAATTTTAGAGCCACAACCTATTAGTTATTTTCAGAAAATTATCTTTGTAAAGAGTGAGATTCCTTCATTTGGATTTCACTTAACCAGAATACCAAATCCCTCCTACTTCCAGTAAAGCAAGTGCATACTGATCTTCAATCACACCCTGGGGCTTTGGGAAGGAAATACTCCTTAGGTTTCAGCTTGAAATTGTGAGTTTTCTGTGAGAGTAGTTGTGTGTGTGTGTGTGTGTGTGTGTGTGTGTGTTTCTTTAGATTTGATTTTTCTAAATAAATTTTTCTGTATTTTTTAGTTTGATACGAAAATCTTATCTTTATTTAAAACAATACACTGGAGAATACATTCATGTTTCTGGAATTCTTATCTGAATTCAATGATCATGATTAGTATATAAAGTTTTATTAATATATACTATTTTTATCATTAATAGAAATCTATGTCAATGCCCTGCTATACCTATTTGAGGGATTTATGCTGTATTTAGAATTGTTTTAAAATCCAAATTGATCATCAGTATATTAATTATGAAGAAACAAAAGGGACTATATTTAGAATGTTTGTGTATTTTGTGTTAAAAATGCAGACATCATGATTTAAACTAATTTTAGTTTTTCTCTGGAGAACAGGTGTGAAAACTAATTTTATTAACTATAGTCACCATGCTGTACAATAGATCTCTTGAACTTACGATAGATAATATATTGTATTCTTGAAAAATGCTCAGTGAATTTAAAATGTTCTCACTACAAACATGACAATTACCTGAGGTAAGGTATATGTTAATTAGCTAGATTTAGTTATTCTCCAATATATATGTACTTCAAAGCCTCATGTTGTACATAGTAAATACATACAATTGTATCTTTCTATTTAAAGAAACTAATTTTGTTAATTAAATTTAGCAAACGTTAATTCACGTTTTAATATTAATTTCAGATCATGTTAACCAATGTTTCTTAGGCAGGAAATAAGAGAAGTCTTTAACATATAAGTTACATGTCCTTCAAAAAAACCATAAAGTCAGTAAGAATCCCAATGAGTCAATTTTCAGTGTAGTGGACCATGGTTTCGTTTCATAATTCTCATTATGGCTAATTGACATCAGGCAGTTAAACTTGCTATACTGCACTAAAAATGAAACAACTATTAACACAATAATAGCAAGCTATGCATATAATTCAAATATGTGTAATATCCTATTGCTGTACTTAAGTTTTACTCACCAGGGAGGTTGCTGTCTTCTAAATAGTCAGAAAGAAGAAAATAACTCGGAACATTCTAATTTGAACAGTAAATGCTAGCAGAGGAAAACAGGCTGCATGGACAAATTATTTACTGATTTTACAAGCCATCCACCTACACAAAATGCTACATTATTTTTCTAAAGATTTAGCAAAATACAATTATTATCTTAGTTTCTATGGGTTAAAAGTTCAGGCATAGATTTGCTAGATCTGCTGCTCAGGGTCTCACGGGGCTGAAATCAAGGTGTCAACCAAGCTACCTTTTCACCTGGAGACTTGACTGGGAAAAATGTGCTTCTGAGCTGAGTTAGACTATTGGCAAGTTTTATTTCCTTGTTGTATGACTGAGGACTTGGCCTCTTGCTGGAAGCCACTTTCAGGTCCTAGAAGCCATCAACAATTCCCTGCCATGTGTCAGTCTCACAAATCCTCTCAAAACATTGCAGCTAACTTCTTAAAGGCTAATAAGAGATTCTCTCTCTCTAGTCTTCTTAGACAAAGTTTTCTAATTACAAAATGTGATGTAACCTAATTATGGACTGGCATCCCTATCACCACTGCCATCTTCTATTGGCTAGAATCTAATTTCAGATGCCACCACACTCAACGGGAAAGGATTATACAATGATTCTTTGGAGTGTCTGCCACAAATACCAATCTCCTCAAGATAATTTCTTTACTTTTTTACTCCATATCAAATGTGGATTCACCATTTTATTTAAAACTTTATCATTTTTTCACTTCTGTCCTTGGATTTCATATTTTATTTCTCCATAATTTTCTTCATTGTTTTCACTATGGCTTTTAATCTTCCTTTATTGGCATAGGTATATGAATTATGTCTCACTAAAGGCTTACCAGAAAAAAATATTTTTTCTTAATCCAGCTGTCTTTATTTTCAAATTATTCCTATAATTTACCACAACACAGTTGGGTAAACTGCCTCCTCTCTCTGTTAAACACAATTATGTCTCTAAACTAGTGAAGACTGTTCTCTTTTAATTCATTACAAAATAGATCAGTGTAATGTCATGACATCTGGCCAATAGGGCAATGTTTCAGGGATTATTTATCATGGTTAACATTTAATACATTGGATTGTTTTAATATAAAGAATCTGTCTGAACACCTCTGAGTAAATGGTTGGCTGGGTGAAAAGCTTTTTTTTTAATGTATAATTTTTTAACAAATACATAATTACTAGTTGATTCTTCATTGATAAGTGAAAACAAAAGTGATTTACATCCAGCATTAGCAAGTTTATATTAAAAGATGACTGAAATATAAATACCATTTTGTTTTGTAAAAATTCTAGTTTCATAAAATTCAATAAATGTAATTTATTGTACCATCCTTAAAATTATTAATAATTAATATGCTAGAATTGAATTGTGCCTTTTACTTTTTACTCATAAGAACATTATAACTAAGTGAAATATAGGATGAAATATGGACATTGTTCAAAAATAATAACTTGGGTAGAGTTACCACTATCACTGTTATTGTTTGTAACTTTGGATAAAAAATGTTAGATATATTATTGACCTGAAAATTTAGGTATGTAATCAATTCCTATACTCTTTATTTCACCATATTGCTTTACCTCCATCCTCCATCTATTAAAACTGTGGTCCCTAACTCCTACACTATGGACCAGTAGCAGTCCGCAGCCTGTTAGGGACTGGCTGCAGAGCTTTGCAACAACCCCCTGTCCGTGGAAAAATTGTCATCCATGAAACTTAGGAAAAGGGAGGGTGAGGCTGCACAGCAGGAGGTGAGCAGCAGCCTAGCTAAACTTCATCTGTATTTATAGCTGCTCCCCATAACTCCCATCGCTGCCTGAGCTCTGTCCCCCACCCCCAGTGGAAAAACTGTCTTCCATGAAACTGATCCCTGGTGCCATAAAGGTTGGACACTGCTGTATTAAAAGAAAAATGGAAGCTGTTACATTCACCAACACAACTTTTTCAGGAAGATATTTCTAGCCCACTACATATGAGCCCTTTTTCTGAGCCCCCATTGCATTTCTTAAGTACCAATTCCTTTGCATATTATTCTAAATTTTTATTAAATATTGTCTTTGTCTAGCACACTAAATTAATGATTTCCCAGTGACAGAGATTATTTCTTCCATCTTCATTTTTATATGAAACATTGTGTCTCGCACATAGTAGATTCATAGAAATCTCATATTTAATACACTAAAACTGAGTTGTTATTTTTAATCTTCCTTCAACCCTCATATTTCCTAAATATTTCTCTTCCCCTCTTACCATCTGCTCTATGATACATACTCTTCTGTTTTTAGAAACATGTGTATCTTCTTTTACACCTTTCTCTCCCTCATCTTCTAGAGAAAGTTCCTTATCATGTATATTTTTACTTACAAAATATATCTCAAATATGTCTGTCTCCTTCTCTTCATCTTCATTTCTATGAGCCTCTTTCAGTCTACCACCATTTCTTGCTGTGACTACTGAATGAGGTTCCTAACTGCTCACTCTGGTATCAGTCTAGTTAACTTTCAATTCAATCTCAGAAAAGCAAAATTTAACTTTTTGAAAAAAACACATTTGATTAGATTATTTCTTCTATTTGATCAAAATTTCATAATATCAATAAATGGTGACAGGAAAACTTGTTAACCACATTCAAAAAGAGGTGAGTTTGACCCTTACCTTATGCCATATACAAAAATTAAGAATTATCAATTATGCAACATTGATCAAAGACCTAAGTGTAAGAGCTAAAACTGTCAGACTCTTAAAATAAAACATAAGAATAAAGCTTCCCATCACTGGATTTAGCAATTATTTCATGGATACGATATCAAAAGCAAAGGAAATATAACAAAAATAAACTATATCAAATTTAGGAATTTATGTGTATCAAAGGACACTATTTACTGTTTAAAAAAGCAACCCATGGAATGGAATAAAGGATTTGAAAATCATATATCAAAATGGTTAATATCCAGAATACCTAAAGAATTCCTATAAGTAAATAACAACAGGCTAAAACAAACAACCTGATTAAAAAATGTGCAAAGTACTTAAATGGACACATCTCCCAAGAAGATATGCAAACAGTCAGTATGCACATGAAAAGATGCTCAGTGTCACTGATCATTAGGGAAATATCAATCAAAACAATGATATACCACTTCACATCAATTCAGTATAACTATTATTAAAAAAACAGAAAATGAAAAATGTTCACAAAGATGTGGAGAAATTGCAACCCTTATGTACTGCTGGTGAGAATGTAAAATGCTACAGTTGCTATGGAAAACAGTGGGGACATTCCTCAAAAAATTAAAAATAAAATTATTATGTAATCCACCCATTCTCCCTCTGGGTATATAACCAAAAGAATTGAAGGCAGAGACTTGAACAGATATTTGTAAATCCATGTTCACAGCAGTGTTATTCACCATAGTCAAAATGGTAAAACAGCCCAAATGTTCATCAATAAATGAATAAAGAAAATGTGATGTATACTTACAATGTTATTCATCCTTAAAAAGTGGAAAATTCTATCATATGCTACAACATGGATGAACCTTGAAGACATTATGCTAAGTGAAATAAGTGAGTTAAGAAAGGACTGTATAATTCCATATTTATGAGATGACTAGAGCAGTCAAATTCATAGCACTAGAAAGAAAGAATGCTGGTTGCCAGGAACTGGGTGCAGCAGGGAGTGGGAAGTTATTGTATAGTAAGTATGAAGTTTCAGTTTGTGAAAGTGAAAAAAAGCTCTAGAGATGGATGGTAATGATGGTTACACACAATGTGGATGTATGTAACACCACTGGACTGTTAAAAATGGCTAAAATGGTAACCTTTATGTCATGTATATTTTGCCACAATATAAACAGCAACTTTAGAAAAACTTTCCTTTGCCTCCAAGATAAAAACAAACTTCAAATATAATGTTTTGTCCTGTCTGATATGATCAGTCTTTATCATTCTAAACTTCCATGGCACTGTACAGTGTATTCACTGGCTATCAGGAACAAGAGCTTTGTTTATAGTTACTTGAATATTTTAAGACCATTGTCACCCCAGGGCCTTCACAAGTTCCACCTCTATGCCTGAGAGTCTTCACTCTCTCTGTTTCACCTTCGTAGGTTTTATTTCCCTCAAATTGCTATAAATGTCTATTCTCCAGAAGCCTTCCTTGACATTTTACACTCTCATAATACTCTATTTTTAATAATATATTTGTAAATACAAATACATATATGTATATAGTTAAAATATATATCACTGTCATTACTCAGTGGTTTCCATGTAAGAGATTGGTTTCATTTTCCCCCACCGTGTCCTTGGCTACTAAGACTGTGCCTTAAACATGGTAATTAAAAAATAAATGACTTAGGCATTTTCACATGAATGAATGGAAGGATGAATGAATGCATCTAAGCCAAGTGTCTTCTCTGAAATGGGGAAAAAATACCTCTGCTTTTTAACATATAGATGTTATGAGGCTCATGTATATAAAGTTTTAAAGTATCATTTATAAAATATAAAATGAACTATGTTAAACATATGCAGTCTTCTACTGGGTTAGCTCAGGAGCAGATCCTGAAACAAGGTTGTTAATTGCAAGTAGTATTACTTAGGTTGGGATCCTAGGGTGTACTGGTAAGGTAGTCAGAGAGAGACATGGAAACAAATGATAATGATCAGGCTATCACTGTGGGCAAAAGAAGCTCAACTCCATCAGGGACCTTTGGGAAATGGTGCAGATTACCAAACTGTCACCTAAATTATGTAGAAAAGAGAAAAATGTCTGTTCCTGAGAAAGAAGAAAGAAGCTTCAGTCTTCTGTTGTTAGTTTAGTGCTGTTCCCAAAGATGATCAACTCCCCAGTATTGTGATCTGTCCACAGGCAGGGTGCAAATGTAAGTGGTAGCCGTAGAGAGAAAATCATAGGTCCTTACAGTTGGAAGCCATTGACAAGCATACACACAAACACACATAGACAGACACACACATACATCAGTAAAACCAGGCCTCTAAATCAGAGACATGCTTTTATCTTACAGCAATAACAATGACAAAGTAACAACATAGTGCCAGTTTTTCTCACCCCAATCCTCAATCCAATGCAGTCAGGGCAGATAAGACTTGTACATGAAAAAGGAGAAATCCAAACTATAGAGAACCACATAGAAACAAATACCTGTGATCACAAGGGTAAATGATGATGTATTTTTATTGTTCAAAAAATATTTCTTTCCTTCTAAGAAGATTATGCATTCCTACCTTTTGTCCTGTGACTTGTAGAGCTTCCCTAAGGACACCTTCCCAGCTTATTTTTAGCTTTGCAGATGTGATGTAGTTAGGTCAAATGAATGAGAACAGAAGTGATAGTATACCCCTGTAAACACAATTTTGAGAGGAAATGAATTTTTTGCTAACTCTTCTAGTGCTTCTCGCTACAATGAAAATGGACGCGTCATGTAGGTTAAAATCCACAGGAAAGATCCTGGAATGAAGAGATAAGTGTAGCAGAGCCAAGTAGAGCTTAGGGGAATGAAGCAGAGAAAAATAGCCATGGTAGCAGCTGATGCTTAACATAAGCAAAAACAAGTTTTTAGTGTTACAGGCCACTGTGATTATGCGGTGGTTTATCAAAGCTGACTACCACAAACCTATGTTAAAAAAAAGTCACAATATGACATAAGTAAAATTTTGATCTTATTTGTAAAAAATTAATTACCTCTAAAATTATCACACTGAGAAGATGGTCCTTCTACAACCTAGTGTTTTTCCCCACTTTTGTAAAATCCCAGAAAATAAAGCATATACCAAAAGATAGTGCCTAATTTCATATATTTTTACACTTATATGATATTGGGCCCTTTTCTAGCTTCTAGAGGCCCAGGCAAGGAATACAGGAAGCCTCTAGAGGATGGAAAAAGCAAGGAGAGGAATTCTCCCATGAAGCTTCCAGAACAGAGTTCTGTCAACTCCTTTATTTTAGGCTACCAACTTCCAGAACTGTACCATAATATAGTTGGGTCTTTCTAAGCTGCAATGGCTATGTTTCTGGTGATTTGCTACAGCAGCAATAGGAAACTAATGCAGATGGTGGTATCTGGAAACAGGGTGTTGCTGGAACAAATACCTAAAAATGTAGAAATGGCTTTGTAATTGGGTAATGTGTAGAGGCTGGAAAAATTTTGAGAAGCATGATCAAAAATCCTAGATTCCTTTGAATAGACTGTTGGGAGAAATATAGATGTCAAAGAATCTATCATTAAGGCCTCAGAAAATGTAGAGATCCCAGTAGAGAAAACTTATATCATCTTGGGGATTATTTAAATTATTATAAAGAAATTGTAGGTAGAAATATCGATGTTAAAGACATTCCTGGTAAGGGCTCAGAAGTAAATGAGGAACATATTACTCACTGGGAACCGGAGGAAATGGGATTCTTACTACATAGCAGCAAAAAGCTTAGAAGAGTTGTATCCACAGTTATGTGAAAAGCAGACCTTGTAAGTAATGAACTTGGTTACTTAAATGAGAAGATTCCTAAACAAAGCATTGAAGGTGCAGCCTATTTTCTTTTTGCTGATTATAGAAAAAGTCAGGAGAAAAGAGATAGAGAGATTAGGCAAAGACTTGAGAATTTTGGAAATTCTCAGCCTCACCAGATTGCAAAAGATGCTAAAATTAGGACATTTGCTCTCAGGAAAGTGTCCTCTGGAAAGAAAGCCAGGGGTGTGGCTGCACAACCTTTTGCTAGTGCCTAGAAAGGATCAAAATGTCCAAATATTCAGTCACACAGAGGGCTGTTTGGAGTGAAGGTGAATGAGGACAAAGGCTGAGAAAGAGAAAAGAAACCTGTGTGGGGATGATATGCAGGGGAGAGAAAGAGAGACTGAAAGAGAAAGAAAGAAATTGGAATAGGAAGACATTACAATGCTGGATTTGAAGATGGAGGAAAGTACCACGAGCCAAGGAATGCAGATGGTGAGGAAATGCATTCCCCTTTAGAAACTGCACAAGGAGCCAAGCCTGATGTTATGAGCATTTCAGCTTAGTCAGATGTATTTGGACTATTGATCTCCAGAAATGTAAAAAATAAAGGGGTATTATGACTAAGTTTGGGGCAATTTGTTAGCAGCAATAATAGCAAATTGAAGTATACAAATATTTAAACATGCAAGTACAGTCAGGCATTGCTTAATGATGGGGACACATCCTGAGAAATGCATCGTTAGGTGATTTCATTGATCATAAATTGTACTTATGCAAAACTAGATGGTGTAGTCTACTGCACAGCTGGGTTATATGGTATAGCCTATTGCTCCTAAGCTACAAACCTCTAAACATATTAGTGTCCTGAATATTGTAGGCAATTGTAATATAATGGTAAGTGTTTGTGTACCTAAACATATCTAAACTTAGAAAAGGTACAGTAAAAGTATGGTATAAAAGATAAAAAATGGTACACTTGTGTAGGGCACTTACCATGAGTGGAGCTTCATGACTGGAAGTTGCTCTGTGAGAGCCAGTGAGTGAGTGGTGAGTGAAGGTGAAGGCCTAGGACATCACTGTATACTACAGTAAACTTACAACACTGGACACTTAGGCTACACTAAATTTATAAAAAGAATTTTCTTTCTTTAATAATAAGGTAACATTAGCTTACTATAACTTTTTTGCATTATGAGCTTCTTATTCCTGGATGTCTAAGTCTCTAACAAGACTAGGGAAGTTTTCTTCAATTATTCCCTTAAATAGGTTTTCCAGCCCTTGTGCATTTTCTTCTTCACCCCCAGGGATGCCTATGACTCTTATATTTAGCCATTTTACATAACCCCATCTTTCTTTAGATTTTGTTCATCCCTCTTAATTCTTTGTTCATTATTTTTGATTGATTTAAATCCAAAGAGTTGTCTTCAAGCTCTGAGATTCTTTCTTCTGCCTGGTCTAGTTTATTCTTAAAACTTTCAACTGTGTTTTGTATTTTCTTAAATGAGTTTTTCATTTCCAGAAATTCTATTTTTTTTAATACGTTGCTCTATTTAGTGAATTTTTCATTTCTTTTCCTGAATTGTTTTTCTGGTTTCTTTAGTTGGTCTTACATTTCCTCTTGTATTTTACTGAGCTTCTTTACAATCCGTACTTGGAAATCTTTATCTGTCATTTCAATATTTCATTTTCATTTGGGTCTATTGCTAGAGAGCTGGTGTTCCCTTTTGGGGGTGTCCTTTTGCTCTAATTTTTCAAATTCAATTGTGAACCCTTGTTATGAATATTCAAATTTAACTTGGAATATTTCATCTAGCAACCCTATTTGTGAATGTCTAAGGAAGATGTGTACCTTTTCCCAATCAGAACCCTATTTTTTCAGAATATTTGATGAAGAAGTTCATTTGGAAACAGCTCTAATCCTCTCATTAAGTCCGTTTAGTTGAAAAAAATCTGAACTGATATTAATTCAAGAAACAGGAAAATAATATTAACAACTAATATTTATTGAGTACTTAGGAGAGGTATTATGCATGAATTTCTTCGTTAACTCTATGTGACAAATGTTATAATTCTTACTTTTCCAATGGGGAAGTTTGGGGCCTGGAGGAGCTGACTAAATCTTTCAAGACTGCCGAGTTTATAAGTGGTGGATCTGAGGCTTAAATATCAGCTGTTTATGACAGATCTCTACCATAACCAGAGCTTAATACCTACTGGATTCTTCCTATTACTGTATATTTCATAATTATAATAAATATTTTCAAATGTTTTTGAGTAGATTATATTTTATGGAATTAGTTCTGAGTTGATTTGATTTTTGAAGGTTTTTTTTTTGTTTGTTTTTATTACTGAATTTATAAGAATCTAGTTACCATATATATAACTATGTTTTGTTAGCAAATCTTACCAAGGATAGTCTTACGAATGTGTATTGAGAAGCCTTAAGAAAAATAACTAATTCATCTTTTCACTAAGTTCATTAAAATAAACCTTCCAAGTCATCCCAAAATGGAGGGTTTTTTAAGTAAGTAAATTTTTTCATTTAAAGCACTTTACATGGATATTTATTGGAATTTATAAAATATAGAGGTAATAGAATACTTTGTGTAGTAAAATTGATGTTGAATTACAAAACTGGAATACACAAATTTGGGGTTGGAAGGGCTTTAATTTTAATTTTTCTTTTTTTATGGTAACAGGGATATATGGCATTATCAGTAAACATTTTTCTTTTCAAAAATAAATTGCAAATATGCCATTTTAAATTTGTTGTGATTGGTCATTTTAAACTGCTTTATGAAAGAGAAAGAACAAAAGTTGACTTGCTACACTGATAAATTCTACATGACTAGGTCTACATCATCACTTACCAGATGTAATTTGGACCAGGGAAGCATTGCTACAGACCTTTCATAGGTATGGAGATATAATGGCAGATGTGACATGCATAATAAGAAGGTCTGCAGGCTATTTCTTTAAATTATAAGAAATGAGAAGCCAGGAGTAGTTAGCATTACTGAAATAGGACGTTTTATAGCTGAATTGTCCTGTAGCCTACACACACTATGTATCTGTGTTCAAATTAACATTGCTATCTAGACACTGCAGAGAATTTGAATTCATATAAATTCAAAAATTGTGGAGAAACTTACCAGATTAATTTTCTTCCTTAATGATATTCAGAAACTAAAGGGAGAAATAAACTACAATAAAGCTGGTATTTTTGTCACATTTTCTGTTGTTGTAGAACTTCTTATAGAAACAAAGCTGGTGTTTTATTCAATAAAGTAACTGTTTAGAAATTAAATTATGTATGCTTTTTATATGATAATTTATACAGAATTATTATGGAATGTCAGAAATAGACAGAAATAAAATACTCCGTTTAATAAAGAAATAAAGCACAGATAAATGGATGCTTTTAGATTTTTTACAATACTTTTAAACTACTGAAAACAAGGCTTGAAAGTGACCTTAAAGATCACAAAGTTCAATCATCCACTGATAATCCAAATGAATATATAATATACGTATACACATATATTTTTATATATAATAAATCTTTTAAATATTCAAAATTCATATGATAATTTTATGCAATATATGTTATACTTAGTCCACAGAGCCAACAGGCTTTTAATTTTCTTCATGAGATTAAAACACTTTAAAGCAAAGTATGCAAATGAGTCTTCATTTATAAGTAACTTGTTAATATGATGGCAAAATGATTTACAATACACCATTACATGACTATCATATGAATAAGAGATTATGTTCATCTAATCAAGCAAGTATATCAAATATATGTAGCAACTCAGATGCCCAAAATTATCTGTAATCTTTTCTGTAAGTTTAGATCCCATTTCTAAAAGTGGAATGTATTACTTGGATTATTTTTCTAAATGCCTTTCCCTCAATAATATTAATTATAATGATAATAATATATAAATAACTATATTTTGCTGATGTTTTGTCTCCCTGACCCCATGGAGTGTTTTGAGGGAGTTCAAGAAGATTTGTGTTTGAAAGAAGGTACCAATAACACAGTAAAATTAGTAGAAAAATTTTACCTAGAAAATTGACAAGGCTAAGTGGTTTACCTCTCACAAAAAGAAACTCTGAGAAGGATCATGTTACTGGAGTGGCCTCGTATTAAATTATAAAACAAAATAAGCAAAATAAAGCATCCCCTGATTTTTTTTCAACATTACTGCAGAACTGAATTGAAGGAATAAGTAATAACTCAATTTGGGAAAAGTCTATCTGTTTATAGACTATATCCTTTATTTTTAATTACACTTTTATAATAAACAGAAAACATTCTGTAACAGCATAAACAATTCTGGATTTTTTAAGTCTAAACTTTAGAAAAGCTTTGAATGCTAAAGCAATAAGAAGTTTGAGAATATGCTGTCCGAGGCTCAAGAGGATCACTAAGGGAACAACTCTTTTTTTTTCCTTTCTTCTCCATCCTTGTTAAAGTGTGGCTTTTCAGTCACAGACAGAAGATGGCTGCTGTGACTCCCCCTTTGAGTCTGAGTTCCAGGAAAGAATAAGGACATACTCTCCTAATAAAAATGTATCTTTCATTATTCCTAATAGTAGTATTTTTAACAATGCCCTACTGAAGCGTTTTCACCTTTTATTCTTTGACTAGATCTCTTTTATATGACCACCATGGGTGTAGGGAACGTGACAAGGTAGATATATTAGTTTTCTGGCCTTAAAGGTAGGAAAAAAAAGAAAAGGAGTGAGAAAGATTGTAAATGGCTTTAAAGTAACAAATTCATACTGTCTTCCAAAGGGATATTGTCAGGAATAGATTAAACTCAACTAGTCCTTTTCTGTCATCACTGTCATTTAGCACCATTTAAAGGTAAGCAATGACTACAGATTTGCTATTTCTCAAATTAAACAGAATAATGGAATAGAAATTTAGCATGGAATTTTCTTTTTGGTTTCCACATTTTTAGAGCCATCTTGTGAGACAATGAAAATGGTGGTGCCTTAAGGAAATTGTGCTTGTGTGTATGTGTGTGTGTGTGTGTGTGTGTGTGTATGGTTATAGCATTTAATATTTTTTCCTAAAAACATCTAGTCAATGAGCATTTATTCAGAAATTAAATTTGCTACTTACTGACTGCTTATACAATTTGTTCACCTTATTATTAGTTTTCAAATAATAGTAGTTGCATGTAGAATCCTGAGTTTGTATTAAAAATATTAAAGTTCTACTCATTCAAGCAAGTTTGTATGGAGTTTTTATTTTTTTACAATTTCATTACATAAGAAATCAAATACTCCTTTTCAAGTAGTTTGAATTTGTGGAACTTGGCTTTATAATTTATAGATGAAAGAGAATTCTTTGCCTACTCCTCTATTTGATTTTTAAGGGGAAAATATGTTTGCTTAAAGACTCTAGGCTATATTGCATCCTTAATGAAATCAATAGTCTAGTGCAGAGATCAAGGTTGCGTGAGAGCCCTACCTACATATTTAAGTTGTGAACATATTTTTCTGAACAGACCTGTGATCACTGTAGCCACCTGGTATGTAAAAATTTCCATGCAAGTTCTTAAACATGAATCTTTTTCATCATGCTGAGACATTTCTTGAATATTAGCAGAAATAACTCTTTTATTCATTTGTAATAGGAACGTCAAGGTAAGTATCAAGAAAAAGGGTACTGTTAGCTCTGACATGTTCAAACAGCTCTGAAACTGCCTTTCAAAATATGTGCAGATTGCAAAAAAAGGAGCAAACATCTTCATTATCCTATGCAGACTTAGAATTAATGCTTCACTGAAGACTGAATCAATTAGAAATATCTTGCACTCATTTTTCCTCATATTTATTCAAATATTCCAAGAGGTATGATTAGTTGCACATATACAATAGGGCACAGTGAGAAATGTTTTTAGACACCCAGATTGGGTGTTTCAAAATAAAGTGCATTGGATATTTTTGAACAATGATGTACTTGGATATGGATTCAATTAAAAAACAATAAGAACTGTCCTGCAGATTTCATTTGAATTTGACTCCACAAGTTGTATTTGAACCTCTTTCAGGCAAAACAACAACAACAATAAAACAATAACAAAAAGCAATTTCATACAAGTCCAAATAGTATTTTTTTCCTAATGTGACTTTGCTTATATTTGAGATTTATTTTTTTTTAAAAATCCTTCCATTTTTATTTCTTACCAGGTGGAGAGACCTCTAGAGATTAAAAACAAACAAACAAACAAACAAAAAAAACAATATTTGATATTTTCAGGAAAATACTCTAAGGAACCTTGATGATTTTTGATAAAGGAGTAGTTAAATTTCTGACTGGCCATTACTTATGAAAACATTTTTTTTTATTTCAGAATATTAAAGGTGTACACGTTTTGGTTATATAGTTTGCATTTGTACAGTTTGAATCAAAGTTATAAGTGTGCCCTTCACTCAGCTAGTGTGCATTGTACCTGTTAGGTGTGAATTTACCCATCCCCTCCTCTACCCTCCCAACTACTTGATTTCCATTGAGTTTTACTTCTATATGTGCACATAGTGTTGATTGATTAGTGCTAATTTAGTATTGAGTACTTGTGATGTTTGTTTTTTCTTTATTGCATACTTCACTTAGAAGAGTGATCTCCAATTCCATCCAGGTTGTTACAAAGGATACTAAATTACCATTTGTTTTTTATGGCTGAGTACTCCATAGTATACTTATACCACATTTTATTTATCTACTGATATATTGATGGGCATTTGGGTTGTGTCCAAATCTTTGCAATTGTGAATTGTGTTGCTATAAACACTTGAGTACAAGTGTCTTTTTTATATAATGTCTTTTTTTTCTTTGAGTAAACACCTATTAGTGGGATTGCTCAATCAAATGGTAGGTCCACATTTAGTTCTTTGAGATATCTCCATACTATTTTCCATAGAGGTTATACTAGTTTACAGTCCCACAAAATAGTATATGAGTGTTCCTATCTCTCTGCTTCTATGCCAGCATCTATTGTTTTGGATTTTTTTGTTAAGAGCCATTCTCGCTGGAGTTAGGGGATATCTGATTGTGATTTCCATTTGCATTTCCCTGATGATTAGAGATGTTGAACATTTTTTCATGTGTTTGTTGGCCATTCTATATTCATTTGAAAAGTTTTGGTTCATGTCTTTTGCCCTCTTTTTAATGGGTTGTTTGATTTTTTCTTGCTGATTTGCTTCAAGTCTTTGTAGATTCTGGTTATCAGCCTTTTATTGGTTATGTAGCTTGCACATATTTTGTCCCATTCTGTAGATTGCCTATTTACTCTATTGATTGTATACTTGGCTGTGCAGAAACTTTTTAATTTGATTAGGTCACATTTATTTATTTTTATTATTGTTGTGATTGCTTTTGGGGTCTTCTTTATGAATTCTTTACCTAGGCCAATATGTATAAGAGTTTTTCCAACATTTTCTTCTAGAATTCTTATAGTTTCATGCCTTAGGTTGAAGTCTGTTATCCATCATGAATTAATTTTTGTGAAGTGTGGATCCTGTTTTAGTCTTCTACATTTGGCTATCCAGTTTTCCCAGCACCATTTATTGAATAGGGATTCTTTATCACAATGTGTTTCTGTCTGCTTTGTCAAAGATCAGATGAAAATATGAGGATGGTTTCATATCTGGTTTTTCTGTTCTGATCCATAGATCTATGTCTCTGTTTTCATGCCAGGGAAATGCAAATGCCATGCTGTTTTGGTTACTATAGGCTTATTGTATTGTTTGAAGCCTGTTAAAGTGAGTCCTCATATCAGGAGTTCACAACGTCCCCAGTAAAGATAGGCTCCCCTGGGCAGAATGTGTTGCAAGAGATGAAAGAAACACAGACACAGACATAGGAATAATTTTAAGAGCCTGGGGAAATCAGGGGACCACCAGCACTCTGGTGCCAAGATGCTGGTGACTGAAACCCAGCACTTGCTTTTTATTCTGTTTGCCATGCTTCAAAATACAATGATCTCAAGTGAAAAAATCATGGAATACAATGATCAAAGGTCTTGGGACTCCCTAAAAAATCACAAGGTGTCCTAGCTAATTACCTTCTCCTTTCTAGAAGTGAAAAACACATAATTCTTCAATAGGTACAACCTGTCCCAAGGTAAACTAACTAATTTTATCCCAAGCTCAAGCTATATACATGGATATCAATCTTTTAACTTCAGTAGCTGTGACCCATTTGATCAAGGAACAAAGAGACTACATGCTTTCCACTGGGAGACTGATTTTACCTTAACTGAGGCATTGTAGAAAGAAAGGGAGAGAAGGAACTTGGCCTAGTGTTCTAACAATGGAAGCCTTAAGACCCTTCTCCTGGGCTGACATATTGCAATCTACCTCTATAGCCATGAGAAGTTTTCATGTCAGGCTGCTCGCGGCTTTTCAGGCATGGGACCCATTAGGCTCTGAGGTTGGAGCATGCTTTGCTGCACTCCCAGATCACTGATATATGTCCCCCAACTAGGCAGTTAACATCTGCCCTTATTTCAGGCTTCTGCTCAGGCAATTCCTTCACCTCCTATCCTCTCACAGCCTCAGAAATAGCATCCCTAAGTCCCAGTGGTCTTAATCCCCTCAGCCTCCCTTTTTGTTCTTATTACATAAGGTTGCATTGGCTATTCAGGGCCCTTTCTGGTTCTATACAAAGTGTAGAACTATTTTTTCTAGATCTGTGAAAAATGACGTTGGTATTTTAATGGGGATTGTACTGAATATGGAAACAACCTTGGATAGTATAGACATTTTAACAATGTTGGTTATGCTGATCCATGAGCATGATATGTTTTTCCATCTGTTTATATCCTCTTCAACTTCTTGCCTCGGTGTTTCATAGTTCCCCCTATAGAAGTCTTTCACCTCCTTAGTTAAATATTTTCCTAGGTATTTTATTTTCTTTGTTGCTACTATCAAAGATATTGCATCTTTGATTTGATTCTCAGCTTGACTGATGTTGGCATATATAAAAGCTACAGATTTGTGTTCATTGACTTTGTAACCTGAGACTTCACTGAATTTATTTATCAATTCCAGGAATCTCTTGGTTGAACCACTGGTATTTTCTAGATATAAGATCATATCATCAGCAAAGAGCAATAGTTTTACCTCTTCTTTCCCTATTTGGATACCCTAGATTTCCTTCTCTTGACTGATTTCTCTGGCTAGGGCTTCCAGCACTATGTTGAATAGAAGTTATGACAGTGGGGAACATTGTGTAGTTCCAGTTCTAAGCAGCAATGCTTTCAAATTTTCCCCGTTCAGTATAATGTTGGCTGTGGGTATGCCATATACAGCTTTTATAGTTTTGTGGTATGTCCATTCTATGCATATTTTGTTAATCGTTCTTATCATAAATGGATGTTGAATTTTGTCAAATGCTTTTTCTGGGTCTATTGACAGGATTATTGGCGGGGTTTTTTTTTTTTTCACTTCTATTTAAGTGGTAAATTACATATCTATAATATATTTGCATATGTTGAACTATCCTTACATCTCTGGGATGAAGTCCACTTGGTGGTGGTGAATTATATTTGTGAGATGTAGCTGAATTTGGTTTGCTAAGATTTTATTGAGAATTTTTGCAACTCTAGTCATAAGGGATGTTGGTCTCCAGTTTTCTTTTTTTGTTGTGTTCTTTCCTGGCTTTGGTATCAAGGTGATATTGGCTTTGTAGAATAAGTTGGGAGGATTCCTGCCTTCTCAATATTATGGAATACTTTCTGCAGTGTAGGTACCAGCTCTTCTTTGTAGGTTTGGTAAAATTTGGGTGTGAAACCATCTGATCTGGGGCATTTTTTTTGTTCAAAGATTTTTTGTTGCTGCTTCAATTTCAGTTCTTGATATTGGTCAGTTTACCAGTTCCATTTCTTCCTGATTGAGCCTAGGGAGGTTGTGTATTTCCAAGAATTTATCCATTTCTTCCACTATATAAAGTTTATGAGCATAGAGATGTTTATAGTATTCAGAGGTGATGTTTTGTATTTTCATGATATCAGTTGTGGTTTCTTCTTTTTCATTTCTGGTTGAGCTTATTAGAGTCCTTTCTTTTCTGTTTCTGGTTAATCGAACAAGAGGACTGTCAATTGTATTTATGTTTTCAAAGAACCAACTTTTTGAAGTTACTGTCACTTTAGACTGCAATTCAAAAGTTGACACTTGATTGCTTTAGAAATTGAGCAAATACCCATTAGCTTCTGCTCTTAAACTCTTGCTCGTATTGCTTATTTCAATCAAAACCTCTTCTTGAGATAGGTTTAGTGTTTCAGTCTAATTGTTCCGTTTCAGTCATAATGAACATCTGAATATCTCCTCGATAAAATGAGCTGGATTTATCTCAAACTGGCTCTTTCCTGAGGACACTGCTTCCTTCTGTTGCTTGTGTGATAGAATCCTAGGTTTTGTGTGGGTGGGTCAAGGTGGGAGGCAGGGACTCAGGATTATGTTCACTTTGATAAAATCTAGTGTAATTTCTTTTTCTTGTTTTTGGTTTTTGCAAATTCATTTATTCGTTCATTCATTTTACTTTGACACTTATGCCTTCTGACTTTATCATCATCTTCATATTACTTCATGTTGTTCTATGCAGTCTTTTGAGTCATTTTCTTGCTTTTTTTAAAAAAAACCTGACAAGTTTGAATTAAATGGTCTTCACTCACCTTCACCTATAAATGCATCAACATCACAATCATTCTTTTAACCTTTTACTATTAGCTACTTATATATATAATTATATATGTATATATCTCTATCTCACTACAGCAGATTTCTACAACTTACTTTCTTGTGACTCTTGATTGACTTTGAAGACAATTTAAGTGTCACCTCCTCCGTGAAGTTAGCTCTGACCAAACCAAGTTTAAATTAGTACCCTTTTTAGCTTTACTTCCTTTATCTTTATTTCTCTCTGTGCTCTCATCTATTATGGTATTTATCACTCTATTGTAATATTTTTTCTACCTTCATCAATGAGTTTGAACCATGTATTAATTATGGAGAAGGAATGATTCTTGTTCAATTATTTATTACTAAGATATAACAAAGAATCTATTCAGTAAATTCCTATAGAATGTTAGAGAAAAATAAATATTTCAATTGATTAATTGTTCTCTTTTTCTTCATGATTGGTACACTGATAATATTTAAATTTTGTAGTAAAATGTGGCAAATAAAATATGCATATCCAAAAGGACTTTGTAATTATTTGTTAACAGAATTTTCCATTTGTAATGCCAAATATAAGAATTTAGAAAAACATCTAAAAACCAGATACTAACTGCTTTTGTCAGACCACTTTATCTGTACAGGAAGGTTTGTAATAAGGTCATTGATGGAAGTTTTATTTGAAAATTCTGAAAATTGTCTATAGCATTATCCTTAAAATCAAAATATCCTAAAATATACCTCATTTCCTTTATTTGAAGATGAATTAACAAATGAAAAATATAAATTACATTTTTCTATTGATTTTTCAGCCCTATTAATGAGTTAGCATTTATGATTTGACTTTCAAATCTACTACTAAAATGAACACATTGTTTCTTGTCACTAATTTTCCATAAACACTGTGCAATTAACATGTATCTAATGAAAATCTGTATGTTTTTAAATGGTTAAAATTTATACATGATTGAGCAATAAATAATGATACACAAGCAAACTAGGAAATAACTTGCAAAGTGACACAATACTATAATTATGCACTTGGTGGGGAAGAAGATAACTGGCTGCTAGTTTTTATTATAAAAATATAGTTTTATAACTATATAGTGGGTAGTGACATCAGCAGTTATTATTTATCAGTGAATTCGGCTACATGGCACCCCAAAACGATCTTTAGTGGCTGAGATTACACAATTTGGAGACTTAAAATTAATTATAAAACATAAAAACAATATTCAAAAATATTAGAAAAGTATACTCTTCTTGAAAGATATAGAGGCTTCTGTATCAGCTCTCTTTCTCTCTCTTTCTTTTTTAATAATAGAAAAAAAAATACTTCGTTTGCCAGTGCAAAATTGGAGATATGTTGGTTTTTGTAAAAAGAGGATGAGAACAATTTTTTTGCTCATATAACTAACTATAGGAAGGACAGTGTAGCAACTGAGACATAAAAAATCTCAGTTCCAAACCCTGATTCCTGACAGCATCTTTTCCATTTTTGATTTTTCTATTTTTCTTTGTTATTATTCTCCCAAACTATCTTTTACCACATGACTATAAACATATGATAGGAGAGTACAAACACATTACATCTGGCAGCTTCACCCCAGAAAGGGCCTGGATCCTTCTTTTCTTTTTTGAGTAAAAATTCATAAATTTTGGCCCAGCTAACAAACTATGGGCTCTCTACAGTGAGCTGAAAGAAGAGTTCTTTGGGGTTCTGATATACTTTCCCATCTCTTTGTGTTTGTAAGAATGTTTAGCCAACATCAACTCATGTAAAAAGAAGTGCTAGATTTTATATAAAATAAGGGGAGTGTCTAGCAATCAATCTATTCATTCAATCATGTAATCGATATATGACATCAGTACAATAACATGTAACATTACTAGAACTAACAGTCATGATAGAAAGTATTTTTCGGAATGCCTGCAATATAATTGGAATTTTAAATATAAATATTTCTATTGTAATTAATATTATACTATAAACAGAATGAGAGGAAATAATGTAGTAAAGAGGCTGAGGCTTCATGTAAAAAGCAATGCTTTAATTATATTTTAAAGGTCACAGGAGAATAGAAGTAGCTAAAAGCTAAAACTTGATGTACATTAGAAGTAGCATCATACTGTAGAATACAAGTATTTTATTCTCTCTGAACCTTAGTTTCCTTACCAGTATGTATAATAAGAGCTACTTGAATGAGTTTTTGAACATTAAAAACACTATATGAAAAGTTTTATGTGGTTTACGTAGTTATTTTACTAGTAGGGCTTTACTCCATACATAAAATGAAAAAAAAAAAATTTCACCATGGTAAATACCCTAGCTGTTACAATGCTCGAATAAGATGTTGTTATGAAGCCCTTTCTAAAATACAAAGTGCTATAAATAGTAGGTGTAATAATATAGTTATAAACATATATACAAACTTGATGATAATTTAACTCGATTTTTCAAGCTTTTCTCTGTTCCATGTATGTTTTAATATTTATCTTGTAATAAATGCTACAAATATTTGTATGGTAAAGGCAAACTTGGCTACTATTTATAAGATTTTGAAACAGTTTGTTTTCTCTGATAAAATTAATATTTACCCATAGGACCAAAGTAATTGTGAATCACTGCTATCTTTGAAAACAAAAAAAAGTTAGATCCTGTCATGAAATGAATAAACTCAATTCGATTCTGAAACTGCAGGGTTTTCAGAATTAGTTGTTGTGTTTTATAAAACACATCTGCTAAAATATTAATGTAGATTTTCTAAATTCATTCATGTTGACAAATAGCAAAACACCATTCCATTTCACCTAGGAATTCCAGTTAATTAAACACCAGTTGATCCATTTTTATGCTTCCATGATGTTTTCTGTGATAACTCAGAGTCATAAAAACATAGGATAGAGGCAAATGTTGGTTGTTAAGTGTTAAGAACAAAGTTGAAAATTTTGTTCTTCTTTAAAATATCAGGTGTTTATTAAAGGCTTTTGAACTAATAATTTAACCAAAGATTTTTGTTGTTTAGATAGCTGCTAATATCCATAGGGAACATAGAATACTGTTACAAAAGCTAATTTATAGAAAGACAATACGCAGAAGTATTTATTTTGGGAGCCTCATGGTTTAGTGGAAATACTAGAGGATCAGAAAGTTGTAGGGTTTTTTCTAATATCAGATTCACTGTTTATTAAATGTCAGACCCTAGATATTCACATTTTTCTCTCTATGCCTCAAATGATGTTTATTATTTCTGTTTGCTCCAAAAATGTACAAGTTTATGAAATATATGATATGCATATTTTGTTATATTATTATCTTCATTATGATTTAGAAAACTACCTCCATATGTTTATGATCTGATATGTATATGAAATAATACAATAATAGAAAGAAAGGGATCATATTTTACATTCCTCTGAATACAAAACAAATAAAACATAACAAAAAGTCTGTTTTTAAAAGTAGACAATATGGCTGAGTAATGAATTTCAAATCTGGAACAATGTATTGCAAAATCCAAAACATATTTATTTGAATTTTTCAGTTTTTTTAATTTCCTTTTAATATTTAAAAATAAATAACATCCCTATAAATTGACATTCCACTGAATTTGTGAAAGTTGATCATATGAATTGGGTCATTCTTGTAATAACCAACTAAAACAATGTCTGGAGGCATTGTTCCACGAATGTAATTTTCTCCAAGCCTTGCTGCTGATACTGTCTGCTGTAACCTGAAACCAGTTTTATTTAATGGATGCTGAAACAACCTGCTGTAAATCTAGAAAGTTTTACCCATTGCCATCACTTACCAATCAATACTTGACAACTGGCCAAAACCTTACTAATTAGTGCAAATGAACTTTCTTTCTTTCTTTTTTTTTTTTTTTTTTTTTGAGACAGAGTCTCGCTCTGTTGCCCAGGCTAGAGTGAGTGCCATGGCATCCTCCTAGCTCACAGCAACCTCAAACTCCTGGGCTCAAGCAATCCTTCTGCCTCAGCCTCCCAAGTAGCTGGGACTACAGGCATGCACCACCATGCCCAGCTAATTTTTTCTACATATTTTTAGTTGTCCATATAATTTCTTTCTATTTTTAGTAGAGACGGGGGTCTCGCTCTTGCTCAGGCTGGTCTTGAACTCCTGAGCTGAAAGGATCCGCCCGCCTCGGCCTCCCAAGTGCTAGGATTACAGGTGTGAGCCACCGCGCCCGGCCCCTGCAAATGAACTTTCTTAAAGAGTAATATGTAACACATCTTTTTCTTTCTTTCTTTCTTTCTTTCTTTCTTCTTTTTTTTTTTTTTTTTGATTAACAAAACTGACAATCTCTCTTTGTCATTTGGACAAACCAAGGACAACCTGGCTTGCATTTATAGCCCAAATTGTAATTCTTCCTAAATAAAATGATTAATTTCATTAATCATCTCTATATTTTATTTGACTTTGACATACTTTATGATACAAATGGAATTATAACATATGGGTATAAAGTGAGTTTTGATTGTTTACATCCATTATTGGAATGAATTGAAAAAAGGTGTCAATATTTCACATTAAAATTAGAGATGCATACCTCACCATACAGTAGAATAAAAACTTTTTGTTTACTGAGTAAAACTTTTCTAAATGTTTTATATATGTATCAGCATATACTGGGGCACTTTTCCCATTGCTTCAAAATTGTACTATAGCATCAAAGCTGAGAATAAGGTGAAATAGCAACAATCAGCTTTTAAATAATGACACAACTTGGTGAGTCAAAAAATGTCAAAAATTGCCATCCTCTATTAGCTGCTATTACACATATATTGTCTGTATAAGGGGAGATCAGACTTTTGAGAAGATTCTTTATGGAAATTATAAATGTAGAGAATAATGTAGAGAATTATAAATATAGAGAATAATCTGGCATTTTTATCAGGAGAGGGAGTGGATTTTATCAGGGTCTTCTCATCCTTTTCCTCAACCTAACTTAAGCAGTCCTAGAAAACCTCCCATAGACATTGGGTTGCCATATAAGAGTAAAGTTTATCTCACACCCTTCCACTATATATGCAGAACTATAAATATCTACGTACCCATTCTTTGGGTGTGGAGGAATGAAACCAGGACTTCTCACCTGAGAAAGTCTGAAGCTAGGAGGCTACCTATGACACCAAAGCAATGGGAAAGGGGTGAGTGGTTAGCCGAGGAGTCATGATAAAAGGAATCTACCTAAATTAGTAGCCAGTGGGGGGAAGAAAATACCTACTGAAAGAAGCTGCAATTGAAGTTCTAGTGGCAGGAATTGAGAGAGGGAGTATAAGAGACTGTATCACCTCTCATACCAAAAGAAAATTGCACTTTCAGTTCTCCTCCTTCTCCCTTCTTTAACCCTGAAGAAGTAACCACAAATGTTCACTCTGGGAGAGAGGTAGAACAAGGAAATTGAAAGAACAGACCGGATTTCTGGAAGTCCCCTTCCCCATCTCTGCACCTGGTGGTTTCTAGGCCACTAGTCAAGACTCTGGTGAGAAAACGAGAGGAGATTGGGAGTGGGCAACAGTTTAAAATTTTGATTTAATCTATTTTTGACATTATTGAATAAGTCTATTCTTAGAGTTTTAAATTACTAAGAAGCTTATAAGTTTTTCTTGAGATGTCATCAAGAGTCAAAGATTATTGATACAACACTGCTTAAACGTAGTGGCCAGAGAAAACACTGTTTCCTGATTATAGTCTACCGAATACAGCTCATTATACATATGTTAGAGGTATCATTGTTTTCATTTTCAAATAATAAAAGTCATAGCTACTAACTGTTGGAGCTTAACCAAGACTTAAAGCCCAAGTTTGCTAATCTTTGAAGCTCTTGCCATATTCTACCACTCATTCAGTGGATCCTGTCAGAATTGTATAGCTCATGGTTGTAATTTTATTTATTTAATTTCCGTCACATCAAGTGCAAACTCAGAGAACTAATTTTCAGATCCTCCTTCAGTTTCCAGTTGTTAATCAAAATGCACTTCAAAGTAATTTCTATTATTCATTCTTACTTTCCAACAAGACCAGACTGTCCTAACTGATTGTCCTTCTAACTGTCCCATGCATATACATTTCCTATTCCTGGCTTTCCTTGGGCTGGTTTCTTCTCTGACAGTAATCTGCCCCTTTTTTTCTGCCTATTCTGAAGTTACAGAATTTTAAGATCCAGATCAAGTCAGGTCTCTTCACCCAACTGGGATTAATATGTCTTATTATTGTCTATGCTCTAGTTAGCATACTAAGAACTAGAAGCTAGCCTTTGAAAGAAAAGTAAAAGGAAAGTTTAATCCATTGTGAAAAAACACACAATCACAAACACCCATTTAAATCAGTTCATTTACTAGTAAAACTCGGTTTTTTGTTGTTGATGTTGTTTTGTAATGCTAATTTAGGATGTGTAAATACTGCAAGAAAGAGAGAAAGCTGATCTAGGAAAGGCATCAAAATGAAGAGGAATTTTATGTTTTAAAAACAAAAATAGAATTTAAAGCATTAATAAATTAGATACATCTGAAAAATTATAATCTTGAAGTTCTAGAAATGGAAGCAGGGAATATAAATACATTAATATTTGTAGTTAAAAGAAAATGAAAATCTGCGTCTAATTTTCAGATGGCAGGAATCAATTTTATAATAATTTTTATGTAAATTTTCTTTCCCCAGATCTACAAAATAAGGATATTTTTAGATTACATATATATTATATAGTGATATAAATATAGTTATACTGTGTATGGTAATATATATTACTATCATTCAGATATAATGATTAATGATTACTGATTAATAACTGAAATGTGTAGACCATTTACATGAAAAGCACAAAGAAGTATATGCTAAAATTATATCATGGGAAAAGAAATCCAAGTGTCAATGGCTACATTTGATTTTTTAATTTAATCACACAGTACTTTTTAGTAAAAGAATGTTCAAGGTAGTAATTATCCTGGTTATGGATTTAATTTCCATAAAAAACTTTACCTAGGCTACTAAATTTACTCGCCAATAGTACAGAAGGCATGTCCTGAATCTACCATAATATGTCATTCCCTGGATTTTCCTTGTACTTTTTGGGACATGTAGAAACCCCTGAGAAGAATCTAGTAAAAGTATGAGGGGGGAGAGAAGGAGAGAAAGAGAGAGTGCCTAAAAGAAATTAACAGCCTCTAATTGCTGATTAAAAGCTCTTTGCTTTCTCGCCACATGCCCAATACAGCTGCTTCACATTCTATCACTGAAAAGGAAGCACATAAATTCAAAGACAATATTGAGAGCGGCACCTGGTTCTGAGTGCACCTGCTGTGATGAGAGTTATATTTCATACTGTCAGTAAATTAACATTTTCTGGGGCCCAAAAAGATGATTTTTTTTTCCTCATTCAACTTCTTCCATTGTCCCCAGTGGTAAAGAATTCGTAGTTTTGCTTCCATTTTCGATACTAAATATATCATATTGTTGTTTGCTTCACTGGTGCAGACACCTGCCTCCTGCTGTAAACGCTGTGTTCTAGCTCTGAAAGATTTCCCCAGGGCATCCCATTCAAGTATTGACTTGTAACTATGGCTTAATATCATGTCAAAATCTCTTAAAGAAGATACAGCCTGTCACATCATTTCAGGATTGAACCTTCATCTACTGAGATTCTGAAAATGTCCTTTGAGTGTTTGAAGCATGAGCAGACAAATAAAAGGCTAACAAGTCATTTGTAAAGATAATAGCTAACAGCATGCATTCTCCTTTCACTCCCCCCTTTCCATTAAATCTTGATAAAGAAAAAAGAGAGCAGACTGCAGGGCCCCAGTTTTCATTATTTATAAACAGGTCAGAGGAAGCTCAAAACTCAAGTGTTTTAGACATGGAAGAAAAAAATATCTCCAACACCCTGCAAGAGTTCAGGCATCATTGAAACATGGATAAAATGTCAGTTTACTGAAGGAAATAATTTTGTAGGTTCAAGATAGAGATGCTATTGCTAAAATGTACTTATGATTTTTTAAAAAAAATATTTACTGCATTTTAGAAAATAAACTAGGTGCACTTTAAGTCATGGTGGCTTTAGGGCTTGGCTTGAAGAGCAGTAGGAAATGCTTTACGAGTTGGGAGGAAGATCAGGAAACCCTAGGGATTTTGGCAAATGGAACAATTCTACATTTTTGAATTGCTAAAATTTATACAAATCACATAGGTGGCAAGTGAATAACTTTAATCTTTGTCATTTTGGAGAATCAAACTTTTCACTATACAGATGCTTCTTGGCTTACAGTGGGGTTACATTCTGATAAAGCCATCCTAAGTCAAAAATTTTGTAAGTCAAAATGCATTTAATACCCTCCTCAACCCATCATAAAGGAGAGAGAGAAAGAGAGAGAGAGAGGAGAGAGAGAGAGAGGAGAGAGAGAGAGAGAGAGAGAGAGATCAGATTATCAGGCCAGGTGTATATTTCTCAAATTTATAATCATTACCACCTTTGTCATCTTTGTGCAGAAGTGGTCTAGCCCTTCTGAAAATCAAAATGTGATGTTCCCAAAGACCATTAACTATGTTTCCAAAGTGAAATGAACAGGGTAATAGAAAAAAATGTCTCTAATAGAACATAACTAAAATCAGTTCAAATCTGCAAAATAACCAAAAAAAACCATTCCTGTTGATATCCTACAAAAAGTATCCACAGCCCAACATATTCCCTTCCACATCTTGAATTAAGATCACTGAGATACTCAAGTCCTGAACAGCCCCTTCTTTAGGACAAGGTTTGGTTTAAAAGGGGCCCTGCTTCCCTGAACCGGGATCAGAATCACTCACCACAAGCCCAAACTCTATGAGAACACCTCCCTAGTCATCCTTTCTGAAAGGCACCATGGTTTCTCTAGTGTTCACTCTTCTTTGCTGCGTCAAGCTAATAAACTGAACTCTCTTTGAATACAGGTATGTTCCTGGTAGACCTGGCCAGTTGGTGTTTGTTAGTGGAGGTTTCACTGTGATTTGGCTGATATCCTTGCTGACCCAGGCTAGGACTCACTCTGAATCACACGGTGAGATCCCTTGAATCTCTACCTGCTTAAGGACGCCTTTTTTGAAATAGACGACTCTTGCACTGAATCTGAACTCTGAATATTTTGTTGAGCCCATTGGAGCCTCTTTTATTTGTCATAGGAAAAATCTAGAAGGAATTTTTGGTTATCTTATCAGATTTTTGCTTATTTTCTTTTGTGAGGGTTTGACAAAGCATGAGTTTGTCACCAACCATTTTGTCTGCCTAGTTATCATCTGAATTATTGTTTCTATGTAAGGATAAGTTGGTGTAGAGAGGCACATAGATAGATAGGGGTTTCATGAACCTGTGTTCTAAGCCCGTGCCAAACACCAGTGAATTCAGAAGTCCTTATCAAACTTGTATCCTTTGCTTTGTCTTTCCAAAAGTTAATAGGGATTTCCTCACTCTTAGACCTGTGAAATTTGCTTTGCGATCAATCTCCTCTCCACACATTTACTTGTTAGGGAACTTCTACCTGACCAACACATTGGTAATGTTGCCTTTGACTGACCAGCAGCAATTTCTCATGGTTTGCCCACTAATAAACTTGTGCTATTTCTGGGAAAACTCTAGATTTTATATTATTATTCTTTTTGTGTTTATGTTTTTAGATAGCCTCACTCTGACTGGATCATTTCAAATTGCAGTAGTTGCTTTGGAAAATTTTTGACACCTGCAAGATTGTTCATTTGAGAGTTACCTTAGAACAAAAGAGAAACATTCACAGTAAAATTCTGCATTTCATCTGTGTGAAAGAGAGAACAATTTTTTAAACATAGGAGCCATTCCTTCTTCCTTTCCACATTTGGGCATTGATAGGAACCAACATTTTAATCATACACTCTTGAAGGAATTTTCAAAGGCCAGGTTCTTGATTAAATTTTCTGTGTCTGTTGAAAGTTTTAAACACATATAAACATAAAAGTTTTCTTTCCTAATTGGTAAGGAAATTGATAATTATCCCTTTATAGTGGTAATTCCATATGTATTTATATTAAAGTATCTGGCTTCCTTTCATTTCTTCCTCCCTCCTTCCCTCTCGTTTTTTTTTTTTCCTTTCCTGTCTCTCTCCTACCAATCTGAGAAACTTTAGCAATTAATTAATAATTAAAATAAAATTCCACTTATGATAACTATTTCAAAATCACACATTTCAATGTCCTAGGGTTATCTCAATATTGACTCATCCTGAAATTTGTTCAGAATAATTTATGCAGTATAACAATGTGTAGTTATGATTAATCCACACACCATAGTCTATGAATACAATACATCTGATTATTAAGTTTGCACATATTTCCTTTTGTGGTTTGTGTAATTCCCTTTGGAAGTAATTACAAAATTGACTACCAACAGAAAGAACTGTCATATACCACCTTTACTACAAAGATGTGTGATTTATTTCCAACTTAACTATCCTTAGATGCATGAATCCATGATAATGGTTATATTAAGGAAATACTCAGATCTAAGCATGACCTCTGGGTGGCCTTTAAGATGGGAATTAGATTCATAACACAAAAGTCTGTCAGTGGCAACTCACAAACACAGCAAAGTTTTCTTATATTGTAAAAGTGATGTTTGTCATTAGGATAGTCCTTGATATTACTCAGGGTACATTTAGATCAATCAATTTCCCCTCTCAGGAAATGAAGTTTAAATAACTTTATTCAAGAAGGAAAAAACCTGAGCCTCAATTTGAGGCACTCTTTTTATAAAAGACTGTGACACATGAAAACCATTAAATTACCAAAGGCTTTGCTGTGGAGTCGGTACCTGACAAATAAATGCTAATGTTCCAATGTTCCGCAAATCCCACAGTGAAGGTTCTGAGATCTGAAAACCAAATATTCTACACTTGAGTCTGTTCTTTTCCCACTACATTTTGTTCAGTTTTTGTTCTTATTTTTGAAACTTGCCTGAATGTTTTTTGGTTGAATGGTCATGGAGCAAGAGGAGGTCAAACCCAATTTCAAACCTTAAACCAAGTACTAGCCCATACATGCAACATAACGTATAAAGCTTCTTTCTGTACTCCCTGATCTGTATCTATCATGTTGTGTATTTATAATTTAGATTCTATTGGCATATTATTTTTTACCTGAACAAGTAAGGGAAGATAGTGTGTTCTGGAATGTGTATGTGTGTATGTTTGTATGTGTGTGTGTATGTGTGTGTGTGTGTATACATACACTATTTACACTCACTTTTCTTCTGGAATGACTACACATACATTATTTATACTCACTTGTCATTTTTATTTCAGGACAATAAATGAAAATAGATCCTTAAAGAGTGTGTATTTGGGCTCAATGTGGATAAAAATATGTAAGGCATGCATTATAAAATATACCAAGTAGTAGTAGATTATAATATAAACAATAGAGCCTTGATTTAATGTGGTAATGTATCTTCTCAAGACATGATAGAATTTAGGAAATTGATAAGGCCCCATCTAGTTTCAAATAGTTTGACTATTATTTGTTGTTGAAGTCAGCTTTTGTGTTTTTCCTATGTGCTCCAAGAGGCAGTGAAATCATCATGAGAAGAATTTTGAAAATTAGCAGTTATAGGAAATGAGGAAATACAGAAGCTAAGAAGTTGGGAATAAAATAAATCTAGTTTGTAGAAGACACCACTAACTTTATCAAATTCAAGAATCCATTCTGGATTGAAAAATATTCACATCTTTTCTGTACATCTTAGTTTATTCAATAAGATCTTGTTCTTACTTTGTTTCCCATCTTCTCTCTGAACATCTTATTGAAATATTTTTATTTCAAAAGAATCTATTTATCTCTTGCCTTCCCTCCCCTTCCCTCCATCCAATCAGTGCTTCATATTTCTGTAAAGTTCCCAACGTTTATGTAAAATATAATATACAGAATTATTTGTTTTACCCACCAGCTTCCTCTGGTCTATTCATTACAGTACTATATATAAAAATAGGCTATATTAAAATAGTACAGTACTTTTTACTGAAGTGAGTATTGGGGTAGGGTTTAGTTTTTTAATTTATAATATTTTTTTACAAATAAATTTTTAAAAAATTATTATGACCTACCTAAGAGTACAAATTACTAAAAATATACTGAAATATATTTCCCATATTGATTCTTCTCAAAAAAGGTGGGCTTTCTAAATTCTCCAAGCCAATACATTTATAATCATATCAATTTTCTTTTTAATTTTTTCCCAATAGATTCTGTTACCAGAACATATTTGTATCATAATTTTGGGTAGAAATCCAATAATAATTATGTATATGTTGCATCCAGTAGGAATATCCATTTATACAACATAAAAAAATAAAAAATATACACATATCTGTTATTATACAAATTTTTGGTATATATTATTTAATACAATAGCTGTTTAGTTATAATTTATTTTTATCTCTTCCCTTCGAGAAGAAAAGTAATTTTCCCACTTTTAGTTCTATTACCCCAACAAAGTCTTGATTATTATGGGCTTTTGGTCTCTTTGTCCTTGTTGAATCATGCATTATTTAAAATAATTTATTATTTTTCATTAAAAGTACTTCCATTAATATTCATAAAGGATATATAAGAAACATCAGATGACTGCTGATTTTTCTGGATTTTCTTTCTGAATTTAAATAACTATTTTAATTGCATCATTTCAAGTAGAACACCACTTGTCAAAATACAGCTTGTTGGGAAATAAATTACAGCCAAGAAAGAACCTGAAAAAACAATGTAAAGGAAAATTTTAGTTCATTCTTTTTCTATGATCTATAGTCAATACCCATTCTCAAGCCATCACCAGGTAATTCTACTGGTTTACAGGAGTAGAGCGGATGGAGACTGGATAATATAGACCTTCAATTCTGTACTATCCAAAACCATCTTTCTCTTTAGTGGTCCAGTGATTAGTTCTCTAATAACCTAATGGCAATAATCTGCAAGATTTTCTAATAAGTTAAAATACTAATTACACACACACATTTTTGTCTTCACAAGGAGTTCCTATGAATTCAATAGTCATACAGTTTTACTGAGAACAATTAGGTTTGCTAACAGCCACTTTAAATATTACTACTAAAAATTCATATCTGTATTTTCCTCTATATTTAGGAAGGCAGAATTGGAAACACACTGTAAAATCAATAGCACATTTTTTGGTTTACCCAAATATTTTGTTTCCTATCAATCTGTCTTGGTATTCATGAGTTAAACCAATAGTTGAAATAAGTAAATGTTTAAAGCATTGTAAAATACATGTCTAGAAATATATAGACATACATACATGTATCCCATTGCTAACAAAGAAAACTAAGCATACAAGTTACATTAACTAGCTATACTCTTATTATAGAATAATTTTCAATAGTTTGCCTTTAGAAAATTCCTTATCTTATTAATGCTTTTTATGTAAATATTCTGGCTTTTATTCCAGCTTCCTCCTGCATTTAATATTAAGTTCAGCATGTTAGGGTTTTTGTGTCTCTGTAACTTTCATTGTAAAATGAGGTGGTTGACCTGGAGAATGACTATGTAGCCTTCATCTTTGAAATACTATTATTTTGTGATGAGGGTATATATTTTGTAAGTTCACATTTTTGTTTAAGTGTTTGGCGACTTCATTAATGCCATGCTATATTGATTTTGTTATGTTTGTACTTCAAGTGCATATTTTTTATTCAAAATTGAATAATAATTTTTAATGTAAAGTGCTAAATCAACAAATATTAAACGAAGTTGTTTAGTTAGGCATATATGTCTATCTACTTATCTATCTATCCCTATTTTTGTATCATTTATCACTGGCAAATATATGTGTTAAGAAGAATTGCTCTTGTTGCTTATAGCTGAATATAAACAAAGAATTTCTTTAATTGGAAAATGTGTTATCTAAGTTTTTGGTTCATTATTTGTTTTCCTTTAACATTGTTCTAAATCATTTCATTACCACTTTTTTTCTTAAACATTATTTTTTAAATGTCTATTCTGAGAATATGTGTGGAATAGCTTCTTCCTGATTGCTGAGCAGAACAATTCTGCCTTTCTTAAAAATAGCCACTAAAAATTGGACTGAGTAATTGCCTAATGGTGATTGTATTGGTAAAGTTGAAAATGTTATGATAGCTTTAAAAGGAAAGTCAGGGAGCTTATACAACAGTCATTTAACCATCTTTTTAGCGGGTGTATTTTATGGTTGAATTGCTTTATTGCAAACATCTATTATACATCCCTAGAGTAAAGGCCAAATTGCCTTTTATGACTCTAAGGCAAAAACACAATAGAATCTCTCAATAGAAAAATAATATAAAAGTGAGTTTTAAAATGATACCTCACAGAAGCATGAAGAAGTTATTTTCACTTTTTAAAGTATTTTATCATTATTTACTTGTGTGTTTAAAATATAGCACTTATCAATAAGCAAATACTCATTGCCCTACATATCCATTGAAGTAGGCTTACTTGTCATGGTTAACAACCAATAATTGTATCCTACAGGCCATGGGAATTAAAGTTATGTAAATTATTAAAATAAGCAATATTTGTATAAATGTAAAGCAAAATGTAAAACACTTTCTAATTGTCTATAATATTAAATCTAAATTCCTCTACCTCATGTTCCTGAAAACTCATAATCAGTTTACTTTCTGTCTATATCATATTATACTAACTTCACCTCAACATTACAACTTAGATCAATCATGTGCCAAGATCCCTTAAAGCTGATATGCTCATTTTTATCTCTATGCTCAATTCATATGTATAGACAAGTGTCTGCTATTATGAAATTTATAATGTAATGGAATGTTCAGTTTATACACAAACACACAGGTATAGTAATTTCAGATAATGATGACTTCAAGGAAGAAAACTAATTCAGTCGATATGATAAACAATTAGAAGTGGAGGAGGATTGGTGAGGGCTATTTTTGATTGTGGTGTGGAATATCCTTTCAGAAGAGATGTTGAAACTGGAATGATTTCAAGAAGTTGCCCAATGAAGATATGAAAGAAAAGCTTTCAAGTGCAAAGGATGGGTTTAAGTCTTACGTCACGTTCAAATTTTTCTTCTTATGCAATAAATGGAAATCTACTGTGGTTAAACATTAGGGGTCAGAGAGAATACTATATGGAATGAAGTCAGAAAAGCATATATAGGCTGGTTCATGTAGAGCCTTGTAGTGCATGGTAAAAACTCTAGTTTTACTCCAACAATAAATAAAAGTCATTGGATATTTTTAAGAAGGAGAATGTCCTAATATGACTTGAAGTTTAATAAAAATTAACCTAGCAGAAAAATAAATAAATAAACATAAAACCCAAAAGAGAGTGGATTACAGCAAGGCAAGGATGTATCTAGAGGGAGCAATTAAAATCTACTACAGTTTTCCAGGTGACAAATAATTGTGGTTCGAATTCAAATGACAGCAGGGTTGGGGATGAGGGATGAACAGATCATAAAAACAGTTGAAAGGCTGAATCAACAACAATTGCTTTTGGACTGCAAGTGAAAAGATGGTGGAAGAAAGGAAGCCTATATTCTTGGCTTGATCAGTGATTTTTGCCATTCAATCACATTCACTAACATAACTAGGAGTATTAAAGGCTGAGGATTAGGGTTTAACCAGGTACAGATCACTTCAGGCAAAGTCTCTCTTGAAAATGATATTTGAAAATTTGCATAAATTTCATTTTTACCCATAGAACTATACTAAATAACTTAGGAAAGTATTGTGATTAAAGATCAGAGGCCTAAAGATCAAATTGTGGAGGACTTTTGATATTACATGGGTACAGTATACCTCAATATCTGTGGGTTATTAGTTCTAGAATCCCAGTATGTACCAAAATCTGAAGATGGTCTACTTCCTTATATAAAATGACATTGTATTTACATATAACCTAAGAACAACGTCCATAATACTTTAACTCATCTCTAGATAACGTATAATACCTAATAATATAAATACTTGTTACACTGTTTTGTTTTTATTTATATTATTTTCATTGTTGTATTTCTTATTATTTTTTAAAATATTTTTGAATATTGAATCTACACTGCCTACATACAATGACCACTTCAGCAAAATACAAGAAAAAAATATAACAGCCTGTTAGAGAAAAATAGCTACCTCTTTTACTTTATAAATTTGTTTAAAAAGCACACTTTTTCTTGGGTTAGAAATCAATTATTGATTTTATTTTCTTACATTAATATGCAGAGAAAAATTGAGATGAAATTTCCAAATGTTTATGCTTAAAATATAAGTTTGGGCAATTTTTATTAGGTTCCGCTACATAAACAATGAAGTCTTAAGTAGTAAGTTAATTATCACTATGTTTGTTTATTGAAACTTTGGTAATTAATTGAATTGCCTATAACAAACATTCTAACAAATTGAGCTTCTGTTTACAATCCTATTGTTAATAAATTCAATTACCAGTAACACTTATGTAAAGGAAGCTTTTCAGTAGTTAGAACCCCAAGGCCAAGTTTAAATATCATAGATGACAAAAACAAAATTTTAATACTTCAAAAAAGAAAAAAAGCATTTATCTTTAGCATTATTGTATGCATACTATGTTGAAAATATTTCTCAAAAGTTATACTAAGAACTGTTGTAAAATCAACTTTGTAAAAAATGCACAGTTAAAATTGACAGAATTTTTTTTAAAAGTCCATGAGTGAGAGAGAAAGATTAAGAAGAGTGGCTAGATAATGCTGACACTGACAGTGTGACTCTTTTGGAAGTGATTGTTGATTTCAAAAGCTAAGAGGCTGCAGTTTTACAGCCCAGATGAGGCAACCAAGAAATGAGGCCCTGTGTGAAAGGCACAGTATTACCTGAGGCTCCTACCTGAAACAAGACCTGTACTTCTAAAAGATTGACCACACTTTGAAAATTACACAGAAGAAAAAATACAAATAAGTGGCAAAGGATATGACTGTGTACCTTCCAAAATTCACGTAGAAACTTAATCCCAAATGCAACAGTATATGAGTTAAGGCTTGTAAGAGGTGATTAAGCCATGAGATCTCAATCCTCATGAATGGATTAATGCCTTATAAAAGGGCTTGAGGGGGTAAGTTCACCCTTCCATTTATTCTGCCATGTGAAGACACAACATTCATTTCCTTAGTAGGATGCAGCAATAAGGTGTCATCTTGAAAGTAGAGGGCAGCCTTCACTAGACATCAAACCTGCCAGCACCTTGATCTTGGACCTTCCAGCCTCCAGAACTGTAAAAAAAAAATTCTATTCTTTATAAGTTACCCAGTCTTGGGTATTTTCTTATAGGAGCACAAATGGCCTAAGACAGGGAAATAAATATAAAGCTTTCTGTCTTGTCCAGGGCTTTGTTTTAAATTTTTTTTTCATGGCTCTCTCTCTCCCTACACACACACCCACACACACACGCGCACACACACACATGCGTACAAGTACACATACACACATAACAGATACATAGTTTTCTATGAATTTATATATATATTTGGAGAGACAAATATATATGTAGGTATAGTTATACACACACACACACACACACACACACACACACACAAACACACACAAGTCTGGATCTGACCCAGGTTTGTAATTTAAAGCTAATTTAATTGTATGTTCTGAGATGTTCAAAGTTAAGAACTTCATATGAAGTTGTTCTTGAGTAGTAGATGCCAAGATACTAGGTTGAAACATCAATACTGTCTTGATGAGCAAGAACACAGATTAAAACCAAGGACTCCTGTAAAGTCCCCCAAAATATGAACTCATAATCCAAAATTAAAATCACCACACATAACGATTTATTAAAAACATAAAGGAAAAATTAGACATTCATATTCTAGATAAAATTAACATGTTAAAATAGGATGAATTCATCAGAGTTAGAGTACTAAGACACAAATATTAATTTGGAAAGGATTAGAAATTTTTATTTTAAACATTAATAAGTATGCATGCTGACAAAGGAAATAATTATAATAGATGTTAAATATATAGATATAGATCTTTTATAAAATAGGATATGAAATTAAAAATAAAATTGAATCAACTCCAAACCAAGACAGTAAAGATGTAAATTATTGTAAAGATAAGGTAATTAAAATGTAAAAAATAAGATACTAGGAGATAAAAATCTAAGCATATCAGTATCATTGCATAAGAAAATGGTTTAAACATACCAGCTGAAAGAGAGTGCCACATTGTAAAGGAAGCATAAGCTAGGGCCTATATTTAGGCATGTGTTCAGATTAGAAACCCTGAGATAGAGTTTGAACTACAATTAGAATCCTCATTTTTTGTTTCTCCAAACTTAAGAGAAATCTCTGAGGGGGAGTCAGAGAAAGGTACAATGACCTGAAATCAGACATAGAACCATAAAGCATATAAAAATGCAAAAGAAGGGTGGTCTGAAAGAAAATGGCAATATAGGGATTAGGATCTCAAGTCTAAAGTTCAAAATGGAAGGATATGGTTTTGAGAGCCCAATTTAAATCTTGGGTGTTAGACTGGAACAAATATAGCCCCAGGTCAGCAGTAGCTTTTAGTAACTGGCAGAATCAAATGGAAATTCACCCTGAAGCAAAGTGTCTCCAATTGACACATTTTAAATATTGAAAAATTAAGTCTCATCAAAATATACCTTAAAAAATTATAAAACACAAAAGGAAATAGGCCACCATGAATTAGAAGTAACAAAATCAACATTAAAATATATCTAATGGGAAATAAGAAATCCAGACAAAAATTGTTCCAAATATTAAAAGAAATAGAATGTGGAAAAATGAGAAAGGAAAAAGGGATTTTTGAAAAATACCAAATTGACTCTGAAAAATATCTAAATAGAAATTTATAAATGAAGAATACATTTTTGGAAATTATACTCAATAGATTACCTGAACAGCAGACTGGAAACTGATGAATGGAATTAGTAAACTAGAAAGCATATTTGAGGAAATATCCTACAGGCAAATAATGGTATGAATGAAGGTAAGAATAAAAACATATAGCATAGATCTAATAAGTTTCCCATACTTAGAGAAAATGAAGAAAAAGTAGCATTTGCAAAAAATGATTGAACAATTTTCAAAATGATAACATGGATTCAAAAATAGACAAGGCATAATATATTAAAGAGGAAGTATAAAGAAATCTGCATAGAGATAATTATAGTAATATATGAGTGTGTTAATAACAAAGAAATGTTATTAAAAGTCAAAGATTGAAAAAGGAATCCACAGAGAAACAACAATTTAGTCTATAAACAGATTTCTCAAAAGTGACAAATCCTGAATTTAAAAAAATAAATAAGAGAATAAGTGAGGAAAAAGTGACAGTTAAAGTTAAAAGAGAGAATAATAGTACTCTTGCGTTGCTAAAAAGAAACTATAGTCAATCCAGAATTATTTACCTAGGAAAACTATTTCATTCTTGAATATGAAACAAAGACATTTATGTGCAAAGAGAAGAAAATAAATGATCATTAAGAGACATTTACTAAATAAATTTCTAAAATATGTGCTTCATCCAAGGAAGAAGAAAAAGAATCTGGAGGTAGTCTTAATGCAAAAGAAAACTGAACAAAGAAATAGATAAATGTGTAAGCAATTCTGAACAATCTGTCCCTAGAAAATAAATAAGATTATCAGTTTATTCTATTAAAAAAGAAATGGTGTATAAACTGAACAAAACAATATGTCAGTTAGCATGTAAATTGAAGGGCATGCTTTTTCCTAAGAGTGTCTTTTATGTTGAAGTCACTTTTATTCTTTTTAGAAGTATTTTACGGGTATTACCTTGTTTCCCCCATTTAATGAGTCAGACTGAAAAGTTAGCAAGTCTGAAAATAGACATGTAAATTTGAATGGAGTTATGAAAGTTCTCTATTCTTGTATTTTCAGGAAAGAATAAAAATGTTGATTTCAAACTTAGTTAAATATGTAAAGTAAAATTAAAAATTAAATTAGTAAAATGCAAAAGAAAGAACGTGAAATCAGGAGAGAGAAACACTGGAATATTGAAAATAAGGAACAATACAGGGATAAAAACAATAGAAATAGTACAAGCAGAAAGCAAAAATCAAGAAATTAGGAATAGTGAAAAATATATTAATGATTATATTAATATTACATATAAAAGGTGTAACATAGCTCTTTAAAAAAAGAGATAAACAAAACCTCTAGCTCCTTGCAGTTAAAAGAGACAGTTAAAGCCAAAGGACACAGTCAGTCTTACTGAAATAAAAGGATTGAGAGAATATATGCCAGTAAAATACTTTTTAAAAAAAAGATTATTTCTATCTCCATGAGATCAAGAGACATTAGAGGCTAGAATGAGAAGTGAGGGAGGGTGGTATAAAGTGGGATTAGTTAATGGGCATAAAAATACAGTTAGATAAAATAAACAAGATATATTTGATGACACAATAGGGTGACCATAGTCAACAATAAGTTATTGCATACTTTAAAGTAGCCAAGAGTGCAATTGGAATGCTCCTAACGCAAAGAAATGGTATGTGCTTGAGGTGATGGATATTTTTGAAGTGATACTTTTATAACAGAAATTCAATGTAACATACTCTGAGTGTTCTTAGCTCAACTAATTATGGAAAATTACCTTCTTCTGATAAAGCAATCTTCATCTAGATTTTTTTCCCCAGGGTAAAAACAGCTTGCTGCAAAGTTGTCTTATGAGGAAGTTGGTAGTTTGGAAATGACGTTCACTTCTCCTTAGAGAGAAACAAATTTTTTGAAAATTATTTTTTGTCTTTCAAAAAGTCTCTGCTGCTCAAAATTTATTGAAATATACTTAATTTTTTTTAAATTTTCTTTTTCAGTTGTTGGTGTGGAAAGACATCTTCATTTCATAAGTACTCTGTAGTAAAATGAACAGAACAGATAATGATCTAAATCAGTAATAAGTGAATTTTGTATCAAAAATATCAATTTTATATGTTAAGAAGTAAAAAGAATTCTTGAAAAATCAAAAAGTTTATCGATTAAGCTGAATAATTAAATATAGGATAAATATATCTTAAAATATAAACTTTCCATACAACAAATATTCACTTTCTTTTTAAGTTTTAGCATTTATTTAGCTTGATATCATCTGGCAGCTTAAGTACTCAAAGAACTTTTGACTTGACCAAGGATGCATACTGCTTAAGGACAGAATCTTGCCTTCTGAGAAAAACTTTCCTGCTGCTTCCCTGCTCCTTTCATTACAATGAGAACTCTTAGTCATTCTAAGAGTAACAACCAAGTAAACAATGATTCTTCAAGTAATTTTTAGACCTTATTTTTTAGTCATTTTGCAGCTCAAACATAAAGCAGTGTGGTATAGTAAAGTGTCTGGCTTAGAAGTCAGATAGACTTAGATTTGAACAGTGGCTCTGTCTCCGATTGACTTTGAGATTTTAGAATTTAATTAACTTTTGGGTCTTTTTTGCTCACAATAGACATCCAGCAAAAGGTAGCTGTTATTATACTTGACTTCAGTAAATGTACAGAATGATTGAAACACTGGCATGTGATTTCTTATATATGAAAAAGTAATACTCATGAAATGTAAATCATAATGAATCGTTAAGATAAAGGTAATACAAATATGAATATTAAAGAGAGGCGAGACAGCATAGAATTTTTAGAGTAGGAGGTGACATTCCAAAAACTATCACAGATATCATTAAAGTCTTCTAGATTATCTGAGATTTATATTGAATCTAAAACAGATAATAGTATCTTCTGACTATGACACATGCACAAATTATGGGGTTCCAAGTTAAACCAAATATGATCCCTGTCTTCAATGGAAGTTAGTACAAGTAAATCATCAATTATACTGTAATGCCATAATTCAAGCATGTAAAATATAAAATACGATGCTAAGTGAGTAGAGAGGAAAAGTTTGGTTAACAACACTGTGCATGTGTGTGTTGAGGTGGGTGGGAAGTGAGCATGTCTAATATAGCAAGAGTTAAAGACCAGTGAATAATGGGTTAATAGAAGAGGAAATACTTGAGAATTGAATAAAATTTTCCCTTAGCATCCTATCATTTTCTTTTATAACATTTTTCACATTTTTTAATTTTATCACTGTGCAATGGTGTATTTAATGCTTATGTGTCTCAGTAAAATGTAAGTTTCATTAGCTCATGTCTCTTTTGCCCACTATTTTTAACGATATATTGTATTGTGTTTATTTAAAGTATACAACATCGTGTTATAAGACACATATGTATAGTAAAGTGCTTACCATAGTAGAACACATGAACATCCTCATTTCATATAGGTACCCATTTTCCCTCTGTGGCAGAACCAGCTGTATCTACTCATTTAGCAAAAATTCTGAATATGATACACTATTATTGATAGTCCTCACATTGGACATTAGATCTTCAGTCTTGTACATCCAGCGTATTTACTACTTTATTTTTTTTTTACCTATATTTCCCCATTTCCTTCCCCAACCCCAAATGTAGTAACCACTATTTTATTCTCTATCTCTATGTTATTGAACTTTCTCTCCTTTTTTTGTTTTAGATTGCACATGTAAGTGAGATAATACAATGCTATTCTTTCCATATCTGGCTTATTTCATTTATCATAATGTCCTTTAGGGTCATCCAAATGGTAGGATCTACTCCTTTGTTAAGGCTGAAGAATATTTCGTTGTATGCATATATGCCAGAGTTTTTGTTGTGTTTATCCATTCATGCAATGATGGACATCTATGTTGAGTCAAAATTAATTTGGTTGCAATCAATAGCCTTCAATCTTGGCTAACAACAACAAAATTGGAAGGATGGGGATAGCTCAATGATTCAAAGGAAAACATTGCAGAGTAAGGACTAGGAAATAAGTGGAATCAGAGTAGCCCTTCAAATATAAATATTTATGAGTATATTAGAAAATGTTTTGAAATATAGAAAAAGATGTTAGTTTACCTTTTATCAGCACTAGTAACATATTGGAATATTTATTTTGCAGTCATTTAATCTTATGTCTAAAAATTATGTTGCTCTGTTAATAATGTCTATTAATTTTTTAAGTCCATTTATGTTGTGAATAAAATGAACATAAGGAAATAAAGAAAAATATAACATTAAATATGCAACCTACATGGTCTCTAATACAAGGTGCTTATGATTTTAGCTTTAGTATGTAACAAAATGAAATAAATAAGGAGAAAATTAGCATGTAATAGAAAATAGTGATGCAGCTGTGATAAGTAGAGTTTGCAGATAGTAACAATCAATACTTTAAAGAACCCATTTATTAAAATGAAGAAGAAAAAAATGCTGGATGAAGAAATTAAAAACAATAACTTGCTACTTTCCAAATGCATTGGAGGAAGATAAATTATTAAAAGTAAAATTTTAATCACCACTATTTTTACTTTTTTGCTTCATTTCAGGATATTAAGGGGGTACAAATGTTTTGGTTACATGGATTGATCTTGTGCTGCTTGAGTCAAAGTTATAAGTATGCCCATCACCCAGATAGTGTACATTGTAACGTTAGGTATGATTTCACCCATACCCTCCCCCCCCTTCCCATCTGCATGATTTCTTTTGAGTTTTACTTCTATCTGTACATATGAGTGCTGATCAGTTAGTTCCAATTTAATAGTGAGTACATGTGATGTTTATTTGTCCATTCTTGAGATACTTCACTTATGGTCTCCGGTTACATCTAAATTGTTGCAAAAGGTATTAATTCATTTACTTATGGTTGAGTAGTACACCATGGTGTACATATACTAAATTTTATTAATCCAATGATGAATTGATGGGCACTTGAGGTGATTCTTCATCTTTGCGATTGTGAATTGTGCTGCATTAAACATTTGAATGCAGGTGTCTTTTTGATAAAATGACTTATTTTCCTTTGGGTGAATATGCAGTGGTGGGATTCCTGGATCAAATGGTACATAAATTTTTTTTAGTTCTGTGAGAAATTTCCACACTATTTTCCATAGAGGGTGTACTTGTTTGCAGTCCCACTAACTAGTGTAAAAGTGTTCCTATCTCACCACATCCACAGCAGCATCTATTATTTTGGGACTTTTTGATAAAGCCATTGTCACAGGGGTTAGGTAATATCTCATTGTGGTTTTGATTTGTATTTCTCTGATGATTAGTGATGTTGGGTATTTTTTCATATGTTTATTGCCCATTAGTCTATTTTCTTTTGAAAAGCTTCTATTCATGTCTTTTGCCCACTTTTTAATGGGGTTGTTTGATTTCTTTTCTTGGTGACTTGCTTGAGTTCTTTGTAGATTCTAGTTATCAGCCCATTATCAGATGTATAGCAAGTGAATATTTTCTCTTATTCTATAGGTTGTCTATTTGCTCTGTTGATTGTTTCCTTGGCTGTGCAGAAGCTTTTTAATTTAATCAAGTCCCATTTATTTATTTTTGTTGTTGCTGTGATTGCCCCTGGGCTCGACTTCATGAATTATTTGCCTATGCTGATATCTAGAAGAGTTTTTCCAACACTTTCTTCTAGAATTCTAATAAAATTTTAGCAAACTGAATTCAGCAGCAAATCAAAAAAATAACCCACCATGACCAATTGGGCTTCATCCCAGGGATGCAAGGATGGTTCAACATATGTAAATCCATAAATGTGATTCACCAAATCAATAGAAGCAAGAAAAAAGATCATATGATCATCTTAATAGATGCAGAAATATCATTCAGCAAAATTCAGCACTCTTTTGTATTAGAAATTCTCAACTAAATAGGCATAGGTGTAACATGCATAGAAATTATAAAAGCCATCTAGGGCAAACCCGCAGCCAACATTATAGTAATGGGGAAAAGTTGAAAGCATTCCCATTCAGAACTGGAACAAGACAAAGATGCCCACTGTCACCACTTCTATTCAACATGGTGCTGGAAATCCTACCCAGAGCAATCAGTCAAGAGAAGGGTATTGAGGGTATCCAAATGGGGAAGGAAGAGGTCAAACTATTTCTCTCGGATGATGATATGATCTTATATTTAGAAAACCTCAAAGATTTTGTGAAGAGTCTACAGGAATTGATAAATAAATTCAGCAAAGTCTCAGCCTACAAAATCAATGTACACAAATCAGTAGCATTCCTATACACCAACAACAGTCAAGCTGAGAATCAAATCAAAGACTCCACAACATTCACAACTACTACAAAGAAAATAAAATATCTAGGAATATATTTAACCAAGGAAGTGAAAGATCTCTCTACAAAGAGAACTACGAATCATTGAGGAAGGAAAATGCAGATGATATAAACAAATGGAAAAACATATGCTCATTGATTGGCAAAATCAACATTGTTAAAATGTCTATACTACCCAAAGTGACTTACAGATTCAATGCAATCCCCATCAAAATACCAACATACTTTTTGCAGATCTAGAAAAAACAATTCTTCACTTGCTTTGGAACCTGAAAAGAGCCCGAATAGCCAAAACAACCTTATACAAAAGAAACAGATCTGGAGGCGTCCATTTGCCAGACTTTAAGCTATACTGTAAGGCTATAATAACTAAAGCAACATGGTACTGGCACAAAAACAGAGACATAGACCAATGGAACAGAAGAGAAAATTCCGATATAAGACCATCCACATATTGCCATCTGAACTTTGACAAAGTAGACAGCAATAAACACTGGGAAAAAGAATCCCTATTCAATAAATGGTGCTGGGAAAATTTGATAGCCATATGTAGAAGACTGAAACAGGATACATATCTCTCATCACTCACAAAAATTAATTCAAGGTGAATAACAGACTTAAATCTAAGAAATTACTATTGTTTCTTAAGTGTAGAGCTAATAAAGGCACATACTTTAAATATCAATGACAAAGTCATATGCATAACTGATAATGATAAAACATGAATTTTAATAGCAAGTAACCTATAAAAATTTTCCAAACATATTATGAGAAATACTATATTAAATGATAGATTTGTAATAGATGTTTAAAATCTAAAACTTAATTACAGAAAAATGCATATTCTGAATGTTGCTATGGCAATAATTTACATAAAAGATTAAATGCAACAGCACCATAGATACTCTTTGGCTCCAAAGCATAGTTATATATACAAGCTGTGTTATTTAGCATAGGGCTTATTGGTGTCAACTTTCTATTCTTCTGGTTTATTTTTCTCCTCATTATGAGTCATATATTATATATATATTTTTTGCCTGGTAATTTTTAGTTGTATGCCAGACTCATTGAATCTTACCTTGTTGAACACTGGATATTTTTACATACTATATATATATGTCTCTCCTTGAGTTTTATTTTGCAACACAATTAGTTTACTTGAAATTAGTTTGATCTGATTGTAAGGCCAGAACATCATTTAGTCTTGAACAATTTCTAAAATAAATTTTATTGTGTATATTCAAGGTTTAAAATATGATGTTATGTGATGCTTATAGAATGTAAAATGGTTACTATAGTGAAACAGATTAAAATATCCTCTCACATAGTAGCTTTTTTCTTTGTGACAAGGGCAGCTAAAATCTATTTAACAAAAAACCCTAATAAAATACAACTTAATTGATTTTAGTCATCATGCTGTACATTATATCTCTAAACTTTTCGATCCTAAATATCTGCTATTTTGTATCCTTTGACCTGCATTACCTGATTTCCCTATCTCCCTTAGTCTCCCCACCCTGTGGTAACATCTGTTTAATTCTCTGTCTCTGTACATTTGAGCTCTTTATTTTCTATTTTAAATGTTGACATGATGTTCTATAGGTTCATCCATGCTATGGTAAATGACCAAATCTCCTTCTTTGAAAGCTAAATAATATGTCCATTTTATATACATATCATATTTTATTTATCCATTTGCTCATCAGTGGACATTTAGGTTGTTTCTGTATCCTAGCTATTATAAATAATGGTAAAATGAATATAAGAACACAGATATCTTTTTGAGGTGGTGATTTCATCTGCTTCAGGTATATATCCAGAAGAGGGATTGCTGTGTCATTATGGGAGTTCTACTTTTAATTTCTTTCAAACCTGCCATACTATTTCCATATGGCTGAACAAATCTACATTCCCACCAATAGTGTACTAGGATTCTCTTAACTCCACACCCTTGCTGGCATATGTTTTCTCTTGTCTTTTTGATAATAGACATCCTTAGAGATATTAGGCAATACCTCAGAGTGGCTTTTGTTTGAATTTTCCTGATGATTAGTGATGTTGAGCATGTTTTCGTATACCTGTTGGCCATTTGTGTGTCTTATTGGAGAATATTATCTGTTCAGGTCCTTTATCCATTTTTCAATCATGTTGTTAGTTTTTCTCCTATGGAGTTGTAACAGATCTTTATAAATTTTGTATAGTAACCCCTTATCAGTTATGGGGCTCGCAAATATTTTTTTTTTCCAGTCTGTAGGTTGCCTTTGCATCATTTTGTTGATTGTTTCCTTTGCTGTGAAGAAGCATTTGAGTTTGATGTAGTCTCATTTATTCAATTTTGCTATTGTAGCCTGAGCTTTTTTTTTTTATTTTTTGGTTTAATACCCAAAAAGTCATTGCCAAGGACAAATGTGCAAATGTTAAGGAGATTTTCCCCTATGTTTTCTTTTAGGAGTATTATGGTTTTAGGTCTTAACATTTAGGGTTTTTTTTTTCCATTTTGAGTTGATTTTTGTGTGTGATATAATGGTCCAATTTTATTCTTTTTCATGTGGAAATCTAGTTTTCAGGATTTCTGCATCATTTATTGAAGAAACAATTCTTCCCCCATTGTTCTTTTTTCATGTCCTTGTCAAAAATTATTTGATCACATATATTTGCATTTATTTCTAGGCTCTCTATTTGGGTGATATATATCTTTCTTTTCCTATTGAGGCCATATCTTTCTGAGTAATTAATGTTGCATGAATTACATCTTTATTATTGATATTGAAGGGGTTATAAATTATTGATGTTAGAGAAATCTGGTCCAGTAAAAAGACACTGGTTATCAGGTGTAGGGTGGAAGTCTTATTGCATTTCACATAAGAAGGCTTAGTACCTAGGCTATATTTGATATTGTAAAGTACACATTTTTCAAATATTACTGTTCTTAAGGGCTGACTCCATGGCCATAGAGTTTTTGATTTGTACCATGTACTGATGAGAAGACAGTATATTCTGTAGATTTGGGGTAGAATGTTCTATAAATGCCTGTTATGTCCATTTGTTCACTGTTATGTCTAGTGTTTCTTTGTTAATTTTCTACCTCAATGATCTGTGTAGTTAGATCAGTATAGTGTTGAAGTCCCCAGCTAATATCTCATTGCTATTTATTTCTTTCCTTAGGTCTAGCAAAAATTTTTTTTATGAATCTGGGAGCTCCTGTGTTAGATGCATGTATATTTTGCATGCATATATCTTCTTGTTAAATTGCTCCTTTTCTTTCTAAATAATGACTCTCTCTGTCTTTTTTTACCACTGTTGATTTAATGTCTATATTATCTGATAATTAGAATAGCTACTGCTCACTTTTGGCTTCCATTTGTATGAAATACTTTTTTCCACCCCTTTACCTTGTGTCTATGAGAATTTTTATGAGTTAAATTGTTTTCTTTGAGATGACATAAATTTGTCTTGTCTTTTTTTATCCCCATTCCTCTGTGGTTTTCATGGGCAGTCAGAACTACAGGCAAATGGTAGATTGTCAGCCTGCATAGCATGAGTGTTTGCTCCACCAAGGTCCCTAAGTGATGGCAGGCAGTTGGCACATGCATCATAAGTTTTGGACCTGCCCAGGTCCATTGGTAGTGGTGCTACCCAGGTGTTGGCATCATTGTCTATGCTACCCAGACAGCAGCAACAGAGACCTTTGGCCACAGGTATGCTTTCTGCCCCCATACCATGGCAGCTGTGGCTGGGCAGAGCCACTCTGGCAGAAGCAATTGCAGCTGGGTCTGTGACACCTGCTCTGCCTGGGTCACCTGGTAGTGGTGGGGGCATGTATCACCCACCCACAGGGCACATGAGATCACCCAGCCTCCCCCTCCATCTCTGGCTGGCAGGGGTGATGGGGAGGTGGCAGCAACAGATATGACACCCTGGGTAGACACAGCATTCTGCAAGTAGTAGGACCTCAAAATGGCACCAGCCACAGTGCCCAGGGTTCAGAGGCCAGCATAACCCCTCTATGCCTTCTCTCTGGAGTAATGCCACTGCACAGTCTCCGCTCAGCTCCCTGTGTCAGTCTAGAGTCATACTGCAGTGTAGGCACCCTCGTGCAGCTCTGATTGCCATATCTGTGGCAGAGAAGTGGAGCTCCAGGGTCATCTGTCCCTTCACCAGGTACCTCTCTGATCCTGCTGAGTGGGTCACTCCATTTAACTGTCTTTCACTCTGTGTACCTTCCATCATCTCTCTGTTGACTCCCAACACTTTCTTAGACTATCTATCTGAAGATGACTGCCCACTCACCACTCTCCATCCTCTCCATGATAGCGGCATGTGCCTCTAGTCCATCATGTTGGCCCTCACTGTCATGACTAAGTAAGTTTTGTTCCAGGATGCATGGCTGGTTCAGTATTTGAAAACCAATGTATATAATCCACTATATTTACAGGCTTTGGGAAATAGAATATTGATAGATATATTTGTATTCTCAAATTCCAAGGTAAAATCCCTTAAGTCAGCTCAGCTGTGGGTAATTTGTTTCCCATTGATAGCCAGAGTACCTCAGTGATAAACCATTCATAAGTTTTGTCTATTTTCCTCAAAGCACCCTTAGTTACAGGAAGGGTTTCAGAAGCAATTGGGGTTTCAATCTTTCTTGTCACATCCAAAAGGAAAGCTAGCTCCCTCTTAAGTTGTGACCATATCACTTAATAGACATTTTCATATACTCTTATATTTTCCTTTCCATAGAACCAATAATTATTTGAAATGTTGCATATATGTGGTGTGATTAATTATATTTATAATTTTATAATGTTAAATTAACTTATTTTACTGGCCAGGCATTTACCATAGGTACCTCTTTAGTCTGTTTAGTATTTGTATAAAGGCTGGGTAATACATAAAAAAAAAAAAAAGATTTATTGGCTCATGATTCTGATGGCTGGAAAGTTCAAGAGTAGGCATCTGCATCTGGTGAGGGCCTCTGACTACTTCCACTCATGGCGGAAGGCAAAGGGAAGCTGGCTTATGCAGAGACCATATTACAAGTGAGGAGGAAAGAAGGGGTAGGTCTCAGGCTCTTTTTTAACAAGCAGCTCTAGTGGGAACTGGTAGAGTGAGAACTTACTAGTCCCTGAGGGAGAACATTAATCTATACATGAGGAATCTGCCCCCATCACCCAAACACCTGCCATTATCTCCACCTCTAGCACTGGGGATTAAATTTCAGTATCAAGTTTTGAGGGGACAAACTTTCAAATCATAGCAGTGCTATATCATTTAAGGGTTTCATAGTTGTCCCTTAAAATATTTTCCAATCCTTGAGATCATTATCTATATAATTTTCATTTTCATTTAATCAATTAGAATTCATAAACCCTTTGTTATACACTACAGACATGGCAGAGCGATTTAAAAAGCTTAAAACCCATACATGATATAATATCATTTATCATTCCTTCTTCACAGAAATAACATTTCTAATGCCTACAGTTGTGGTTAGAAGCCATTTTTTCAGTAAATTGTGGATTCCCTCTGGTTCTGGAGAAAACCATATCTCAGATATCATGATACTGGCTGTTCCCAACTCAGGCTTCCAGTTATCATTAAAGTAGCACTCTTCATTTAAGCCCCATGGGTAAGGTTTGTTGTTGGCCCTTCATTCTTAGCAAAGTAAACCATGGCAAATATGTTTTCTTTATATACAAAAAGTAAACAGAGAATAATTACAAGACCTAACTCCTCAGTATTGTCCAGCTACCATTTTGGCATAGTGTTCCCATTTTATGAACAAACAATCCACTATCCAGACCTCTAGAACTTTTGTCCACTTATCTTTAAAACAACAGATCCCATAGATGTTAAAATAATCACTAAGTCTTTTTGATGAGACTCTAAGACCTCTCAGCATTGTTGATGAGTATGGTGTCCTATCAATTTAACAATATGTTTAATTAATCATAAGTTATTTTAGTTTCTTTCTATACTAATCACCAGTTAAGACTAGTCTCAGAAGAGAGATTCTAGTAATGCACAGAGTAGGGTTAGAAAATCTTTTTCAATGAGATAAAAAGCCTTTAGTATTTTAGTTTTGTTGTGATTCAGAATTCTGGATTTTTTTCTTAAAGCTCCTGCTTGGCTTATTGAAACTACTGCTGAATAACTATCATATTTAGTTTTGTTGTTAGGACTAGGGGAAATATATGCAATATGAAAGCACAAAATGCACCCAAAATTAGAGTTTGCTTTATGAAATCATCTACCGAACAGTTGGGTATGACATAATCTACTTTTCATTGGGCACAAGACTTTGGCCTTAAAAAATTCTTTTTAAGCCATCTCCAGGCACTTTCTTTCTTACTAATGGTAAGTATAGTCCTTTAGCACAATAGTAGTTCATTGAGTTTGAAAGGAATATGTCATCATTTGGCCTGTCTTTGTATTGAACATTCTTGTTTATTATACTTATTTCATTAACCCAGTCGTCCAGCACTAAATATCTATCCAAGGCATCTACCTTAGAATTTCAATACCCTTTTGTACCAATTACCTGGTCTTTATTCTTCCTCTAAATTTCCAAAAGAACTTCCATGACCAAATACCCCATATTGGTAGTTTTTAATTATATAGGGTTCATTTGCCTGACTGAATCTTAAGACTATTGTAGCTCGCTCAAGAGTCTGTAAATATTAATATTTTCTGAAAATATATATCTAATTCCTCTCACACTGCACAATACTGGGCACTCAGCTGTACCTATGCTATAAATTTACTCCCAATTTCCTTCACCTGAAGTTAACCAACTGCAGGGATATTTTCACTGATTTATAAACAACAGCATGACTTTGAATGGAAGGGCTCTCATCAGTAATTTAACAAGTCTATTTTGCCTTGGTTGCAAAAGAAAATGTAGTTTAAACCATACAATACATAATTCACCCTAAAGGAAACAAAGTAGTTTTTCATAAAAGAAATGGACTCCTCCAAACATTTCCTGTCATATGATCTTAAATCTTGAACTAGTCCCTCTCCATTCAATATTTCTCTGATGTTTCACAAACATGATAGGTATTTCCAGTCTCAGGGTTTTCTGAATTCTTTCTGTGTTAAAAGCAATCTCTTTTTATGTCCAGTACCAAGCCACTGATTGTTTTTCGAAACAGTTGTATTGAGTTGCTACAATAGACATATTTCAAATCCAAAACCCAAGCAATCTTTACTGAGGTATAGTTTTCAATTCCCACAAAAAATCTGTGGTTTATTCCTTTTAGTATTTTAAATTTGTAAAATTAACTGTTTGGATTTTAAGATCCTAAAAGCAATGCCTGAGCCACTGTCTTTTAAAATATTTTAATACTTATTTCTTTTCACTCAAATACATATTTCATTCAAATACATGTTTCAAGGCTTTCTTCACAGGTGAAACATTATCCCTAAATGAGAGAAATAATATACCAGAACCCAAACTATCCCATTAGCCTCTGTACTTCTTACTTTATGGCGGGTGGGGAGTCAGTAAAAGATACCAACGTATTTCTCATATTTGGATATATAATCTAGCTATTATAATTGTTCTACATTTAACAGACTTTGTTGGACTTGAATTTGGTCTGGTTAGATCAGCCAGACTTTATTTGTAACATGAGATACCACTGTCCTTTTAACATCTTATCTCTTTGAGAAAACAATTATCATTATATTTTCAAGTGAATGCATCAATGAATTCCAATGATTTTAAAGTATGGGTACTGCTTTACTACTTTGTGATAGTATGCCCTTGAATTAAATATTCCTTTGAGAGAGCTATGAAAGTGTACTGAAGTCCACTCCACATAAATGTGTTAGGTAGTTAGCAAGAGATTCTGGGTCTCCCAGGGATGAAAGTTTGTGCCTTGCCTTGGTGCAATTGCCTTATCTGGAAAGAAAGACAAAGGTGGGCCCCAGGCTCTCATCTTGGTCCTGCCCCACCTTAATTCTGCCCTAAGCTACTGCCATACCTGGAGGAGGAGGGAATACTCTATGGATCTGCCAATCAGAGCTTAGCATGCCAACTACAAAAGAATGCAGAGGACACTCTAGCCCATAGGCCAAGCAGCATAGGTACAGAAGAGTCTGGAAAGTGACCTAGAACAACCCACATGCATAGTTAGACTCAGGTCATGCAACTCCAAACTGTCCAATCAAAGTGGTTCCATGGTGACATCTGAGCCACAGGGAAGTTCCAATTCAGGCACTATAAAACAAGACATAGACCATAGCCAGACTCCTTCTGCCCCTTCCTTTTGCTCTCCCTTTGCTGGGACAATGGGTCCAGTCATCACCTGTAGCATATATATCATGCTCTATACACCTTTATCTTGCTCTTGCACTTTAATCCTATCTTTCTCTCCTCCATAAACCTCATTTTCATGCTTGCCTTACTTTGGTGCATCTGGTCATTCTTCAGCCATGACCATACCAAGAACCAACATTTCAGACTGAAACTTGACAAATGCAGATTATATTTGTCTTTATTACCAAAAAAAAAGATTGGATAAGAGGGGCTAGCCAAATCTATTATGGCATACCAATAACCTTTGCTGCGTTTCTTATGATATAAGCTTTACCATCTCAGTTTGAGGCAAATCTTTCAGGGAAATCAGCTTATTTAATCCTCAATAGCCTTACTGTCATTTTCCATGAACAAATTCCTTGTATATATATATCAGATAGAGTTTTTAAAAAGATAGTTAAAGATGGTCTTTAAAAATATCAGTTAATCATTTTCATATACTCTCACTTCAAACTTCTTTTTAATTTGAGCAGTAATATCTTGTTGCCTTCCTAGAATCCTATATTGGTTAATATTTATCAGAGAAGAGGTTAATGTCTATCAAGGAAATTGCAAAGGTTTTCAGAGGTTCAATATAATTAAGAGTATATTTGGCTCACCTTCAATTTAGGAATGCTCAGTTCAGATTTCTCCATTTGCATGTAATATCATCTCACTTACACTTTAATGTAATGAACACAACACATTCTCCTGTTATGGTTTTAAATTTTTCACCAGAGCATATCTTTACACTCCACATTGCCTATGGACCTTTTAGTGTTCTCTCTATCCCCAATGGGCATTTACTGCCTATATCTAGTCATCTCTAAAAATTTCTCATATTCCTTGTGAACATTTCTCCTATACCACTGCCTAAGACCTTGGCTCCTCATGTCAGCGGTTGTGCTAGAAGATCCTGTCCCTTCAGTTAATCATTTTCAGATTCTTTGCCATTTAACCAAGGAGGGGAGTTTAACCTTTCGTTAACTATTTTATGTTTCATTTGTGATTCTCATAATTGAATTTTAATTCAACCATGCTAAAATATATGGAGCATACATTGTGGCTAGAGTTGAAACTGTTTTTCAACTTCTGGGTCATTGGTAATGTGCTACCAGTTCTGTAGTAGCAATTTCATCCATTTTCTTTCTTTTATTTTTAATTCCATTTTTCGATGGTTATCTAAACAGTTTTACCTAGTTTAGTTTTTCCTGCTTTTCTTCATTTTCATTTTAATGCTGACTTTTTTGGAAGGAGGTTGCTTGGAGCTGATAGTACTTTGCTGATCATCTAACACATATATGGTAACTATCCTCTACATAGTTTCTTGCCTCCCCAAAGCCAGGTTACAGAAAGCACCAAAGATGGGAGAATGCATGATTTATATCAATAATACCAAATTCTGAGTGACCTCCTTTTCTTATATTGCTGATCCAGATTTGCTTATTTCCTTAAGTTTCATATTGTTTTGTAAAGAATATGCTATTTGTTAGTTGGGAAGGGAGTAGCAGTTTTTCTCTCTCTGTGTAAGTTTGCTAAATTTCCACTTTCACCTACTGCAACTAGTTAGTTAGAAGAATCTGGGAGTGTCTACTAACATAACTTTATAGCCACACTGGCAATAGAATAATCCTTATTTAGGAATATCTAAGATCAATGATATACTCTTCTGATTCTTTATTCTGAAAATCCATGTTAGCAAGGATGCATATGTATTCTGCTAATAATAGTTCTTTTCATATTGTCTTTAACAGAATACTATCTGAATTTTTTTATTACCTGGTTATGGCCTCTATCTACTTGTAGAGTCTTTTGGATGATTAATAATTGTGAGTAACCTTATGAAGAAATATCATTTCTTCCCAGGTAGCATCAGCAACAGAAGCATCAGAAGGTTTTGCAATAACTCAAAATGAATGGTATAATTTACTTCCTTTTGTTTTAGTTTCAATATTTATTCTACCTTTACAGTTTTTATTTTTTATTAATTAGTTCTGTCACAATATCTAGGGAATAGTCTAGATCGTTTTTATTCTATCTGGTGCACCCTTCTTCACCCACAAACCAATTCTTAGTTCTGTCATATAAATTTTATTAAGACCTCTCCCAAATAATATTATGGGAGGGTTTCCCCACATCTAACCAAGATTGCATAGGCAGACACCCTGGGATCAAAATATCATATTGATATTTGTGTATGTGTATATATATATATATATATATATATATATATATATAAAGCATATGTAATATATATTATATTGTTTTCCTACCCCCTTTATTTGACAAAAAGTACATCAGAAATTTTTTATGGATCTGAAAAAAAATCACTGCTGTCAGCAATTTTACCAGAGAAATTGTTAAATTTTAAAAATAAAGGAAAAAAAGAAGGAAAGAGAAAAAGAGGCTTTACCCAACATTGATCTTTATTATTGATTATCGAAGGATACAATCATAGACAAAAGCATTAGTCCTGGTAGGTGAAAATCAGATATAGATTTCTGAAGTCTCCATTTTCCTCACTAAAATGCATTTTGTGTATAGAGTCATGAAAACCAACTTTCTGGGGAAAGAAATTCACTTAGGTAAGTATTCTTTCATTTTTCTTGATACCTTCCTAGTCAAAAGTCGCATTTATTTGCTATTTATTCTCCATCCTCACTTCCCTTTTATTTTCACTTTATATCAACTGTCCTCATGCATTTGAGAGAATCTTTTTACTTTTGTGTGTTCTTTAAACATATGTACTATTATTTATTTGTATTTTTAGTTTAGCTGCCAATAGATCTCATAATTTATTTTCATACTCAAATAAATTTTAACAAAACATTTATATTGCTGATGAATATTGATAGCATTCAACCATGTACCTCACTAAATTTTTCTGATCCATTGCCCTGGGAATGTAAAACGAGATTTTTTTGATCATTCCTTATTTCCAAATCCATAAAATGTATACTCATATTAACATGTATGAGAATTTTTCTGGGTATTCACCAAATGACAAAATTCCTGGATCATACTGTTTACGTGCTCCATTTGCCAAATATTCCAGATTGCTTTCCAGAATGGCTGCATCAACCTTCTTCATTGCCAGCAGCACATGAAGCTACCATATTCCATATCCCTAAAACACACGGCTTTATCTTACTTTATAATTTTTGCAATCTCATGAATGCAAAACATAGAGCAACATTACATTAATTAATGAAAGCATTTGAACACACGTGATTCATATTTTTTTCTTTCTTCTTTTGTAAATTGCATTTTTTGAATCTAATATTCTATTTTAGTTCCTTCATGTCCTTACTGATATTTAGGAGCCATTTATATACTAGATATTAGCCACTATCAGATTTTAGATATTGAACATATTTTCCCTAAATATGTCATTTTTCTATTAACTCTATGTTGCCATCGTGGAATAAATATCCTGAACTTTCATTTAGTCATACATCAATTTTAATCTTCATGGTTTGCACTTTTAGTGTCTTGTTTAAGAAACAATATTTCAAAAAAGTTTAATTTGGATATTTGTAAATTATTTGTCATATAAATATTTTAATAGTTATGAAGCTCTTCGATTCCAGCTGGAATTTGGATTGAGATTGCAATGCATTTATAAATTCATCTGGGAAAAATAATATCTTTATTTTTAAGTCATCAAAACCATTACTTTTAATAAAGTTGTAGTATTTATTTCTCTGTTGAGATCTTACATAATTCTTTTTGATTCCTAAAATTTGGTTTTTCTTGTGTGTTACTTATATTTTCAAGTAGGATATTGCTGGCTTTGACAATTATAATTGATTTTTTAGACAGATCTTTCATCAATCTTTTTTAATAGTCTTATTTATTTATTGGTCTTGTTGGTTTTCTTTATTGAAAATGACGGACAATGAACTCCAGGACTATGTGCCCCAGACACTAGTAAAGCATAAGCAACCACTACCTTTGCTGACTCTCCAACCACCAATGCCTCTGGACAAGCCTTCAACCATATATCTTTAGGAAAAAATCGGAACTGAATAGACTGCAATCTGTCATCTTACAGAGTTTGCAGGGGTAGAAGCTGGAGAGATGCTCACTTGAGGTTTCATCAGGTTCTTTGCATAAGGGGCTTTACTCTGCTCTGACATTGTCATGCCAACACTGATATTGGATGGTTTGGGCCTATGAGGGAATTATAAGATTAAAACTTAAAAATTATATTCCCACTGCTGATCTAGGGGTGGTCTATTACAGTCTACCACCACTCCACACAGGACCAGGATATTCTGTGATCTACCTTGCAATTTCCTAGTGTTTATATTTATTATTCAGACGCAGTCTTCCCTCTCCCTCTTGCAGTATTTAGAGCTGCTATTGAGAGAAGCAGCCAACAGTTGATGCTAATTCCCCATTTGATTAAGAACAGGAAGACTCAGTGTTTGAACTTTCAGCATAATTATTAGTTTTATTTTATAAAGATTTAAAATTCATCACAAAATGATTTTAATTCATTTTAACATTTTATTATAAGAATCAAATTGATTGTTAAAGTTTAACTATCAGGAAAAAAAGTAATTAATGACAATTTGCTTCTCCTTTAAGAAATTATCCCATATTTTAAATTCTGAATTAAGCTGCTGCAATAGAATATAATATTTAACCCAATCAATATGTCTATAACCTTGGATATGGATTGCTTATTTTTTAACTTTCAATTTCAATATTTCCTTAGGGTAGTGATTAAATTTTATGTATCTCTGTATACGAAGGGCTGAGAACAGAGCAGGGCAGGTAGAAACACGGTCCGTATATACGTATGTGTATAGGTGTGTAATGCATGAATAACATAAATAATGACCACAGACATGCTGAGAAGTAAATATAGAACAAGAAAGGTACATATTTCAGGTATTTTAGAAATGATTGCAATGCATTATTATAAGGAATAGGAGTGACAGATCTTACTACTTGGATCAGTTCCTGGCTCTGCTAGTTATGCAGAAACTATGTTACTGGAGTCAATAGCATTCATCTCCCTTTTAATTTCTTCATTTATAAAAAGGCGATTAAGAATGATACTTGCTTGTTATATATCTGTTAATGTACTATAAAAACACCTTACTACAGATGGACTTTTCTAAAGCGATTGGCCTGTACTCTTCACAAATGTCAATGTCATGTAAAAATAAAGCTGAAGGATTTTTCTAGATTTAAGGAGACTACAGACACATGAAAACAAAGTATAATTTCATGTTCTTTGTTTAGATCTCAAAGTTTTTGGTCACTATAAAAGATAATTTGGAAAAAACTGAAGAAATTTTAATACTGATTATATATTAGCTAATAATTAATATTTAATAATTACTATGGTATTGACAAAGACTACTGCCTTAATTTAACTAAACTTCAGATAGGCTTCTTCCTGCTTGCAGTGCCCTGCCACTTTACTGCCAGCCCTTGGAGAATCCAGATGGCCTACACCAAGGTGTCCCTCGCCTCCCTTTTCATAAAGCATTTACTTTAGGAAACTTATAAATTAAAATTATTCATCTGGCCCTTTGAGGGGAAAATCTTTTGAAAGCATCTAGTTACTTTTACAAACCAAGACTGTATTTCTCAAGGACATTGGAACCATCCCTTTGTAATGTAATCATCAAGAAAGAAAATGTCTCTATCTCCCGTTCTTGGTAAGAGAGTAGGAACCTAATCCTGGTGAGTGTCTTGCTCCAAGTTGTAAAACTACCTCCTGTCATGAAGATAAAAGAAAGTTGACTTTTATTTTGTGTAAGGCCAATTAGCAAATGCAGAAAATGCACCCCAGCTCTTAAAAGCCCTCCTGTCATTTGTTTCAGAGGAGTTGAATTCAGACTGTATTGTGATCTCTTTCCAGGACTGCAATACAACCTTGAATGAAGTTTTTTCTTACCTTTTTATTTTGTCTGGCAAAGTTTTTCCTTTAGCAGTATTGATGTTAAATTTTATGAGTTTGGTAATTGTATTATGACTATGTAAGTGTATGCCCTTGTTATTAAGAGAGACTTAGGAAAAGACAAAACAAGATGACAAATAGAACCCTCTAGCGATCATGCCCCAGCAGGAATTTCAAACTGAACACCTATCCACACAAGAAAGTACCTTCATAAGAACCAAAAAATCAGGTGAGTGATCACAGTACCTGGTTTTAACATAATATCATGGAAAGAAGCTTTGAAGAGGGGAGAAGAGATGGTCTTGCATTACCTACACCACTCCTCCCTGGTCCTTTGGCAGAACAACACAGAGAGAATCTCTGTGCTTGCGGGAGGGAGAGCAAACTGAGTGTGAGACTTTGCCCTGGGACTCAGTGCTGCCCTTTTACAGTGGAACACAACACAGGGCAGAATTCTGTCAGCACAGAGGGAACATTTAGACCAGCCCTGGGCCAGAGGCAAAACTTCAGCCTCAGTGGGAGGAACCTGAGTCCCAGCTGTTTCCACGTTCAGCTTAAGAGTACGATCTAGAAAGCTCAGGAAAACAAAGCAAAAATGAACCAATGGGATCGCATCCAGCCAAAAAGCATCTGGACAGGGAAAGAAACCATCAACAAAATGAAGAGACAACCCCTATAATGAGAGAAAATATTTGCATACTCCCTATCTGACAAAGGATTAATAACCAGACTATAAGCAAATCAAACAACTCAATTGGAAAAAACCCAGATAATCCAATTAAAAATGGGCAAATGATATGAACAGACATTTATCAAAAGAAAACATATAAATGACCAAGAAGTATATGGAGAAATACTTAACATCACTAATAATCAGAGAAATGCAAATCAAAACTACAATGAGATATCATCTCAACCCAATTAAAATAGCCTTTATCCAAAATACTGCCAATAATGAATGCTGGTGAAGATGTGGTGAAAGAGAAAAGCTCATACACTGTTGATGGGAATGCAATAGTTACAGTGCAGAAAAGTGTGGAAGTTCCTCAGAAATCTACCATATGATCCAGTAATCCCACTGCTGGGTATATATCCAGAAAAAATGAAATCAGTATATCAAAGAGGCCTTTGCAGTCCCATGTTAATTGCAGTATCATGTACAATAGCCAAGATATGGAATCAACCTAAGTGTCCGTCAAAGGAGGAATGGATAAAGAAAATGTGGTAAATATACACAGTGGAATTGGAATATTATTTAGCCATAAAAAAACAATGTGATCCTGGCATTTGCAATAGCATGGATGAAACTGGAAGACATTATATTAAGCGAAATAAACCAGGCACGGAATGACAAATATCCCATGTTCTCACTCATTTGGAATGACATATATCCCATGTTCTTATTCACTTTCAGTAGCTTAAAAAATGCTCTTATGGAGATAGAGAGGAGAATGATGGTTACCAGGCCTGGGAACGGTAGTGACAAGGGGAATAAGAGGCAATGGCTAATGGGTACAAAAATACAGTTAGATATGATGAATAAGATCTAGTATTTGTTAGCACAATAGAGCAACTATAGGTAACAACAATCTATTGTATATTTTAAAAGAACTAAAAGAGTGGATTTGGAATATTCCTACCACAAATAAATGGTAAATGCTGAAGGTGATGGACACTCCATTTACTCTGATTTTATCCTTGCACACTATATGCCTGTATCCAAACATCACATGTACCAAATAAATATGTACAACTATTATGTATCTATGATAACTAAAATTTTAAAAGTTAAAAAAAGCTATACTTAAGTGTTTAGGGATAAAGCGTCAAAAAATATGCAACTCTCTAATGGTGTAGTAAAATAGCTGTGTGTGTGCATTCACACATATGTAACTATATGTACACATGAAAAAGGAGAGAAACTAGTTAATAATCAGATGGTGAAACAGAATGGACATGGCTTTTTGAGATAGCATATACCACCTATTACTACATTTATTGTAGTGCTTCTGGGGCCATGGTCCTCTTCATCCTTTCTTAATTATAAGAAAAGCTTTGTTTCTATTTAGGACCTGATTTTTTTGTGTTTCCTGATAGAAAACAATGATCAAAATACTTGCATCTAAGCATTGTATTCTGTGATTATATTACCTTTTATCTAAAACTTGAGATGATTCATTGACATTGGAAATACATTAGTAGAGTTGCATAACAGACGTGCTTTCCTTTGTACATCAAATATTATTATTGAAATATGTACTAGAGGATATGCCAGTTAACAGGAGAGATATTAAATATATTTTCATTGATGAAATGAATGGTGTTCAAGAAAAACGGTTGGGACTCACTGTCCTTGTTTTTACAGGTTTCAGAGTTTTATGGAATTCACTCGTATGTGTAAATGAGTCATAATAAACTAGAAAACTGAGCATTCTATTAATAGTACCATCGGAGCAGTGCTCAGACTCTAAATTCCATTAGTTCTGTTCTCCCCCTACTTCACAGAGGACATTGTCTCCTGACACAATTTTTTGCTTCTGGATAAAGTATAGGCCTTCCACTAAACCGATTCAAAATAGGTCTAATGCATTTTTGACAGAATTTAGTCTAATATTTGATTTAAAAATATAATATCATATACTACATATTAGTGAAGTTGGAAAATATTTCTGGATAGGCTACCTCTAGAGGTGACTAATACTTTCTAAAAAAGCTTGACAATTAAGAACTGCCATTAGACTCACTTTGACTAGTTGACAATATGAGTTTATAGGCCTGTTGTAAGGATTGAAAGAGCTAATAAATATATGTTTCTCATATTACCTATTGTACACTAAAATTCAATAAATTTCAGATATTATTTCCTACTAATAATATTAAAGATATTTTCTACTTAATAAAACATTGATATTTATTTTAAGGAATCACAACAGTCCTGCCATTAAGTCAAGCTTATAAATAAGACTCTTTATCAGTCAGGATTACTACAGTAAACAGGATTCCCCTGGATGGTTCAAAGGAAGGGAGTACTTACAGATTTATTGGCAGGTTTAGGGAAAATAGCGATGAGATGAGGTGTCCAGAGAAAAGATATCTAGGAAACTGTGAGAAAACTGTTGTAACAGCCAAAACTGTATTGTTAAGGGCAGAAAACAGTGCTATAAAAATCTACTGAGAAGTGTCCCTAACAATGCTGTAGCCCTGGAAGGAGACAACTAATCCCTGGCATATAGCACTAAAACATGGCAAGAATGGGGAAGCAATATCTGACCTTCCTTCTCCCCTGCCCTCTGATCTCCTGCCAGTAAGTAGCATTGTCTAAACATAACAGAAAGGTAGAGGACAATGGAGTTCAGGTGATGTAGCCTGCAGGGCCCAGACTCCAGAACTTCTGGCAAGGCAAGGCAAGATGGATAATGTAAGGAAATCAAGAAATAAGCTGTCCACATACTCTTATTGTCATATTCAAATTCTACAAAGTAGTGTTTAAAAGATTCTAAACAGATGGCAAACTATATAAAACATTCCCCAATATTATTTTGTTGTTTAACACTAATAGAAATAGAATAAAACCTGTATAAGTTAATGTTTTGTACCGCATAGGTTAGTTCAAGCCCCAACCCAAACTGTTATGTAACTTCCATACCTGTAAATAATGTTTTTATGCACCAAGACTCTAAATTTCTATGACTATATAAACATCTTCACTGATGTGGACTTTTTTTTTTCCTTTAGTGTCTCGTTTTACAATGTCTGGATTACTCTGTTTACAACAAATGAGTTCTCATCTGACAGGTGATAAAAATAAAATGCTTCGTTTGCTACCACACTAAAATAAGCTGACAAAAGTTCTTTATTGTTATTTTCTGTCACTGTTTCTTTATCAGGTGTTTTTTTCCTTTCACCTTCAGTGTGATAGTAATCAATATGCTCTGGGAATGTATTATGCTTTATGGTTATATTTTCTCAGAATTTAACCTATGGAAGTTAATATTTTATATAGATTTGTATAGGTTACAGAGAAATAAGTGATAGTGCATTTAGGGAAGGTACATTAACCACAGATAGATAAAACATCTTACCAAATGGCATATCTATTCTGTACTGAATCTTTCTAATTATATTTTTAAAGTGTATTTTAAACATCGTACCGGTTTGAATATAATTGAATGTTAGAAAAGGAAAGAGGAAAAAGAAAACATTTCAAAATTAAAAGGCTGGAAATACATTTTTTTTTCACTGTAGGGAAGAAGGTTAACTTTAGGAATATAACAAATCAGGTTTCTATCAACTGAAAATGATCAAAATGGGCATTTGGAAAGTTGATTAATAAGCATATTATAAATTTCCATGTGATAAAAATGAAACACTTTTAATGCTTAGACTTTTGTTGTTGGTGCTAGTGCTGCAACTTTGCTCTTATTTCCACTTATGGTTTGACTATTCTAGAATCTTTGTTTATTTGAATTTTTGAATCAGCTTTTGAAGTTCTTGAAAAAATTCTGCTGGGATTTTTGATGGGGATGTTGTAATACATAGATAAATGTAAGAAGAATTGATGTATTAAACTGTCAGGTTTTGTGAACTAAGAATGACATATATCTTACCAATTATTTAGGCCTTTAATTTCTTTTAGTAATGTTTAGACTATTTATAAGGTAATTACTTATACGGATAAGTTTCAATCTATCAACTTGCTATTGTTTTCTAATTATCCCATCTGTTCTTTGTTCGCCCTTTTCCTCTTTCTCTGCTGTTTGTGGATTCAATAATGCTTATAATTGCCTTTTGATTTCCAGAAAGTTCATTAGCTATATCTCTTTGTTTCTTTATATTAATCTTTGCTCTAGTGTTCATTGCATACATCTTTAACTTATTATAGCTTTCCTCCAAAATATGCTAGTATTCCACATCACTATAATACAAGAAACCTTCAAGATTTTATTTCAATTATGCTACTTCTAGTCCTCATGTTGTTTTTGTCATACAATAAGTATTTAATTATGTTACCTTTTATCTATACTTTGGAATGTTTAATTGGCATTTGAAATAGAGAAATCAGACTAAACATAACAGACTTGCCTGCATGGGCATCAAATAATATTATATTACTGTTAATAACACTATATTGTTATTGTTTAAAGTTAATTGTTCATGAAAGGTATTTAATAAGAAGAAAAACCATACATATCTAATTATGTTGTTACCATTTCTAATATTCTCCATTTCTTTAGGTAGACCTGAATATCCATCTGGTGTTATTTTGCTTTTGTGAGAGCCAGTCTCCAAGACTGTCCCATGATGTTTTAATGAGATGATATTTTGTGGGCCTTAATAAAGTGTACATACATTCTTTCAGTTTGGAGGCACATTAATCCTTGGGGCCAAAGGGCAGACTGTGATATTTAATCTCAAGAGGGCTCCGTTGATTCCCACATCCTGTAAGCACAACTTTGTGTACTCTCCTACCAGTCTGTACCAGGGTTTCTCTGTGAGACCAATAACATACAGAAGTGATGGATGAAACTTTCAAGAAGAAGTTATAAAAGATTGTAGATTTCATAATAAGTGCTTACTCTCTCTCTCTCTCTCTTTCTCTCTCTCTCTCTCTCTCTCTCTGTGTTCTGTAGGAAGTCAGCTGACATATCATGAGAACACTGAGGTGCCTTTTGGAGAAACCCTTTATGGCAGGGAATGGAAAGCTATTCCCAGCAGCCAACAGGGATTGAGATCTGTTAGCAATTAATTGCATGACCATGGTAGCAGATTCTCAAACTCCGACTGAGTATTGAAGTAACCAAAACCCCAGATGACAACATGACTAAATATTTGTGAGTCTTTGTCCCAGAATCACCCTGCTAATGCATTTTTGGACTCCTGAATCTCAGAGAGTTTGTGAGATAAAAAAATCATATAGTTTTAAGTTACTGTGTTTGGGGCTAATGTGTTATGTATGAATAGAAATGCAATACACCTCTGCCTGAAGAACTTCCCTTAATATTTCTTTTAGTGCAGGTGTAGTAGTGACGAATACATTTAGCTTTTATATTTATGAAAAAATATTTATTTCTTTAAGATTTTGAAAGATATCATTAATAAGTATAGATGTCTAGGTTAATAGAATTTTTTTTTCTTTTCAATGTTTTAAAGATGATTTCTTCTTTTCTGCAATGATTTTAATAAAAAGTCTGCTGCCACTCTTACCTTTGTTCTTTTGTATAAAATATGCTTTTATTTCCCCTCTAAATACTTTAGTTAGTTTGCTCTTAAATGCTGAATTTGAAGAATTTAATTATTGTGGTAGGCACTTTGTAAGATGACCCCCCAATGATCTTCACTTCCTGATATTTACATCCCTTTGCAATCTCCTACCTTTCCTTTAAAAGTTGTAGGTGGGACTTGTGGGACTTGCTTCTAACCAAATAAATATAAAAAATATTATAAGATATCACCATTGTGAATAGGTTCCATAAGATAGTGACTTGTATCCTGTTTGCAGAATCTCTTTTGCTAGCTTTGATCAAGCCAGTTGACATATTGGAGAATCCTACCTGGCAAACAACTGAGGGTGTCCTCCACCCAATAGCCAGCAAAGAATTAGGCCTCTCAGATAAACACCCCTTTAGGAACTGAATCATACAAACAATATATAAGTGAGCTTGGATCTGGATCCTTTCCCAGTCAAGTCTTCAGATGAGTCTTAAGTATCAGCTAACAGTTTGATAGAAGCCTTAGTGAGAGACCCTGCATCAAAAGACCCACGTAAGCTGGGCTCAGATTTCTGACCAACAGAAACTTTGAAATGCCAGATGTGTATTGTTTTAAGCTACAAAGTTTTAGGGTAATTTGCTATGGAAAAATAAATAGCTATTATAGTTATAATATGCATTAATAAAATTTTCCTTAAAGTTCTTGGGCCTGGGTTATTGCAGTTTTGGTGCCAATGGAATTATAGTTGTCAACAAGTTTGTAAAATCCTCACCCATTACTTCTTCAGATATTTTTCTGTTCTGTCTGTTATATATGTATGGTATTTTCTTGTACAATGATTAATATACCTCTAATCCTATCAAATGTAATTTTTAAATCACAAATATTATAATTTATGTATCTAGAAGCCTATTTTAGGACTTTTATTATATCTTTTATGTCTGTAATATTTTCCGTGTTTTCTACTTAACTTTTGAACTATGGAATACAGTTACAATAACTGCATTTTTGTGTGTGTCTGTGCTTGCCTGCAAATTCTAACATCTGTAAGTTCAGGGTTTGTTTTACTGACACATTTTCACTTTATTATGGAAATAGTTTTTTCTATTTTGTTACATGTCTGTTCATTGTTGATTCAATGCCAGAAATTAAAAATTTTACTGCGTTAGATGATGAAGATTTTTGAACTTCTATAAATACACTTGAGCTTTGTACTGAGATGTCATTAAGTTACTCCAAAGCGGCTTGATCTTTTCTGGTTATGTTTTTAAAATATACTAGGCATTGCAATAGCAGGGTTTGATCTAGAGCCAATTATTCTCTACTTCTGAGGCAAAACTTTTCTGAATGTGCTATCCGATGCTCAGTGAATCAAGAGGTTTTCCAGTCTGGTTGGTGGGAATATCCCCACCAATATCCCCAGTCTTATATGAGTACTTGGAAACTATTCAGTGTAACACATTCTGGGCTTTCTTTCCATGATTTAGGTAGTTACCTCACCTATGTGTACTGGACAGTAGTCTGCTGAATACTTGATAAACCCATAGTGTCCTGGTCAGAAGTAGAAGTCCCTAAATAGTATCTTTAAAAGTTGTATTTTTCAAGTGTTTCCTGCTAGATTATAGAAATGCAAGTGTTTTTTGTTTTTTTTTTTTTTTTTGGTTAGCCTGTGATCTTTCTAAATTCACATATGAGTTTTGATAGTTGCTTCTGATTTTAGGAAAAAGACTTTCATTATTTCAAAAAATGTTAGCTGCATATTGTTTTGCAGATGCTCTTTACCTTGTTGAGCAAGTTATCGTTTCTTACTAGTTTTTTGAGCATGTGCATCTTTAGTTGGTAATGTTATATTATATTGAGTGATTTTCTTCATCTTTTGAGATCATAAGGTCTTTGTCCTTTAGTCTATTAATATTGTAAATTACATTGGTTTTCAAATATTAAACAAATCTTACATTCCTATAATACATCCCACTTTTTCAGGTTGTATTATCACTTCTAATGATTCAACTTTCTAATATTTTGTTAAGAATTTTTGACATGTATGTTAATAAGCGATATTGGTCAATAATTTTTCTCTTTTGCAATGTTTAGAATTTTTTTAGCCTCATTGTTCAAGTTGGAAAGTGTTTCCATATAAATTGTAATACGGATTTCACAGTGATAAAGTTATTTTATTTTCTATAATTTTGCATTCCTTTTACATTCAGTTGTCAATAGAAAATTCTAAAATTTGCTTTTTTCCTTTTTAATCAATTGTTGGCTTTTTTTGTTGTTTATAAAGGGAATGTAAGTCTCTTCTTCAGGGCCTTCATTAGGAAAAGCAGCCTAAAAATTATTTATATATGTTTTACTGTGTTTTTAATGAATGTTATGATTGCCTGCATTTATGGTATGTAATAGAGGATTTTCCTTAATTCCTTTGATATAAAATTTCTCTATTTCTATACATTTAAGCATATATGTAAATTTAAAAAATATTAAACAATAATGCAGATGGCATGAAGAAAAAACAAAATTTGTATGAGTGGCACATAACGATAGCAGTTTGAAAAACACTGCTTTATTACAATGCATCCTTATACTGTCTTTGCAAATTAAATACATATATCACAATTTTGTTGATGAGGAAAATGGAAGTTAGAAGTATAAATAACTTGTTTCAATTTTATACAGCAAGGATCAGACAGGATTTAAATTCAATACTTTCTCTCTTTAGATTCTACCCTGTTAACTGATATTTATCCTTAAAGTTTTTTGCTGGAAAGCTATTTTTTCTTCTTCAGAAATAAATCACACCCATAAATTTATCATAGAGAGTGACCAGATATTCCAGAACTGCTGTATTTGTGTCATGGAAGAGGGTGAAAACCTCATTGTTCTTAAGTTGTGCTGAAGAATGTGTAACCATAAAATGTTTGTGTCTATTTGATGAGCATGAAAATCTATCTAGATAGTATTCTGTACTTTAAAAATATGCAGTTGGTCACTTATTTTTGCCACATGACTGATGGATGAATACATACATATGCATTCTGAAATATCTATTTGAGAAATTTTAAACACATTTTTGTTTTTTATTCAAACCAACTAGTATAATCACTGATTAGTCTTAAATGAGAGAGGCCTTTGAATTGACTCTTTTTGGAACAATTTTGCTAACGTATGTTTTCCATGTTGTCAAAATTAATACTAAATGTATAATAATTCTTTTACTAGCAATAGAAGAACTATAAATTTAGAATATTTTGAATCAATAAAGTTAATATGAAGGATATTTAAGATTTAGCTACTTTAACTTCTATTTGAAAAGTTATTACAATTTTATGAATCTCATCTTGTATATTTGCATAGTATTTCCATTTCAGGTTACTTTGTAAAAATTATGGTAAGTCAAGTAAGCTATTAAAGCATAAATGTCGATTTTGTCTGAGAGCAGATCAACTAAATATGTTTGGTTATATGGATACCTAAGAACAATTCTAAGCACCCTTAGAGGATGTGGCTTTTTTCTGTACATACATATTATAAATTTGTACTTAGATAAGAATATAGCATGCAAGTGAACCTCAGATATATCAAAAATAGTCAAGAATCCTTAAAGCACACCGGGTACTACTCATCAAAAGACCTTTTGATGTGGTTGAGAATATAATTTTTTCATAATATCGTGTAGAAATTGAAAAGCTGTCTTACAAATTTCTTTGATAACGAGTAGTTTTTAAGGTCTGTCTATTAGAAACAGCCGACATTATGTGTCTGTACATGGTAATTTTTCCTAACTCCAGTCATCTGTCATTCTTTAGCTATGATAATCTTTACAAGCAGACTCTGAATCACAGTTACCCTTAATTAACATGGCGTAGGCTGATCTATCTTCCAACGACTAACAGTCTTTATATATAGATGTAGAATACATATGCATATATATAGATATATAGATATATATTCCCTGTTCCTACTGTGTTGAAGTAATCACTTGCCTTCCCATTGGAGAGCTTACAAGTCTTTTGACTGGAATGAATTGCCAAACTGGGCCCATTTACCATTTATTGCATAGAAAAATTTCTAATCAGATTATTTTGGCAATAGCAAATTTTGCACCTGAAGTCTGGGAATCAAACTCTAATTTAAGGAAACTGCCAAATCACCATAATAATTGAAGTTCCTGAAAACTGCAATTTAAAAGCCAGCATAGTAGATCAGAAGTTTATTACCTCAGCCTGTGAGGCAATCTGCCCATAAAGACTTTGGTTTATCTCCTGAAACCATTTTTTATTTTGACTTCTTACTCATTTTAAGCCACTTGTTAGAGCTGATGGGAAATATAATGAGATTGTAAAGTGAGGATATATTTGAAGATTATCCAAAAAACATTCAAAAAAATTCTATTGCTTATTGAGAGGTAGCAGAAGATTGTCTTTAACTCTCTAGTTCTGAAAAAATGCTATTATAAAAATATATTTAAAGCATATCTTTTTTCTATCATTCCATTGATATCAGAAATTTATTAATTAACTCTTTTATAAGGACATACATTACTCAAGTATTTTGCAGGCCTTCTTTAGCAGTCTAGGTTACGATTTAGCCAAGAAGAAATCTGGCCCGTGCTCAATCTGCTGAATGGTAGATCCTTCAAAGCTCATATCAGGTAGTTAGGCTTTAGCTTCCAGGGCTTCATCAGATACTGATGGAAAAGGCCACATGCAAGGCAACCTACAGGTCCAATAGGCCCGGGCAGTTGAATTTTAATTCTTGGTTATGTCAATCAAGTGAGAGGAGGAAAAATTAAAAACATTAGTATGGAGAGATATAGTTACATACTGAAGGAGACTGAATAATTGAAAATTTGGTAAGGACTGACAATTGGGGCAAGGTAACAAGATCTAGTGTCTATTCAAGTTGGTATCAAAATTCCCTTTCCTCCAGAAGGATGTGCTATAATTTCTCTTTATAGTCACTATCTCATATGTAAATAAAAATAATATCAAAGAAGTTATATTTTAAAGAAATTTTATTGCATATATTTAAATTGTACAACATGATGTATCAATATAATATGCATAGTGAAATGATTACTGTACTCAAGCAAATTAGCATATCCATCACCTTCCGTAGTTACTTTTATTGTAGTAAGAGTACCTAAAATCTCTTAGCCAATTTTCAGTATACAACAAAAAATTATTAACATTACATCTACATTTATTCATCCTACATAATTGCAAGTTGTACCCTTTGACCCACTTTGCCTCATTTCCTCCCCACCCTCCACATCTAGTAACCACAGTTCTACTCTCCATTTCTGTGTATTTGACTTTTAAAAAAATGCCACATTGATTTGTGAGATCATGTAATATTTTTCTTTCTGTGTCTGGCTTATTTCAATACGTGTAATTCTTGGTTATAAAATGATACTGATTTTATCAGATTTGGCTTGGATTATTTACAGAAGTGTAGCAATAATGGTAACGTACCATATTGTCCTTCAGTTTGCTGTGCTACGAGTTTTCACAAAGAATTTCAGATCAGACTTTTAAAAGCCTCCTGAGCCTTGGAGCCAAGTACTTACCACCAAATTTCACCTATTTTATCTATAAATTTGGTATATATTTTTAATTGTTTGTAGAAACAGGGTTTTACTATGTTGCCTAGACTGGTCTCGAACTCCTGGGCTTGGCCTCTCAAGGTGCTGTGATTATAGGCATCAGCCACTGTGCCTGGCCAAAATATCCTTGACTTTAAATAAATACACTGAGGAAAATTTATTATTTCTTGAATTTCATGGGAAATATGAAATGCCTCATAGTTTCCCTCATACTTATTTACCAACTATTTACTGGTCACCTAAAGCTATTGAATGTACTCAGGAGACTGAAAATGAATAATATCTATCCTCAGGTAGCATACACTCTCTATGGGTTGCAAATGCCCATAATGCATGGTAGCCTGTTGTATGAGTGGCATAAAAATATTATGTGAGTTCAGAGAAGGAAGCAAACCAAGTTGAGATGGAGATTGCAAAATGCTTCATTGCAGGTGACATGTTAGTTGAAGCTTGGCAGATAAATATCATTTCAACAGGTAGAAATGACAGGGCTTAGCCATTGCAGAAAAAATGGTGTAAATAAATGAAGGCAATAAACTACAGGACAAGTTTTGGAGAAAATCAATGACAATATGAAACCCTAGATGTAGGTGCAGGAGTTAAATAAGATCTGCACTGACTTTGTATAAACACAGAAATTTTTTTCATGAAATCTCTATTATTTTTACAGGTCCTCTGTGTTTTTCTCATTAAATTTGAGGATGAATGAGAACACAATCTAGTTATTTCAAAGTTCTGGCTGTTAAAAATCCCTAAAAAAATGTGAATTTACAGGGTTCCTTATTCCTTGAGTTTATCTTTTTATTTCAAATGTCAAACATATCATATACTGTATCTGCATGAATATTTAAAAATATTGCCTGACCAAAATTTGCATTGCCAAGACTTAATTATTAACATTGAAACCATTTCTTCTAAAATTATGAATTTATTGACTGAAAAGTCAACAAATAGATAATAAATTGTGTAAGATATAGTTTGTATTTTGTTTCAGAGGAGTTGTCTACATTGGGTTGGTATTCAAAAAGTTACCATCCTAGTAAACCTTCTGAGGACAGAGTTGGATGCAAATTAAAAGTACAAATACTTTGGAAGAGAAACTTGTTCTTGGTCTTGTGACACAAATATGCGAAGTCATGCAGTATAGTAACATCCCTGAAAGACCCTGGATATCAGCCAGGCTGTAAATGTTCTTAGCCTTATAGCTTGAAATGCAACTCTCTTAAAATTATTTAATATATTGCTCTTTCAGACTCTCAGTCTTATTTTTGTGGCCTGTTTATATTTTTGCTGTTGTCATTTTATTTGAGTTTATTTATTTTTTTTATTTTTAGAATTAAAGCAAATAAATGTCTTAACCAAGTCCTGGCAGATCTGTGAGATTGAAGGAAACATTTCAGAAAACCCAAAATTAACATTTAAAAATTTCTATTTAGTGTGATGCATTGCATTTCTAAGAAAGAAATTCCCAGTAGCATTTTTGTTCTTTCTTATAAATAGATTAAATGACTATTAAAATATATTATAAATATTAATGACTGTTAAAATAATATAAAATATTATTTTAAATAGATACATTCCATTACTTTTTACTGAGAAGGGGGTGAGTACTAATGGTAAAATAAGCAGTAGATATGATCGGCATATGTTAATTATTTGAATTGTTTTTATTAAATAAAACAACTGCACTGGCCACTACTAATGCAGGAAACTCAAATTTCACAGCTCAAAAATTGAGTCTGTCTGGAATTTGAGAAAGTGAGAAAAAGCATGAGGTACTTACCAAATTTTATTTCTGCACTGTAAGTTATTTTGATTTCATGACAACACTCTTTTTTAAAGTAGGAAAAATCTTCAATGTTACTTCCCTCTTCAGTGACGGAGAACACAGGAAGAGCTAAATAAAGCAATGGAGTATTGTTTTTATTCTCCACCTCCCTCCTTACCCTAAACGTGTCCTTTTACATGTCCTTTGCTAGTGAGCACTGACTCAAACTTGATGCAAATTTATATGCATGAAAGTAACATTGGAGCAAAAATGGTAAACTAATTTTAAACAAAAGATAGAAATGATTGGCTCTGAAGTGGAATCAAATATATTTTCAAAATTGTGGAGCTAAAACTGAATCTGAACTCTAACATGATTGTGCATATGTATCTACTTGAATCTATTCTGATGTTTTTAATGGTATTCAAGTGAATTAAAGACAGTAAAACAAAAAATTTGGATCCTATATTGTCTAATAATACAAAAATTGCAGACAACACATATCCATGGCATTTACCTTTAGATTAACAGATAACTTAGATGATTCTAAGCAGAATTACATTATCCTTAACCAAAAGGTTGGAAAATTCCTAAGATAGCTACTCACTGGGAGATGTACTGAGGCAAAATATTGCTATCTTCTTCCTCACTCAACAAAACTGAAGAGAAAGCAAACTGTACTTCAAACCTAACTAGATAGCTGCTTTTCTGTAGCCCAGTCTTAACTCTAGAGTATGTAAATGTCATTATATCTTAAAATAAAAATTATGGCTGGGTGCTGTGGCTCACATCTTTAATCCCAGCACTTAGGGAGGCCAAGGCTGAAGGATTACTTGAGGCCAGGAATTTGAGACCAGTCTAGAAAACACAGTGAGACACATTCTCTACTTATCCCCCCCACCTCACACACACACCATAGCCGAGTGTTATGAAACACACCTGCAGTCCTAGATACTCGGGAGGCTGAAGCAGGAGGATCACATGAACCCAGATGTCCAAGACTGCAGTGAGCTATGATTGTGCCACTGCACTCCAGCCTGGGTGACAGAGTGAGACCCTCATTCAAAAAACAAAAAACAAAAAGCAAAGCAAAAACATAAAATAAAAAATATAACTAAATTATTTTTCATTGTTTTTTATTTTTATATTTTTATTTTTTATATCAGAATATTACTGGAGTACGAATGTTTTCGTTACATGGATTGCTTTTGTATTGCTTGAGACAAAATTATAAGTATGCCCATCACCCTGATAGGGTACATTGTACCCATTAGGTATGTTTTCACCCATCTTCCTCTTCCCCCCTCCCACCTGTTTGATTTCCTTTGAGTTTTGCTTCCTACTGTGTGCATGAGTGCTGTTGCATTAGTTCCAATTTAATAGTAAGTACATGTGGTGTTTTTTTTTTCCATTTTTGCAATATTGCACTTAGGAGAATGGTCTCCAGTTCCATCCAGATTGTTACAAAAGGTATTAATTCATTTTTTATGGCTGGGTAGTACTCCATGGTATACATATACTACATTTTATTAACCCACTTATGAATTGATGGGCACTTGGGTTGATTCCACATCTTTGTGATTGTGAATTATGCTGCAATAAACATTCGAGTACAAATGTCTTTTTCATAAAATGACGTTTTTTCCTTTGGGTAAATTCCCAGTAGTGGGGTTGCTGGATGAAATGCTAGATCTACTTTTAGTTTTTTGAGGAATCTCCATAGTATTTCCCATAGAGGTTGTACTAGTTTGCAGTCTCACCAAGAACATACAAGTGTTGCTTTCTCTCCGCATCCACTCAAGCATCTATTGTTTTGGGACTTTTGGATATAAGCCATTCTCACTAGGTGATATCTCATTGCGTTTTGATTTGTATTTCCCTGATAATTGGTGACATTGACCATTTTTCAGACTTTAAGCTCTACTACAAGGTTATAGTAACCAAAATAGCGTGGTACTGGCACAAAAATAGAGATATCGACTAATGGAGCAAAACAGAGAACTCAGATATAAAACCTTCCACATACTGCCATCTGATCTTTGACATAGCAGACAACAATTTATACTGGGGAAATTAATTCCTATTCAATAAATGGTGCTGGGAAAATTGGATGGCCACATGTAGAAGATTGAAATAGGATGAATGCCTCTCACCACTCACTAAAATTAATTCAAGGTGGATAACAGACTTAAACCTAAGATGTAAAACCATAAGAATTCTAGAAAAAAATGTTGGAAAAACCCTTCTATATGTTGGCTTAGGCAAAAAAATTATGAAGAAGGCCCCAATGGTGATCACAGCAACAACAAAAATGAATAAATGGAACTTAACTGAATTAAAATGCTTCTGCACAGCCCAGGAAGCAATCAACAGAGCAAATAGACAGCCTACAGAATGGGAGAAAATATTCACATGCTATACATCCTATAAAAGGCTAATAACCAGAATCTACAAAGAACTCAAGCAAATCAGCAAGAAAAAAAATCAAACAACCCCATTAAAAAGTAGGCAAAAGACATGAACGGAAGCTTTTCAAAAGAAGATAGAAAAATAACCAATAAACATATAAATTATTAATATTCTTTTTCCAGTGAAGCCTACAAAGGAATCAGGTATTTTAAAAGGTAAAATTTGTAATTTTGTAAAAGTACAGAATTTCTTAAATTACAAAAGTAATGCATAGTTATATAATTTCTAACATATATAATTTCATTTACTATGTTTTATTTCAGATTTTACATTGTTCTAAACATTAACTAAAAAATAACTAGAATTAGAGAAGTGTAGGCCTTTCTGAGATATGTCAGTAAAGTGTTGTATTTATTTTACCACTAAATAGATTCCAGGACACAAGGTGCAACCAATACATTAAAATGAAATTAGGGTATCCACGATCATCTCAAGCATTTATCATTTCTTTGTATTAGGAATATTCCGGTTCAACTCTTTTAGATATTTTAAAATATGCAATAGATTATTGTTACCTATAGTCACCCTATGTTGCTATCATATACTAGATCTTATTCCTTCTATCTCGCTGTATTTTTATACTCATTAACCATACCCACATCCCTCACTACTCTTCCTAGCCTCCAGTGATCATAATTCTACTCTTTATTTCTATGAGTTCAATATATGCAACTAACATGTGTGCATGATAATTAAAAATAAAAAATGAAATAAATGAAAATTAGGTAGAGAATAATATAAGAAATATTTTATTTGTTCTTTTATTAGGATACTATTTATGTATTTTAATCTGATCTATCAGGATGACACAAATTACCCTGCAAAAACACTTATCCAGAGTGGACCCCAGAAATCTGTTTTAATAAGCCTTTCTGGTGACTTACCTGCTAAAGTTTGACAACCGTGGATATATAGGGGAAACTAATATTCCTTTAAATGCCTGGCTCTGTGCTGAATAACTACCATAAATCTATACCTGCAGGTCCCAGTACAACCTTCAAGACAGATATTGTTCCTCTAATTTTAGAAATAAAGGAACCAACGTTCATCAATGTTAAATAATTTATGCACTGCTATTTCTATTTCAAGTAACAAGGATGCTCTGCCTATCACCAAAGATAGTTTTTTCTCTTTGTTGCATATAACGCTACCAAAGCCTGGCTGCTAGGCTCAGTTTTTACATAAGTCTGTACTTCCCTGTTTTAGGCACTCTATCAAGGCCAGCTGTCAACATGGAGAAATAAATAAGGTGTGCAGGGGCAGAGGTCTTTGCTCTTTGTTCACTGATTTACCCTATGATCTGACCAATACCTTGAACATATTAGGTACTTAATATAAATTTGCTGAATGACAAATGAAAAGAAATGGGGAAAGAATCACAAATCATATTAGTAATTTTAAATGCATTATCTGAAATAATTTTTGTAACACACCTGCAATATCATCATTATTGTGGTAGTTTCTAAAGATGAAGTGACTAACATTACACTATATAAGTGATTATTCACTCATACACACACACACTTTTACAGAGTAATCAGGAAACACTGCATTTTAACTGGTTTATTTGACTAAGAAGTTTATGATTTTTCTGTACCTTGTAATAGAGAATGCCAAGTACCCACTCTAGTTTAGGCAAATCCTGAGTCATTCATACATGCCTGTAAAGAAGTTCACTTTATACTTACTTCACAGGGGGAGAAATTGAGGCAGAGAAAAGTTAAAAAAAAAAAAAAACTTTAGAAAAAGCAGCAATGTAATAATTTGTAACCCCTATGTTTATAGTAAGATGTATGTGAACCACGAGTGGAACATGGTGAAGCAAAGAAATCTTCTAAATTGATTGGAGTCTAAAAAAATTTTATTAGTTTGCTTGTAGCAGTTTTATAGTTTCAGATCTTATATTTAAGTCTTTATTCCATTTTAACTTGATTTTAGCATATGCTAAGAGATAGGGGTCTAGTTTTATTGTTTTGCACATGGATATCCAGTTTTCCCAGCACCATTTATTACAGCAACTGTCCTTTCCCCGATGTATGTTTTTGGTGCCTTCACTGGAAATGAGTTGGCTGTAAATGATTGGATTTATTTTTGGTTCTCTATTCTGTTCCATTTCTCTATGTGTCTGTTTTTATGCCAATAGTATTCTGTTTTGGTTACTATAGCTTTGGGGAAGAAATTCAGTACATTAACCTAGGAAAAAAAATTGTATAATATCTCAAAATCAGTGTCAACCAAATAAAAAATTAGTGAATGGAATTACATTAAGCTAAAATCTTCTGTCCAGCAAAGGAACCAATCAATAAATTGAAAAGACAACCTACAGAATAGGATAAAATATTTGCAAATTATCCATCCTAAGAGGGATTATTAACAAAAATATACAAGGTACTCAAACAATACAAATAATCCATTTAAAAATGGGCAAATGATTTGAGTAGACATTTCTCAAAAGAAGACCTACAAATGGCCAAAGGGTTTATGAAAAAATGCTCAACATCACTAATCATCAGAGAAATGTAAATTAAAGCCACAATGAGATATTATCTCATGTCAGGTAAAAATGGCTATTATCAGAAAAAAAAAATAACACATGCTAGGAATGTAGAGTAAGGGTAATCCTTGTACACTCTTGGTAGGAATGTCAATTAACATAGTAACTATGGAAAATAGTATAGAGGTTCCTCAATAAACTAAAAATTGAACACAAATATGATTTAAAATTCCCACTATTGGGTATATATCCAAAAGAAAGGAAATCAGTACATCGAAGAGTTATCTGCATTCACATTTTTATTGCAGCACTATTCACAATAGCCAAAATATGGAAGGAACAAATAAAGAAAATGGAGTATATATACACAATGAAATATTATTCAATCACAAAAAAGGAATGGAATCCTGTCATTTGCAGCAACAGGGATAGAACTAGGAGACATTATGTTAAGTGCAATAAGCCAGGCACATAAAGACAAATATTATATGTTCTCACTAACATATGAGAGTTAAAAACATGATTTCACAGAAGTAGTGAATAGAATGGTGGTTACCAGAGGCTAGGAATGTTTGGGGGAGGAGGAATAAAGAAGGATGGGTTAATGAATACAACAATGCAGTTAGATAGAAGGCATCAGTTATAGTGTTCAATAGCATAATAGGACAACTCTGGTTAACAATAATTTATTGTATATTTCAAAAAACTAGAAGAGAAGATTTGGAATATTCCCACCACAAGTAAATGATAAATATTTGAGATGATAAATATGCAAATACCCAGATTTCAACATTACACATTTTATACTTGAATCAAAATATCACATGTACCTCATAAATACATACAGCTATAACATATTCGTAAACATGAAAAATAAGAAAAATAAGAAAACAAAAAGATTCAATTTGTAAATGAAATATTTTCTACAAAGATTCATCTTAATATCTGTTTTGCTTTAAGCACAAATATTGTCTACTCTTACATAAAATAGAATATAAGTCATACAGATGGAAATATGTAATCATTAAAAATATGATCAGCTTTGAATGATAAAAATTATCTACAGATAATTTTATATTTGAAATGACATTGACAATACACATTTAACCACTGTTGAGTAGTATTCTTCATGGAAGTACACAGCATTTATTACGTTAATGTGTATTAAGAGTCTCCAAGATACAATAATGCTCAGTAGAATTATTTTATCTTTCTATGAGAGCTGAATTACATCTTGAACAAAAATAATATATCATATAATGACATTTTGTAAAAGTTGATCTTTGTTGAATGTCTGATTCTCACCCCTATATCTATATTTTTAATCTTGTAAGATTATTCTCTTTGATGCTATTGTTGGAGGTAAGCACTAGCAAAACATTCTGAGCGGAACAGAAAACCAATAAACATAGGAGCATCAGTATAACTAAACCTTGAATACTGAAATGATAATTTACATGCCAGCCAGGGATGCAATTGTAAAAAGTAAAAAAAAAAATCACTAACCCATACTTATAACAATTGGTTTTCCTTTCTTTATAAGATATGGTGGTAGAAAGGACACAGTCTCTGCTCCAGGGATGCAAATGTAGAAATTGTAAAAACTCACTAACCCATACTTATAGCAATTGATTTTTAAATTTCTTGCTTCCTTTATAAGATGTGGTGGTGGAGAGAACAAAGTATCCGCTCTCTACTTCTTCCTATTCCTGGAGGATATAGGATATATGGAGAAAGTAATACGTTAGGAGGCAAGGTAGAGTTAAAAATAGCACGTTAATTCACTATTAATATTTCATCTAGGACAGTGTCTCAACTGGCGTAGTTTTTGACCCTCAGGGGATTTTAGCAATGTCTGGAGACATTTTTCATTGTCATAATTGGAGAGGGTTGCTGCTGGTAATCTTGTATACATTATCTGAAATCTAGTGGGAAGAGCCTAGGGATATGGCTAAATATCCTATAATGTACAAGACAGTCTCCACACAAAGAATTATCCAACCCAAATTACCAATGTTGAGAAACCCTGATCTAGAGTGAAAATTTCAATCAACAAAGTATATAAAAGATAAAATTCTCAAATTCAATTAAAATTATACAATTATGGTCAGATTATCAGATCTTGATTGTAACTACGGTGGTTGGATTAGAAGTGTCTTACTCTGTTTGTGTTGCTATAAAGGAATACCTTAGACTGGGTAATTTATAAAGAAAAGAGGGGTGTTTGGCTCATGGTTTTGCAAGCTGTACAAGAAGCATGGCTCTGACATCTACATCTGGTGAGGGCTTTTGGATACTTCCACTCACAGTAGAAGGTAAAGAAAAGCTAGTGTGTATGGAGATCACAGGGTGAGAAAGAGAGAAAGCAAGAGATGAGGGGAGAGGTTCGAGGCTTTTTTAAAGAACCAGCTGTCAAAGGAACTAACAGAGACACCTTACCCTTACCCTTACCCCAGAGAGAGCATTAATCTATTCATGAGGGATCACCCCCATTACTCAAACACCTATCCACTAGGCCCCACCTCTAACATGGGCAATCAAATTTCAACATGAGGTTTGGAGGGTCAAATGTCCAAATTATAGCAAGGATATGGCAAGAAATAATGCATTAAAGTAATGTGGTGCTCTTGAGCCTTGAAATCATAAAGGTGTCATAGAGGAAAGCCTGTGAAGTGCTCATATAACACTTCACAATGAATTTTTAACCAATGAAATTGTGTATGATGCCTGACTGCCAAGAAATGCCTACTGTGGAAAGCAAATCATTTTTTAGTTTGATGCTATGAAACATTTGAATTATACATATGTACTCCCAATGAAAAAATTCCTATTAGCTTGAGATTATATTTATTTTTATTCAGTCTTTTCTGCCACACCATGTGCACACAACATAATATATATGAGTCATAAATGGAAAAATATATCATGATAATGCATGGTAGTGTTAGTTCATATGTGATTTTTCTTTTTACACGAGGTAAGCCAGAATATTAGGAGTAGAGGGGGAGAAAACACACAAACCTACACTTGGCTGCTGGCACTGGCAGTAGGAGTCCTTACAAATGATTTTGAGAAAATGAAAACCACACATCAGCTCTTGAGACTCCCTGCCCAGAAGGGAACAGCTTTAGCCCTACCAGTCTCTCAGACCCCATCCTACAACTCTCTCCACCCTAATGGCAGTCTCACAGGCAAATAATTTCTCTTTCTTCTATGTGATCTCAATATCTACTAGCACTGTAGCAATGACAGCAACATAAGCATTTCTACTCTATTGTTTTTGTTCATTTTAAATATTCATTATGACAATCTCCACCCAAGCTGGATTGCCTGCTCAGGCAGCTCAATTAGCTCCTATGGTAGAAACTAATGTTCTGGTTAATGCTATGAAAATTTTTTAGGGATAAATGAATTGGATTATAGCTGAAATGACTATGTTGCCAAAAAGCAATTTTGAACTTATGCATCAGTTTTCTTAGTGCAATTATATTAAGAGGAGTTTGGAGAGATGTATGCATTCCATGTAGCCTAATGAAATTATGTTTTGAGTATGCTAGTTTTAGATGTACTTTCTTGACTGTGGTAAAATCATCAACAAAATGGTACTTTGTCAACCTTTTGGAATCCAGCCAATAGGTGACATACACTTCCTTTATCCCATGAATTCTAAAACCCCCTTGCAAAAGAATTTGAACTCATAAAGATGGTATGCTCCTCTAAGGAAAGAATAAGTATCATTTCATAATATGTCATGTTTCTATACAGTGACCAACACATTTTATTATTTTGCTGATTAGGAAATATTGTTTTTGTTATAGATTTAGCTATTAGGAAATCACAGTTCTACTTGATATTGGTATAAATGTAATCTTAATTTTAAGTGAGAAACATGTATGTCTAAACTTTTTTCCACTAAGCTAGCTTTATAATCTAATATGAAAACATGAAAGTGAAAAAGAAGTTGACAAAGAAATAGAAGAAAAACGTAGAGATAAACAAATAATATATTTTGTTTAATAATCTATTCCTGAAATAATTTTTCATTTCAATTTGAAATAAAAATATATTTAACCTTTGTCATTTTAGCTCTCCATTCCAGTGCTTGATATCATGACTGTTGATATTTGTGTTAGAAAGAATACAATATGACAGATCTTCAGTGCTTCTTTGAAGAAGTGATCATTGGCTATAGTCAGGTTTATCTCTTTCAGTTGTGACAGAGATTTAAGAATTTAATCATAATAGTTATTTTTTGTTCAATATCTTACTACTTTTGAGGCAAAGTTATAAAGAAAAATAAACCACTATATTAACTAGTGGTTTATTAGCCAGTGTTATGCTTTGGGAAGCATTTTTTCAGGGAGATTTAGATTTTAATTAATAATCATGATGGGTTGATACACAGAAGACAAATATGACTTTATTAAAACAAAAATATTGTATATAGAATTAAAATTTAATTTTGTAACCAAAAAACTCTTCTATTGTATCTTATATTAGTCATTGATATTTGGTAGAGTATGAGCCCATGTTTCCTTAAGTCAAGTATAAAAAATCCTTCTATTAATTGACGTTTAATAGTTTCCTGTGGATTACTCCACAAATCTAAGTCTATGAAAATTATTCCCTAAACATTCAATAATTTAATCATGCAGTCAATCCTTCCTTCTCTAGAAGACTGCTGAGAATTTTGAATGCTACTTGTGAGAGAAAAAACTTTCTAAAATTGTTTTTATTTCATAGGACTTCTTGAATTTTTCAATGGAAAAAAAAACACGCTTTATGTACTGACTGTTTGAATCAAATTTGTTTTATTTAAGCAATCATAATTACTCCTAAATTGTTGAAATTTAGAATGGCATAATCTCTGATAATCTCAGATCTTATAACTTTTAAAAACATAATGCCAAAACATAGAAATAACAGCACATTTAGTGAATAAAGATCTAGTAAATTGACTTTTTGAGTAATGACAAAGTGAATTGATAGTTTTTGCAAAGTCAACATTGTATTTTATATATAAGTAAAAATGAGTTAAATTGTAGAATGTCAATTTGCAATTAAAGCGTAATAGATCTATATTTCTAGTGCAAATAATAATTCAACCATGAAAAATATAGTGTATTTGTGTGTTACAAATAGTTTCCAGGTTGCTGTTGTATATTTTGAATATCACCTCTGTCTAGAAATGGCTACATTCCATGCTTTATGGATAGCTATGCTCATGAATTTACTTTTAAAGTCAGAGTCAGCCATACTAAAAGTCTGAATTTAAGTGGTTATAAATAGAAACAGGAATGAATGTAAATCGTGTTGATCCAAAATAAGGATGTTAACTAAAAGACAAGAGACAAATAGAATGTTTCTGATTACTTTTGCTTCAGGCCATGATATAATAACAGGGACCAGATTTACCTTCTACCTTAAACAACTAGAAAACAAAACAAAATATACGAAACAAAAGTTTTCACACATTGAAAATAGACAGAAAAAGACTGTGATCATGGGAAGGAGGAAAACAGATGAGGTGAGCTCTGAAATTGCATCAGCTCGCTGCCTGCAGGCTGCTTCCAGGTCAGTACACAGAGTGAAAAAGACCAAATAGAACCTGCAATTCATGCCAGATAAAGGAGGTAGAGCTCAGAGTTCATGAAGGTGAAGGCATTTAGAATTTGTGGAGAACAGTACTGGAGAGAAAGGAACTGTACACAAAAATAGCTTTTGAAATCTTCAGAGAATTCCCCTTGAGCCTTTGTCAGAGTTCTAATCAGTTCATGCATGAGAGGAAACTTATTCAAGACCAGAAAATAGCCATCAGAAAGCAGTAGGCTAAACAATTCCCTGAGTTCAAACACAGGAGGGAATAGCTCATGTTCCCATAGGTCCAAATGGAAAGATCTCTAAATATATCATATCAGACATAGGGAAAAATGTTTAGATGAGGATTACCTCAGTAGATGGGTTACTCTAAGGAGTAAAGCTTGATATGAAGGTGGTCTAGCAAAGTTAAGAAGTGAGCCTTTAGAATCTAACTGATTCTAAAAACTTAGCTATGTGCCTAAACAAAGTCTAACACTGTTAAAAAAAAAAAAAAGAACAAACAAAAACTCAAGCACCCTATGATTAAATTAACATCTGACATCTCAGACATATAATCAAAAATACATGGCATTGAAGAAATCAGAAAAATATGGCCCATAGAGAGGAGAAAAATCAATAGTTTCAGAAATTACAGAGAAAATGGAATTAGCAGATAATTCCAGGGAGATAATTCTCTTCTCCATGGAACCCTTACATTTACCTAGATCTTGTGAGTAAGGCACACTGACTGCTCTTTTTTCCTGTGTTTTAAAAAAATGTTTGTGTAGAGAATAGCCTTGGTGATAGAGATGTTTTCTCCATTCAGAGTAAATGGTAGGTCTGCTTATAGCTTTAAAAGAAAGAGGTAGTCTTTCTTCACAGCAAAATGCAGGCAACCTTAATGCCTAGAATAGTAAGACAATGTTTCCTTCTGGGGCAAAGGGTAGGGAGGCTTGCTGTACATTTTAAGACATTCTTTCAGGTTCTCTAACTCACGGTTCTTCTCCTATAATGCAACATATTCTGTGTACAGGGATCATGCAACTCTCTTTGCATTGGCCTGTGGGCATTAGGGATTGGATAACCAAGGTGAAAATGCTGACATTCTGGCTACTGATATTTCTGTGAATACTAAACTGTCCATTGTGTAGGCCTCACAAGTGTCCTGTCTTCTGGAATCATCCATAAAACTGTATCAAAGAAATCTGTTCACTTGAAAGTGGGATAAAATATCCCCTTCATAATTTTTGACCACAAGTATATTAAAATACAAATTATACAAATGCTTTGTATGTCCAAGAAAACAGAGAAAAACAAAATACATAAGAAGAAAATATAAAAGCTATTTTAAAAGACATAAATAAAACTAGTAGAGATAAAAAAATCAATATATGACATAAAATATATCTTGAATGAGATTCATAGCAGATGAGACACTGGTGAAGAAAACTCTCAGTAAACAAACTACACAGCAAACAGCAACTATTCAAAACAAGACACAGGGAGAAAAATACAGTGAAAAAAGACACTGGTAAAAAATGAACAAAGCATAGTGATCTGTGGGAAAAATGCCAAGTCATCTACTATCCAGTCTTTTGCAGTCCCAGAAGGAAAGGAGAGAGATGGAAAAAGAAGAAACAAATTCAATAAACAACAGCCGACTATTATCGAAATGTAATGAAAAATCACAATCTTATAAATCTAAGAACATTATTTAAGAATAAAATAGAAAGAAACTACAGAGCATACCATAATCAAATTGCTGAAAACAAGTGACAAAGATAAAATTTCAGAAGAATTGTGCAAGTTGGGAGGGATAAATACATTACATGACAAGGAATAAACACAAGAATAAATGAAAAAAAACTTTTATCATTAGAAAGTACACAGATTGAAAGACAATGGAGAGGTATATTTAAAATACTGAAAAGAGAAGTCAATGTAGAATTTTATACTCAGTAAAATGTGTTTCAAAAACAAAAATTGTGAGAGTTATCTCCAGGAGACCTTGCACTAGCAAAAACAACAAAAAAATAAATGTTAATGACATGTTTTAGGTAGAAGACAGATAAAACCAGAAGAAAATATGATTCTACAAAAGAATAAAAAAGGTAAGAGAGGGTAAACACAGTTATTGATAACAGATAACTGAAATTTTTTCTCATAATTTATTTAAGAGATAATAGATTATTTATAAAAAGTAATACTATAAATATTATGTATAATATATGTAGAAGTAGTATATGTGATAACCACAACAAAATGAATAGGAAGGGAAATGGATGTTTAAAATAGTAAGGTCTAAAAATATATGTGAAGCGGGATAGTATTATTTGAAGGTAGACTGTAACATGCTAAAAACCTATATGATAAATCCTAAATTAGCAACTAAAAATCATTTCTGAATGTTTATGTATAACAAAATATCATTTTATACAACTTAAATATGTATAATATGAATACAATAAGATAAAGAAGTAGAGCTAAATCCAATGGTAGAAGTGAAACAAAATAGTAAAAAATATTTAAACAAGAATAACAAAACACTGGGAAAAAAAACAAGAAATAGTGCAAGAATACATGAAAATAAAACAAATATTAATATGGCAGATTTAAACAGAGTGTTGGTAATTAAATAGTCTAAAGTTTCTTTTTTTTATTATTTCAGCATATTATGGGGGTCCAAAGTTTGAGTTACATATATTGCCTTTGCCCCACCTGAGTCAGAGCTTTAAGTGTGTCCATCCCCCAGATGGTGCGCACCACACCCATTAGGTGTGAATATACCCATCCCCTCCCTCCCCTCTCCCACCTGCCCGACATCCGATGAATGTTACTACTATATGTGCACTTAAGTGTTGATCAGTTAATACCAATTTGATGGTAAGTACACGTGGTGCTTATTTTTCCATTCTTGTGATACTTCACTTAGTAGAATGGGTTCCAGCTCTATCCAGGAAAATACAAGAGGTGCTAGATCACCATTGTTTTTTGTGGCTGAGTAGAACTCCATGGTACACATATAGCACATTTTATTGGTTCCAATTTATATAGAAATTATCAAACTGGGTTTTTAAAAAATATAAAAAGCTATATATTTCTGCTACATAATAATCATTTTAAATATGAAAACAAATTTTGATAATCATAAACAGATGGGAAAATTTATACCATTAAAATATGCATTAAAAGTCTGGAGCAGTTATTCTAATGACAGAGAAAACAGATGAGAACAAGGGAAATCTCCAGGGATAAGGAGATATATTTCATAATAAAGGAATCAAAATAACAGAAAGACATAACAGTTCTAAAGGTGTATTTTTACCCAATAACGTAGATTTAGAATACATGAAACAAACACTAAAAGAACTAAAGAGAAAAATATATAAATCCAAAATTCCAGTTGAAGAATTCAACACTACTCTTCATCATTAATTGACAAGCAAAGAAAAAATAAGTAAGGCTACGAAAAACTAGAACAACACTAATAAAAATCTGTTCTTCATAGTTACTTGCTGAATGAGTTCTCCACTTAATTAATAACATAATATACATTATTTGCAAGTGTACATGCAATATTCACCAATGTAGACCATATTATGGGTCATAAAATACATCTCGATAAATATAAGGTAATTGGAATCATACAAATTATATTCTATGACCAGAGAGTAAACTACAAATGAAAGATAGACAAATATCTGAAAAGAATACAAATATTTGAGAAATAAACAACAAACTTTTAAATAATCCATGGTTCAGGGAAATAATCTCAAGGGGAAAATATATATTTAATTGAGTGTGTATTAACTGCAAAATAAAATTTGTGGAATGAAGCTAAAATAGTGCTTAGCTATATTTCTGATAGAGAGGTTTGAAATCTCCTTTCTTTTCTTGTTGTCATTTTTTCTCTTCATTTCAAAGGGTAGACTAGAGATACAATAAGATAATAAATATTACAATAATAGAAAAATACATACAGAGGACACATTCAAACCAAATAAGTTATTAAAAGTCTATTCCTAGGGCAAAAAGCATACAATTTTCAAACTAACTTTGTCTAAACTAAAATTACTAACATTGTGAAAGACAAATCCTACTTGTGACAAGCAGGTTGGAATCCTTTAACTAGAATTTCTCATGGAGCAATGATTTTGGAGTTAAGAGTCCCACTGGAGAGCTTTAATCAGTCCTTCTGATCTTTCCAGGGAACTCCTGTGTCATGGCCATTTAATCCTTTTGATGCCAATGGCAGGAAAGCCGAGATACCTGACCTCCTAAAACTGTCTGGAAGTCTGTAGCAAAGTAACCAAAACTCTTTTTGATTCCTATCTATCCAAGGTTGGAAATGAAGCCCAGGAAAGGAAGAAGGAAAGGTGCTGAATTCTAACCTCCCTCAACACTTTGCCCAGAACCATCTCTAGATCTGAATGTAAGAACTGGTAGAGGATGGCCGGGCGCGGTGGCTCACGCCTGTAATCCTAGCTCTGGGAGGCCGAGGCGGGTGGATCGCTCGAGGTCAGGAGTTCGAGACCAGCCTGAGCAAGAGTGAGACCCCGTCTCTACTAAAAATAGAAAGAAATTATCTGGCCAACTAAAAATATATATACAAAAAAGTTAGCCGGGCATGGTGGCTCATGCCTGTAGTCCCAGCTACTCGGGAGGCTGAGGCAGTAGGATCGCTTAAGCCCAGGAGTCTGAGGTTGCTGTGAGCTAGGCTGATGCCACGGCACTCACTCTAGCCCGGGCAACAAAGTCTCAAAAAAAAAAAAAGAAAGAACTGGTAGAGGAAGTGTAGTTTGAGTAAAGTTGAGGGCTTTATTTTGGTTCTGAGTGTTTTGATCAATGTGTTTTTAATTTTTACTCTGACTTTCTCTATTAACTAGTTCTGAATATCAATCAGATCAGAAACAGAAGTCCATCATACTGATTTTGATTCAGCAATGAATGATTTGTCACCCCACAACATTTAATTCCAAAGAATAAATATTCAAAGATGTTTTTATGTTGTTATACCTTATGGTTTTCTAGCTCCTTAGAGATTCTTTTTTCTTTCTTCTGGATCCACTGCTAATTTTCTATAGCATTCCTCTCTTTGCTAGAATCAATTAATGGATTGAGAGCAGTACAGAACTCTATTCTGTGTGAAAAACAAAGAAACCAGTATACATTTTAAAGAAAGGATTTTTCTCAGTGTCTCAGGACCCACAAATAACCTTGAGGACCAGAAACTTTATTTTCTCCTATTAACAGCTTTTGAATTGCTGGAAAACAAAAACAAAAACAAAAAAAAAAAGCTATAATAAAACAAAAGTGGATAAATATTGCCACCTACTGTTCAGTTTGAGTTATTGTATAAATTACACACCTGATACCCAGGATTTTTCTTTGCTTATCTACCGAGTTTAAGTCTTTAATTTAATCACTTATATCCTGAAAGATCCTGCTTCCTTATTCAGAAATCCCACTGTAACTCAAATAGTTGATTTGTTTATTTCAATCCAATACTCTTTTCAGCATTTCAGTGGCCTTGTCTCTCAGAGTAGCAGAAAGTTATTGAACGTCCTATTAAAAATATATAGTTTTAGACAGGGTAATGAAAATATGTATGTGTACGTATGCATCAGTGTGCATTAATCCTAATGTAATATTCTGTCATTTTACTTAGAAATTTAAATAATTATAACTTTTGTTTTAAAAGAACCATTATTTTTACTTTCCATTGTTTAGTACGCATCAGTACCCGAAAATTTTGGAAAGTAAATTAAAATCTATCAATGTGTATTATATAATGATACATTCACACACACATTAAATGGTATTTTCAGATAAACTTAACTCATTGCAAAGTCTGAACTACTATCCCGCTTGCTTCTCTCATCAGTTCACACAGTTAAAGAAGTGATCCTAAAAATACACATTACTTAAGACAATTCTTTAATCAGTTTCTTTTGCCTAAAATTATATTCTAATTTTAAAGCTGTTCTGTAGTTATCTATAAAAAGAAAATATGAATGAAGCAGAGTTGGCAACATGGCCACTGAATTGCAAAATTTTTTAAAGGTATATGGAAAAAGAAGTGAGAGAAGGCACATGTCCTTAGGAGAAAAAGACTGGTGCAAGAAGGAAAAACAAAACTATTTCTGAATTCTAACAATTGCCTAAATTTCAAATAAAGTACCTCCCCTTGATTTTCATCTTTCCAAAGACTAATTAAATCTCAGTATATTTCAGCAACATACTTGCTACATGCTCTACTTTTCTTAGGAACAGATGAAAAAGAAAAAAAAAAAACAACACCTCCTACCTTTTTTTTTTATTTCTAGGTAGACACGCTCATTTAATAGATTTTTTTAAATAAATGCTATATTTGTAATAGAAGACATTATAATTAGTTAAGACAGAAAAGCCTAAGAACTTAGACTGAGACAATGCCTATTTATTGAACAAGATAGAGAAAATAGAACTCTGTTGAGATTTATGGAAAAAAAACAACAGGTTGAGTAAAAAGCAAAGCAAGAAAAGAAATCTTGTCAATAGTGTCATTTGAAGACAAAGATATTGAAGTCCATAAATTAGCTACTTACAGTGCAGTAGTAGACAAAGAGGGAACTCTTTTTACATTGTCACAAGGGCTATGGAAAAAAAAGTTGGCAATATTGTGAGCAGAGAACAACCATTGTATACCTTTACCCAAGAAAGTTTAGAAAATAAAAATACTTTTGAGAAATACTCTTCTAAATGCTAGAGGATTGACATTTTTAACTATGATTGCTCTACCTAGTTTTTGTTTGAGGTTTCGGTACAAGTAAATGATAAATTTTTGGATTTTAATTGAAAACAGATAAGTAATGTTTTTTAAAATTTTCTTTTTAGACATATTATCTACTGTCTATGAAGATTGTTTTATAGATAATGGCTTATCAAGTCTATAGTTAGCTATTTTACATGTGAAGGGTCAATTTATGTAATGTACAATTAAAAATGTACTCACTAAAACAAAACGATAAATATTCGAGGTAGTAGATATACTCTTTAGCCTGATTTGATCATTTATCGAATGTATACATTTATCGAAACACCACATTGCACCCCATAAATATGTATAATTATTGTCAATTAAAAATTGTTTAAAAATTAAAAATAAATGAATAAAAAAGAATGTTGGCGCTTTCCTCAGTTACTAATTTCACTTCAACTTGACAGTTTCTCTAAATGGTGGGAAAGGAAAGCAAAGACCTGTTTAATTGCATGTTTTGAATGCAAATTTGTGCAGAGCTATCAGCTCAAATAAAGGTTTCAAAATCATTAATTTCACTTAGATTGGATACCTTTCTCTTATTCTACTTTAGGAAAAATTGAAAACAATAAATTTTGAGGATATATTCTTATAGAACCCTCTCCCCCCAAAAGAAATCATTCCTAGGAGATAAATGTCTCTTTAGAGTCTTCAAAATATGTGAAGTAGATATTCATATCTTTTTCTTTAGCGTTAAAATAAAAACTAATTCACAGTAAACATTAACAAACTTGTACACCTGATGGGACTTCCAGAATCAAATTCTCATACGTTTACCAAGACAGAGCTTTTTTACTTGCAAAATAAAGAAATAGATATATGTGTAAGGTAAAGATAAGCATTTTTATTCTGCAATTATTTTTGCACTTATTTTTATCTTTCTGAGTAGATGGTATTTTTTTAATGAAATTGTGGGAGCCAAGGCCCTTAGTCCTCTAGAGATTTGCTGAAAATGACTGGCATGAGGCAGACTGATTAATAGGAGAAAAGGCATACAAATTTATTTAATGTGTATACATGGAAGCCTTCAGAAGGAAGACACAAAGATATAGGGGAAATAGTCCATTTTTATGCTTAAGTTTGACAAAGTACAGACAGTCGTGAGAAATAAGATTAAAGAAAAAGAGTATGATCTAATGCCAACAGACTGAGTGAGGAAACCCAGTAAGGCCTGTCTGTCCAGATTCATCTTGGCCTCTCTTAGCATGCATGCATTCCTTCTGGGTGGGGACAGAGCTCTCTTTGGCGTGAGGGTATTAGGAACTACAGTCAAACAAGGTAGGTCAGATAATTTCTTTATGCACAGTTATTTTTTTTGTTGTTTTTTTTTTGAGACAGAGTCTCACTCTGTTGCCCGGGCTAGAGTGAGTGCCATGGCATCAGCCCAGCTCACAGCAACCTCAAACTCGTGGGCTCAAGCAATCCTACTGCCTCAGCCTCCCGGGTAGCTAGGACTACAGACATGTGCCACCATGCCCAGCTAATTTTTTCTATATATATGTTTTTAGCTGTCCGTATAATTTCTTTTCTATTTTTAGTAGAGACGGGGTCTCACTCTTGCTCAGGCTGGTCTCGAACTCCTGAGCTCAAACAATCCGCCTGCCTCGGCCTCCCAGAGTGCTAGGATTACAGGCGTGAGCCGCTGCACCCGGCCTATGCACAGTTTTTACACAGAATAATTTTAGATTTTTATAGCTGGCTTTCAGAAAAAGGATTTCTGGTTTCTACGACTGCCTTGGGGAAGAGGGATTCTAGTTTCTATGGCTAGCCTTGGGGAAGAAGGGGACTGAGAGACAGGAAGACAGGAAAAGGTTGAAGAAAAACTTTTGCTTCTGAGGCCTTCATTTGAGGGTACTAAGCCCCCTCAAAAAGCAAATGGTAAGGAACCAGCAATAACACAGTTTCCTATTGCATTCCATCTCCTCAACAATGTCCCCCATCTTTAACGTTTTACTTTCATCTCCCACCTTCTCCTACCAGAAATTGGACTAGAAATGATTATACTCCAAGGCTGCATCCTGGTGGGCAGGAGTACTCACCCAAGCAACTACCTAAAATGATTAACCTGAGATGAAATTACCCAAAAAAACTCCCACAGCCAAAGGAGTCCCTATCCCCAGTTGGTAATGTGTTTTTTGCTTTTTATTCACTTTGCAAGGTCTCCAAAACCCATCACTTGGGGTTTTGAAAATTGATAGCAAATGACTGCTTCAGTTGCCCCAGAAGTGAAGGTGAAAAGTGGGAAGATATTAATATTATGGTCATTAGGTAGAATTTTTGCTTTTTTAAAGTTATAGAGACTTCCTTCTCCATCTTTTTATAGTTTAATCTAAATGTTTTGTTTTAAAGAATATGCATGGATTTCACTCTCTACACTGGAAACTGAAAGGGTGAAAAGTCCTCAAAGACTGTGTTCCCTCTTCCTGTGGTTCTTTCTTCTTGAACATTAAAACAGAAGAAGGGACGTCTTCTTAAATTTCCAGGCATATCTCAGAGAATACCTGGGGGCTCCTCAGAAAAGAAACCCAAAATACACATAAAGTTATTTTAAAAACTTGGTCTATTGTTCTTTTGTTTTATAAGGCATGAAACAAGAAAAGTGGAGTGAAAAGGGTAAGCTTTACTTTCCTAAAAATTAGCCTTTTGAACTTGAGATACTTGGCTGCACAAAATGAGAATGTGTTCTCTCCTGTATTAGAATAGCTCATCTCCTTTTCTGCACAGATATATTTCTATTCACTTGACATCATCCTCTTCTTCTTAGACATTTTTCTTATGCAGTCAGCTATTTTAATTACAATCTAAACAGAAATATAAAAAAGAAGGAATTTTCAGAGGAATCTGTCAATGTATGGGTGTCTAAGACCTGCAGAGAATCATTCTATGTTCTTACTTTTGACTTTGAAATAATAATGTGAAAACCTACAAAAACTAAACTTTTAAAACTACTTATTTTCATTTGGAATTGCTCAACAATTAAAAATTCAGTATAACTTATCTAAAATATTTATGCTAAACCTTACTTAATTATACATATCACATAAACTCAGATTTCTTTGTGGTGGGGAAAGAAGGCCATAGTACTTTAACAATTAGATAAGTTGTGCAGTGGTCCATGTATCTTGTAGGTGTGAAAGTTCTTTTTCTACAGTGGCTTTGGAAACCAATGCTAAGGACTAGATATGGTACAAGGTTACTAGTCTTTGACTAGACATTCAAACTTGCAATGTTAGAGAATTGCATACTCCTCCACACTGAAAACAGTTATCATTAAGCTAGAAAAGGTTAACATTTTTATATATAGTGAACTCTGAAATATTAGTCCTAGGTATGATTAGTGCACAGGCTAGTTCTATCTCTGCCCATGTTTGAATATTTTTATAAACACAAACACACACACACACACACACACACACACACAGGGAGTCTCCAGCTTACAGACAAGATACATTCCCGAGAACATCTTTAGGTCAGATTTATATATAACTCTGATTCCTGAAGAACAGTGCATATATGGTGGTAATAATAAATAACAACATTAACACCATAATGGCATAATGGTTCTTATGTGGTAATAAAAATACAGTATGCTATTGTAATAATAATAATATCCCTGCACTGTAATAGTAAGTTAAAAATAAAAAAATAAATTATGGAAATTATTGTTTTTTTCTTTTAATTCAAGCAAACAGATCATAAAAACAAACTCATGCAAAGAGTTTAGATAAGAGATAGAATAAATTTCATAACAGAATGTTAAAGGTTAACACTCACCTAATTTTGCATCAATGTTAGGCTAATAGGAATATTATGCTTATTTTGATCTTCTCAGCAAATCAATAATAGACTTTCCATTTCAATAATTAATCTACTACACTGATTAGTAATAATGATGCTTTTCTTGGAGGACTGCCTTTCACATGTTCCATTATTCTCACTTTATCCTTTACAATTGTTCCAATAGTCGGGCTAGTGAAGCCTAATGCTTTCCCAGTGAATAATGGTGTCTGGCCTTTCTCTGAATGCTTAATTATTTCTACTTTCAATTTCACTGTAATCACCTTTCTCTTTGCTGCAGGCTCACTTGGACTTGCAGTGGAGTTTTGCTTTGGAAGCATGGTCATAAGGGGAAACAGACTCACAAAATCGAATAGAAAAGTTAAGATGACAGTGAGGCTGTGCATAGGCGACCATATAAACAATGAGACTAGCAGGTAGCCTAAAGATACTGCTCCAACGAGCCGCTCAAGCCATGCCAGTTTGTTTACATGCACTGAAGAAACTAGTTCCTGAATTATGAATTTAATTATTTAATTATAAATTAACCTTATGACACAGGAAAGGAGCTCCTAATGCTGGAAGTGACTTGATGTCCAAGTATGTCCTTGGCTTCGCATAAGAAAGAATTCCGGAGTGAACCCACAGTGTAAAGTGAAAGTGAGTTTTATTCAAGAACTTATCTGCTCCACAGACAGGATAGAGGCTAGTTCTCCCCAGGGAGAGGGATGGGCCCCAGGGTTCCGTTAGCCCCTCTATTTAAGCAACGGCTTCATTATAGGCTAAACAAGGGGAGGAACAGTCATGATATTTCTTGGAAAGGGGTGGTGTTTTCCTGGAAGTAGGGTGATGCCCTGATTCTGGCTAAATATGGTCAAACAGGAAGTGTCATGGTGTCAGCTGCATGATGGGATGGGAGGTTTTCCTTAGAAACTTTTATGGTAATTTTATGGTAATGAGGGTATAATTAGGCCGTAAGGTCAAGAAGTGGTCGACTTCTCCACCATGTTGGTTCTCACTGGTTGGAACTTGTCCTGCCCTCATCTGGTTTTGATCAGAGTAGTTCTAAACCTTGTTTTGAGACTTCCTGACTCAGTTAATCACTGCCTGCACAACTAAGCAATGCCTGAAGCAGCACCTGAAGCAGTGCCTGCCAGTTTCCTGTCTCACTTACGGGGAACATTGAGAGCCCATTCACAAGTACTGAACACCGTAAATCGAGTCATCAGTGTGTAACCCAAGGACTGCCTGTGTATGTGTAAATTAGGCAAACCTAATGTGTTGCTCGTAGATGTAACAAGTGTGTATCTGATTCTGGATATATAGTTTGTATGTATGCAAATTGAGCAGCACATTTAGATGAGATACCGAGTTCTTTCCTGGACATAGGCAGCTCTTCTGTATTGCTAGCAATAAAGTGTTGTGGCCAGATGGGGCTTTATTTAGAGAGATAAGTCAGGCATACAAACTCTATAGAATGGATTCAGATTTAGCTTTACTGCCTGTGCTGAAAAGGCAGGAAGGTTATAGAGTAACTTACGTTATATACAGTTGAGTACTTACTTAGCTCAGAACAGCATCTCACAGGGTTTTCTGCGGAACGCTAGGTGTATAAGTTAAGAGAATGGTTATTTTAAAAATTGTTCTTTGGTCAAGTATGCTTGAAAAAGCTAGGATAAACAAAGCTAAACACTTCTCTTCACTGCAAGATTGTTCAAAACCCTTGCTTTGTGGATTGTGACTCCCTGTGGGTGAGAGATATCGTAGGCTCCGTTTTCCGAACTTATTTAGTTATAACATTGTTTTTTCAAAGAAATCTTTCAGTGCTAGTAAAAAAGGAATGTTTGAAATCAGTGACAGAGGAAACAGTGGAAAGGATTTCTCTTAATTTTTTTTAATTAATGCAGTATTGCCATAAGTTTAATGTTAATTTTTCTTTTGTTTTGTGTTGGAGGTCTATTAACTGACTGAAAGAATAAGTTAAAAGAGAACAAAAGATGATTTAAATAACCATAAAGCAATGTATGACTATTGTCTCTAATAAGCATACTGATTCACCTTATTATTCATTGCTTTTTAAAATTATTACTATTAGATTTCATAAATACAAGAAAAATATATGTCTAAATATATGGGTTGGCAATTCAAGGACTGCATGGTGCAACTTTTTCAAATACATAATACTAGATGATGTATATTTTTGCATTGTAAACTCTTTGCATCTGGCATAATGGTATGATTTTTAGTGATTCCTAAAACATTTGATTTACTTTGTAGGTATTTTCTTACTGAATTATGAACACTGTATTATAAGAATTTTAATGAAATGAAAGCACATTAAAATCATAATCCATGGTAATTCAGTGCAAATCACAATTACTTTGACAATTGATTTCTATTACTGAAAACTTGGCAGTCTATTCCTTACAAGCAGTTTTGCTCCAAGTTCTTAATGGAAACACTGGGCCCCCCGGAGCTGCAAGATCAAGGAAACACATCTCTCATACTTTTAAGTGATAAGAGTGTTGGGATCTCAAATTTCAACTCACTCACTCCTAATAGAAATAAGAGAACTGAAAGCCCATAGCACTTAATTTAAAATGCATATCATCTAATCCTAGAAACAAAGTTTGAACACTGCAAAGCATGCTAGATAATTAAAAAAATATAGATACAAGCCATTATGTCCACCAATAAGAGATTTTTATTTAATGCCAATCTTGAAAGAGCACAGATTTCAACTAGCACCATTTGCACACACACACACACACACACACACATACACACACACATACACACACACATACACACACACACATACACACACACACACACACACACATACACACACATACACACACACACACATACACACACACACACACACACACACACACAGAATTCTGATTTCTTTGGTCTAAAAACTAAAGCTAATATACACCTGGGCAGCTTTAAGCACCATGGGCCATACATTATGTAAAAGAAGACACAAAAAAAAGCAGATTAAATAGAAGGAGATGATATAACAAACACATGGATCCCTAGGAGATATACTTTGAACAGCTACCTGTGATTTTAAGAATTCAAGTACAACCCTCATTTTATATTTGGTTAGTATTGTTTATTGACTGTTTTCTTTTCTGAGTCTGCTATTACTACCATTGAAACATGAGGTTTATACTGTATCAAACAATTGAGAAAAATATTTTTAGATTATTCAAGAAATGCAGTGAGTCTCTCAGACGTATAAATTCTTTACTTTAGTGTGATTGTGTATAATTAAAAAATGAACACATGAAATAATTTGTGTACCATCACAAATGCAAATACTTAATACTCTACTAGGATATTGATAGAAATTTATTTAAAGGTAAACTAATATTAAAATATAGAAAGATATGGAGAATTTTCCCCCACCTTCTCTTAGTCTAAAGAACTTAATGTTGCTTATGTTAAATGATGGAAGTAATTTGCAGTCAGAAAGCATTTTTATTAAAATACATAATTAATTTATTTGCTCAAGGCAGAAAACTGCTGAATGCATTACACTCTACAAAGGTGGTTCCTCCGAAAAACCAACAATTACGAAGCTATTTAATTTTTCTCTTATCTATTTCCATGACTATTACTTAAAGACATTTTCATTTTGCAAAATCTGTGGAAGTTATTGTAACATATTTTTCTCAGGGAATACACATTGACTTTCAAACTCTACCTGGGTGAATTAGTAACCAATTTCTATTTTTAATTTAATGCATATTATAATTCAAAATTTAGTAAGTACTAGTCCATAGTGTATTTCATTTTTATTATTTAAATAATTTAATTCAGATGAATTTAGTTTTTGAAATGTTTTCTTGATGTTAAGTATTATATTTTGAATAATAATGTTGCATTCCCAGTCAAATGGAAAAAATATAATAAATGCTTACAGTACCTTCTATCTTGTGTCACAAATTGATTCATACATACATTTTAAAATGGTAATATTTAATATTAAGTAATAGAAGTTGTAACATTTCTAAATCATCTCTATCTAAGCCTTCAACTCAACCATTTTAGTAAATAGCCATAAAACCTGCACAGAGTAGACACCATATTCATGTGTGATTCCAGATAATTCCAAGCCACTTATAATTATTACATGGGAGTAAAAATGAAAAATAGAGATAACATTTAAAAACCTGTGTCCTTGGTTGGGAGAGTTAATACAATGACTAGAATTCATGTTAATGTGTTAAAGATTGATGTAATATCCATTGATGAGAACGGAAGATAGAGTAAGAGTTTTGTGTTTCTGTGTGTCAAGGAGCATCTCTGTGAAGGGCATGTACTCGTGAATTGGAACCAGCATGCACTGACTTGTGAAAGCTGATTTTATCATTTCTTACCAACTCTACATTTGTCATTTGAAATTGGCCATTGTAGGAGTATTTACAGCACAGGAATTTGCAAAAGGTATATATAACTCAGTGACTTTTCTTTCTTTATTCTGTAGAGTCAATTGACCAGCAACACCTCTGATTCAGGAGTTGAGGAGTGGCAATAAAAACAGAAGAGAAAGACACAATGAAGGCCTGAAACAGGCAGATGCTCAGTGAGTACCCATTAACTAATTGAATCCCATGTTAATTTTTATGATCAATAGGGTCATGTTCTAGAGATATTGAACTTACAAAAAGTTTTAGCCACCATTATAAAATATGCCAAATTTTCCAATCTCTGAATTTTAAACTAATAATGTCTACTAATAAGTGATATAAATTGTGACATTTCTAAATCATCCAAATTTGAATTCTCCAATAGGTGCAGTATAAATTCACATGGCATTTATGTATCCATTAAAATAGGAGAAAGGAAAGCATCTTACCCCTCACTTATCACCAGAAACAACCAAGTACACATGACTGAATACAGTGTTGGGAAAAATATGTTTTGTGTGTTCAGAAGAACTTTCTTTCTACCTATCTATTATAGCTATTATTAATTGAGGGAAGTGGAAAAATAGTAAAACATTTCTGGAAGGGTAACAACAAAGACACTGGAGGATAAAAATGAAGAAGTCTTCTTAGTGCCAGTCCCATAAAAAGAAAAAAAAAAAAAAAACGAAAAGAATCAAGTAAAGTTATAACTGCCAGAATATATGATCTCTGTTTATGATATGGTAAATTTAACAGTTCACTTTGAGAGGTTTTTTTTCCCTCAACTATGTAATATGCAATAGATTCTTTTAGATAATTAGACAGTTTATAATAAAATATACAGCAAATATTTTCTCAGTGGTTTCTCTGTGTCAAATACTCTACTGAGTACTATAAATACAAAGATAAAATGAACACAGTTTATGACAAATGTATGTTTTTAACTTATTTGAAGTTCAGGGTCTAATGGGAAGAGATATGCATGTGAAGAGACAACCATACCATAGTGTATGAAGTACTGGAGAAGAAATATATTTAAGGAACTCTGGGATATTTTCTTGAGGCAACATTGAAGTTAGGTCTCAAAGAATGAATAGGAAATCACCGGATGTGAAAGTGAAAGAACAGTCCCGGTAGATGCAGTGGCACGGAGCAAGTCATGGCAGGGTAAGAGTATGTGCCATGGCTGTTGAGCTCTAAGACATTTGATTGATGTGTCTGAGGAAAAAGATGAAACAGAACTGAGGGACATTTTTGATATATATTATTCAGATGCCACCTTCAGAAGGTTTTAAGTGGGAGAAGATGTGCAGTAAGGACTGATACAGTTTTGTGTTTTTAAGAATTATGGCTTAAATAGTTCAGGCAAGTAAGGAAGAAGGATAGTGATGTACTCATTTGACATTTTGGGGATAGACATGAGTCTTGACTATCAGTTGCTTTTAGGAATTGAGGTCCTGAAGTCATCAAAAATGTGTGGGTGACTGAGCAATGGATGGATTGATACAAAAAGGAACTGATGAGGTTGGGCAGGTTTGTTTCGATAAACCTCATAGCAGTATAGTATTGGGCTTGTGAATATGGTTAAAGTAGCAAGACTTCTTGGATTAGGATTGAGTATCCATTACATATATGACTTTATAATTTAAAGATCTCTGCGAATTTTGGCAATTTAAACCCTCAAATCTATCAGATTCTTCACATGGCTCCAGTATAAGAATGAGTGATAATAATGCCAATTCTTACATGGTTATTGCAAGGGTTAAAAAAGAGTATATACACATACACTTCTTTGACAAGGCCTGACATTTTTTGTTGGTTACTATTGTTATTTAGTTGTCAATAGAGTGTTAAATGCCAGACAGTAGACATTTGACTTTAATATCACAATTTAAACTTTATTAGTAGTTTTTCTTTAAGGCCTATGAAAATGTCTCTCGAAGTGTTAAACCTCAGCAGTTTGAAAAAAGAACTTTGTTAGTAATATTCCAGTTAAGTTTCAACTTTTGCAAATTTCTTTACCTAAATATAGTAATGGAATTAAGAAATGCATATTTTGTGCTTTATAATCAGCCTTATCCAGCTCCTAAACAAAAACCTTGCTTTTATTTTTTTTAACTATGATTTTACTTCATTTCTTGGAGGAATGTCACCTCAATTAAGAGCATTCTTAGTCATTTTACTTTCATCACCAATAATGTGGTATTCTGCATAATGGTTTCTTCTATTATATGTTGCTGAGTCATAAGAATTGCATTTCAACTTCAGGTTAATCATAAACATAGAATTCTAGTGCCTGATTTTATCTAATAATTTATTCTTATATTTCCTTTCTTTAGTATACACATGATTCAAATTAAAGTCTATTTTTCCACCTCTCTACATTTTAAAAAAAATTAAAAGTAAGGATGTGCTATTTATTCTGTAAATTTGAGTTAAATGAAATCTATGCATCTGTAGGAATACACAAAAAGAAAATCAGAGAAATAGATAAAAGGAGAAAAATGGCAAAGTTCTTCTTTATACCAGAATGCAACCAAATATAGTATATATATAGAAAAAATGATGGAATTATAAAACCACAAATGATAACTCCCAATATAGTATTTGATTCAGACAAAGATCATTAATAGATGAGAAAACCATCAATTAAAAGGTTAAGAAAATGAAATCAATATCACAAACAGATATCTGTACTCTGATGTTAACTGCATCATATTTACAATAACCAAGATATAGAAATAAATTGTGTGCCCAATGATAGATGAATGGATAAAGATAATGTAAGGTAGATATAGATAGAGATGACATATATAATATATATGTGGTATTATATATGTACATGAAATATTATTCAGCCTTTAAAAAGAAGGAAATCTTCCCATATGCAACAACATGGAAGAAAATTATGCTAAGGGAAATAAGCCAAACACAGAAAAGCAAATATTGCATGATATTACTTAGATGTGGAATAAAAATGAAGTTTAACACTCATACAGCTGTGGCAAGGGTCTGGGGGGAAAAAAAGGTTAACTCATAGAAGCAGAGAGTAGAGTAGTGGTTACCAGGGACCAGGAGGTGGGGAGAAATGAGAGATGTTGGTCAGAGAATAAAAATTTCCAGGTATAAGATGAATAAGTTCTGGAGAGCCGTTGCACAGCATGGTGACCATAGTTAATAATAATGTACTGTGTACTTGAAATACTTGAAATTTTCTAAGAGACTAAATCTTTACTGTTTTCATCGTACACACACGCACACAGTAGCTATGTGAGGTGATGGAGATATCTTTAGCTTTATTGGGGTAATCATTTCATAATGTATACATACATTGAATTATCACATTCAATATATGTACTTTAAAATTTTATTTGTCAAACATATCTCAATCAAGCTGGAAAAAAGGTTATTGGCTTTCAAATTATCATCTAATGCATTTATTTTTAATTACAAAGAACAAAGTTTGCTTTACAATAGAGAGACGTGGCAGACATTATTTTAACAAGAAGTCTATTTTGCATCGTTGGTAATGGTATAAACCAATTTTCTATGCCTCCTGATGTGATACAATGAAATATACACATTAATTATGAAGTATTCTTATAGATCTTTTAACATGAATCTAATTATAAAGAAATAACTGGGTAAATATAAAATGTGATACATGAAAGATAACTACCTTTAACTTTTCTAGGATGTTTATGTCATGGAAAACTTAAAAAAATGGAAAAACTAAACAGAGACAAACTCTATAGGGAGTAAAGTGCTCTAGATTAAAGTAGACCAAAAAACTATAATGCTATCCCTCAGTTTTATTATGTATCAAAGGATATGCCACATGAGGTAACCATATCATTAAATGAGCCAATATAAGTGAGAGGCTTAGCATGGAGCTTGAAAACATTAAGCATTTTATAAGTACCAACAATTATCATCTGATGATTTCATCTTTTAATTTTGAAAAACTAAATTTTAAAAATTCTAGAAAAAAGCGTAAAACAATACCATATGACATTTATGTGGGAAAACATTTCTTTAATACACATGAAATATTCCATAAAAGAAAATTCTGATGAATTTTACATAATTACATAATTTTACAGTTAAACAAAGTAAGTTTATCAAGAGCTACTACCTGGTAAATAATAACAATAACAATTACTACTGTCACTGCAAGCTCTCAATTCAGAGAATATATTTCCTATACATAAGTACCAAATCACACACATTTACCCACACATATACATATGTATGTATATTAATTAAAAAAAGAATGGGCATAATATATGATCAAGAATTTCACATATAATGAAACAAAATGTCTAATAAATATATGAAAAGGTGTTCTACATCATTTATAACCAGAGAAATACAAGTTAGGACTGCAATAGGATACTAACTCACAATTTCTTGGGTGACTAAAAATTAAGAAATATAAGGATACTTGTTGTTAGCAATGATTTGGATCAATTACTACCTTTACACACTGTTTTCAGAATGTAAGTAGTACAAATTTGGAAAACATGTAGCAATATTTTGTGAAGGCAAATTTAACTCATGATGAAATAATATTTCTCCTAGATATATGAGGTAGAGAAATCTTTGTACATAGCATTAGAAGATACTTGCAATATTGTTTGTAGCATCAGTGTTTGAAATGACATACACACACACACAAAAAAAAAAAAAAACCCACAAATATATATCAGGAGGAGACCAAATAAAATAATTGCTTTTTGATTACCCATCACTCACTCGCCGGCACACACAGAAAATATACAACAGGAAAAATTTTTTAAAAATTCTACATATGTCAGCATATGTTAATTTTTGAAAGATAATTTTTAATAAAAAGACACAAGTCACAGAAGACTACATAAATTGTGGTAAAAACTTTAATGAATGATATGTGGTTTTCACATACAAATGTGGAAAATAATTTTTTAAAAAATTTAGAGTAACAATATACAAAACATTTCTGCTTGAAGTTATCTCTTCCCTGGGAGTCAGGGATGCAGGTGGAAGTTAGGAGCATGGAAAAGGGAGAAAGATACTACTGTGTTCAATGTTTTAAAATTTGGGTTGCTTTTACTCTTGCCAAGTCACCAGAAAACCCATTGGTGAAAAAAAATCTAGGCTTATTGGCTTTAGAGCAACAAGCAAAGATACTACTGGGATAGAATCTAAATAGTGTCACAGAAGATGAAAAAGGAAATGATGTATTTATGGTTTTATGACCTCAGTTAGGTTACTTGCAAGACAAGGAAGTGATTGAGATTGAGCAAAATTTTTGGTGCAGTTATTTTGTATTGGTAGATCCAGTGAGATGAAGATCTTGAAGCAAGACTTAATAAGTAAGATTAATAAGCAATTTAATCTGTTGCTTTGATTCATTTCTATCTTCCAGAGCAGATATTTCCTGCAACAAACAAGTTACATTACAGTTGGGTGTTCTTAGTATTGTTTAACATGAGAAGAAGAAAGCATGGCTCCTCTCAGTATTGTTTAATATATGCACAGAAATGTATGCCTATTATTGTTTAACACATGGACAAGGACAAGGGATTATGTTGTCAGTTCTCAAAAGTTATTGATAGTATTCAAATTCTTAAGTTGGATGGTTCATTCATAAGTATTTATCGTTATAACATCTTAACTTGCACATATGTCACATTTATGTTTTATTATCCCTACTTAAAACCAATTTAACATTTTAAGGTCTGCATGTTTTAATATATCATATAGGAGAGCTGTCCGGAAAGTATCCAGCCATCTAACCATTCTCATTATATTAACAACAGCTGGATGCTTTCTGGACAGTCCTTGTATATTTTTATAGTATAAAATTTTATATCAATGACTCTTTGCCTGGCACCGTTCTGAGTACTTTGTATGCATATTATATACTCTCATTTAATCTCCAAAATTATTTTATGCATTAGAGAGTATTTTTATTTCCATATTAAGGAAGAGTAAATTGTGTCACACAGAGGTTTAGTGAACTGTCTCAAACCATTGGTAATTAATAGTTTGGTAACAAACAGCTTGGTAATTCTTAATAATTCAATAGTTTGACTCCAGAGCCCCCTTCTTGATGATTAAGCTAGTAATTAAATTCAATGTCAAATATAACTTTTAAAAGTAGCTCAAGTGTCCCTCCTCCATATTTACTCCATCTCTAAAATGCCACTGAGGAAGAATCCTGGCATATGTCCAAGGCAAGAATACAAGAGGACCATATTACAAGAGCTTAAACTTTTAGGAGGAAAGATATTAAAGCTGCTACAGTGAAACAATTTTTATTCCATCCCATTAGCTTTCATTTCCTTCAGTTTCCACACTTTCTTCATTATTTATCAACTTTTTTTCCCACAAATAAGTATATTTGCTACTCATTCCCCAGACACTGAGGTTGTATATTTGAGCAAGATACACATGATGCCTGCCCCATATAGTTTATAGAACTTACTGGTTATATAGGAATATAAGGACTAAAACTTTGATTTCTGCTGTGCTGCTATGATAAGAAAAGGATAGTAAATCTATAACAGGATTACCCAAGAGTATGTGAGGACATTTTAGTGAAAGTTTCTACAAGGCACTAGCATCCATGATGAGAGCTGAGTGAAAGGTGAACAGCAGAAGAAAACTCCACCATAGAAGCAGCATGTGTATGGTGTAGACTTGAGTACACTGACAGAAAAAAAAAAAAAAACCTGATGGTGAAATAAGAAGCTGAGACAAAGGCCATTAAGAAAGGATTGGGTGGTATCAAAAGAGGAAGCAGTAGGGCTAGGTAGGAGGTTGCAAAATACTCTAAATGAGAGTATAATCCCCTGCATAGCGGTAGTGTCAATAGGGGTAAGATACTTAGGAGGTAGATTTGGTGGGACTTGATTTTGATTAGTTAGGACGTGGTAGCAAGAGAGAGTTTCTGAAGGAAAGATGTCCAGAATGAAAATTAATATGTAGGCCCAGATATAGGACCACAAAGGCCTTCTGGTCAAGGCCAGCTTACCATGACATGGGTTCCACATCAGGGTTTGAAATTGAGGCTTTAGGCCCACAAGTGATGTACATTTGCCAGTTATTTCATGCTCCACTTTCCCTGGTGACCCTCAAACAGTAATAGATGTCTGTCCAAATGATTCAGAGATCCAGAATCCTGAGTTATCCCTCTTCTTTTCTTCAAAATAAACAAAACAAAACAACAGCCCTCACAAAATCATTTTAAAGTCCGAAAGCTCTTAGAAGAGTGTAGATAAATGACTAATTACAACTGTTTGACTCTTAGTCTAGAATCATATCCCTGAAATAAAATAAATTCTGAAGAGTGAAAAGAATAAATAATTTGGACCATTGTTGAACACCCAAAGGATTTTGTGTTGTAAAATAAAGCACTTATTTCTCTGGGAAATAAACATTCCCTCCCCCTATCCCACCCTGTTTTTTGATAGCATTTCAGAAGGCCTGGAATGGTTAAGAGAAGCTGGTTGTGAAGGGGAAACCCTTCTTATTGTCTCCATGCACATGAATAGTAGCACCGGCCTGGTCAATGCAAATGCGTAAAGCTGACTTGATTCTTCTCTTCTCGTTTCTAATGTGTAAACTTTCCTTCTGAGATGAAAAGGTTTACACAGAAACTCAGCTAAGGATACTTGGATGAAGCACATCTTTTAGGAGTAAGTGGGGGGTCCCAGCGAATATTTTTCCCATGATTCTGTGTTAAGACAATATTTTAAATACATTTTTACACAAGAGAACAATTATTATGATTGCTAACATTGGACATGTGCTCATAAACAAATGGCTATAAATTATAATCTTGAACAATTGCTCTATTGTAACTACAATATACCTCTTATAACTATACTTATTATATTTTTATTTATGATGTATAAATATAACTATAATGTATACTTATTCCAGTATATTTGACATGGGCTAAAGGGTTGTATGGGAATCATATGACTGATAAAAAATGTCCTGGTTATATTTCTTCTCACAATATTTAACTTCTATCTCTAATCAATGAATAAGATAAAAGCAAATAGTTCAGAATACATTTTTAACTCCATTTTCTTAAACCAAAAAAGGAGACATTTCTCAGTTTTCAATGCAGATGTTTTAGTCTTTCCCCTACATCTTTTCATTTCAATAACCATTATGGCATTTTCATCACTGTTTAAAGGCTCAATACGTAATACTAAAATCTTATCCCAATGGAAAAAATTTTTGCTGTTTTTGGTGTTTGTTCAGTTTTGTTTTGTTTTTAATCTTGAAATCCCTAGGGCTGCATATCCAAGCCCACTGTTGCATTTTCTGGTGCTATGATGACAAATTAAAAAAAAACTACAATTTACTCATAACAGCAAATTTTAAAAATGCATGCTAAGAATTATAAGTTCTATTAGGCTGTGTCCCACTTGCAGGGTGACATTTATGTGTATCCTTACATGGTGTTATTGCTTGGGAGACACTAGGGATTGCTTTAGCGTCAGCAGTAGTGACTCAGCCACTAAAACCAGCACCAGAGAAGCATTAATGTAACTTTTAGAACTGCCTTTCCAGATTTTGAATTTTGACCTTGAAAAGTAGCATACACTTTTACTTCTTTGAAATATGTGCGTGTGTGTGTGTGTGTGTAATATTTAAGCAAATAGACTAAAATTTTATAAATTTCTTTGTAAAAATGCGTCATAGATGGTTTTAAATTTAGATAATCATTAAATTTGTTATTGTTCGAGCTTGCTTTCTTCCTAAATGTTCCCTTGAACTAAGTGTTCCAAATTAGTGAGGCTGAAGCTCTACAAGGAATAGAAAGCATGACATTTGAGAAAGACTGTGTTTTGGTCTCATATCCACTGACAGCATGATGAGACATTAATGGGCCAAATAAACTTACCATTTACAGGTGAGTAAGCCTAAATAGTAAGTTATTTGCACAGCTGTCACTTTGTGCCCCCAAATACGCCCATTGTCACAAGTAACTTACATGTTTAGAAAGTTCAACCTCTTCAGAGTGGGAGCTTGAAATTTCAATCAGCAGAGAGTGAGGCATTTAAATAACAAGGACTTTTCAACCAAAACCTGATGATGTATTTCTATGTGGCAGGGAAAGAAACAAATAGATGACTGATTTCCAGGACTCCTGGAGAGCTCTAGTGGACTGACTGACTTGTCACAGCTCATGTAATTCTCCCAAAGATTGGCCCCTGTCAGTGCATACCAACGTAATCAAACTAGTCTGATCATGAGGCTAATCTACAATTGCTTGTGGTTAAAAATATGGATACTCTGGCTATTATTAAAAAAAAAAAAGATAAGTGTTGGTGAGAATGTGGAGAAAAGGGAAAGCTTGCACACTGTGGAAATATGAATTAGTATGGTCATTATGAAAAAAGTCTGAAGGTTTTTAAAAAATTAAAGATAGAGAAAACTCCTGTTCATATCTTTCGCCCACTATTTAATTTTTTTTTCTGCTGATTTGTTTGAGTTCTTTGGATTCTGGGTATCATTGTGGATATGATAACTATACTCAGAGAGAATGCTGCCTGTACACAACAGCCACAGCAATTGTTTTTCTCTTTACACCTACATAAATACAACAGAGCTTTAATATTCCTTTCCCATAGCTTATTTTGAGTCATTTTTCTAAACCATTATGTTCAAGGCAATCATTTAATTTCGTAATCTCTTAGTCAGAAGGGGTGCACTACAGACTCTTATAAAAATATGAAAAAGCTTTGAATCTTTTCTCTAAACCAAAGACAAATACACACAAAAAACAGAGGAACATATAAATAGTGCTTAACAAAGACAAATACACACAAAAAACAGAGGAACATATAAATAGTGCTGAACTATGTTTTCACAAAGTTCCAGGCTCTTAGAAGATAACTCATAAACCACAGATATCTTAGATCTAAGCTCAATAATCTTTGATTAAGGATGGAAACCTAAACAATAATAATAATGTATATGCTTGGCAGAATTCAAGAAAACAGAAGGTAACATTTACAGCAATAATAAATGATTAATATATCACATATTAATAGTTTTAGATGTATCAGTTGTTTTCAATTAGATCCATTTCCCTATTTCCCCAAATAACAGGCTATTCTTTCTACATATTATTTGCAAATAAATCATTTTTCTTTGCCTTCCAGAAAGACAACCTAGTTTATACCAAAAAATTTCTCCCATAGTCATCTGCCTTTACAAATTGTGTGCTGATTTCTACAATTCCCTTTAACAGAAAAAAGCTGCATTTTTTTCATTTCGCTACATGTTCCCTGACTTGAACAATTTCAACAACCATTTCTTCAGTCAGCTTTAACTTTAATCAGTTTTGACATTCTGACTGCCCTGTTCTTGGGAAGGTTGATTACTTCATACTCTTTGACCTAGAAGTGATATCTTGCTATATTTTTATACATCTTGTATCCCAGATTTTCTAATTTTTTTTCCTGGTGCTATCTTTATTGTTTTGAGCATTTCCATAAGTAAATAGATTGGAAAAACTGTTATTCTTCAGACCACATCAATGAACCATAGATTATAACTCTTATATTTGGCAAAAGTTGAGTACACTTAATATGTTTAGTAATTTGAGTAATCATCTTATTTCAGTGAAATACAAAATTGTTTATGAAAGTGTTATATATGTATGTGTGTGTATAAATTTGTATTATTTCATATTGGTGCTATGACAAATTATTACAAACTTAGAGGCTTCAAATAATGCAAATTTATTATCTTACAGTTCCCTAGGTCTAACACAAGTCTCGATAAAAAACAAAGTGTGCACAGGGCTGCATTCTTTTCCTGAGGCTCTAGGAGAAAAATCTTTGTTCTTACTTTTTCTAGCCTCTAGAAGCCAAGTGTATCCCTTGATTCATGATCTTTTGTCTCTCTCTCTTTAAAGTCAGAAATGTTGCATATCTCTAACACTTCAGTATTGCGTCTTCCTCTGACCAAAATGGGGAAAGTTTCTTCAATTTAAAGACCTGAGTTTAGATCCGATCTGCATAGATACTCCCAGATAACCTTCCAATCTCAATGTCCTTCACCTTAATCACACCTGCTGAATAATTTTGCTGAATATATTTATAGGTTTCATGCATTAGACTGGATATTTTGGGGAATCATTAATCTACTTTCCACGATAAAATATATTGTGATATATGACATATATAAATACATGTGTATATATATTACATTATACATAAGTGTATATTACGATATGCATTGTGTTATGTAATATACACATATATATTACATTTTAAAAATACATAATATAAAACATACATAAATCTATATATACAGTTTATGTGATAATAATAAAATGAAAACACACATACTTACTAGCTAGGCTTTAAAAAGAATAGAATCAATAGCTTAGAAGCCTCCCTGCTCTGGTATGCCCCATTACAAATAAACACCCCTCCCTCTTCTCTACTCCTCCCAGAGAACATTTATACAGGATTTTGTGTTAATTGCTCTGATAGACGTTAATTGTACTCACCAATTCTTTGTATATTTTTCCTTCCTGGGCATATGGGAGAAAAAATTTCCCAGTCCCTTCCCTAACCCAACAGGTTTGCAGGACTAAATGTTACTGAAAAATGAAATATCATGTGGTATTTCTTACTTCTGTATGCAGCAATGTAAAATTTGGTGTGGTACTCAATTCTCTTTGCCATTCTGCTACCAAAAATAAATGTTAAGACCCAAGAACAATGCAGCCACATAGAGGATGCCCTCGTTTGTATTGAACTTTCAATGGGCAAAAACCTATTTTATATTCTGTAAAGAGGCTGAGAGGTTTTTTTTGGCCAGTGAAGCATAGCCTCACCTATCTAATGTAATTATTACCTAATATTCTCCCAACTGTGCAATAATTCCTAAACAATAAGTTTATTTAGTTTCTCTGTCTTTCAAATTCATAAATTATATATTTTTCATGATTTGCATTTTTTACTCATTATAATGCATGTGAGAGTTTTCCATGTAAAGATGTGCAGTTTTTTTCATTAATTTTCACTTAAGTATAATATTTAATCATATTAATTTATCACATTTTAAATTTTCCATTTTGTAATTAATGGATGTTTGAATTATACTAAACATTTTGTTGGTATTGATGGTTTTACATAAACATTCTTGTAAATACGTCCTGGTGCATATATAAAATTTTTTTAGGATATATGAGTAAGAGGGAAGCAACTGGATTTTAGAGTTCACAGTTACAAGATTTTAGAAATACTTTTTTTTCCTAAACCACTATCTTTTACTATATTTCGCCTATTTTTAATGGGAATTCTTTTTCATACATGTTCATGACAATGCTTAGTATTGAGAAAACTTTGAATTGTTGCTAATTTGGTAGAATGTCATGGTTATTCTAATTTACATCTCTTTACTATTAATGAGGCTTAGCATCCTTTCAAATGTTATGTACCACTTGGGATGATTCTTTCTATAATTCCAGTCATTTGGCTATTTACCAAGTAATTTCTTTGGCTTTTTCTTATTGATTTATTAGAGTTCTTTATACATTATAAATACAAATGTTTTGTCAAGTTATATGTTATAAACAACATGTCTTATTTGTGGCATATATTTTCACTCTCATTAAGATGATTTTAATTTACAAAATTTCTAATTTTATGTGATGAAATGGATCAGTTTTTCCTACATTTTTATATATGTCTTGTCACAAAAAAATCATTGCGCATTCCAAGTTCATAAGAACATTCTTTAGTATTTTCTCTAGAAGTTTTATAATCTTATTTTTAATCCATCTGTAATGCATTTTCAGGTCTTCTACAATATAGAGATTCAATTTCATTTTTTTTCTTTTTATCTGTAACCAAATACCTTAAACTATTTCTTCTGAGTAGTTTTTATACAGTTATAGATTTCTTTCTGGTCACTTTATTTATTCCATTGGTTTGTCTTTCTGCTTAATATCCCATCAACGTCGTTTCTCAATTTTCCCTTTCAGGAGTGTCTTGTTTTGGTTAATTTTGGCTTTTAGTTCTCCCGTGTGAATTTTAGAACCATCTGGTTCTACATTAACTCTGTACTCAATATCCTTGGCTAACTTTTTAAAAATGTATTCATGTGCAATCCATCCAACACTTCCACTTTCCAAAACACTGTCGCATGGCAATTATGCTTAACTAGAAGGAAGACTAACTGCTGTGTCTGGAAAGAATAGGAAGTAACTTATGTGAATAGCTAGCCAATTTATTTCACAGTGTTCTTTTCTTGATGTCAAATCTTTGTTTTAACATTCTTCCTGTACCATACAAAAACATGCTCATCACTTCCCCAAAAGTTACTAGTTCAGTCACCAATTAATCATTGCATTCAGCTTAAGCACGGGATTTCCATCTTATGTGTAGTTTTCTCTATAAAATCTGTACTTGGCTTCTCTTGCGCTAGACATGCATGAGCTGAAAAGAGAAGGTTTCTTCTGCCTTTTGAGCAATTCACAGTGGAGAAAGCATCAAGGATATTTATAGTACAGACTCTTACTCATGAAAAGGGAAGCATCTAAGACACACAGCAATCATTGTCCAAAGTGATTATGGAATCAGGCTAGGCTGGTGTTGTGGTATTCCTCCACTCTGCCATTCCAAGGTACCAATTTGTTTATTCAGCAGCTAGAACAAACAGACCTCAGAATTTACAAAGATTTAAATACAAAAGAAAGTTTACCTCTACATAGTCCTATCTTGTAAGAGTGGATGCTAAGAAATACAGTAGCGCTAAGTTAGAAAGAACAATATGAATCACTGAAATTTTAAGATTCTCTACCCCTGATTGTAGACAAGGCTGCCCAGAATAATTAAGAAATGACCTAGTCATGAAGTTTCCAGTACTTCATGTTTTGTATTAAAACACAATTTTTTTATTTCCTATTAAAATGCTATGTGATGTTTTTTTAATTCTCTAGCACAATGTTAAAATAATTTTTGCTTCAAAAGCTTTATGCCAAATTTAAATTAATCGGTAAAAATATTTATTGTATTTTCCCTAAAATGGAGAATTTCAATCTTACTTCTAAATATGTTTATTAATTTTAACCATATAATAAGGGAATTTCGAATAATATACAGTATGTAAATACATTATATAAAGTTTAAAAGTAAAATTATACATATAAATTAATATATTCAATATAAATGAAATTACATGATTATGTAATACTTTGCATAAGTTATATGACATATATAAATTGCATATCTGTAAAAATATATATATTTGGTTATAGAGTATATAGTTTATAGTTTTATAATTATATAAATATGACTAAATAAATAAATATATTACTGCTTTGGTTTAATAATTAGTGAATTTATAAGCAATACAAATTTGAAGATTTTCCTTTCTGTTTACAGCCATACCTTTATTGAGAAGCTATGAAGAAATTCTTTCTCCTTCCAGGCCCCTCTTCCTCTTCTGATATCTGGGAACTGATTGAACCTATAGTAGAATAATACTTACTGTACTGATATGATTCTTTTTTATTGGATTATGAAAAGGCAGCAGTATTTGTGAGGATTTTTGACAAAATGACTAAGAAGATTTTCTACTTTTCTTAAGTGTTTAGGTTCACAGTTACTCAAGCTTTAGTTATCTAAGAATGACTTATATTCATAATCCCAATAAATTTCAATTTCTCTAGAATAGGAAATTCAACAGTTATTTGAGAAACATACCAGTTGTCAAAGATGGAAGCAAAGCAGAATTAAATTAAATATTCTAACATTGTTAGGAAAAAGAACTTACCACTAATACTTTATATTATATACATTTTGTTTAAATTCAGTTGTTGGGTTTGACAGTTTAAGGAAACACTACATATCTCTGCCTAAAATGAGTACACTAAGTTTTTTTGAGAAACAGTCTCACTCTGTCGCCCCAGGTAGAGTGCAGTGTCATCATAGCTCACTGCAACCTCAAACTCCTGGGCTCAAGTGATCCTCCTGCTTCAGCCTCCCTAGTAGTTGGGACTACCGGCATGTGCCAGCACGCTGGGCTAATTTTTCTATTTTTGGTAAAGATAGAGGTCTCACTGTTGCTCAGGCTGGTCTTGAACTCCTGACATCAAGCAATCCTCCTGCCTCGGTCTCCCAGAGTCTAGTAGGATTACAGGTGTGAGCCACCGAGTCCAGCCTCAGTAAAATTTTTCTCTCATTCATTTTTTCATTGTTTTTAAGTGCATGCATTCAATACTGAGAAGAGAGCTGCTACATTACAATTTCCTATCCATAAAATAACGTAATATGTTATTAGGCTAAAAATGCATGATGAGTAGCAAATTGTCAAGAGATATCCTCAGCATGTTCTCCTGTATCTCAAAAATTTTTTTTTTGCATGACTTTTAATAACACCATTGATTGGCCAAAATTATTTTTCTAAAGTGAATAAAAACCTCATACCAGATCTCTTATAATGAATCTAAAGTTACGAATAAGAAAAATCATGTCTTTTCCCATGAGAAGGAGATTTTCAGTGATCCTTGAGCATGTGTTTAGAAACTTGCCTGCTGCATGACCCTGAGTATGGATGATATGACAAATTTCCAGATGACACATGGCCACAGTTCAAGAATAATGCACAGCAACAACTTCTCAGAAACCTGACCAGAACCGGCATAAAAACAGCCTATTTTTATAACTTGCAACTCTTACAACTCTTTGTGGTCTGTGACTTCACAATACTCTTTGAACTCCATCTAATGACCTGGACAGCCTTTCTGAAAACCACTAGCAGGGCTTTTAGAAGCTCAGGGCTTGAGGGTAAAGCACTTCCCTGCATGGAGCTCTTGTAACCAAATGATCCTGAGCTGACAGGCATGGACTTGCCTAAACCAACCTGTAACTTCTGCTTTTATGAGTCCTATCCTTGCCTTGGTCACATACTGTGTTCCTACAGGTTGCTCTTCTTGATGTACATATAAATAAAAGAAGATAACTGATTCTTTAATTATCTTTAGCTTATTCATTGCTGTTTAATTTCAGAGCCCATCCCACAAGTCCTGATTTCTCTGCCTTGGATCAGATTGCCTGCTTTTCCTAGCAGCATCCTTAGTTTAACAGTCACTATGTTTCAAATCTTTATCACTCAAGTCTTCTGCACATCTAAAATAATTTGTGAATACAAGAAAATTTAAGAAAAAGCACACAGTATATAGGTCTCTAAAAAGAGTAGGCCAGTAAAGAAAAACTGAAAGGTAATTTCTAATGTTAAATGGAACAGATTTCAGAACAGACTGAAGAAGATTGCATTATAACAAAGATCTTTGGAATGATCACTAGCAAATAATCACATAGAGAAATCCAAAAGTGGATGTGAAAATTAAGGGTGAAGAGGTGATTAAAGATGAAGAGAATGTCAAACATGAAGACATTTGAAGCAAAGTGAGGGAGATGGCAAGCTATGGGGACTTAATGGAACCATTTCCATTATTGGGATGTGTTTGACTTCTCTACAGAAGCTAGACATAAACACATCTGCAACCCTCAGGGGATGGTTTTTAAGAAGTATTTATGAAAGACTTATGGTGTCTTTATGTTTTTGTGATTTGGGAAAGACGAATTGTGAATGAGGGACAGAATATGTTCAGGTTAACTTGAGTGAATTTCTCTATGCTTAACACAGAGGACTTTATCATGTCAGAGTGATATGTTTGTTATTGCAAATACTTTTGTTTTTCTGATCTGCCTTTTAGTACCTGAGCTATGGATTGTCTTCTGAGGAATGCCTGGTATTTCTATTTGAGTGGGGGGGGATTTCAGAGCTAAGGAAATGCTTTTTGTCTTCAGTTCAGTACAATTTGGGAACAGTCCAGGGAAGGAATAAGACCTGAGGCCAGAACTGGTGCTTACCAGAGAGCCCAGACTTGAGGGACATGAGGGTATCAGCTATAAATACAATATGTTCCTCCCCCCACACACATTGTTAAGCCCATGAAATGTGTCATGTCAGTTTACATGACCCCTCTTATTTTAAAATTCACAGAAGATAAAGTCCAGAAGTTCTTGTTGTCAGTTGAACAATTTTATAATATACGACACCAGCATAGGAATTTTTAAAATCCATAACAATAAAAACATTGAAACACTGTTAGGAACTTTCAAATAAGTTATGCCTGCAATTCAGTTTATCTGGTTAATGCTTTGCTGAGCACTATCATCTCATTTGATCCTCATAGTAGAAATCGTTATCCCGTTTTGCACATACAATTATGCAACCTTTGACAAATCACTTAACCTCTTGGTGACAGGTCCATCCTCTGTAGAATAATGTGCTTGAGTGGCACTTCTTTAGCATTGTTTCTTTCTATTACGTTCTTATTTTTATGTGACCATGGGAATTCTCAAGCTATCAAAACCAAAATGACTAACTCTGTAAAAGCAAAATCTTATTTCCTGTTGAGCACACTATTCTTCTGCCATATACAGAAAACACAATAGAAATGCCTCCAGTATTTGAGTCTTAAAAATGCAGAAATCCACTTCTTCGCCCTATCTGGGGTTAAGATTTTTAAATTGCTCCACGTTTTAGAGATAATTATTAATAGAACAAATCGTAGCTTTTTTTGTGGGTTTATATCTCCTTCTTGGTATTCAGTGGTCCACCTGGAATAAACTCAGGAAGTGAATTGATAAGTTGCAAAATTTTCAACCACACAGTCAATGTCCACCAAGTTTGAACATGCTTTTCGTTTGTCTTGCTTACTGCTCTGTTTGTAAGTAGACCTGACATATAAAAATAGCTGCAGCAGTAAACCTTTGGTCTCAAAGTGCCTACCATTCCCCATGAGTGCTTTTATAACTATAGGTTCTTTGTAGTAAAGTTGTAATGACAGCTGTCATCAAAGGCTTTCATGAAGCATTTCCTGACCTTTACATGCTGCATGTCACAAGTGCTGTTGTAGTCTTCAGGGTCTTGGTTTGGAATTTCCTACTTCAACATAGTTTTTACATGGTTAACCTTTAATATACTAAACAAAATTTAATAATTCATGTCTTTTATTTCCTCATGGTTCTTTCATTCCATAACTATTTCTATAGCTCCTCTTATGTACCAGGAAATATATTAGCTCTTGGACATGCAGTGAGGAACAAAATAGACATTCTTATATCCATTTGAAAATTACCACCTAATGGGTTTACCAGACAGTAGATAAGCAAACATATAAATAAATATGTTATTAAATTTTTTATAAGTATCATGAGGAAAAAGTGTGGTGTGTAGTAAGAGAGAATAATGGGTGTGGAAGGATGCTTTCGAACTAGAGAATAAGTAAGGCCAAAACCTGTCTGAGAAGTAGAGGAAGGAAGCTATCAAGCTGAGGCATGGGCAAAGATCACTCCTTCTATGTAGAGTGGATGGACAAGAACAGCAAAATGGGTAAGGTAGGGTGCTTTGTAAAACACTTCAGAAATTTTGGTCAGCTCAAACTCCAAAATTGTATTCCTATTGATGCTCCTTAACTTGGCTAAGTTTTATCTAATACCTAAATTTTAAAAGAGGAGGTTTTGAGCTATTGAATGTTGAATATTAATAAAGCCTGAACTTTTACCTTTTAGAAAAGATTTTGTATTTTTTCCACAATGGTATATAGCTCTTCAGTCCACTATTATATTGAATAAATGCATTCTTCAAGAGACAGAGTTATGCTCTCCATTAACAAGCTGTAATTCAATGTTGCCTACCAACCGTTTATTGCGAAGGTCACAAAGACCTCAATAATAGCAAGAGTAAAGAAAGACATATTTAATTCCTCTTCCATGTGCTATTTCATCCATCCTTCCTTTATCAATTCATGCCCTTGACTGTATAACATTCCCACACTTTTTCACACTTAATTTTCAGGATGTATCTAGATCCTTTTTATTTATATTTCACAATAAGGCGATAGAGGTGGGAGGGATAATATCCCAAGGAAAGTGGGGACTTCTATAGAAGATCTGTAGAAGATCATTTCTATCATGTTCCTTGACTAGGTGGGAAATTCCTAATTCATACATCATTATATTAGTGCTGCTTTCATTAACATTTTTCAAAAATGTATAACCTCTCAAGCACTCCAGAGTGATTGACAACTGCTGTCCATTGGGAGTGGGGCAAGCTTTACTTGAAAGGCAGCAGGTCAGGGCTCCTCAAACAGTGGCTCCCAAAATTCTGAGAGGGGTGATTAGGAATATATCCTCTGGGGGTCTGTCAATACTACATGATCAGTATTATATTTTTTAATCAATGTTAAATTTCTGATATCTGTAATCTCGTAAAAGGTTTAATCTTGATAACACTGATGACCATATTACAAGCAACATTAGAAATATTTCAAAGCACATGTTATGTTTTAGCTTATGCCTGCATTTTTATGTCTGTTCTATGTAATGGTGATCATATAAAGTGTCATTGTTTAATATGTAGTGAAAAGTCTCTTAAACTGAGATTCATCATGTACCATTTATCAGTTGCTAGAAATGCTCAGATTGACTATACTGATTTTAAAATGTATTTTCAAATGTTTGTGTCTAGTTATATAAGTCACAAAGTAACATATCGAGAATAACCAGAAGGGAAAGTTCATCTTCATTCTTTATAAGTTTTTTTTTTTTTTCCCTAAGGACAGATTTTTACCTGGCCTTACAAAAAGGTTTTCATGGTTAAGAAAATAATGGCAGAAGCAGCAAATAAATTAGAAAAGCCTTACAGTGTACTGTCCAAATTATAATAGAAAATATAAATGAGGATAACTGTTAGGTTACCCCTTGAGTATGCTTTGCTTGACCAGATTCTTCTAAACATGGCTGAAAAACATTTGGACAGATAGAGGAAGTTATGTAACCATGTTTTTAACCTAAAGTAAACTATATATATAGCTTTGTCCCTGATTTTTCCAATTTCCTTCAACCTAGTGGCTCTGCAGAGAGAGTTTCCCGCCCTATTTCAGACTAAATCAGCTCAGCATCTTCCCAGGCCTCATGTGAACAAATATGAAAGATCTCAAAGTGAAGCTGCTCAATACAATGGGGGCTCATTAACATTGTTTTAACAAGCCTCAGTTTATGCAAGCCCTTGTTTAACATGCAGCTCTAATTTGAATCCACACTTCTCAGCATGGTAATGAGGGCTCTGCTGAATGCCAGTGTTTGTGCATATACATGAGCACTCTGAATTTAATTCAATCAAGAAAATAGAAACTTTCAGGCTCAAGTTTAATTTGACTTTGGATCAACAATTCTGAACACTAAAGAGTTCCATATGAACTCATAACCTCAAGGAGAGTTTAAGAGGATATGATGAAATAGCGTATGATCAGCATTTACTTTAAAAGGAGAAGTATTTAAAGTTATTTTGGGGGGAGGAATCATGTTTTCTGTTTCATCACTGCATTGCTAATGTAACCCGTACTCGTGTGTAGTTTAAGAGAAAGAGCATAAAGTACCTTATGAATATCAGTTTTGCTACACAGAGCCATGTGGCCTTAACAAGTTACTCATGAGAATTTACATCTGCAAAATCTCTCTCTACAATATAATTGCTAACATTGGAAAATAAAATGTACATTGAATCATTAAAACAAATATTACTTTTATTTAGAATCAATGAAGCAATGAAATCACAAATGCGATGTTATAGCATTAATATTGTACAGAATATTTTGAGATATAAATTTTACAAATATTAAATCATATAAATATTTTAATTAAAACTACTATGGAACACTAAATTTTTTACTACAAATAAAACATAATACATTTTATTAATTCTGAAAGTTTGTTGTTTAAAAGGGGATTTATTAATAAAATGTACAGAAAGGTAAATATTTTAGAGCATATATCTTTAGGCTTAGAATTATAAAAGAAAAGGCTTTCTTTTGCTGGGAAAACAATCTATTTAGATAAGAAGGATAAAATCTTATTATGGCAAAAATAAATTGAAAGTTTTCATTACTTATATTGAAATTTCATCTTTGTCTTCTATCCCTTAATAATATATAACGTATTTCTTGTAGATAGCAGAAAGTAGGCTTGTGCATCTTTATCTACTCTGCCAGTCTATGCCTCGTCAGAGGACAATTCAAGCCATTCACATTTATTGAGAGGATCAATATTTGAGGTAGATTTTCATTCATATTGTTAGGTAAATTCCTATTGTTTTGTTTTACTCCTTGAGCCATTTTGGAGACCAGGTTCTAGACGTTAACTCTTGAGTGATTTTACTTTGGGGAGTGTCTAGTGCCCTGTTCTGTGTGTAATGCCGGTCTGAGTACTTCATCAAAAAGACAAATAATAATGAATTTTGTCAAGGATTCAGAGAAAGGGAACACCTCGTACGCTATTGGTGGGAATGTAAATTATTATAGCCACTGTAGAAAACACTATGAAGGTTTCTCAAAAAACTAAAAGTAGAACTACCGTATGATCCAACAATCCCATTGCTGAGTATATATCTAAAAGGAAAGGTATCCATATATGGAAGAGATATCTGCACTCCCATGTTTATTGCAGCACTATTCACAATAGACAAGATATGAAATCAACTTAAGTATCCATCAATGGATGAATGGATAAAGAAAATGTGGTATATATACACAATGGAATATTGTTCAGCCATAAAATGAATGAAATTCTGTTATTTGCAGCAACATGGATGGTTCAGGAGGACATTATGTTAAGTGAAATAATCCAGGCACAGAAAAACAAATATCTCATGATCTTACTCATATGTGGAAGCTAAAAAAATCAATCTCATAAACGTAGAGGGTAGAATGATGGTTGCCAGAGGATGGGAAGGGTAGTGGGGAGAGAGGCCTGAATAGAGGTGGGTTAATGGATACAAAAATATAGTTAGAGAGAAGGAATGAGATCTAGTGTTCACTAGCACAATAGGGTGACTATAGTTAATAATAATTTATTGTATATTTCAAAATAAACAGAAGAGTAGATTTGGAATATTCCCAACACAAAGAAATGGCAAACATTTGAGGTGATGGATATCTCAATTACCTGGATTTGATCATTGACATTGTATGATTATATCAAAATATCAATGTACCCCACCAAATTATATAACTATTATGCATCCATACAAATAAAAATTAAAAAAAGAATTAAAAAAATATATAACATAGTGTTCAAATGTTTTTCCTTTATTTGTTGGTGAACTCAATTACAAATTTTATCCATGTTCAAAGCCAGATTAAAATAATTAATATGCAAGAGATATTTTATTCTTTTTTTCAAAATTCTCTTTATTCCTTAAAACTTTACAATGACCCTCCATTTTACTCAGAGTCAAAGGTGAAGTTCTTATAATTGTCCATAGGCTTCTACCATTTATTCTGTAGTTAGCCTCCCCAGCAGCACCCAGAAAGCCCTATGATATATTCTCTGGTTACTTCTATTTATTTATTTATTTATTTATTTATTTATTTATTTATTATTTCAGCATATTACGGGTGTACAAATGCTTAAGTTACGTACATTGCCTTTGGCCCACCCAAGTCAGAGCTTCAAGCGTGTCCATCCTCCAGATGGTGCTCACTGCACTCACTAGGTGTGAATATAGCCGTCCCCTCCCCCCCCTCCCACCTGCCCGACACCGGATGAATGTTATGACTATACGTGCATATAATTGTTGATCAGTTAATACCAATTTGGTGGTGAGTACATGTGGTGCTTGTTTTTCCATTCTTATGATACTTCACTTAGTAGAATGGGTTCCAGTTCTATCCAGAATAATACAAGAGGTGCTAGATCATCATTATTTTTTGTGGCTCGGTAGAACTCCATGGTTGCACATTTTATTAATCCACTCATGTATTGATGTGCACTTGGATGTTTATAGCACACAATTCACAATTGCAAAGATGTGGTTACTCCTCTGGTTACCTCCATCATCTCATCCTTTACTTATTTTCTTTTGACCCACCTGCTTCATTCAAACTGTCACTGGCTGTTCCCTCTGCCTCAAAAGTTCTTTCACCAGATATTCTCATGGCTAGCCTCCACATCCCTTCTTTGGTCGCATGTCATTTTTTCTAATAAAGTCTAGTCTGGAATACCATATTTGAAATTGAAACTCCCAGCTACTCTGGTCCTCCTTACTTGGTTGTACTTTTATTCCTCCTTTATTTACAGCAATAATTATTATGTAATGTAATTTATTGAGTTAAATGTTTAATACATCTCTATGCTTCATTTTCCCAGTTAGAATGCATTAAGTATATTAAGCAATATACTTATTGATTTTGTTTATCATTTATTGTTTCCTCACCAACAATATAAGGTTCTTACAGGTAGCAATTTATGTTTTTATTTATTACTGTGTTACTTACATTTTCATACTGAATCTGTCTTTCATAAATTATCAAATTTTCCCAAGGAAAAAAAATCAAAAATTAAATATCAAGTTTGTCCTTGTATTTTTAATGGATTACTTTATATATTTAACTGCCGCATCATTTAGTCCATACCAGATGTTGTATTGTCTGTGTAAAGTTTTCTCTTTTAATCCTTTTTATGTATTAATGTTAAATTCCACCTGAGATTGATATAGTTATAGTTATTATAGTAACTAAAATTCTAGTTGTTTACCATGACTTTCAAAATTTTATTCTAAGTCAGTGTTTCTTGTAATTGGAATGTAGCCAGGATTCCATTTTTTTTTTTTTTTTTTATTTTTCTTTCTTTTTTCTGCTGCCTCCCTCCTCTGCCCCGCTCCTCCTCAGCGGAGAACAGACCGCTGCCTCTGCATTCCATTTTTTAAGCTAAGACAATAGCCTCTAATTGAGTGGAAGGCATTAATGAACTTTCCTTTAGCATAATAACTGTTATAATTAATATTATTAATTTAACTCTATAGTTTATTACTCATGTTACATTTTCCCCTTTTCCTTCCAATTAGGATTTCCTGAGACAGTTTAATACTTATATGTCTTTCCTTTAGGGAATTGTTCTTTTATTTTTAGAGCTCTTATTTAGAATATATATCAAAATTTCCTAGATAGATGGTTCTTATCTATTTGATTTATATTTAAAATAAATTGATAGCTATATAAAGTATTTAAATATATATTCTATTATTTATATACAAGTTGGAGTTACATGTATATTCCATTATTTATTAATGGAATTTATATATAAATAATGAAATTCATGTTTAAATATGTATAAAATCTTTATTGTTTATTGCATTCTTCTCGATTTGTCATCTTTGTCCAAGTCATAACTATTGTGCTGTTTAAATTTTTAAATTATTTTGGGGGCATAAACTTTTTCTCAAAATAGGGCTCTGATGTAGTTCATAGACAATATGCTCTCTAAATACTTGCATTTCCTTGTGGTAGCCTCACTTTGACTGATTTCTACATTTAAGGATCGTGCTCCCGTTCTTTCTTTAACCTGTTTTCTAATATCACAACTGGGAAAAGAGTAACTCAATGCTAGTATGATTTTTTTGTTTGTTTGTTTATTTTTCACTTACACTTTCTGCCTGGAAGCTTATGAAACTATTACGATTTTTTTCCTTTGAGATCAGAAAATTTATAATTTAGCCTGGAACATCTATTTTGTAATAACTCCAGTCTTAAACTTATTGAGGTATTTGAATCTGACAAAATGGGTTCTTACCAATCTCAAGGAATTTTCTTCCATTTCTTGTTTAATTATCGGCTTCCTACAATTTTTCCATTTTGTCTTCTGAATTTATCATCCAAGTTTTTAGCCTTCTCATTTTAGATTTCTAGTCCTGTATATATATATATTATATATTTATATTATTTCAAAGTATTATAGCAGTACAATTGTTTGTGGTTACATAGATTGATTTTGTAATGCTTAAGTCAGTATTAAACATGTGCCCGTCACCCAGATAGTGTTCATGGTACCCAATAGTTAGATTTTCGCACATCGCCTCTACCTTCCTCCCTTCTGCTTGATTTCCTTTGAGATTTATTTCCCTCTATGCACATATGTGCTCACCAGTTAGTTCCAATTTAATAGTGAGTACATGTGGCATTTGTTTTTCCATTTTTTAGATACTTCCCTTAGGATAATGGTCTCTAGTTCCATCCAAATTGTTCCTTGTACTTCATTTTCCAGGCCATGGACATAAGCCACCCTCTCATTTAACACAGTTTTGAATATGTATGTTTCCTTTACTTAATGAATTTGTGTGAGTATTTAACTAAAGTGAATTAATTACAACATTGTGGAGAGATTATAGAATATGTAGCTAATGTTTTTATTTTGTTTTTCATCTTAGATATAATATGTGAATTTAATGCCTTAAAATTAAAAACTAACATTTTTCAGCATCCCAAAATTGTGAACATTTTTTGTTATCCAACTCTTAAGATTGTGACCATTTTAAAACAGAAATGTTAAAATATACACATTACAAATTATAGCATGCTTCTTATTTTTATGAAAAGAGGAACCACCAGACTCGATTTAAAAAATGAAGTATCATTGGACTATTTTCAGACTGATGAGTTTATTGAGGCACATATAGATAAGGATGCATCCATTAAGTTTAAGAGAATTTCATAAGTTAGAATCATTTGGTTATGCCTAATCAGAAAAGTTGCATGTAAAATACAGAAGTAGTCCCAGTGGAATTTTGAACACCAAATGTTCCATGGGCATATTTCTATAATTTTTAATCCCTTTTCACGTAACAAATTTGACATAATTTATGATACATAGACATATATATGCATTTGTTTTCCTTGCAATTTAAAATTTTAAAAATTATCACTGTTTTGCTTAAGAGAATACAAGAAATATGTGCAAGATATTTATTCCCTCAATGTTTTATTAAAGAAAATGTTTAAACTCTTTATACTGATGGCACCGATAAAAATTTTAAAGAGCAAAACTTAAAGCTTACATGTAAAAAAATGTAATTCACCCATATGGTAATCTGGCTTATATGAAAATACTGCATCAAATAACTCAAGACATTGCATCTTTATGCATATGCAACATATCCTTCTGCTATGGCTTAGTGATGTTGAATGCAAATCATGCAAAGTGCAGTTTCAGCAGAAGTCATCACCATTCTTAAAAAAATAAAAATCTTTATCTCTTTAGGTTGAACCAATAATATGATAACCATTGGTGAAGAACAGCACACACATTTTTAAAGGTATTATATTAATAATAGAATGAAATCTTTTCTCTCTAGATCTAGGAAAGGAATATTATGAAACATAAACTGTTACCAATTACAATAACCACAAGACCAGCATGTAATCCAGGAAAATGTGGATGAAGAATAAAATTTATTAACATCCCTGTGCTTGACAAACATGTATTTCCCACATTGTAAAGATATCTAATAGATTATGTTACCAAATTTTGAAATATCCACAAAGATTTGTTTAAAAATGAAAGCCTCTGATAAATAATATGGTACCGGATCCTTAATTCATGGGTTTTACTTTTTAGAAGAAAATGATGTGAAAGTTTGAATATCGTATGTTCTGAAGTTTGTTATACAAAATACTTAAAAGCTAGAATTATTTATAAAAAAGAAAAATGTGTACATTCATTGTTTATGTAATAAATATAATTAGTTTGTACTTTTCTCACTTTACTAAAAGTACTAAGCAATTTATAAAGAAAAGCAATCTAGGAAAGATTATTACATGGAGAAGGAAGACAAGCTTTTCTCTATCTACAATGTGTATTGAAGATGTAAAAATATATAAACTTCCATTTTTTTCAAAATTAAGCAGGAGTAGTTTAAGGTAAAGGCAATAGTTTTTATAGAGATCATCTTGGAAATGCCTTAAGTTTTATGAAAATAATACATATTAATTTCTGGCTTCCACTTAGGATAGAGAAACTTTGAACAAGCATCACTTCCATCCTAACAACATCAGTAGCAAAATTTGGATATTCTGCAAATTCACAATTTCTTTTTAAACCATCAGAGAGCCAAGGTGACAGGACAGTAACTAATCAGATACCTACAAAGTGAAATAAAATACAAGCACTTGCTTACCTGGCACTAATTTTGTCAGACATTATTTAAGAATAGTTCAGCTGAAGTTTTAAATAAAACAATAAAGTACAAGCATCACTAATGACATCAGAAGGTGGAACAGACATTGAAAATAATCTTTTAGCAACTAGGCTCTCCATCTAACTAAAAGGAACACTGGAAGATATTCAGTTCTATAGTGCCTGAGGTTAATGACTACAAATCCAAAATTCATCTAAAATACTAGTTAGATTTACATAATAATCAACATTAAATTTCTAGCAGGAGGAAAACTTTGCCCATTTCTAGACTTGTAAACTATCTCAAACTATTTTATTTTACTAGTTTTCAATAACAACACATTAAAAGACATAAAAAGAACATAAAAATCATGTTGTCAACAGGCAAAATAATAGAAGCACACTCAACTGTGACATACGTGTTGGAAGAGACATTTTAAAGCAATTATTATTAACATGTTAAAGTATGTAATGACAAAGTTGGACAACAAACAAGAATAATAATTATAGCAAGAAAGATGGATATAATAATTTAAAATCCTGTAGAAATGTGGGTAGTAAAAAACACAATAACAGGACATGTTTGTTGACTTCACACAGCTAAGAAAAGAATCGGTGAACTTTTGAGAAAGTTAACAGGAATCATCCACAATCAAATGCAAATTTTCTTAAAAGACTAAAAAAAATAGAGTTAAGGAGCTGCAGGATATTATCAAATGGACTAAAATAAGTGTAACTGGAATCCCACAAGAAAAGGAAAGGTAATGTGTCAGAAGAAATACTTCAAGAAGTAATGACCCAAGGTTTTTTTTTCCCTAAAATTTTTGTGTAACACTTTAGATCCAGAAAGCTCAAAGGTCTCCAATCAGGATAAAAGCAAAACTAAATCACAACAATAACAGCAATAAAAACACCTTGGCATGTAATATTCACACAGATAAAAAACAGAAAACAAATAGAAAATATTGACAGTAGCTAAAATAAAAGGTTGCCTTACAGATAGGAACACACGTATGAGTTACAGTATACTTCTCATTAGATACTATGAAAACCACAAACAAAGGAAGTGGCATTATTAAATGTTGAAAAAAAGCATACTGTCCAATTAGAATTGTATATTCTTAAAAAATTGTTCAAGGTTAAAGACAATGTAATTATTAGGCAAACAAAAACTAAAAGCGTGTATTTTCAGTAGGCCTATATACTATGTAGTATGTTAAAAGTAGTCCTTTAGAAAGAAAAATTAAAACAAGACAGAAATTTGGATCAAAGCAATTAATAAGGAGTACTGGAAATAGAATACATTAATATATATATATAAATCCATTTTCTTATTTTAATTTCTCTAAAAGTAACTGAATATCTAAAACAAAATTAATAGGAATGTATTGTATATTTATAGTATGACAGTAATTGTATAAAGAAAGGAAGAATTGAATTGAGAATACACAGTTTTAAGGCCCTTGTACTGCATGTAAAAGCAGACATAATATAACATGAAGATAGAAGCTAATAACAGATAAGTATTTTCAATCTTAGGCCCATTTTTAAGAATTTTAAAATACTTTTAATTGTAGTTTAATAAATATACAATAAGGTGAAGATATCATATGAGTACAGCTCAGTGAATTTCCACAAACTGATATATAGACTGGTAAGAAGTTTCTTTTCAGATTTTGAATTTTCTTTTCCTTTATTCTTTTTTAAATTTTTTTTTTATTTCACCATATTATAGGGATACAAATGTTTAGGTTATGTATGTTGCCTTTGCCCCATCCGAATCAGAGCTTCAAGCATATCCATCCCCCAGACCTTGCGCACCACACTCATTAGGTGTGTATATACCACCCTTCCACTCCCCTCTCACCTGCCCGACACCCAGTGAATGTTATTGCCATATGTGCACTTAAGTGCACATTGCATATCGATGGTGAGTACATGTGGTGCTTGTTTTCCATTCTTGTGATACTTCACTTAGTAGAATGGGTTCCAGCTCTACCCAGGATAATACAAGACGTGCTAGATCACCATGGTTTTTTGTGGCTGAGTAGAACTCCAGCTTTTTATAAAAGATCATAATAGGAATAGCTCTCTTCTTTTAAGATACAATTATGAATCTTCCGCTTGTAAGCTTGAAAGTCTCATGAAGTCCAAACTAATTGAAATACATATATTTTAGATTACACACAGTTTCAATTTATTAAAAAAAACCACCACCACGTAGAACACAGGCTCAAATAACCTTTTTTTAAACTGACTTGACAGCTCATGTCTTGTAAAGCACTTTAAAAGCACTTTATCAAAATTAACATTTCAATTTATATGGAATGACCAGGTATGATTTAAAAAATATATACTAATAGTCATATTTTAAGATAATGTTATAATTGAAGTTTGCAATACTTTTACAATAGGAATAAATTTCACATGGAAAAATTTTGGATAATCATGTTGTATTCTGATATGAGATACCTCCCTGTTCTTTGGATGTTGGCCTCCCAAGGCAAAATTTTCTGATCCGTAACATAAGGGTGCCCAGAAAAACAACCTAATCCTCTAGTGTTCCCCGTACCTAACCACATTGTTTAAAGAGACATAAAAGGAAAATGTAGGATGACACTATTGCTTATTATTCTTAAGAAAATAAATAGGTGGCTAGTGTGCACTCTTTTGGCCCTTACTTTTCTTCCTCATAAATGTCTTAGAACATAAGGTCACCTTGAAAATGGAAGTAAAGAGCTAATGTTGGCAGAACAGAGATAGAAAAGAACCGTGGGTTTCTGGTGCCACCCTGAGGTTCTAGTACAAATATTAAATTTATTACTTTTGATCATAGCTTGAGAAAAAAATGTAACTAATAATCTTGTTAAAGCTACTATATTTCCAGTCACTGCTCCTACAAGGCAAGCATAATTCTTCGCTGTACATCATAATAAGAATTTTGAATTTTATCTTCTAGTGAAATGTAAAGATGTAGATGAATAGTAATTAGGCTTGCAAACTGATCGGATTTATGACTTTAAAAAAATCACATTAACTATATAATGGAGAATAACACGGATCAGAGAAGGAATGGACATGGAAAGCCTGAGGGTTGCCTATTCCAGATGAAGGTAGTTTCGTTTTTTGTTTTTGTTTTTTATCTGTATAGATTTAAGGGGTACAAGGGCCGTTTTGTTACATAGTGGTGAAGTCTAAACTTTTCAAGTAACCGATGATGGTATTTTTGAATGACTATTGGCCATCCACAGTGAATGGCAGTGGAGACAAAGAAAACTAGGCTAAATATGATAATTTATGTTATTGGAAAAACATCAGTGAAAGGAAACTGCAATTAAGATACAAAACCTAGTTGTAGCCATTCATCTAGACCTTCACTCTGTTAACTTGTACAAGCTGTTGACAACCACATCTGTGAGGTAAAGTCCCTTGGTTTCAACAATGAGTAATCCCAAAGGCAGTCAGCAATATTTATCCATATGTCTTCAAATCTTCTTGCCTCTGCCTTCCATGTGTTGGACAGGTGGAACTTTCAGGATTTTCTAGAATCTTTTCTCTAACATATTTGTGAAAGTCCATAGAATACCTACATAATGTAAATTATCAATAGATGGTACAATTTGGGGACCCTGGAATATGGCACATCCTTTTTACTGTTTAATTGCTCTTATTCTGCATAATGAATAAGGCACTGATGAAATTTCGATGTATTTCAAATTTCAAAATCATAATAAAGGGTAAATTTAGACTTAATCCTGTTCATTCCATTGAATACTCTAATATTTAGTAGTTAGTAGCTGTAGTCAAGAGAGAATGCAGTAATAGTATAGAAATAATGCAATTCATAAAATTAATCTTTATATCTCCCCATAGAAAGAGACTCTCTGAATTCATCACATTGGATGAACATTTTTATTTTAAATTTGCTTAAATAAGTATTTCCTACCCTGAAGTGAATGGTCTCAAAGGTAATTACAAAACTAAACATGAAGTGGAACTATAAATATAGAATCAAAATCATAACAACATTTTTCACCGGATGTAAATAAGGTATATTTCAAAGGAACATTAATACAACTACCAGTGGAATTTGAAAAGTGTTAAACATGGAATTTTATTTTTCCAATTTCATAAGCCATAAAACTATATTTGAGACTATGGTAATTTTCTAAGTAGGTCAAATATTTTATTTTAAATCATTGTCAAGAAATTTCTAGATCTCAGTGTCAGAAATGTATTGAAACTCTTGAAGAACAGCTGCCCATGAGAGAAAATATATGGATAAAATGCATTAGAGAAATTTCATATCAATCAGTAGGCAATTATAGTTTGAAATGTACATGGGCTAACTAAAACTGCATTACTTTCTATATTGTTTCTATTACAAACTGAGTGACAGATAAGAACTTATAGAATGGATAGAAAAGGAGAAGAATGTGACGTGGGTGTATTATAGTGTGTAATTATGTGTTTTCATCATCATTTTCCCAACAATATTGTATGCTATTAACCTGTTGGCCAATTCAATTAGTTCCTCCTAATGGCATAATGGACATGTTGCCATAGTTTTTAAAATTTTCTTGTGAATGTCCTATTTAGCTTTGTTACTGTTTTGTAAATCATTAGAATGCTAAACAGCAAGACAAAGCTTCTCTATTGAACAATATGTTCCACCAACAATGTAGCTCTCTTATCACCCCTTCCAGTTCCCCATGCTGCAGTGCACCCCTTGCCACAATCCAAACCACTGCTGGCACCAGCAAACCTTTTTATCTTTTTATCTCTCTCTTCTCTGCATCCCCAGCCTCATAATTAGTGTCCCTTTTTTCAGTTAACTCTTCCTTCTATCTCCATGGCAATGTCACATTCATTATTTTCTTTCGTTCATGTTTCATATGCATGAATATCAGGCCTTACACACTGAGTAGTCCAGTACACGTATTTAATACATGTAGTATTAAATACATGTAGTTTACACACTTTTCTTCAGTGGCTTTAAATGTGTGTTTTGCCTCTTCTGATTCATTCCCATCATCCTGCTACTCCAAGTTGACTTGTTCATTGTCGTTTTCTGCATTCTGTATACTCCACAACCTTCTTTGAAAATGAGAATCAAGCAAAAAGAAAAAGTTCTCAAAGTGGGGCACGCCGTTCTTTGTAACCATCTGAGACGTCCAGCAATTCAAACCAGCTTTGCTACTGTCACTGCCCAAATATTAATAATTGGCTGTCCTCCAATTCTTGAAACTTTTAGTGATTATATTCTCTTCTTTAACTTTTTTTTTTTTTTGAGACAGAGTCTCACTTTGTTGCCCGGGCTAGAGTGAGTGCCGTGGCGTCAGCCTAGCTCACAGCAACCTCAAACTCCTGGGCTTCAGTGATCCTCCTGCCTCAGCCTCCCGAGTAGCTGGGACTGCAAGCATGCGCCACCATGCCCGGCTAATTTTTTCTGTATATATATATTTTAGTTGGCCAGATAATTTCCTTCTATTTTTAGTAGAGATGGGGTCTCGCTCTTGCTCAGGCTGGTCTCGAACTCCTGAGCTCAAGCAATCCACTTGCCTCGGCCTCCCAGAGTGCTAGGATTACAGGCGTGAGCCACCGCACCCAGCCCTTCTTTAACTTTTAACTATTGTGAATTCCTGACTTTTTCTACAATGCCGGATTTTTGTCATATATCTTAGTGACTCCTGGGTGAGGGAAGGGGAGATTGTGAAATTTTTGTTACCAGAGGCAAACCATTAACTATTCTATACAATTATTCCTGAAAATTCTCAATTACCTTTCCTATATGAAAACTGCACCCCCAGAATTAATTTTGTTATTTAAAAATTATAATTAAAAGTTAATTGTATTCTCTACCTCCCCAAAGAATTAGGGACAGCTCATGTATTCTGGCTCATACTCATGATCATTTTTAATATACCTACTTAGTTTTAACTTTATTAAGTTTCACTTCCTTTCTCAATTTATGCTAATTATTTATGATACGTACTTTTCTCCTGAATTTTATTGTGTCCTTACTGCTTTCTTTAAGGGCTTCCTGAGATGACTACTTTTTCATGATCCTTGCCTAAATGACAAGCAGTAAGATAGTTTTTTTTCTTTATTTAGTTATTCCTGTTATCATATACATTAATGTTTTATTTTGAACCCAAGGTATATTCATTTTTTAAAAAACATCTCCCTTTGACATGTGATCCTGTTTAATCTCCTTTTCTACTGCTCAATGTGATAACTTTATGATATGTTTATGTATTTATAGTCTTATTTATTAATTTTATTTAATGTGTAAGGTCCTAGGTGGCAAACATGGAATCTATACAATTTTTATCTGTACAGTACCTGTAATAAGCTGAGATTTTTTCCTTGTTCTTATTAGTTAATATATATGTAGATAATATCTTTTATTCATCATTTTCACTTCTGATTTACACCTATGAAAATCCATTATTTTGGACTCATTCCCACTGAAAATAACTCTTCAGACTGTTACTTTTTCAAAGGCAATGATGGACCAAGAGCTTAATTATGCTTGTTACTTTAGTGCTTTGCATGATTCCTGGGCACAAAATGAACATTCATTAAATATTTGTTGTATGCATTGATGAAGCAGACTACAAAAACCCCAAAATGCCAAGTGAAATTGGTTATATAGCAAAACATAACCAATTTTATTGGACTTATTTGTCCTTAACTGAGAATGACAAGCTCTATGTCTTTCTCTGTCCTAGATAGTTGTACTAGCAAAGGGTTTTGTCTCAAGCAGGACTAATATGACCTTAAAATACTGCATTTAGAAACAGTTTTTTTCCTGTCTGAAATGCAGCACTTATTGAAAGTCTAAATTAAATACAAGTGGAAGTGCTTTTATGAAATTCTATTATGGCTCAAAATTGAAGTCTAATAAGAAAGCCCATCACAGGACACTACTAGATGGTAATTCATGAGCTACTGACATTTCAGGTTTTAGTCCTTACTGCATAGGAAACCAATTATTACCCAAATGACAACATATTTCTAAGCCTTTTATTGCCAAGAACTACATATTCAATCATTCAACTTTTGAGTATTCGGTGGCTCTCTTTTCAGCCCTATTTATTGTTGTACGTGTGTGCACTTTCCAAACTGTCATTTGTGCATAGGGGAGAAACGAATAATTCATTCTTTATTTATTGTTTTAGGAAATCTACTTGTTCTAAAGGAAAAAAAAAGTACTAGTTTTCCTCGAAATTGTAGTAAGAAAGTTAATTGAAAGTAGTAAAATAGTACATTTCTGAAATGTCATTTTTAAGCAAAAATCAGGTATGGTTTAACAACAAGTCAATAAGGGGTATTTTCATTTATTTTCTTCTTTCTTTTTCTTTTTTTTTTTTTTTTTTACACAGAGTCTCGCTGTGTTGCCCGGGCTAGAGTGAGTGCTGTGGCATCAGCCTAGCTCACAGCAACCTCAAACTCCTGGGCTCAAGCGATCCTCCTGCCTCAGCCTCCCGAGTAGCTGGGACTATAGGCATGTGCCTCCATGCCCGGCTAATTTTTTCTATATATATTTTTAGTTGTCCAGATAATTTATTTCTATTTTTAGTAGAGACGGGGTCTCGCTCAGGCTGGTCTCGAACTCCTGACCTCTTGCGATCCACCCACCTCGGCCTCCCAGAGGGCTAGGATTACAGGTATGAGCCACCGTGCCCGGCCTTCATTTATTTTCTATTATAGCTACCTAGAAGAAAAAAATAAATAGCACAAACAGCTCATAACTGTATTTTTCAACATATATCCAAGAAACCCCTTCCTTAGATTATTAAATATGTAGATTTCTGGGCTTCGTCACTTTTTCTTAAAATGAGACTCAGACAATTTGCTAATCATTCTTAAACTAAAAGGTTATAAACACTGATTTATGTCGTATCATTGGTTTTGTTTGTTGATTGATTTGGGGTTTTTGTTTGTTTGTTTTTCTTTTGTTCATTCTGTGTAATTTTGAGATAGCATGCTTGGGAAAATGATTTTGACTTTACGCAGTCTTGCAGTATACACTTAGCAATATTCTGGGTTTATTATTACCTGGTAGTTTGTACCTGGAAATCTCAGAGTTTATAAAATTGTTAGAAAGGGCCAAAAGGTTAGGAAGATATCAAGAGAGTAGGAGGGTACACTCTTTTCAATGAGATGTTCGTGTCAGGATGATCTGTGAGTTTTTGTGTGATAAAAATATATATATATATTTATACATATATAATTATGTATATATAAATTGATAGTTATATTTATATATAATTATCTTTTTACGTTTATTTAGATGGCTACCATTTCACTAAGCACCACATTTTAGTATCTTTCAATTACTAATTGATGCTATATTAAAAAATAAATACTATGTGAGCTTAACATAAAGCCAGAGCCATAAGGAAAAGCTACAATTAAACATGACTGAAGTGATACTGTAAATAAAGTTTCCCCAGTACCCTGTGAATTTTTTGGGTATCAAGAAAAATATATATGTATACTTAATGTGTCAGTAATGTTGTAATAGTTTAATAATTAACCTTAAAATAGAGTTAGGTTTTTAAAACGATAATGAGGTGTTTGCTAGATTAATTAGAACTCATGCAGGAAATAGCATAGATTATATAAATATAGCATATGATAAATGGCATAGCACATGGTCTTTTAATGCACTATTAAATTACAACTGTCTTAGGTAAAGAAATATACATAAAGACTGTCAGGAGAACTTTAATATATCATCTTCTCATAAATAATAGTTACCTGTCAACATGGAAGTGCTTTGTGTGCAGTAATTCAAGTTAAAGAGTAGTGTTTCAATTGCCAGTGTACCTGCACTGTTTCAGTATATATATTTTTAAATTCAGTTTCAAAAGCGCTTAAGCCAGTACTTATGACTAACAATAAAAGAACATGTGTGGTTTAGACAGGAGAGTTTTACTCTCATGTAATTTTTTAAAAATCGTATGCCTGGTTTCAATGCATCAAGTTATATACTATGTAGCCACCTGGTAGACATTGTGAAAATTTGAGTTGAACTAAAATTATTTTTTTTTATTTATTCTCATCCTATTTAAATAAGAGATTGCTTTATAACATTACCATTTATTAGATATTTAATCCTTACAGTGAATTTTATATGAAATACAGTTATGATGATATATTATCTTGATTTTTCTGTTAATGATAATAATGACCACAAAGATTCAATAACTTACTCCATGAAACAAATCAAGTATTAGAATTTGAATTCAAACCCATTTCCATTGAATTCCAAAGACTTAGATATTTGCAAAACACTTCTTTCATAGTCTATGCTGAATGAGGAAATAATTATTAATAAAAGTGAAAATTTTAGAGATTCTGACCAAGCTTGGATTACTAAAAGTCATTCTGATTATATATTTAATTGGATATTGAAATTTAGATTCAATAGAAACATGGAATAAATAAGATTTGTACACCTATAGATATTAAAAAAAAATTAAAATATTTAGGTTTATAGAAAAGTTAAGTAGATTTATCAAGTCCAACTATGACCAACACTAAATCTGTTTTACAAGAAAGCATAAAAGAGAAACTTTATACTCTAGTACTAAAGTATATATTGGTAAGCGAAGCATTACCACTATTGAAAAGAATTTTGAGGCCAGGCACAGTGGCTCACACCTGTAATCCTAGCACTTTGGAAGGCCAAGGCAGGAGGATCGGTTGAGGTCAGGAGTTGGAGACCAGCCTGAGCAAGAGCAAGACCCCATCAGTACTAAAAATAGAAAATATTAGCTGAGCGTGGTGGTAAGTGCCTGTAGTCCCAGCTACTAGGGAGGCTGAGGCAGGAGGATCACTTGAGCCCAGGAGTTTTGGGATTGCTGTGAGCTAGGCTGACACCGCAGCAGTCTAGCCAGGGCAACAGAGTGAGACTCTTGTCTCAAAAAAAAAACAAAAACAAAAAACTTTTGTATCTCTATTTATAAGCTAGTGGTGAAAGAGTGATATTTCTGCTGGAATGGATTTCCTGATTTCAACGAGGATGATGAAGTCCCAGAGTACCAGAAGAATGACCAGCACTTGGACACCAGAGACATAAATATGGTCCTTATATTAAACAGCAGAGTCAGAACAATCGTCAGAATTGTAGACCAGTAGGTTAATTACAATGTTGACAAATCAGTCATGGTATCCTAGGACAAAAATAAATAGATATCTCATACCATTCCTACTGGGATAGTATAAAACTTTCCGTCCCTTTTGCTATCAAAAATTTGAAAAATAGAACAAGATTTAAAAAAAGGTAACAACAATAACAAAACTTGAGCCATAAAATAATGTATGGTCCCTACAAAATTTTTCAGTTCTCTGTCATTTCAAATACTTGGAACCCCCTAAAATAGTTAGCAAATAGCCTTGAAAAAGCACACTACACTTCCAACAAAAATTATTTTATAAATCTCCCACCTGGCATCCCCTGAAAGAATTTTTGTCACAACCAGAGTAACTGCACCAGAAAAGAAAAAAAATAACCAAACATTTTTGCAATTAATGGTTCAAAGCAAATATTGATAACTTAAAATCCAGAAGGCCTCTAGGACAAATGGAATTTGGCCTGCTTATTTGTATCTTGTCATTATTCAAATAGTTCTATAAACATCATCTGTGATTATTTTCCCATTTTCTGGATGTATAGTTGGAATGGGTATACGAAACCACTGGCAGAGTCTTTCTCTTGGCTCTGGGCCACATGTAAGTGTCTAGCTCATATTGCCTACCAACATTATTAAGCAAAAGAAACACTTCACCATTGAAAGAATCGTTGAAATTAATTATTCCATTAAAGATTTGAAAGAAGGAAGAATCATGATATTTTTATCACAACTCCACTTAAATTGCCTGACTGAATTATTGTAATCTCCAATTGCATTGTAATTATAGTGACTTCATTTGCAGTTGGTATTAGAGATGTGTTTTCTTTTTTTAAAGTTACAGCTTTTAGCATTTTATATGTAGTACTTGATTGGGATTTGTTATACCCAATCAATAGACCCAGCAAGGATAGCAGGCCACCTTGCACATTTGCATCAGGACCCATCATCTTTCTGGATTAGGGATGTCACCTAGGACATCACTCAGATCCGCTACACTGAGACATCATGCCGAGATAGTGTGGTGACCAGGAAGTAGCACATATCTTCAGAGTCACTGGAAAAATATTGGTAGCAAACTTTGAGAGATAAATCCCTCCAAAGTGAGAAAGGACCCTGTCATTTTAATAAAGTTATTTAGGGTCCTGTATTCTGTAGCATGTTGACGTATGCCCTCCACAGAGAAGTACAAATTAATTCCTTTTGAATCACTTGCCCAAATGAAGCAGCACAATGCTTAAGCCTTCTTAAATTTGGAAGAAATACATAACTCTAATCCACTATGGCTTTGCACGGAAGGCTATTAGGTTTGAGCAGGGCCACCAGAAAGGATGGATTTCTGGCTTGTACTCACTTAGGGAATCCAGTAATACTCACAGTACCAGCCAGTGACAAGTTCTGATAGGAAACATATAAGAAATAAGTTTGGTGCAAAGTAATACTCTCTTCAACAAGTATTTAATCTTCTTTAAACAAAGAGCTCTAGCTTATTATTTAGTCCTCATTGAGATTAAAAACGAGAACATGGAATAATAATTGACTACATGACTTAAGTTTCCCTTATGAATTATATGCTATTTGACTCACTAAGCCAAAAATAAATGTAGGCAGCATCATTGCATGTTTTAAGTGTAAGTGACTTGACCCAGAAGACATCCTGTAGATGCATGTGTCTGACTTTAATGGTTCCTCTTGTCACACTGCCATCTTTACCTTAATTCATAACTATGAATTGATAAGTTTCTTAAAACTAATTGACTCAGGAGGAAAAATAACAAATCTGATTTACTGATGGCATTGCCTAATTGAAATACTGTCATATTATACCTCCACTTAATGAAGGCTCTGAAGGAAAAAGGGAAAGAATGTTTGTCTGTAAAATAAGGCAGTATATCTATAGTTAATTTTTGCTAGAGGAAGAAATCATCCAAGTATAGATCTACGCTGACTCTTGAGCTGTTATTAATAATTGATTTAGCTGGTCAGGGATTTATAGGAACTAGATTATGGAATAAGAAACTAGAATAAAGGATTGTAAAAATGAACTTTGGAGAAGATTAAATAAATAAACTTGTTAAAATAAGCTGTAAATTGTGAGACTCTGTCTCATGTAAATGCTCGACTGGTATGTTCTCAATAATTATCTGAGTACAATCTCTTCTTGGTGGATGCCGTTGACTTCTTTCCCTAGTCATGACAATATTCATGATAGTCAATGAACAAAGAAAGCAGAAAAGTGGGAAAGTAAGTTATGCATACAAAAAAGTGATATAAACTTCATCTCGCCAAAATTGACCTGGCTACTGTCACTGCTGACTTCCCTACTTGCCTATAATAGTGACCAACTGTAAGCTCTCAAATGCATATACTGGTGGCAAGTTGATCACATTGGAACCATACTATTATGGAATTAAGAGTGATTCATCTTACTAGAATAGAATATTGACTTTTCTTTTGTTAGAACCATAAGCCATACTTCTGCTGGAACCACAATCTGGAAATTTACTGAAAGCTGGTTCATCTTATCCCATCCAGGGTTGCTTCTGACCACAGAACATTTTCTGATTAAAGCAAAAACATTATTTTTCATGCTGAAGATTATGGAATTAATTGATTCCTCACTTCTATTCATTATCAGAAATAGTTGACCACAAATAATAGTCCTCTGACATAAACATTGAGTTTATGTCAAGATGAGAGTTAACACCTGATAAGTTTGATTGCTGTCCTGCAGGCTGTTGGCCATGCTATTAGACAGTACACTAAGTAGATGCTGTTTCAACCATAGCCAATGCGCTCGGATTCAGAAAACCAGTGGTGAAAGTAGGAGTGAAGCTGCACACTATTTCCACCTCATAAAACTGAAAGATTTGCTTACTGTCCACATGACTTTATCCTCTGCATTTTATAAGCCTTAGTATGTAAAGAAGAAAAGTTTATATTATGTAAGTTTGTAATTTATCCATAAAACTAAAATTTGAGTTTATTTTCCAGCCATTTGGGACTTCTCATGTCACACAACAACCAGACAAAATCGGCAAATCCATTACCTTATACAGCTACTCACAATGTTCACTGCAGCTATTAGAACTGAGACTTGATTTGGTTCTCAGTTAGTGACATAGCACCTCTTGTATTTTCCTGAATAGAACTGGAATCCATTCTACTAAGTGAAGTATCCCAAGAATGGAAAAATAAGCACCACATGTGCTCACCATCAAATTGGCTTCGCTGATCATCACCTAACAGCACATTTAGGAATAACATTAATCAGGTGTCAGGCAGACGTGGGGAGGAGGGGATAGGTATGTACATACATAATGAGTGTGATGCGCACCGTCTAGGGGATAGACGGGCTTGAAGCTCTGACTCAGGGAGGAGGGCAATATACGTAACCTAAACTTTTGTACACCCATAATATGCTGAAATTAAAAAAAAAAATTAAAAAAAGAACTGAGACTTCATTTTTTAAAATGCTTTAATATGTGCCAAATTATTATACATTTATTAACTGCATTCCAACTCCACTGAGTAAAAGTCAAGGGAATTTTGAAATTGTAAATCAAAATAGAGATAAGTTTATGTCATTTATAAATTACTCAGTTTATTAGAGAGGAAAACATATTATCCTCTTGAAGTCTAGAGTGACTGAAGAAAACACTTTACTAATGTTGGGGGAATTAATAAGATGATGTCTTGAGAGTCTTAGTCATGATTATTCTAAGAATCAGAAAACTTCACGTTATGTAAATTGACAGAGAATAACTTTCTAATTAGGGTGTGTGTGTATGCGTGTGTGTTGTGTGTTGTATACCATATAGGATGAAATTCTAGGATCAAAATTACTGACACTGTAGAGAGTGTAGTGGGTCATGGCAAGCCCTCAAATTTTGCAATTGGGAATTAAAGGTAAATCAATTATAATTTCCCATGGTGAAAAAGATGAGCTTCAAGAAGTTATTAAATGCATATTCAAGTATTGCTGGCACATGTTTCCCAAACTGGCTTTCATGTCTCAAAATCTCTTCATAGATTTCTCAGCAAGATAACAATGCTCATGCACCCCTGACTTAGGCAGTGTTTTACTGATGATGCCAATGATTGAATTTGCAGCCTCTATCTCACCTTCTGATCCTCGGTGCCAAACTGTGTGATTTACTAGACTTTAAATTACTGGGATATGTCCAGCGTTTGGTTTTTTGGTTATATATATGTATTTAGTGTTTATCTTACCTAATTTTACTTAAAGTATTTTATCCTGGTAGCATGCACATAAAACTATTCCCTGGTCTGTGAATATACTATCCTGCTACTTTTATCACTTTACTTTTTCACAATACTTTCCAAAATAATAATTCATCACCCAGATGTGCACATGCATATGTTCACACACACACACACACACACACACACACACACACACACACAGGAATGTCAAACATAAGTATCTTTGGAGAAAAGGCCCCTTAAAATACTGTCATTCAAAATTTACCAAAAGAGCTTCTACTGTGAGAAGTAGAGGTGAGCATGTTTTTCAACCAGAATGGTTAATCTATCCCTTTTACACATTTGTAAACTTTTCCTGAATATTTCACATTGATTATATTATATTCTGACATAAATCTATAATTATTTTCAATTTTTCATTGTTTATGTATTTCACTGCAGTGTTGTCTGTACTGAAGTATAATGTGACATTTTTGTTTCGTAATAAGTTTCCCTTGCAATAATAAAACTAGGTTCATTTTTAATGCTTTAATCAAAATTGTTATCTTTGCTGTAGTATAACACACTCATACTGTTCCTTACAAGATTTCTGAACAGCAGAGAGTGAACTTATCAGTGTTTTAAAATTAAAAGTATTTTGTTATCAGAGCTTTTTTGGGTAATCATGGAAGGAGCCATGAGGGACCCTTGGTTTAATTTGTATATGTGCCTTCCCACATAAGGCTTATCAAGGTTGTACAGCTTGCTGCTCTTTGAGATACTGTTTCTGTTAAACAAAGTACCCATTAAAATGACATTTAATTGTAAGAGGGTGGCAAAATGATAACATACTTTTGTGTAAATATATTTTAGTTTATTTTTCTAGTTATGTCAGTAATACTATTTTGAAGTTAATATCAATTTACAAAAACACGCATCTGTTTTATGGGTTTTTTTTTTGTTAGCAGTATGTTCAATCCCTTTTTATTTGAAGTGAAAATTGAAAATAAAGTAACATTTCTGGAGAATTAGGACAGAAATCTTAGCATTAGGTACTCTGAGGTGGATAAAAGTAATTAATGGATCTATATCCATTAGATGATACTAAAAAACACTTCTATACTTGGGATTAAACATGATACATAGGTTCAAAAATATACTCAACATTCTTAACAATTCCTAAACTAACGAGTAGCTGATAACAAGACTCACACCTAGGATTATTTTCAGAAATGTGTAACTCTATTTTTAACAAATAGACTGCTCAAAGGGACTTCAGGATGCTTAACTTCCACATAGAGTACATTATTTTCTAGAATAGGTGCCAAGATCCTTGAAATGCTATTCAAGACCCTTTTATCATTCACTCCGTACCTTTCTACTTTTGCCTTGATTGATCTACAGCTAATGTGAACTATTTAAAATTCCCACATGCTGTGTTTCTCACAGTCATTAGCTTGGTTTATGGTTTATTCTCTCTCCTCTCTTTCTCTCATTCATATATATATATAGATACACACACACACACAAATACCTAGACTGTATTTTTTCTTTTCTTTTTTTAGTGTTTTCTTCATTATAAATCCTAATTCAGTCATCATTTTAAATGACACTTTTTTTAGAAATCTTTATTTTATAACTATATTTAAAATTATTTCTGCAGTATATCCTATCATCATATATATCTAATTCTGTTTTACCTTTTGTCAAAGCTGTGAGCTCCATTAGGGAAAACACTCAATCTTATGCATATTCATACATCTACATTGTCCAGTTTGTCCTATTGATAATGGTTGCTTGATAAAGTAAATGTCATTTATTTCCTGGATAATCTATGATGTAATTATATTGAGCTCATTTCAGCTGTAAAACTTAATTGTTCACACTAATTTTCGTTTGTGTTTGAGTATTTCTCCAGTTACCTGTTCTTCTACAGTTTGGATGATTTGGCTGAACATTTCAATATGAACCATTTATCACTAATATTTCAATACCTTTCCATCAGAAACTATTAGAAATTCTAAATTAAATGGTTCATTTACCTCTGAATTGCATGCAAATAAATGATTAGGGACAAAGTCAAACAAAAGTTTAGCAACATATAGTGTTATTAAAAAATAGGCTGAGTGCATGGCTCATGCCTGTAATCCCAGCACTCTGGGAGGCCAAGGTGGGAGGATTGCTTGAGCTCAGGAGTTCAAGATCAGTGTGAGCAAGTGAGACCCCATCTCTAGTTTTATCTATTATGTAAGATAAAAAAAAGAAAATAACCTTATTATTTAGCTAATTTTTTCTTACTTATATGAATAATTAATCTAACATTACTAGATTCCTATAATAATTAACTGTATTGCTTAAAATAATTTCATTAAAATTGTTTTATACAATAAAATAATAAGCCAGAGTAGACACATTTTTTGCCTTTAAGAGGGTAAGAGAGTTTTTTTAAAATCAAAATCATGAAGCAAATACGTTATGACATTTAGATAACTGCTCAAACACAGAATAGAATACTATTAGTAGATAGAATGGCAGAATACATAACCTGGAGGTTAAGAGAAGATTTCCTGAAAGAAGCAGAATTTGAGCTGAGAGTGTGAGCTGAGAATAGAAGTTGAGTAGAATATAATAAAATTAATGGAATGAGATAGACACATGAGCCTTCCAAGATAAAAATTATAGTAATCACTCATTATAAGCACTAACCATGTTTCAAACATGGCCATACAATATGCCAATCTCTTTCAAGGTACCGAGAATCTAGTAAAGAAGAAAGTTTGTTTTCAAACTAAGCATTTTAATGAGGGAGACCAGTGAGAAAATTAGTGATTAGATGTGTCCTAATTGCCATTCAGGAGTTGGGTCACTTATGTTTACAAGACATTGCCAGAAACTGAGGGCAGCATTGGATAAAGACCAATTAACTTCCCTTATGAATTATATTTAAGGTTATATTGATTCCAGAAACATTCATTGAATGCCCACTAGGTGACAGGCATAAATTAAGCCCTTGGGATGCCAGGATGCTCAGGAGAGACAAGATATTTGTTACTTGATAGAATTTAGGTCCAACACTCTTATACTTGTAAAGGAGTTGTAGAGCACTGGGCCAGTCAGAGGAATAAACTAATGAAAAGGAAATCACAATAGTTTTCTGGACACCAGAATAAACAAGTTCTGTAAGGAAGGTAGTAAGTGATACCTAGAGGGAAGCTGGGCACAATAGGCCTGACTCATTGTCAGCACACTACTACTCATTGACAAAGAAAGATTCAGAGAAAAGTAGGAAGACAGAAATCTAGATTTTCTCTTAGCCCAGTCCTTTGTTGACTAACATTTGATTGCTTTTATACTATATTTCTAGTATTTGAATTCTAAAGCAGTTCCACTAAAAGTGTAGACCACTGCCTGGAAGAATCAGCAAAACTTGAGAATTTGTTAAAAATGTAAATTCCGTGGGTGCACTCTGGACTTGCCAAGTGACATTATTCCTTCCAAGCTCACTTTAACAAGTTATTCAAATGATTTTTATGTACACTAATCTTTGAGAAGCACTCTGCAAAAGAATATAAATTAAATATTGAGTTTATAAATTAAATTAATTAAAATAAAGCATATTTTAAAAATAATATCTTTTAAAATAGCTACATTTGCCTTGTTTTGTTTAAGTTGATTATTTTATCCTTGTGAATTGTTTATTAGAATTTCTTATACATAAAACATCTGCTCTCTTTTCATCAAACTAACAATCTCATGCATCTCATAGTATCTCTTCTAAAGATTTTCTTATTCAAGGAAGTCAAAGATAACTTTAAGAAAATAAGCAGAAAAATAAATAAGTATGCTCATAACCTATTCATAACATTGAATGTTCCCTTAATTTTGAATCTCTTTTTTCACCTAAAACATTTTTCATTTTTATCAATCTTTCCATTTAAATTTCTAGTCAGAGTAAAGTGCTTAATTACATTTATTTAGCATCTTGAACTATTTGAAGAATGGCATTTGGCAAATATTGATAAAAATATGTGAATATACTAAATTAGTAAAACTGTATTTTATATTCTGTATTATACTATTATTTGATGTACACAGGACTTCATATATCATGCATATTGTGATTTGATACCTGAAGTGGACTTTTTCTATATAGAAGATAGTGTTGCCTACTGTAACATGCACGGGGAAAGGAATGACATGATATTTTCTTTTAAATTAAGAAAAATGTGATGCAATATGACTTACACTTTATGTTTATTTTTGAGCTCGCTGATAGTGAGAAAGAATAGAAATCATTTCATCCTATCCAACATGACATTTAGATTTTCCACTCCAAATAGAATTTGCAGAACCTAGGATTTGGGATACTAAATCATCAAGGAACAACTGAATATTGCAGGCATATGATAGATACCAAATTTCTGCTGGGGATCAAAATCCGTCAAGGACAGTAGCTGCTAACATTAATCATTTTCCTGAATGCCTGATTCTGCCATGACTTATGAGTGTGCAGAAGCCCAGTGTAGGTGGAAAGTATAAGGAAAAAAAAATCAGCATTTCCTAGGTGATAACCCAAGCCAGACATAAAACTCAATTACCATGCAGTAAGTCAAGGAGAAAGAGACACAAAAGGATTTTAATTAGAATAAGTTTAAAATTGTTGTTATCACCCTATGAGTTACATACTGTCACAATGTTAAGTAGAGAAATTTGTCATTATCACAACTTTTGAAATTGTGGTTTCAATTCATAATTGGAATTTCATTAATCAAAGGTATAGCAAATATAATGTGTAATCTGAAATTGATATCATGCTCTTCTGCCTTTATTTTGTTATACATTATTTTAATGTTCAATAGAGTATACAAATAATAATAAATTAGCATTATTTTTTATTTTCATACCTTTTTCACACATGCAAAAATCATTATCTAAGATACTTTATGAAGTATTTTAAATTGATATGGCTTCATGACTCTTCTTTGGTACTTCAGAAATAAAATATTATAAAAATTATGATCTACTCATTTAACACATTGACTGCCACACTAGAAAAAAAAATTTTCCTTGGGGCCATGGTGTTTTATTAGGAAAATAGAATAAAAACTTCAAAAACAAGATAATTCTTTCTAATTTAATGAAAAATTTGTTATTTTTTACTGTTTTCTGTGCATGAGTTATATGGAGCTTGAAAAATAGTTCTCATGGCTCCCAAAGTGAAGAGATATGTGATTTACATATGCTTCAGGAGGCCCCAGGCTCAAAACTAGCATGAGTTCAATACAATTCACATGGCAGTTAATGTTTTAAGTTTTAAATAATATTTAATGCATTATCTCAAGCCATGTCTTTCCCTAGATATGCAGGAACTCAGTTGTATTATGTGCATGTGAGTATATATATGTGTGTGAATATATATTATGTGTATATGTATTATATGTGTGTATATATCTATATATATTATGTGTATTTATGCACATACACATAATTTATACTCCTGAGTTTTCTAAATTTCTTAAATCTCTTCATCTAGCAGGTCTCTGTACAGATTATCTTTATTTTCTCCATCATGTTGTACAGATTCCCATCTCTTTTCTAATTCTACTCTTCTTTCTGTTCTTCATTCTTTCATAAATATTTATAATTCATTTTCTATACCTAAAATTGCATTAAGCTTACACTTTATTTTTTGTTATAGATTATTGATAATTGTATTATACATGTACATATATAGGCATTCCTTTTCTATATTATAATGAAATACAAAGTTTCAGAGTTTATTTTCCATTATAAGAAATGCTTAAGAAAATTTAGTTATACTTGCTTTAGGTAACATTTTCATTTCACTCCAATTGCATTTCAAATTAAACAGTAAGGCTGTGTCAGTAGAAATCCATATAGACATAACAAAGTGTTATTTTTTTTCTTTTGTAGTCATAGCTTTAAAATCAATTACATGTGGGCAAAGGGAGCCTGAGGATACCAACTGAGTCAACACAGTTTTATTGATAGTGGCCTGTCTTTACAACTGAAACATACTTTAGCCACATGTCAATCAGATCCTAACCACAAAGTCTTTATTATTTTTCTCTAGATTATTACTTTCTTCTCAGTTTAAATGGATTGGAAAATTGAAATGCTTTTTTACATTTTCTGCCTCCTAGAAAAAAAAAATAAAACTAATCTAAAATGAGGCAACCAGCAACATATCAACTTTGCCAATCACTATTGACATAATATTCAATTCTATCTGTATGCTAATATCAATTTATTCCTGGAAATGCATTTTTCAAATATAAGTCAACCAAGAACATGAAGCATTAATATAATTCCAGTGAACAAATATGGACAATTTTTAGCAATATGGTATCAGAGATTGTATTTTGGTAAAATTTAGATAAAAGCAAAAGCCACTAGTAATGTTTTCAGAATTTGTTTACATTCATATGGAGTTTTAGAGCTATTTTTGGAGCCCAAAGTAGCAGCAACTCCAAGCCATATTTTGATATAAACCAATAGCTTATAGAAACATAATAATCATAAAATAGTTTTAATAAATATGTCTGTTACAGGCATTTTATTAGAAAATGATAGTTAACAATGTTGTTTTGTACCCTTTTCTGAATAAAAAAGTAAACATCCCTAGACTTTAAATTATTATTCTTATTTAGTAATTAACTTATACTGAATAAAAAAATCCAGTCATGAATTTTATGTGAAACTTTTATGTATATTGTTTTGTAGCAATTAATTAGAACTAGTCCATGAATTGTGATAAAATGCTTTGATTCTTTGTCAGCTTGAGTTTAGTACCTGAAGTTTTATAACAAAATTTTCATTGCTGTCTTAGTCCATTAGGGCTGCTATAACAAAATACCATAAATTGGGTGGCTTATACATAAAAGAAATTTTTTTCTCTCAGTTATAAAAGCTGGGAAGTCCAAGATCAAGACACCTGTAGATTTGGTGGCTGTTGAGGGCCCTCTTCCTCATGAAAGGTGTCTTCTCAGTATGGATGTGTCCTTACATGGGGAAAGAAGGGGCAACGGAGATTTCTCCAGACTCTTTTCCCATATGTGACACACTAATTCCGTTCATGAAGGCTTTGCTCTTGTGACCAATCATTTCCCAAAGGTTCCACCTTTGGAGGTTTGAATTTAAACATATATATTTTGGGGGTCCATAAATATTCAGATAATAGCACTTCAAAATAGTATGCTTTGAATATTTCAAACCACACTTTTTTTTTAGATTATTGATGAAATTATTTTTGGTTGTCATTTTTCCTCCAATTTAAGTGTATGTTTTATTTTGTAAAGTCTTCTCCATGAACCTGATGAATAGAAGTGAAAATTGCAGAAAAGAAGGAAAAAATAATAGTCTGATGGAAAGTTTTCCAGGTTTATATTGTTTTGTTGCTATTAAAACATCATAAGAATATCGTATAAAAAGGAAGGGCTATATAAAATAGAAAATAATCTTTTCAATTGTCAAGCTAATAATATAAAGCCAGATTGAAACATCTCAGGTACAATAATTCTTAAAAAAAAAAATCATAGTTATATAACTTAATTGGAACAAAAAAAATCCAAAAATAGCTTTCATTTTGTTTCATGAATTAAATCACATAGAGTTTGTAAAATTACACTGAAAATTATTTTATGGGTTATATCTTTACTATTTTATGAAAGTTGTCTGGTTTGATCTAAGGTGTTAGGTTAAAATATCTTTCACTAAGAAATAGGTCTGAGAGGTTAGGAGTGTAAAATGATGAATCATAAATTATGATAAAAATAGACAAATGGACAAGGTAAGGGTAATTTGGATTATATTAAATATGCAATTATTAGCATGCAAATATTTGGAATCTGAGATATTTATTCATAATATAACTATCGCTGCCGCCCAAAACATTGAAGTTATATTTTAATTTGTGAAAACTGCTAAATGATAGTTTAAAATTCTGCCAAATAAGGAGAGACTAGCTTGTATATCAAGTAGTGTGTTATCAGTAGCAATTAAAAACAAGGGAATATTAATATTTTTAAAAGGATTAAAATGTAATAATAAAAACAAAAAAGTAATAATATTGTATTAATAACAATGTTATTGCCAAACATTGATACAACGGTATCAAAAACATTTCCTATAAAAAAGGTCAGTGAACTTTTCATTTATATATTATTTCTTAATTACAGCTACATATGAATTTCTTATCAAGATGATATTAATCCAAATGGTAACTGAAATAATGAAGTGCTTTTGGATGATTCTTTTTAAAAACTTATTTTCAGAATTAGAAGCCTAAATGAAGTATTTACCTGTTTAGATAACCGGCATTAATGAAAATAAAGAATGCAAGGCATAAAAAATATTCCCTTCAAACTTTAAAATAGTTTTGAAGAAAAATTTTTAAATTACAATTAACTAAAAAGCTGACTTTTGGCAAATTTAATCTTCTCTTTTATTCCTGAGGGGAAAGTATTCAACTTTATTTTTAAAAATCTCCAAAACAAACAGACCCAAAAATCCCATAGCTTTAAATATGAAAAAAAAAGGCATTTAAAATATTGAAAGTCATATGTGTGCAGATGTTTCATCACATCAAGTGTGGAATAGGTTTCATTTACACAAATAAAGTACTACATAACTTCTCAAGGGAGATGGCAAGACAGATAAAACTCATTTTCCTGTCATCAAGAGCTTACACTTAATATCACTGATTTTCTGCTTAAAATTATGTGAAAAATCATCAAGATTTCTAAAGAGGAAGCTGATTTAAGGAAGCCACAAGTGTCCCAAATCACTAAAATTTACAATGGCAGTTAAGATATTATTTTTTCAAGGTGCATATTGTCAAATAGAAAAATAGTAAATAGAAAGAACACACAGAAGTGTGTGTTAAGCAAACAATCAGGAGTGTTGTCTGCTGCACAAATATAGAAAGCAGGAAATATTTATGTGTAACTAGTTTTTATGTTCCCTAGTATTTTGATCCATGAAAGGGAGCAACAACAAAAATCTCAAGCAGCAATGCAGCACACAGTTATTTAGTATCTATTAAAATAATAATTCTATTTACAAGTCCAATTTCATAATATATTTAAAAATATAAATTTAGCTATGTTTTTTATTGTTTTACTAGTAAATTAAAGATATGTCTTATTAAAAAATTAATGCATATTTTCTTTTATAATTTCTGGTTTTAATACAGAAACTATAGATTTTATATTCTTTTCCTGTTTAGCAAATTTGATTTTGTTTTGTTAGTTTCCTTTTGTTTTAACTGTACTTTATGTAACTTGTCTTCTGTTCCCTAAGATTCTAGGATCTTGATACTTGGTATGAATTATTTTCTTAATTCTAGGCAGAATTTTATTAATGTAAGACACAGGTTATCTGCCTTAGAATTCATGGCACTTCCTGGAGATCACACTATTAAATGAAAATCATTAATTTGTCCATTTAATTGAAAATATGTTCAACTTCTAAAAAAACTGAAGCTAAAAGAAAATACACAATTATAATCTCATAATTATTTTCAAACTTTAAAAAAATAGATTTAGCTATCATACACAGAATTTGTCTCCAATGCATTATATCTTTTAAAGAAAAGAATATTACATATCACTCAATATCAGGATCTTAATCTTAAATCTCTCTATTTGACAGAGAAAAACCAATAACTGATTTGGAGTGCTATATTTAACTCTACTGTATGTGGCAAAGGAAAGAAAACTCACATATTGGTGCAGTGTGTGTGCCTGTGTTTGCAAAAAACCTTCAATAGAAATTGCTGGAAAAAATACATTGGTTATCCATTTGGTGAGACTACATTTTTAAGTAGTGGAGCCAGTGTTCAGATATTGGTTAGTATTTTAGAGTCTGTGTAATTCCTAATACTTTGGGAAGTCAAAAAGTAGTTGACAAGTATTAAATATACAATAAGTTCCTTGATTCAACTCAATACATTTTAGCACATTTTAAAAAGTGTACAACATATACTTAATGATGCTTTACATTTAAGTTGTTTCACACATTAATATCGTATAGTCTGTATAAGGATATAAATATTTTAAAATATTATACAGAGCTCTGCAAAGATATTCTAAAATTTATGAGTCTATTCTAAAAATTTCATGAAAATAGTAACATAACTTGAGAGTAAATTGAACATTATTAATCATAAAAAGTGTGACATTTAGGCAGCTGGTCAACTCTAAATTAGTTCCTGAAGCATTTAAAGTAACAAATTTCTTTCCACTTCTGACCATTTTTTAGTAGGAACCAGAAGCTATCCTGTATTGTTAGGTAATAGTGAAATGACCAGGCTAAAGTAGTTTTAGAAAAACAATGCTAAGCATTAATTTATTCCTGGAATAATGGTTATTAATTTAAGAAATATTAGCATAATAAAAAAATAGAGAAGGAAAAATTTCAGGAAGATATACATTGTTATCACAAATATCTCTTCCTAGTGTGTAACTTGTCATTCTACTTTCTTAGTGGTGAATTTTATTAGTACATATTATTATTTATAATATAAGAAATTTTATATTTTATGGTTAGGACTATATGTTTTGTTTTCTCCTTCCCAAAGTCACAATGATATTCTGTGATACTTTGTTTAAGTTTTATTTTTCCTATCAAATGTGAATCTTGGGAAAAAAAAAAAAATGGTACAGCTAGGCTAGAAACATTGAAATGTCACAACCTAAATAGAATTAGAGTAGATATTTAAAATATAAGAGAATATTATAAAAACTGACATAAATATGTAAAAATTCACATAAAATAAATAATTTTCTAGCATTACTTTACAACTCTTATTTTTATTTGCAAATCTAATTTTTACTTTTTAGTTGAGTCCATTATCCCAGACTTATGCAAATAATTGTCTTCCAAAGAAAAAAAAATAAAGGCAACATTAATAAATTACATATATGTTATCATTGATAGATATTGAAAGCAATAGGTATTCATTTGTTTAAAAATTAAAAAATAAACCAATATATTCAGGAATAACTAATAAGTCTATATGTAACTAATGTCTATTATAATTAACTAATAATTAGAGAATTATCCTACCAAATAGTGGTAAGAAGAATTCTAAGATAGACTCCAAGATCCCCATCCCTAGTTGTGTCTGCCTGGTATAATTCCCTTCCCTTGAATGTGAAAAGAACTAGTGAATATGATGGAATATCATTTCTTGGATTATGTTTCATTACATTTTTTTCAAATCTAATGAAGGTTACTAATGAGTTGACTTAAAGTTATTCAAAAAAGAGATTATTTGGGGCATTACGTAAGCAGATGGACCCTTAAATGGAATTCTTTCTTCCTAAAGTTGAAAAGATGTGATGTGAGGGCAATGCTCAATTGCTTAATTTGTAGGCAGAAGGGGGCAACATGTAAGCATTTTAGAACAGTATTTAGAAGTTGAGATCCTATTTCAGAAAGAACATTTTGCTTATGGTAGGCAGTCTAATATTGGAGAAAGTAAAAATCAGAATTGACATACTGCAGTATGAGAGTAATTCTAAATTACACGTTCTTCCTAATGATCAAAATTATGTTCTGGCTGATAGTTTGGGATCAGGATAATTCATAGAGATTTCTCTAGGTAGTAATGACCCTTAAATACCTTAAAACTTCCACTTACCTCTGCTCATCTCAATTTTAGCTTTCCTATTTGTTTCTGCTTCCCATTTTATTCATGAAATAAATATATAAACAAACAGACAAATGAGGTTTCCCTAAACTGGGAAGTGAATGTGAAAATTATAATATGTAAATTACCTATGGTAGAGAATTCTTTAATATAAATGTCTCCCTAAATGGTCTGAGACTTCAATGACTTTGAAAGGACACTTAAGATGCAATTCTGGGGTTGGTGAGCTCTGAGGTTGGTGAGTTCCTGGTCCTTGCTTCACAATACAAGAGTACTTTTAGGCATGGCTCTACAAGCTTCCGTGTTTTGAGGACTCTTGAGGAAACAAGTGGCATTTTAAGAGTTATCTTTATATTTCTTCTGGATATAATCATTTAGTTAAATTGAGGCACTGCTGTTTAGAGAAGTCTGACTTCTTAGTGAATATATTATTTGATAATATTTGGCAAGGATAATTAGCATAATTTTATGTAAATCAAGTTTTGTGTGTTATTTGGATAGGGAGTATACATACAGAAAAAAAAAAAATAATAATGCCTCTCTGCCCACAGACATTTCTTCCATATTCTGTAAGAAGAAAAGGGGGAAAAAAAAATAAGTGGCTTTCCCAAGGGTCCACGTGCAAACTGTAAAATGGTGCTTTACTAAGGGTCCATATGCAAAATAAAGCTTAATAAACTGACCCGGATAAAGATTAGAGACTGTACTAAATGCATAGACAGAACAAGCAATGACATGCTCAGGGTAGCATGAAAGAGAGGGTGAAAACATACACATTAATTTCTAAATGATTTCACAACTGTTTTATGAGAACTTGTCAAGTTGTGATTGCTGACTTTAAATCACTCTAATGCTCATTGCTCCTTACAATATTGTCTCCTTTCATGAGCTATCTAAGTGATTTTCTCTTTCTGGAAGGTACTATAATGATGTACATAGGAAGCACAACATCTGTTTCCTTTTTTCTTGGGATACAGCTAGACGACACTTTTGAAGACTCCCTTGCTGTGATCCTTGGACACCTCACTGATTTCTGGCCAATAAAAAGGTGTGCCAGACTGATACGTGCCCCTTCCAGTCCTGCCGCATATGAATCTTTCACATAGTATCCCCACTCTCTTTCTCTAGCCACAGAAAGGAAAAGAGAGAAATCCTAGTTCTTAGAGAACATTGGAGCCACAAGGTTGAGGGAGGATTGTTTCCTAAATTACATGTTGGAAAACGGCCACTGAACACTCATTGAATTGTCGTGACAGCCAAGAATAAATTTCTATTGCGTTAAATCATTTTCATTTTTGTGTTGTATCTTCCAAGTATTCTGTTCTACTACAAAACTTCATTATTACGTGGGATTATTGGCATAAAAATACTTTAAGCATAAGCCCGTGTCTTAGTGTTAAGGTGACAGGCAGCAATGCAATAGAAATAAAAACTAAGAAGAATGAAGAACTATGATTTGCTGTAGAAAAAATAGTTGTTTAACTTTTGCCTGCAAAAGGGATGTGCCTGATGCTCCAGGTGAAGTGGCAAGACACAGTGGTGAGGATGATAGTATGGGTTGGATCCTATTAGCTGCTTATTGTAGGATTTTATAGGAAGAAGATGAGCAAATGAAAAATTAAGTGATTTGCAAGCAGAAAGTATAGGAATACAGAAAATCTAGAAATATAAGACCTTAGAGTGTTAAATCAACTTCTCCTAGAATCCAAACGAAATATGATTGAAAAGCCTTTGATCGACAAAAGCCTATTAAGAACTCATCCTTGAGATAAAGTTGATATTAAGGGTATGCCCACACTGCCAAATCCTGATGACAAGGAGATGGCTACTATTAAATTAGCAGAGAGACATGGGAGTGAGAAAGTATTTAATATATTAGGATTGCCTAGTATATTGAGGAAAATATTTTCTTGTGATCAGTGGAACATGCACCTGACTGAAAGCAAATACAAAAAGTGTCCATAGTCCCTGATTCATAACAAACATCAATTCTTTAAACTTATACCAACTTGAAGTACACATCATATTTATAATTCAGAGACATAGATGTTATGAAAAAATGAGGGAAAATTTCATTTGGTGTATCAACAGTAATAACAGAAAAACAATCTTGATGTACATATTGAGCAGCAAATCAACTAATTATATATTAATACAAGAGTATGTGTTTGTATTTGTGCACATACATTCATGCACATGAGCAACATGCATTCTGTCAGGGAATACACTTTTATACACACCCGTATATGTGTGTATATATATGTAAATACCACACATGCACAAAATGCATGTCCACATGTGTAGCACAGATTATATATACAGATATATCACTTATAAGTGCATATAAATATACATGAATACACATGTATACACATACATACATGTGTATATATGCAATAACTATATATGCGTGTCTATCTATAATATACAATCATATAGAACCTTATAAAAAGTATATGCCTATATTTTAAAAATACATGCTATTCTAATACAGACATACACCACACACACATTTCTGCATGCTTTGTTAAAATATTGACTATGAGGTAAGAGACATTGTCCTCATATAACCGTATTCTCTCTTCTGAATACTGAGCACGTACAGCTATAGCTTGCAACTTTAAAAACAGCTGAGAATCGGGGGAAGGTAGATTTTAGGTTCTGATAACTCAAAATAGGCAAATACTCTTTTTGTCTTAAAAAGTTATTTGCAAATACTGATAGTGATAGGAAGAATACAGAGGGAGTGTTCTCCTTGGTGTGTTGGCTATAGGGCTGGCATAATTTTCAAAATTCTACTCCAGTAAATACCTACCTATTCCATATAACTTTTAAAATTAATCAAAGCAAAGAGGTGACAGAGCTCATTTCACTATGCTTCACTAGACTGACATGAGATCAATGTTCGCGAGTCGTAAAAACTACCAGAAGCTGAGGAATCCAATCTCCAGTTTGTTTAGTTCACACTCGGAGAAATAAAATCTAAGCTCACCAGAGAAGCAGCTTCCTCATCATCTGCAAGTATTTAGAGACTGGGTGTGGTTAAATCTCTCTTCACTCAAAAATAAGTAAAATGAAGCAAAGAAGGAAGATGTCCTTATGGAACGTTTCTGTATCACAAGAGGCTTCTCAGTGGAAAATCGTGACTCAACAGAATGGCTCTAGTAAATAGAACTTGCAAGGAGCATTCAGGTTCTTACTCTCAATATTTAGACCATGTGAATTTTCTGGGCTAAGACAGGTTGCTACTGCATAAAACAAGTTGAAATTGAGTGAAATAAAAATAAAGTTATGCAAATTCTAAAAAAAGTTCTACAGAAATCCAAAATTATGTAATACAATTAAATTTTATATTTGAATCAATTAATGAAAAAACTTGTGGAATTTGTAATCACTGCTAAGATGACAAACTTTTCTGAGAACTAAAGGACAAATAAATAAAATGGTAAAAAAGAAAGAAAAATAAAAACTAGAAATGGATAATATTATGAAGATATAAAATGTTGGTAGCATTTCCTTTTAAAAATAAATCCATAACAAAGATTGTATTAACTATCAAGAAAATAATACAGACCAGTGATACTAACATTGTTGTGTCATGCACCATGTAGAATGTGTCTGGGTTTTCTTTTTAAACTAGAAATAGCTCAAGATTTGGAAACAATATCTAGATGGAATATATTCTGATTTCAAATTTATTCATGAAATGTATCTTAATTACTTTAGCTAAATGTTAATAACATGTTTTTAAACTACTCCAAAAGAAGAAAATGTTCCTGTGATAAATTCTTCTCCACCTTCTTCCTAAGAATTCTGGCTGAAGCACCTCATTTTTTTAGATTTCAAGGAAAAGGAAGATGCTATCTTGTAATCAAATACTCTGGGTACATATTTATCTTGTTTAATAGATTATAAGGGCCACAGATTAAGAATACCCAAACTCTTTTCAGAGCTGAGCACTGGGTTTTTTGATGAATAACATTGCATGAGTAACCCACAAAAAAGATAACTTGAATAGTTTTTTTGTTTAAAATTATACTTTGGTGAAATCATTGTGAAGACTACTGAGAGCCTTCAGTGCTGTGTGGACAGATAATAGTGAGTTTGATTCAATTGTAACAGTTAGACTATTGTTATAGCCACGAATAGAAGTATACATTTTAACTAATATCCTTAAACTTTATCTATTAATTATTGTAGCAAAGATGCGCCTTTAAAAATTGTATTTCACTTATTTTATATAGAACAGGAGATTTTTGGCTTTGCACATTTATTTGCTCATGAGTTTCTTTGGCTTTCTATATTTATTTGGACATGTGTGGAAATAAGTCTCTTGGAAAATTATTTCTCTTGGAATAATGTATTTATTGCCAGGTTTTGAGCAGTCCCTTTAAAAGTGCTGTCAGAACAAATACATCAGGTCACACAGCAGGTGGTTTATCTCTGTGAAAGCCTGAGCATTAAAATAGAGAAGGCTGCAGACTAGTAATTAGGTATTGATTGGTTTATCTAACACATTTTGCACATTTCTAAACAAATGCAGCATCATTTCTGATTCTTTTCTTCTAAACCTTGAAATTGGTCAGTGAATTCATTTTAAAGATTACAAAGTACGAAGTGCAGGTTTTTACAACTTATTCACTGATCTTAACTTGAACCCAATCAATAAACTTCACAACATGATTCCATTTTTAGAAAATGTCACAAAGATCAACAGAAGCCCATTTATACTTCTGATAAGTACTTTTACTTTATATCATCAGAAATATATTTTTTAAACATTACCAAATCAATGACTTTTCTTTTAGAAACATGGAACATCACAGTATCCAACAGAGGTAAACAGAAGTGAGGAGCCACAAGCAAATTACCAGGCCTCAAATTATTAATTAGGTCACTAAGGTGAACAGAAACTAAAGAATATAAATGAAAAAAATAAAATTTGGGGGAACAAATAAGTGCATACCTAAACAGATAAAAGTGTAGAAAACAACTAATAGATATTAGCAAAATTACAAAAAAATAAATGTTTAAGACATTAATCAATATTTTAAAAGATTTTCAGGATGATGATAACATATAGTATTATTTTATTTATATTCTTATTTCATATATTATATTATTTATATTCTTATTTTGTTCAAAAGTCACTAGTCTTTTGACTGAATAGAATGGGGACTACTAAATTTGAAAATACAAAGAATCTGATTTTTTTAAAAAATTAAAAGTATATGGTTTTCAAAAGGTAGGGAAATGAAGACAGATAAAAGAATCAAGATATAAAAGACAAAAAAGAAATAATTCATGTAGATTTACACTATGGTATTTTCTACACTAATGGAATAGAAATCCCATAGGGCCAGGTACGGTGGCTCACACCTGTAATCCTAGCACTCTGGGAGGCCAAGGCGGGAGGATCGTTTGAGTTCAGGAGTTCAAGACCAGTCTGAGCAAGAACGAGACCCCCCCCCCCACCTGCCTATACTAAAAATATATATAGAAAAAAAAATAAGAATCCCATAAATTTATTTTTGCTTTACTAATAAAAGTTTCACATATTTTCAAAAATAAGTCAATGAATTTAATTTAAAGTTGGGAACAAGAAAACAAAATGAATCTAATGAATTTTAAAAAATGAAAAAAAACTATAATATGCCTTAAGTAGTGTTCTTATTCTATATTTAATACCAAAGATTGCACACATTTATTGCATATTGTGTCTGAGCCAGCTGCATTATGTCATATCTCATTTGCTCCTCAGAATACCACATTCCAAATTGAAAGAAGTTATTTGCCTTCTCTGAGTCAGCTGGGGGCATGACAAAGTTTAGAATTGAACTCAGGTGAATGTGCTTTAGAATCACACTATTATGGTTAAAAATTTCTGTTGTTAAAGAGCAACTCAGAATCTGATACATACAGGTGGTTAAAATGAAACTTATCTTTACTTACTATGGAAGTGATCTGATGGTTCACACACATTTTCCACCCTGGTGCTAAATAAAAGAGCCAAAACAATGAAAACATGTTCTATTTTACATATGTTTATTTCTCTCTCTTTTTTTTTTTTTTACAAAAAAGTGCTTATTTTATGACAAAAATATTTGTGTCTCCTGTGGAGATGGGGTGTGTGTGTGTGTGTGTGTGTGTGTGTGCACGCACGTGCGCACGCACAAATAAATATATGTAACATGAAGGGCTCAGTTTGTCTGTTTAGCATGTATGAAAAATATTGTCAAATAGAAATTTGCTTTTCAATAACCTAATTTTCCTATATATCAATTTTACACATTGGTTTTATATAATCCTTTCCAGCGAAATGTATACATCTTATTTTAGAACAAAAACAGAAACGTAAACTGTGTAAATGCATCTAATGTGGTACAAACTTAGAAAATTACTTCTGTTCATTGGCTTCATCCAATGTATTACAGTGCTTTATTGTTTACCTGCATTTTGTGAACCCAATGGAAATGGGATATAAATATGTAGAAGGTTGCCAAGGCAGTCATACATTTTAATAGAAGGGAAGCATATTGGGAAAATACATTTTTTCAAAAACTTCTAGCTATAACAATCTTATTTGGGGCTATATAAAAACATATAATGGAAAAATGTGCATCCTCACTCTTCTCTTTTTAATCCCTCTCTTTACCATGGTTGAAAGGATGAACAAATAGCTTCTTCTACATATTGTCACAATAACTACTCACTGCTCGATTTTCATGCATAAAACGGATGATTCTTTCACTTTGCATGACTGCCCAAAACAAACTATATTTATATAGATACAGTAGCTATTAAGAAAAAATTGGAGTGCTGTTTCACCTCTGCAGCTAAAAGTTGTGTGAGGGTCAGTTGATAAGAAATGAAAAAGCAGACATATGTTCTATATGTCTATTTAAATGAAGAAGGCACATTTAATAAATCATTCTACACGTTGATTTATGTAGCCTAATGGAATATTTAAAAAATTTATGACCAAAGAAGTATTTGACATATAAAATCTATAAATGCTGATAGCTGATAAAGCTATAGTGAATCAATTACTTTTTAAAATACTCATTCAACCAACATATTCAGGGAGTACTTTACTATGACTCATGCCCCCTTCTAGGTGCTTGAGGTATATCATAAAGAAAGCAGATGAAATATATTTAATTTTGTGGAGCTTATGGTTCAGTACAGATGTTACTTAGTATGGAATCTTGCATAAGGCTTTTTAAATTCATAACTGTAAAATAGATCTTACAAGAGATACAGAAATTGTTACTTCATTAGTATATGCAAAAGTGCCTTCTGAAATCTAAAGTGCCTGATGTTAGAAAGTTTTATAATTATGGAAATAATTGTTTTAAATACTTGATTATTCCTACACGTATCTGTTTCCTTAAAGTCAGTGGCACAATACAGGTGAAAACAGAGTGATTTTAGTTCCTATCTAGGCTTAATTGTTTTTATCAGTGACACATAAAAGTGAGAAATGAGCAAAGGAGAATTTAACAAAAGAAAAACAAAAAGGCACCATGTCTTGGTGCCATAATAAGACTGATACATAAACTCCTTAATCACCTCTTTAATTTTATTGATATTGTAAAGAATACAAATTTGTGACATTATATAAAATTATATACTCTGAATATGTGATTGAATCTTTTTTTGGTAATAAAGTACAAATAAAGTTCTACACAATTGAGCCCCTGACAACATACCTACCCTCATTTCACCTCATTTTACCTTTTCTCTGTCTGCTGTTTAAGTCCCTTAAGCAGATCATCCTTCCCACCACTACTGCCCTTTGTACGTGAAGCATAATGTCTGGAATATTCCGATCCTGTTCCTTTCCTGCTCAATTCCTATTCTTTTTCTAGGAGTCTAGATCATTCATTCTCAAACTTAACCGCACATCAAAATTGTCTGGATGCATAGTAAGTCACAGGTTACTGGATCTCACCACCAGAGTTTCATGTATATATTAACTTAATATGTGCATTAAATTAAATTTTAAAAATAGTGCATATATAAATAGTATATATTAAATTAAATTGTAAAAATTGTCTTTAAATTGTCAAAATAAGTAAAAGTCATGTGACTTGAAATAATATTTTAAGTATCTGCATTAGTACAAAGTATTAAGGCCTGTAACTCTTAGTTAAAACTTAACTTTTGTAAGTACATACTTTTGCCCATTTGCCTGTTATTATAGTATTTATTTTAAATTTCAAATAAAATAAAGGTTAGTGGTATAATAGAAAGGAATCCATGAGTGTTTTTAATTAATTAAAATTAGAGGGGCATAGATTTAAAAAATTGAATATTATTATGCCATGTGTTTATTTTATTCTAAATTATCATCCAAAATACTGTGAAATTAATCTACAAAAGTTTTCTGAATGAGTTGTTTACTTAGCAAAAACTTTTTGCCCAAAACAAAGACAAACTTTTAAACAGCTATTTATAGAACATAATGATCTCCAACATACTTTACAACATTTTCTCATATATACTCCCATGTATGCATTCTAGACACCAGTAAAGTTCTGTAATGCTTGCCATTTCCTAGAAATGTCACTTCTCATTTGCATTTCATGTCTTTACTTAGGGTTCTAACTCTCTAGATAACTCTCCATATGCTGTAACAACTGAGAATAACCTCTCATCAAGGCCCTAGACAAATGGCACTTTTTATTTCTTGAACATATCTTCCCTGATACCAGGAGCTAGTAAAATTCATAGTACTTTGAAAAGCTTCTCTCTGATATTTAATTACTTACATTTATGCCTAGTGACCCCTTTAGACTATAACTTTTGTGAAAGTCTTTTAAAATTATTCTTATATCTCCCATATTACTTTTAAGAGCATATCATCTTAATGTGTTTTATACAGATAGATGGTTAATAAAAATCTATGTAAACAATAAATGCTAGATAATGCTACCTAGAATCCACGAAGCCCTGAAGAATCTATTCAACTGACATATACAGCAATGTTTTCTCATATGAGTGTATTCTTTAAGTTCATGCATTATCAGTGTGTATAGAGAGTAATATGATTGGACTTTTGAATGGACAAAGACCACAAAACAAAATTTAGTTAAATCATATTTTAGGAAAACAGAAAAATGATCCCATCATACTTTTATTAAATGTAAATTATTAAAATTAGCATAAAACACACATAAAACACATCTGATTTTGAAAGTATAATTCCGCAAATAATGTAAGAAAACTATATTCTTGTAGAATATTAAAACATTGGGGAAAATGAAATTATCCCTTTGCCATAATTCAATATATTATGCCCAATCTCAATTCTGAAGTTTGGTTTTATAAAATGTGTTTTGGTGCAAACTTATTTGTGAAATGACTAATTTTATAAAGAGTCATTTATTTTTCAAAACTTGCAAGATACATAGTAAGAATGCAAGAAAAAATGTATAATATATTGTGGGTGAACTATAAATGTAAAAATATTTTATGATATTTATAATCATATTTTTTAGTCATACTATTTGGACAAGTGGCATGAAGATTGTAGGAAGAATGAAACACTTGTACTATTCTTAATTTTAATCTTTTCATGATATTTCTTTAAATAATATAATGTTTATAGACATTTTGTGATTTGTTCCCAATATACTACTTTCAATCATTCAATTGATGTACAATTATTTTATTACTTTAAAAAAGTACATATTTAAAAGGTCTTCTCAGAGTATCAAGGGATACATTATTTTTAATATGATTATAGATGAATATAATCAAAATTTATAAAGGATTATTTTGTCATAATGATTTGGTGGTCCAAATGTATTTTCATAAAGTTAATTTGACATTTCTTTTTCTGAAGAATAACATCCTAAATATTGGAAATAAAAAACATTTTCTTCTTCAAGAACATGCTTTATTTCAAACACCCTAATTACATGAAAAACAGGAAGTCTTCACATATGTGTGTCTGGGAAAGGCATTTATCGCTTGGTTTAGATAAGAGGTATTCTGTATGAAAAAGTTGAAGATTTGGAGATTTATTTTTCTTTTCTATAATCCTTCAACTGCAGAAGAACTTTTTGACTCAGAGATGACATTTTCTGGAAATCCCAGAGGAGTATTAAGTTTCCTTGGACTAAACTGAATCATCCGTGATCATCTTAGCTGTCAACGACCTATATATGACATTTGTATCTAATTAATTAGATGTCTTCTTTTGAAAGAAACAGTGCATGGTGCATAATTAGAAGAGACATCAAGGTTGGAGTCATTGGCTCATTAATCTAATGAAGCTAGCCTATGGCATTTATATTACTCAGTGGTGATGTTATTTTATTTGCAGTTAACAATGATGTATATAAAATGTTAATTCTTGATAAAGAGCATAGAAATTATGCACAGCATAATTTTCAGAGGAAATTTAAAATTCAGCTGTTTGACATTTGCCCTAGTTGGTTGTTTCTGTTACTACGGCACGAAAGACCTGGACTGTTGTTTTTGATTGTCCAGTTATTTGCAACCACACAACCACCACGCAATTGTAATATCCCATTTCTGTCACAGAGGTGAACATGTGTTACCTCTTCAACAATAACATTGGTTCAAGACACAGGCATGTGACATAATCCAGACCCATTTCTGTCCTTCTTTAGGAACTTTCAAAATGTTTTTAGGGTAAAGTAGCTTCTTTTCCTCTCTGTTCATAGCACTATAAGAATGTAAACCTGGGTAAGCAGACAGCCACGAATCTAGCTAGACTGAGATCACAGTTATCAAGAAAAAAAGAGATAAGATAAAGTCCCTGATTTCATTAAAACCCTTGGGCTACCCATTTATAAGACTGACATCATTTTTTTAAATTAAGAAATATAATTTTCCTCTGTTGTTTCAGCTACTTAGAAGTGGATTGCCATTAATTAGAATTGAAATAGGTCTGGATATACAAGCTATGTTTGATTATCATATAAATTCAGAGTGAACTAAAAGCAGAAATAACTAAGTTAAGATAAAAACAGAGAATAGCATTGCATTGTAAATTAATCTTAATCTCATTGTATAGAAATTTTATTACTATTATTCCCATTATAAAGTATAGATGGAGATTCTTTGGTATCTGAGAAAATATGTGACCCATGGAACTATATGTTATAGACGGAATTGAAACCCAATTCTTTCTGACTCCAAAATCCATATGGTGTTTATAATGATGTGAATAGCTCAGAAATATGATTTGTAAAACTATAATAGCTTAAAAATATATTTTTTCCAAAGAAAAACACATAGATTATTTTAAACCAGAGGCACTCACTTAATATTCTGTTTAGGGTTATTCTTTCTTTGTACACAAAAAAGTGGCTGTTTGGTTTTTTCAATCTTGCTTCAGTTGTTGTAAATAGCAAACTTAAAGCTGGAACATTGTGCGTGATGGTGCTTACGAAACCCAAAAAGAAGAAAAATAAAATATGTTAATCTTCACAGCAAAATCTAGATCACCAACTTGTACCCATTGAACATGAGGAACAGACTACTCTCTATGCATCAAAAATCATAAGCTGTTAATATAATAAAACAACATCAGTATAATATATCTATATTAAATGGAAAGTGCATTGTCATACTTTTAAAATATTTAACTTGTATGATTTTAGTTATAAATAATTAACTCAAAGCATATGTTTGAACCTTAAATGTGTAAATTTCAAATATTTGCGGAAATAATATATGAGGAAAGCATCATTCCTTGACTAAACAAACATGCACATCCTTAACATAAATACTTGGCCTATCAACATATTCTAAAGTAATTCTGATAAAAAATAACATAATATTATTGTGAAAAATCATAATTTCTCCTAACATAAAATAAGCAAAAATAGATAATCTCAGGCTTTGAGTTAATGCAGGCTGACCATTGAGAAAGTGTGTGAGCACTGTCAATTTTCTTAACTACTCTAAGCCTCAGTTTTATATGGGAAAGATAATGGTTATCTCCCCTAGAGGGTTGAAAAAAACATTCCTTTTGGCAATGTGTGGACACCATTAGGCACAATTTCTGTTGCAGAATAAATGATATATTAAACACTATTTCTTATTATCACTTGTTATATAGATACTCATATTCAATGAAATTATACAATATTTGAAGATTCACTGAAGATTTGTTTTGAAATCCCCAGGGATGAATATAATTATTAATTAATACCAAAACCTGAATAAGTATATGAATACTTGTAACACTGAGGACTTGTAAGTAAATGGTTATTCTCAGAATTCAGAGGTTAATATAGGCTTAAATTTCTTTGGAGCCTTTAACATGCCAAAGTATTCTATCATGAATACTTTATAATGACTGTCAAAGCAAAAATTACACTGGAAAAGTTAAAGAGGTAAGGAACCTTTTATTCAAGGTACTTATCGAAATGGTAGAGAGAAACCGGAGTGCAGTCTGAACTGCACTTCACTGAAACAACTGGCAAGAAGGTTTTTATAAACTGTGCTAAAGAGGTTTGTAGGTCATCTGTTTGCTAATTAACCTAACCTAAAGGAAAAGTAAATTTGTTTATGTCTTATGACAAGAGGAATTTTACTACTTGGAGGGAGGAACTCACCTAAGCTGGGCTCCTACTCTCCCACAGAAACTGAGAGAAGTGCTAACTTCACCCATGATTACATGTCAAAGGGAGGGCTCCCAGGTTTTTGAGAAAGACATTCCTACCTGGTAAAACTGGCAAGAGGATTTTAAAAAGGATTTACATAGGATGATGACGACAAGTTTTCTAAAGTCAATGCTTTTAGAAAAGAAAGAACCAGGGACCTCTGTTGCTTGGCCATCTGGATGTCCTAAAGGCCAGGCTGAGAGGAAGGTGGGAGCTAGAGGCAGAAGGAAGCCTGTCTAAAGCTGAAGGAAAAGTTAAGGTTGTTTTGGACCTTACTTCTTGGAATTAGTTTAAAATTCAGGGATTTGCTTATTTTAGTATTCTAGTATCTTCTATTGAGGATAAATGAAAAAGAAAACAAGCTAATAAATATTATACAAATTCAAAATGACATCAAATATTTCTAAGATCTTGAATGCTAATGCAATAAAACCAAATGCCACTGTTACATGCATAAAGTCTTTTTTTTTTATGTTTATTGTTTGGTACCCATAAACTTACCATCTGCATTGAAGTCTGGAGAGCTTTTATTTTTTTTTTCTTTTTGCCATTATCAATTTGTCTAACAGTAAAAAACTTTTTATGTCTCTTATTGCAATGGTATGATAAATTATTTAATATGGAATGTTAATGGCTGGGCAATTCAATTACTAAAGGACAGTTCTAAAGAGACCAGGGCCATATAATCAGTTTTATTTCCTTAAACCTGTATCTTCTAATTAAGAACCTATCATAAATCTCATCATTTCAGACATTTCCATGAAGTAACTGAGCAAGATGAGGGAGATGATGCAAGTAAGTTACTACCAGACAAATCTGTAAAGTTTTCAATATTTGACTTATGAGCTTTCTTGCCTTGAATTGCATCATGCCCCCTTTCTCCTTCCTGTCATTCTTTTTCCCTGCATATGTGTGTGTGCACGTGTACATGTGTGTGTGAACTGTAATTCTGCAGCAACCACACCAATCTTTTTATGGGAATGATTCTTATAAGAGCTTTTATGAAAATGTGTGAGAATCTCTTACAAAACCTTTCTTTTTCCCCAACTGATAGTTCTCTGTCCCTTTCATGTTCTAACATTCATTTCGGAGTGCTTGATTCCCATTTTAAAAACCCTTCCATAATGGGCACTGTGGAATGTTTCTCAAATTTGTCAGGGTGGTGAAAAAGGATCTAGAGAGCACTATGACAATTTGTCAATTGATAACAAGATACTACTTAGAATGCTTCTCTCTGATTGCATCTCAGCACAATCGTGTAATATTTTCTTCAACAATATTGGACATAATACTCTGACTTTGTTTTAGTAAAGAAAGTATTTTTTAATTATAAATACATACTTTAGAAGGTAGCTTAGAAATTATAAATATATTGGAATCAAGTGTAAAGGCAGAGATTAAATTCTAAATTTCTCACATGGAAGTAAAACTCAATGGAAATCAAGCAGGTGGGAGGGAGAAGGAGGGGATGGGTAAATTCACACCTAATGTGTACAATGCACACTGTCTGGATGAAGGGCACACTTATAACTTTGACTCAACCTGTACAAAAGCAAATTATGCAACCATAACATTTTTTACCCCCATAATATTCTGAAATTAAAAAATAGATAAATAAATTCTAAATTCAGGAAATAAAGTGAATTAACATAAGCAAAATGTATCTAAAAGTCACTTAAGTCAATGATAAAGTATCCTATTAATCAGATTCAACAGTCAGTTTTTCTCCTGGCATTGAAACAGATTGAAATTTCTTAAAGTGATTGAAAATAAAATTAGCAGTCAAGTGATATGAAAAATCTGTATTGCACATTTGAACGTGAATTGCACACTACATTGTGAGATGATCAAACCATTGCAGGGCTTTCAGGAGTTGAATATAATCTAAGAAATAGACAACAGTTTCCTGTCTTCCACCTCAGGTGCACTCCGTTGCGTAGGCCAACTTGTGCATTCTATTTAAATGTGTCTCCTCGTCCACTCTATTTAGCTCTCTCTCTCTTAGTTACTATCGAATACTATATATACCTATGAAGTATGGTATCATGATGTTGATATGTTATAGGAGTTATTAAATATCAAAGGACTTATCCATATATGAAATAATTAAATTGATGAAAAACAAGCAAAAAGTCCTCATAAATTACCAGGGTTTTCCTTATGCTTAACAAGAGAAAATCCCCATGCTAGTTACTTTTAGCCTACTTCTCTTCATTTGAAACAGGAATCGATACGAATAATAATGAGTGACAGATGAGGTGGTTTGCTCCTCTAAAAAATATCATCGACTTTTTAAATAATTTTATTTGGAAAATTTTTTTCATTGACGCTAATTTTTGATTTGGCTCATATGAAGATTATGAGATGAGAATGAATGAATTTAAATTAAATTTCCATGAAGCTAATTATAAATCTTCTTTATTCATTTGTTTGATAAAAAAAATATTTATTGAGCACCCATATTGCATCAAGCAATAATATGACAGTTGCCAATGTACTGAAAAAACAAAGATATTGTATGGCATTAAATTATTTCCTACTTAAAGAATAAAATTCAGTTGCCTGTAGATATATCTAAATTGATAGTCTCAATCAATTATCAATATACTTTCAAAAAATTCAGCAAGTAAATAGAACAGGGGAACTATTTCTAAATTTTTTAAGAGATTAAATTGAATCATATAAAATTAATATTGTCATAATTGAATGCCAAAGCATAATGTTTGATTCTGACATTTTTATTGTAATCAATAGCACACATGCTTTTCTTATGACAATATCTACATTCAAATAATTATGGAAATATGAGTAAAACCTTAAAGATAAAATTTGCAATCTCTTATAGATTCGATTCACATGTCTTAAAGATTTTTATCCATCAAGTTGCTACATAATCTTTCAGTATTAACAAGCAAATATTTCTCTTCCTTATAATCAAGGAAATAAAGACCTAAAAAGCATATATTGAAAACCTCATGGCCAAACTCTTGAGGCTCTAATAAATATATATGGCTTCTCTTTATAACAAAGAAAATGCTTCCATTTCAATATACAACCACCAAGGACTTCTCTTTTCAGCAGCAATATGTCTGTTCATATAGATAAAATTGGCCTTCCTTAATGAACAAGTACAAATAAGAATTTTCATAAGACAAGGTACAGGTGCATGCTTTTTTATTTTTATTTTCTTTACTGAAAGGAAGAATGCAGTTAAAATGGAAAAATTTATTTTCAGTATAAGTGAAGCTTTACATCTCCCCCACACTGCCACCACACCTGGTTATATTTTTGCCACAAATAGGTAAAGCATGTCCTTGCCAGTCTCTCTGGTGACAGCTCCTGGAGAGAGCAAACACAATCATCCACAAAAATTGCTACTGATCTGTGACTAGGGCATGCTGCTCAGCTCTACACCTTTGCAATTTTACTGTTGTTTGCAAAGGACTAACAAAGCTTTGTGGATTTTTTTTTGCATTGTGTCAGAATGAATTAAAACTTAAAAAAAAATACTTTCCCACCTTGTAACATTGAGAAATGACATGTTAACTGAATGGATTTGATCTCCTTGACAGCAATAGTGTCACAGAAGTCATTCTAATTCCATTCACCTAAGTACTTCTGTGGCTTTTTAGATCTCTTTAAAATTAGAGAGAGAAAAAAGAAGCTAAACAAGACTCATGGAGACCTTACAACTCACAGTAAAGCTGTAGGTTATTTCAATTATTGCATTTCTTTTTTACGTATTTATTTATTTATTTATTTTTATTACAGAATATTATGGGGTACAGATGCTTTGGTCGCATAAATTGCCTTTGCACTGCTGGAGTCAAAGCTACAAGCATGCCTATCCCCCAAATGGTTGCATAATTTCCTTTCATACAGTTTGAGTCAAACTTGTAAGTGTGCCCGTCACCCAGAGTATGCATTGTACCCATTAGGTGTGAGTTTACCCATCCCCTCCACCCCACTCCCACCTGTCTGACACTCGATGAACATTACTTCTGTATGTGCACTTAATTGTTTATTGATTAGTACCAATTTGATTGTGAGTACATATGATATTTGTTTTTCCATTCTTGTGATACTTCACTTATAAGGATGGTCTGCAGTTCCACCCAAGTTAATACAAGAGGTATTAGTTCACCATTTTTTCTGTGGCTGAGTAGTACTCCATGGTATACATGTAGCACATTTCATCAATCCACTCATATATTGATGGGCACTTGGGTTGTTTCCACATCTTTGCAATTGTGAATTGTGCTGCTATAAACATTCACGTGCTGATGTCTTTTTTATAGAATGTCCTTTTTTCCCTTGGGTAAGTACCCAGTAGTGGGATTGCTGGAATTATTGCAGTTCTAAACCCTATGTATTACACTTATTCTCCATTCTGAGCATTGAGAAGGTTGAAGTAATTTTCATTAACAATGAAAGTAAGATATGACAGTATAAATATGGTTAAAATGTGATATTCAGTCACAAAATACTTATCACAGCAAGCTTAAAGTTTAAAATGGGAATATATTCACATTCATTTACCATCCCAAATAACATGTATTTCAAATTCAATAAATATGAGTATTTTCTGTTAGAATCCGTTTCTCCTAGAAGTTCTGAGGTATTATTAATACAGTTATTAATTCTGATTCATAATTAGATTTTGAAATAATCTCTAGAGTTGATACTTGGCATCTTTTTCTTTGTAAAGAAAGGTATACTGTGTATCTCCCCAATCTGTTTTAATTTAATGGATTGGTTTACATCCTGGCTATAATTTGCTGAGTCTTATCTTCTTCCATGACCCCTTTACAGTCCTAGCATTAGTGCAATGATTGGCACATAAAAAGAGATCAATGAGGTTTTTATTAAATTGAATCAAATGCACTGACTTTGGAATGTCAAACTGACCTTCAAGAAGCTGTGAACTTCAGTAAAAAAACTCATTGCATTTAATGTGCATTTATTCATATTATGTTGAAACTATTGCTACAAATAATGTTAAGTGCATCACAATCATACATGTTATTTGTACAATAAGTTAGTTTCATCGATGCTACATACTCTTCTGTTCAGTTGGTTTACCAGAGACAGACAACCTAAAGTCTGGACAAAGAGGCTCAGACTCCCACAGTAAAACAGCATTTAGGTCCAGTAACACATTGGACATTTCCAGAGAGTTGCAAAGTCATTCTGATGTAAGTCAATTTATAGCATTGCCTGAATAAGTTGATGCATTTCCCACAAGAATAATTTTTGAGATGTTACAGATATACATATTAAATAGGTGCCATAGATTGAAATTTAATCTTCATTTCTGACTAATATTTCCCTGACAATATGAGTATATGAAATATTTAAGCACACACATGCCACTCTAACTCACATACAAGCTATCATGTTTGTATAACACAGATAAAAGTCCATTTGTTGTAAATGCAAAACTTCGGTAACTACAGTGGATTTTTAGCTTCTTAATATTCCCAGTGTCATTACTGTAGTCCCGATTTCTATAGTGACTGGGATGGCTGTCTGAGATGCTTCCTTTCCTTTCTGCTTCTGGTGTCATTCACATCCAATCTGACCTTAACCCTGCCTGCAAAGTGATCTCTCTAAAAATGTCAATTTGTTCATGTCAAGTTTTGTTTAAATCCATTCTATGGATTTTTCCATATAGAATTGACGTTGAACTCTGAATGCAATTCAAAATGCCTTCGATATTCCAGTTCTTGTCTATTTTTACAGTTTCATATTTACAACTTTCCTATTCTTGAATCACAAAATTTCCTGCAATACATTCTATGTATTATTTTGTATGTCTGTCTATAATGAAATTCATTTCCTCTAAAGCCCACCTCTTCATTATGATCTCTTAATCATCCTCTGAATGACATCAATGGTTATCATTCCATGAACATGTCTTACAGACTGAATGCATGATGCCTACTTTTACACAGATCCTTTACAGACCTCGACATAGCACTTTCCATTTTGAAATGAAGAGCTATGATGGGTTACCACGTCTGTCTGCCTAGGTAGATAACAAAGAGTGAGTGAGTAGAGACTTGGGATTGTGCCATGTTCATCCTCTTATCTCCAGATTCCACCACAGACTCTGACACATGGTAAGTTAAAAATTACATTAGTTGATTTAGTTGAACTTACAAGGTACATAGCTATTAAAATTTCATTTAGATATATCATAAAATCTAGGATAACCATGTAAAACAGTACAGTCTATGAGCCTTATATTAATCTATATTTGCAGATAGTATGTTTCATTTGTTTTTCTTTGCAGTAAAATTACATTCTCTCTAATTCCCCATCTATTTCTCATGTTGGTTTTTCTCATCTTGTTACATATTTTTCTTCCTTTTTTTCCCCACCTTCTACTCCTCTACCTACTTCCTTTTCTTCTTCTAATAAAAGCACTTCTTTAAGTTCATTTCCTTTCATTCTTCTCTCCCAACACTCTTTCCAGTTTTTATAAGCCCCTGGAACTTCAAATAGCATCTGTATTTACCAACTCACAAAACTATATATTAAGCTTTCTGCTTCTCCTAAATTTAAAGCTCTCAGTGATTACAACCTAAATATTGTGCTGGTAACATAAACTCAAAATATTGACACTATATTCATCATAGTCTCTGAAAATAATTTATAGTGAAACTTGGGAATCAAGTAGCTTTGTAATCAAATTTTGACTCTACCACTTGTTAGCTCTGTGAATTGAGTTTTGTATTAAAGATTCAATGAGACAAAGAATATAAAGAGCTTAGCTTAGAGCAAGCACAATAATTGATCTTAACAAATCATAGGAGATGTTATTGAAGTTGGCTGACCTGCTAATTTCTATTAGTGCTATCCCCCTTCCTTTAGTCATTGAATACTGAAACTTTTCATGGGCACTTTCTTTCCCTTGCTTCATGCATCTCAATACTTGACAAGTGTTATTGATTCTTTACCAGTAATAACTTGCCAGTATGCAGTTGCATGAAATTGCATGTTTCATTTTTCAAATTACCAATCTATTTCAATCATATATTTTTATGTACTACTCATGGAGAATCTTACATGGTCTCTCACCCCTTTTCTATCCTGCATGCTATCACTACATGAAAATTTCCAAATCAAAACTCCATCTCTTCTAATTTCCTATTCCAGGTTTTTCATGGTTCCTTATCTCCTACTGAGTTATTTCTAAACTCCTCAGCCAGTCATTTTAGGCCATTCAATTTCTAGCCACAGCCATCATTTTCAGTCTTATATCTCACTAATTACATATGTGCAGACTCTATTCCAGCCAAATTGATCTACCCAACTTGACTTCAAAATGCGAACCTTCTCTAATAGATCTATGAAATTATTCATGCTACTTCCTCTGCATGAAATACACTTTTTGTCTCATTCTTCCACAAATCTCTGCTTGTCACAATTCTCTTTATAATTCTTATCTGTAAAATAAAGGGGTGGAAGTAGAAGATATCAAAAAGCCCTGCTCACCTATAAAATTCTATGGTTCCATGAAAAAACTATTCATTTTTAAAAACTCACTTTAAATGCTACCGATGTCATCAAGCCTTTAATCTCTCCCCTACCTGGATGTGGAGGTAGATTCACAAGTGTTTAAGAAACCAGGCGTTTGAGTTAGACCAGCTAAATTTAGATACAGCTCTGCCTCATACTAGCTGTGTGAATTTGGGCAAACTGACAGTTGTCACCCTCAGTGATCTCATCTAGAAAAAAGAATAATAAAACTTACCCCACAGAATTGATGTGATGTGTTTACATGATCATACAATTTAAGCCACGTGTTGTACTGCACAAATCTTAACCGTTCTAACTTATTGCCCTCTTGGCATACATAGCAATTTTAATTATCTCAATTTATCATATCTTTCATTAAACTTAATAATGTACCTATTTTTCCCCATTACACGGTAAATTATTTAATATGTTCCTTTCTATATATTGTGAAAGTGCACATAACCAATAGTAAATATCAAGTAAATATTTAATGAATCAATCAGTATGGATTTAAGAAATATCACTGATTAGGTGAAGCATTACACTGCTAGCCAGTGGAATCCCAGACATGCAGTGCATTAACTATCATTTGTTACATGCGTATAGAGCACACACTGCATTCTAGACCCTCCAAGTTTGTATCAGTACTATTTGCCCACACTTCAAACTTATTAACAAACTCCATTATTGAGTACTTCATAGGTGCCACACACTATACTAAGTGCTTTAATTCAACTATCTTAGTTCGTTTTCACAACATCACTATGAGATGAGCCTTATTTTTCTTATTATTTATAAATTAGTGATAAAGAAAGCAGAGGGAAAGAAACCAGTTGCTCACTGTCACACAACACAACCTGCAATTGGCAATCTACAAGGTGAGCCCGGGCACTTGAACCCTAAAGATTCCGCTCATAACCACAACCCTGTCGTAAGTGGAGACAGTTAAGGGTAGCCCTAGGACAACTGCCCAGTGTCCACGGTCAGAGAAGGGAAAGGAGCCAATCAGAGAGGACCACTTAAGAACTGGGGATTTGTCTTTTATATGTTCGAATTTCCCAGTGTTCTAAAATATAAAAAGACAGTGATTTAGCAAATAAATTATAGCCTCATGAATACATCAGAGAAGAGGGAAAGAAAAAAAATAATAAAAATATTGAAGAGGTTTAATATGTAGTAAAATGCTGAAAGAATATTTTACTAGACCCTTGAAAAGTTGAAATCTCAGCCTGTCTTTTTAATCAAATCCCTATTGTCACACTCTTTGGAGGAATTTTAATAGGCAGAGCTCCTTCTGCTTAGAGACCAGAGAACAGTGTAGAAAGATAAAGGAAGCACTGGGATAGATAGGATGATCCTAATCTGATTACAGTATTTGACCTCTTTCTCCTTAGGTCTGAGACATTCTCATTTGGAATTCAAGATCCCTTTCTTGTAAACACTTTCAATTTTATTTAAAAAAAACCTAAATCATTAAAATTAGAACAACTTCTCTAGTGAGATAGAAAAGTATAAGGGTAAAAACCAGAGGGATAAAAGGTCAGTCTGACTTCAGACTGGCAGAAAAATGGAAAAAAAAAAACATCTATGTCATACAGTCTTTGTCCACAGAGGGCTCCATGATATCTCTCAATGTCTCATCTGCCATTTTAGAAGTGTGCTCTCAAAATGAAGCTGTACTCAGTATGAAATTGTTGAAATCAGACTTTAAAAGATAAAATAGACATTTCTCCTTTTTAATCAGTCACCTTCATCTGTTTTCTCTTTCATCTGTTGCTCTTAGAGATCACTGAGGAGGCAATTACAGAATCCTCATTGACTTAGATTCTAAGTTTTCTTTTAAAGAAAATTTCCCGTAATTAAGCATGTAGAATCTAACTCCAATGGTAGTTGGAGAACTATTTCTGTTTGCAGGTAGTCGTCTTAAGATTCAGATGTTTTTCATTTTATAATTGACTCTAATTAAATGAAAAAGGCTAATTTTAACAAAATCAAATAGGATTTATTTCTCAATCCCCTTTTTTTAAAAAAAGTGTTTAACTCTCTTTTAAGAGTGAATTCTGTGTATTTCATTGTAGCTGACTCTGATGTGGCTTGGATGTCAGACGAAGTTATTCATATTTGGAATAACAAATATCCATGTTTCCTATGAGATACAGTAGGAATGCAGAGTCTTGGAAGAGATGCTCAAAGACAAGTGAAAGCTAGAGGGTCACAGGTCAGCGAGAGCAAGGTTAAAGGGTAGGGAATAAGAGTTGTATACTTTCATTCTCCTGAAAATATTGTCTAATTGTGTGGTTCAGAAAAAGAAGGAATGGAAAAGCATTCTAAACTTTGCTTTTCTCTGACTCATTTGATCCTTTGGAAATGTAGAAAAGGAGAGGATTTTGTGAACCCGGTGCATGCTTTATCCATTAGATTTCTTCTACCACATTTCCATAGCTCTAGCATTATAATTTCCATTTCAATTAGAACTCCATTAGGGCAGGAGAGAAGGATTGTGCACAGGCTGTCACAGAGTCTAAGGAGTCAGAGCTCAATATAGAAGCTGCTTGCTTGTGCCAGTTGTGGGGCAAGCTGTCCCCCAGCTCCTGCCAACTCCTTACCAAACCATTCCTCTAGGGAGTTTATGTTTCCATAGAATGGGGAGTTCAGGTGGCCATTTGGGGAAATCATAAACAAAAACAAAAACACACTTTTAAAAATTGTGGAAGTTACTTGGGTGAAAATGATACTGAAACTGCTCAGGGAACTTGGCTTTAAAAATGAATAGTTTGAGGCTAGCAAACATATCTAAAATAAGAAAGCTCTGCCTTGCTGCTAACTTAGAGAACCCAGGAAGTTATTTTCCAGGTGTAACATTTTGCGCTTCTGTGTGCCCGTAGCTCTGGAATGCATGAGATCATTACTAGGAGCAGAAGAAGGACCCTGTGGGCCTTGTGTCTTCTTTGTCAGGAAATTTTCTAACATTAAAGCCCTGCCATGCAGAAAAATGGTGGATTTACTATTCTGTTTGATTCCTCGTGTGTGCAGTTTTTGCTGTGCCCTCACTACAAGTTTTTTGCTTAGGAAGTCTCTATAAGAATCATCTGAAGTCTCTTTTGTGAGCTGAATAAATGGTCCCATTGCTTTCCTACTTGATGGGTTTTCCTCACTTCAAATTTTTGATGAAGTAGTCTTTAGACTCATAATCCCCCCCCAGGCCCTTTGTTCTGATCTCTCTGTTACTAGCCATCTATTAACCTCCCACCCTCTTCAGCTCCTGGAGTGTTTCTAATTTTCTCAGTCCTTAATCCTTCTCTAAAAAGATATTCCTGCCTTGCAGAAATCCAAATTATGTCATCATACTGAATCCTTCCCTGGAGAGGATAAAACTGATTTACAGAAAACATGGAGCCTGGTACGTAGGGAACGTCTTCCCTACATCTCCCACCCTGTCTCGTTGCAGCCATTAGCATCTCCGACTGTGCCCTCCCCACTGTCCTGGGGTGGTACATGGCTTCAAACAGACTCTCTGCATTGAACAATCTGCTGTCATCAGCAATTCAGGAACAGCAAGTACTAAAATAGTTTCTGATTCAAACAGAATAAGATTCTAGAGAGAATTTGGCAGATATTAAAGAGAGGCTTTTTTTACAGTCACGGAAAGGAAGTCATACACCAGAATTTGTCTATGAACGAATATGATAGGAAAAAAAAGCCCCTTTGTGTATAGCACCCACTCTACTTTCTGTACCCTGCCATCACCCAGCATACTTTACAAGAACACTCACTACTCTATAATCCAAATGGCACTTTTTTTTTTTTTCCAGCACAGTTTGAGTACTGGCTAAGTGCTAGGTGCAAGAAATTGAATGATGTTATCATGTGTTAGGTAAAGATGAAAAACATTAGATTCTGATGAAAAAGAGCTTGGTGTTTCAAGGATACTGTTCTCTGATTCCTGTTAATCTATTAGAGGACACCATTCAGAGTTGGTCTCTCATGCCCCATGTTCTAAGCATTCTTTTTTTCTATAATCCTCTTAGGACTTTGATAAACTAATCTAACGTATGGTATTAATAAATGGTAGTACTAAAGTTTGCCTCATCGAGTTAATATTTTTTATTTTAAAACAATCTATTTTAAACTAATGTAATAAAGAGGTGAGTAATATGATGAAATTACAGAGTCAGTAGAGAACTCTTTTGCCCTTTTCTCATAAGACTCCACTTCGAAGAACCCTTTATCCAACATTAGAAATGAAATAGCATTACTCACCATAATAAATTTGTTTCCTTACAATAAAATATGAGCATTCATACCTGAAAAAATGTTCCCTCTGAGACTCTCCAAACCTAAACTGGTTAAATGCTAATATTGGAATTTTAGAGCTTTCGACAAGTGCTCACAGCATTTACAAGAGGGAAAAAATTCAAAGTGAAATGGATTCGTTAATTATGGATTACCAAGCAATATAAATTTAGAAAACGTGTTATATATATTAAATCTAATATGGTCTGGATCCATTATGGGCTTTTTTCTTTACATATCAGTAGGAAAACAGACAACATCGGCTGCCAGATGTGCTCCTGACTAGCTTTCAAAGAAAGGGATCAAGGATCGAGTTTTAATTTTTTTTACAGGAAAGTCCTAAATATGGTAAAATCTACAAACAAATCTGTTTCATCAAACTAAATCTGTAGAAAAGGAATATATATTTTTTTTATATTAAAGCTTTAAGTTTCCTTGGAGACTACCTAGAGTTACATAGCATGAAGATTTGTCACTAGGAAATGAAACTTGAAAACCTTGATTCTGACAGGGTGCCAACATTTTATAGAGGCTAAAAACAACCATTTTATTCAGAAACTCAGCTTGGTGGTGCGCAACCTAGGACTTTGAAGACTAAATAGGAAGGCTCATCCTCGACAGACTCCTTTTCTTTTCTCCAGGATCCAAATGGGCTACTTGAAATATCTACAAGTCGTTCATCTAAACAGCAGTGCATCATTACAGGAGCTAATTGCTCATTATTTTTGCAGCCCAGTTTAAAGGAAATACATGAAAGATTTCTCAGAGGGTTCATGTTTCCATTTTGAAACCTAGGGTGGAAGGACTTAGACTGTGATCCATTGTGAGAGCTGACTAGCAAATAGAGCCTGTTGCAGACACCCACTGTGCCCTGTGTTCTAAAAGAATGCAAGCCCACTGTGTCAGCAGTTGTATCAGGCACACATGAATGAACTTTCCGAATGACCGTTTTATTATGTGTATCTAAAAATGAGACAAACCCATATGCCTGGGGTATGGGTCTTCAGAAACGAGGATGCATCAAGGTGTGTGGTTTGATTAAGCATTTTACCTTATTTTAGAAGGGATAGTGTCTGTGAGATCAAACTAAGGCAGGTCCCTGCTTGTTCTCTATGAATCTGGCATGCCTTCGTAGGAGAGGATACTAATAGGCTGCTGAGCTATTAATGAAATTCAATTTCAAACCATGTCTCATGACCAACCCTGCTGGTAGGATACAAGAACAACAAGCATAGCACTTCTAACAGCCCTTTCCGGTTGAATTAAATAAAAATGATAGAAAAATCCTATGTATAACAAATAAAAAGACATTGAATAATGGAATCAGACCAGGTGGCAAGGTAGTTCATTGTCAACATCTTACAATCTCAGAATATACTTCTCTATAATGTTTGGGCCTTATGTGATTCACAAAATGATGAAAAAACAGGGCAAAACGCAGTGCACTTATTTTTTTTTTATTCTTAGAATTATCTGATAAAAATGAGAAAACTGACTAGTTTTAATACCAGAATATGGCTCAGTAGAATTACATTAAATACTGAGCTAAAATTTTACCTCTCAGATTTACTTTTTTCTTTCTAATAATGGTCAAAAGCTTTCCCCTTTTCAATTAAATGTGATAAGCCATACATGTGTATCATTATTTGATATATAATAATATCTAGATCATTTTATTTAAATTATAACATAGCAATCCTGTTACTTCTTAATTTGGTAAGATTTAATATTTGCTTTTATTCCTTCTAGTACTACTACAAATTTATAATTTTTTTATACAAATATTCTTAGATTTAGCCAATTAATATTTCAAATATTTATCTATTTTGGTTTCGTTTCTGCCTGTATATTTTATATACATACTTGTATATTATATATAAACACCCTTTAATTCAATAGCATGATGGATTAGAGGATGTATTAATTTAAAATCATTTTTTAATTACAGATATTCCTTTTCAGTTGCAGTTTACTATTAATATTTGCATAGCTTTAGTTTTTTGAAGCTGCCTTTTCTATCTGTTGCTTTTGTTAGAACTCAAGTAATAGAATCTTAGAACTTCCATATCAAAGACATTTTTGGAAATTATTTATTCTCAAACCCTCATGTCATGGAGTAAATAACTCAGAGATACCCAAAGACTGGCAGCAGAGGTCAACATCAGACTCCCAATGGGTAAGTACTGGGGATCAAATCTCCTTACTTCTTATTTCTGTAATCTAAAGCATAATATTGACAAGGAGCAAATAATATTTTAAGAGAAATAAAATTGTTAATTCTTAGTTCAGTGCTCTAATTTTTCAGACTGTTCATTGTTTCTCAGATGAACAGCCTTTACAACAGGTGACATGGAGTTAAGATACAAAAGAAGTCAGAATTAATACCTACATCTCCAAGCAATCTGTCACGACTCATTCTTTTTTCTTAACCCAGACTGATTGATTGGTTGATTGATATAACCCAGCACTGTGCATTCCTGATGCCTGTTTGAAACAATTCCTGTTTCCGATTACTAATTGGTCTGCTTCCTTTCCCTAATTGCACTTTACAAGCACTACTCTAGGCGACCAGTTTTGTGAGCTCATTAACAGCTTTGTTCAACCTCAGGGAGGTTAAAGCACTCACTCAAGGTCACACACCTAGTTAATCTGGAGTCTGGCTTCAAACCCACATCTGACTGAATCTAATTCCACCTAGAGCTTTGAAGTCTCAGAAGACACATAACTGCTGCGAAGAAAAGCTGAGTTAACTCTATGAGTGCCAAGACAAGAGCCCAGAATGTAGAAATGAAGCAATGAATACATAAAAAGATATTTTATTTTTGATTTGTTTGGGTTTTTTTCCTCACAGATAGGTCCAGGTTAGAGAAAAGAAGAAAGAAGGGATTTAGAGTCAAATAGGAAGAAGTTTCTTCTTATCTCTGCTAAGTCTGTGACTCTTGGTATGTGCTTAAACTCTCATAGCTTCAGTATTTCTCCTGCTCTGATATAGTCAAGGGTTCTCTATTTATAATATGTTCTCCATATATGTTATATAAATGGCTTAATAAATTAATGAAAAAATGTACCTAATTATCTACACATCTTAGCAAAATCAATGTATTTAACAATGAAAATCAACTTATGCAAACAAAAAGTAAAATAATCATCCATCAGACATTCTAATACATTCTATAATAGTTTAAAGGTACATATTATACTACGTCTACTTATGAAGACCTGGAACTTAAGAATTACATTGAATTCTTACTCTTTTTTGCTGTGACATTTAGGCAATGAACAGATTTTGATAATTGTACCTCCATAATGTCCCTCATATCTACCTGCTCCTTTCCTTCCATTCTCAGTAAATGTCTCCTGATGTATTAGAGTGATTCTTATAATCATTATATTAATGCAACTTTACTGATCCCTCATTATATTGAGAGTTCTATATCATTTGGCTAAATGTTTTGGTATATCAATAGATTATAAACTTTTTTCAAATAAAATCACATCTTTAGTGAAATGTGTGCTGCAAACATGTTTCTTTATCTCAGTGCTGTGAAACTCTGTTTTCAGTAACTTCCTGCATTACGTTTTTAAGATTCACTCCCTTTCCCTTCTAATGGGAGCACGTGAGTAACTTGTTTAACCATGCCACATTTAATATGTGAAGATTGTATAAACTCTGCTTCAGATTCAATTTTTATATATATTTTTATTGTTTCTGACAATGGTGAACAGGAGAAAGCCAAGAACAGACCTGCAGAAGATAACTAAGACTGCTGCACCCACCTTTAAAGTGTAGATTTTGTCTTAGAGTATCTTACACGAGGCTTTGTTTAATCATAATCTTAAGGATATAGAGATAGAGAGATAAGGGAGAAATGGAGATACCTATGTTGTCACAGGTTTCATAATGTGAAAGTGATTATGTGCCTACTTTAAAGAAATGAAGTTTGCTTGGCATAACTTTTTATTTTTCTTTCAGAATATTATGGGAGTACAAACATCTTGGTTACATATAATGCCTTTTCCTCACCCAAGCCAGGGCTGCAAGTATGCCCTTCCCCCATAAAGTGCACTCCGCATCCATTAGTTGTGAGTTTACCCACCCCAGCCCCCCACACCTGAACAGCACCCAGTGAATATTACTACCATGTGAGCACCTTAGTGTTGATCAGTTAGTACCAATTTGGTAGCGCGTACATGTGGTGCTTGTTTTTCCATTGTTGTGATACCTCACTTCAAAAGATGGGCTCGGCCAGGCGCGGTGGCTCACGCCTGTAATCCTACCACTCTGAGAGGCTGACGTGGGTGGATCGCTTGAGGTCAGGAGTTCAAGACCAACCTGAGCAAGACCCCGTCTCTACTAAAAGTAGAAATAAATTATCTGGACAACTAATAATATACATAGAAAAAATTAGCCGGGCATGGTGGCGCATGCCTATAGTCCCAGCTACTCGGGAGGCTGAGGCAGGAGGATTGCTTAAGCCCAGGAGTTTGAGGTTGCTGTGAGCTAGGCTGACGCCACGGCACTCACTCTAGCCTGGGCAACAAAGTGAGACTCTGTCTCAAAAAAAAAAAAAAGATGGGCTCGAGCTCTATCCCAGATAATATAAAAGGTGCTAGTTCACCATTGTTTTTTGCAGTTGAGTAGTACTCCATGGTATACATATACCACATTTTATTAATCTACTCATGTATTGATGGGCACTTGGATTGTTTCCACATCTTTGCACTTGTGAATTGCTGCCATAAACTTTTCTAAGCAAAATTATATTGGTCATTGATTCTCTTTGTAAATGCAACCTAATCATATTTTCTAAATAATTCTATAATTTCACAAGAGATTTATACAAATGCCATTGATTCTAAATTCTCATATCTACATCTGATGTAAAACCAGAAAAAATATTGCCTACATGCAGGTTTCTAACTTTTCTTAGGTTATTAAATTTTGGTGGTTATAGTTTTTTGAAGAAAGGGTTCTCTTTTGCCATTTGTTGTTAATATTTTTGTTGTTGTTTTTAGATTCTGCCTTTAGATAATATTTGTCAGAAACTAGAAAATTGTTTCCATTTGAATAACTTTTCACTGACCTAGGAGTTCTATGTCTTTTAAATATTTCTGTTCTATATCTTATAGTTTGAAGATCATTCTCTTTAAGATAGATATTCTGGATATAGTCAAAATTATTAATTTTTCCTTAAAATTTTGTAAACCTTGGATCATATTTGGCTTAATCTTTATGTACAGTTTTATTTTAGTCGTGTTCATTTCTTTGCTAAGTGTTCCTGCTCACAGACATTCTCCCCTCCCTAACTAGCCTTCCAGTCTGATCTATTACTGAGTGTTTGCTACAACTGTATCAGTTTTTGTCACATATTTCTTCTTTACATACTTATTTGATTAATTAATGATTGTGACACCTTACATTTTCTTAGCCATTGCTTATTACGCCTGAGCTTTTTTTTTCTCTTAAAGTCCCAGAGAAACCAAAAACTAGTGTTTTAGATGACTTCCTACTACCTCCAAAAACACTTTCTTTTGGGTTTTTTAAAAACAGGTATCAAAATCATTAGTAAACATGATTTTGATGGAAATAAATGTATGCTTACTCACTCATTTCTTTACCCATTTCCTATCTCACCTCAGTCTGAATGGTCAGATTCTAGAACAAGGGTTATGCTGCTTTCATTATCTGGGTTCCTATCAAATAATTTAACCCATGATGTCTTAACTCTTTTGCTCACAAGCTTTAGAAGAGGAAAATGTTTTCTACTCTATTATGAGGGCCATACACCCCTCTATTCTCTCCCATGGTCTGGGACACTTCCTTCTCATGCCTACCCTAATAATTCGTTCTGAGTGTAAACTCAGAAGAGGAAGTTAAGGAAGGTTTGGGCCTAATCCAAGCATTTTATCTGACTTGTCAACATTTCTTATTCTGAGATTTTAGGTACAAAAATAAATTATCAAATGTTACCTTGCTTTCCTTTGTGATTGCCCTTTTGGTTTTGGGGGGGGGTTTTAGCTCTCCAGTAATATTTCTAAAGACTTGAGGGCTGTGGCCTCAATTCCTAGTTTTTCTTCCCATAATGCTATTTAATTACCCTAAGTAGTAACCATTTTATTTTCTCCAGTGAATTGGCCAGTATGATTCTCAATATATACATAGTTCCACAACTGTGGATTAATAGTCACTGGAACTTATAAAAAAAAAATTGACCTCAGCTTTTTTTGTTGTTTTGTTTTTTGTTTTTTCATTCTCTGTAAAAGAAAGGTTGATTCTGTGGTAATCTACATGACAACACAATCTGTTCAAGGAATATATATGAGCCTCAAAAATAGGAACCTTGGATTGTAGTTTCTCAAAAGAAAATATGTCAATTAGTGCATTTAGTATGCAAATGCCAGGCATTTTACTTGTTTTGTGAGTGTTCATACAGTTTTTATAGTTTCCTGTATTTTACATATATAGAAATATATATATATATACATGTATATTATATCAAAACTTTGAAGTAATATTTGAATGTCCTAAGTTTAGCTTTACAAGTGAATCCAGGTTGTTCCTCAGTTATTTATAATTCTAGAACTAAAATTTATAACACATACATCAGTCCCAATAGTTTCTATTTTCTCCTTCTGTGCATCCTCTTAGTGCAAGAATACCAGTACCTAAATATAATCCTCAGTGTTTCACTTCAGCCAAGTTCTTTTTGCAGAGAAATATTAGCTTTCACATAAGCTTTTTTTTTTTTTTCTTTAGTCTTGTTCTTCCTCACAGTGTGACAGTTCTCCCTGTCCTTAAAGAGATGGTCTTCATTTAGGAATACATTACAGTATGTTTCTGCCCTTTAAATTTAGGTACAGTTTATAACAGCACTAATGATGAGTCTATTCTTTAATAAAAGAATGGAATGTAGTAAAACACGTATATAAAAAATGGCTTCACATATATCTGCTTTGAGAGTCCATGTTATGCTATATTTTTCAAGTGTTCATAACTGTGTTCATGGGAAGATCTAGAGCTACCTGCCCTGTTCTGATTCACAGAGAAAGAGAATAGCAAGTTCAAGAATAGTAATTCCTAATTTTACCTATAAAAGTGTGCATACTCACAGTGATTAAAAAGGAGTGTCTTTCATAATTACTAAACATCACACAAATGCACATGTGAATGCAGCTATTTTAACTGTTGGTTTTTCTTACCTACTTAGCTATCTGTTTTACATGAAGAAGGTAATTTTTCAGCTATAACCCTGCCCTGACACTTTCAGCATAAGCAAATGTGTGTTTTCAGGTCCACTTTCTTGGTTTTTATTTGAAGGTAGAGGCTAGGCCTTAGGCCAATTTAAGTCTGTTCTCCTTGTTTGCCTTCTAGGACCCAAGCTGCAGAAGCAATGCTGCTTGCAATGTGTTTTTCTCATGATGGAGAGTAAACATGGAAAAAGGTCAGTACAAACATTTTGGTTCCATATTATGACTTTGCCTCACCCAAGCCAGGATTAGAGGTGTGCCCTTCCCTAATCCTGGCTTGGGTGAGGCAAAGTCATAACATGGAACCAAAATGTTTGTACCCCCATAATATCCTGAAATAAAAAGAAAAAGGTCTGTGGAAGCTTTTGATGTTTCCTAAAGCATCAGCCTGCAACACTTACACTGCCACTTTCTCTTCCTTCTCTCATATTCTTTTGGTCAAGAAGACCAAACCCCAAGGGAAGGGATCAGTGAAAAAATATTCAGCTCTTTCAACAGAAGCCAAAGAAATGTCACATAACAAAGGCGTGTTTGGATGTTTATTTGTTTTTCAAGGAGGGAGTAAAACAGAGAGAATAATATAATCTATAAATAACAGATAGATAAGGTAGAAATGGTGGCCATAAATATTCAACCTGAGCAAAATAAAGATCTCACTTAAATAGCATTCATTGCTATTTAAAAATTCTCTCTTTTCCCGTGCTGGATTCTCCATTAGTAGAATGCTTCCATTAGAGAAGTATTCTTTTACAATAATGGTGGAGTCCAAGAGATGACGTTATTAAATGAAGCCTGTCATCTCTCTCACTTTGCTATACTATATGTGGATTCAGAATGTTGTAATATGTGCCAAAATAACCCATTCTTATATCACGCTATGCACCCTTAAGGTAAATATTTGTAAGAGGGATAATGGCATAATAATGCCTTTCTTGGCTTCTGGGTACCTTGTCAAAAGGAGTACTTACTTGCAGACACAAATATGTTTAATTTTTCCCTTCACTTTGTTTTCCAGAATATATTATAACCAGTGGCAATTCATCATATTTTAGACGGGTTAAAATTAGGATTCTTTGTATACAAGAAGGACAATTGGGAAGGGGCAATTTATACATATTTTCACATATGTCTGTATTAAGAAAGAACACAATGAAGATAGAGAATATTGAAATTTATTCTCTTAAAATTATTCAAACATGTATAGTCTTTGGAAAGTTTTTAAATATTTTTAAGAGTAGTGTCTTCCAGTTTGAAAATAATTTAAGTATGTTATTTTTAAGAAATATTTTGGAAATTGAAAAATTATGATCCTCACAAGTAGTTGTTTAAAAATAGTTAACAAATGTCAACATTCATTTGTGATTTAAAGAGAATGTAAGAAACAAGAATTAAATATCTTTAAGAAATGATATATATTAAAAATATTGATCAGTTAATACCAATTTGATGGTGAGTATATGTGGTGCTTGTTTTTCCATCTTTGTGATACTTTACTTAATAGAATGGGCTCCAGCTCTATCCAGGATAATACAAGAGGTGCTAGATCCCCATTGATTTTTGTGGCTGAGTAGAACCCCATGGTATACATATACCACATCTTATTAATCTACTCTTATAGTGATGGGCACTTGGGTTGTCTCCACATCTTCACAATTATGAATTGTGCTACTATAAGCATTCTAGTGCAGATGTCTTTGTTATAGAATGTCTTTTTTTTCCTTTGGGTAGATGCCCGGTAATGGGATTGCTGGATCAAATGGTAGTTTCTACTTGTGGTTCTTTGAGGTATCTCCATATTACTTTCCACAGAGGTTGTACTAGTTTTCAGTCCCACCAGCAGCGTATAAGTGTTCCTATCTCTCTGCATCTATGCCAACATTTACTGTTTGGGGACTTTTTGATAAAAGCCATTCTCATTGGAGTTAAGTAATATCTCGTTGTGGTTTTGATTAGCATTTCCCTGATGATTAGAGATGTTGAGAATTTTTTCACGTTTGTTGGCTATTAATCTGTCCTCTTTTGAAAAGTTTCTGTTCATGTCCTTTGCCCACACTTTAATGGGGTTATTTTATATTTTCTTGCGGATTTTCTTGAGTTCTATATAGATTCTGGTTATCAGCCCTTTATCAGATGCGTAGCATGCAAATATTTTCTCCTATTCCATAGGTTGTCTGTTTGTTCTCATGATAGTTTCCATGGCTGTACAGAGCTTTTTAATTTGATCAGGTCCCATTTGTTTATTTTTGCTGTTACTGGGATTGCTTTTGGGGTCGTCTTCATAAATTCTTTGCCTAGGCCAATGTATATAAGAGTTTTTCAACATTTTCTTCTAGAATTTTTATAGTTTCATGCCTTAGGTTTAAGTCTGTTATCTACTGTAAGTTGATTTTTGTGAGAGGTAAAAGGTGCAGACTCTGTTTTAGTCTTCTACATGTGGCTCCAATTTTCCCCACACCATTTACTGAATAAGGATTCTTTGTTCCGGTGTATGTTTTTGTCTGCTTTGTCAAAGATGAGATGGCTATATGAGGATGGTTTTGTATCTGGGTTCTCAGTTGTGTTCCATTGGTCTATATCTCTGTTCTTGTGCCAGTACCATGCTGTTTTAGTTACTATAGCCTTGTAGCATAGCTTGAAATCTGGTAAATTGATGCCTACCAATTTGTTCTTCTTGCTTAAGATTGCTTAAATTGAAAGACTTTTCCATTCCTCGACATTTTGTACTTGCCATGCAAATATATTCTCCACAAGAAAACCATACAATGTATTTACACAATTTGGTTTCCATGTGTTGTGTGGCTACTTCTTTCTTCTAAACATATTAGGAAGGAGTTAAAAAGACAGCACATGCAAACTCTAAGTTAGATGATGCTATAGAATTCTAAAAGTCATCTTGGCTTCCAGTAGTTCTCATAGAATGTTTACATTGCAATTGACCATCCCTCAATTTCCAATTGCCTCAGAACTTCCCTGCCCAAAGCAGATACCTGGAAACCATTAGTTTATGGCCTCAGTCTTGCCCATGACCTGGACCAATAAGCAAGCAATTCTAAATATTTTATTTGTATCCTTCCTGATGGGTAAGGCTTGAAAATACTCTGCAGCCTGAATGTGTAATCTGAGATGCTAGCACAAAGTTTGTACATGCTCCTTTTAGAATAGCCTGCAGTATCACACCCATACTGCCTTATTTTATTTTTTTGTTTTCATCCACAATATTAGAGTTTTGTTTTGCAATTCAATCTAATTTCTTGCTGTGGCTGTAACCCACCCTGAATCACAGTTCATCTGCTGGATTTCCACATCCATCATGGAGAGTAAACTTTGCATTTGAATGCTTGCTTCTGACATAGGCTCTGATTTAACCTGGATAGATATTTTTGCCTAACCACTCTTCGAAAAGTATGCCTTCTGAGACTGCTGCTCTTATGTTGTGCATAGTAACCAACTATATAAAGTGATTTAACCTAGCTTTTGATAACCACATTTTGGAGCTTATACCTTCCTCTGAAGAGTTGATATCTCCTCCCGCCTTGCTCCTGGATTCTTCTTATTTATAGCTTATTCTCTAGCTATTGAATAACCACCAGGAAGGCCTCATAACTGTCTGACAAAAGGGCTCATGTGAACTTTTTTGGAGCCAATAATATAGGAAACTGTGGTTAGTAGTATTAACAGATGCATTTGAAAATTAATGACTCAGATAATTTTACTGAGCAATCTGCTTTGGAGATTATGAGAGCTTTGTTGTGTTTTTTAGTTCAATGGAATTAGCATCAGGTTATAACCTAACTTCTCATGAGTTAGTGATCTTGAGGAAGTGACAGATTCTAAGTCCCATCTTCCTTTTCTGTAACATAGAAGTAATTAGTACACTAGCCTTCTTATCACATTGTTGCAGAGATCAAGAAGAATATTTGAAGTATTTTGTTAATTTCTCTGCAAATATTATAAAAATAATCTAGTGCCCTGATGAATTAAATGTAATACTCAGCCCAAACATCTTATTGTTTAAAAAAATTATAAAAATCTCAATCAAAATGTATTTATAATAAAAGTTTATATGATATTAATTATTCACATATTCTATTTAATGGTTAGGGGAATTTAGGCTAGTTCACATGTACAATAGCTTGATGAAAGTGTGCAACTAAAATGAATCAAATAAAAGTCTGAGCTGACCATAAAAAGAGTGAGTCAGGGCTGCTAGCTTTCAACTATGCTTCTCATCAGTGCCAGTTAGCACAGAAATATTGAATGCTAGCGGATTCTCTTGGTTCCAGTGTATGTTATTAGCCTGTAGGCCAATATGGAGCAAGGGATAAATAGAAAATTGCATTTAATTTTTCATTTAACAAATATTTATTGAGCAGTTACCATGTGCAAATCTCTTTTCTAGACAACGGGAATGGAGCAGGAAACAAACCCAATAATGTTGCTGCCCTCAAGATAGATAATACAGCTCAAGAGACAAACATACACATTTAGACATATAAATGTTGTGATAGACCTCTGTTAAAAGGTCACTAATACAGTTTCCTTTGTCCTGAACGCACAGCACACAGCGATTTAGATTTTCTAGCCGGTTATAATGGGGACATATGACTGGATGCTGGCTAATGAAAAGAATTTATGTATGCCACCCCTAAACCTAGCCATGACAAGCCCTGCATTTCTCTTTCTCTCTCTCTTTCTCTCTCTGCTAATTCACTGCCTTACTGCTAAGGAAACCCCAGGAAATGGCAGTGGCACATTCTGGAAGGATCTATGACCTAAGAGTTACTGCTTGGAGCAGAACATCCTAACAGAAGTGCAATATGAGTAAAAAATCAACTTTTACTGGATTAAACCAGTAGTGTGTGTTTGTTACAGAAGCTGGAGTTCATTACACTCACTAATGCAAATGTGTAATTTATAGGTAGTTATTTATACTTGGAATAAAAAAAATTCAGAAAAGAGGATATATAGAGGAAGACCATCTAACCATGCTATTCTAGATAACATAATTAGAAAACCCTTTTTTGTTTTGCTGAAGGTTGCACGGAGAGATGAATTGAAGAAGGAAACCACGTGAATAGTTAGGGAAAGGACATTTTGTAGGCACAAAACACTTTCAAATGTTCTGAAGCAAGACTGTAATGACTTGTTTGAGGAACAGTGAAAGGGGATATAGTGGGAAATGAATAGAGAGCTAGGGGCCAGCTCATTTGCAGGCCGCAATGGGACTTAACTTGAAACTAAGAGAAGAATTGATCAAAAGCTTCCATTAAGGTCATGATTATGAACAACAGAACTGTGGTCGATTAAAAACAGATACTTTGCAAGTGCTAAGTCAAGTGCATATTTGATCTTCAGGAACTCTGTCTTTCACAGAGAACAACAAGATGCTGCTTGCTGGTAGCATCATCTTTAACATTAACTCATTTGGTTGTATTGATTTACAGTGCTGCAATATCATATAGATCTTCCTTCCTTGGGCCATATTGTCCTTTTCCATAGCAATAATGTTGCCATAGAATCTTGATGTATTCAAATTCCTAAATCCCTCATGCTTGCATTAAATAATTCTTTTAGATAGTTTTGACTAATTATCATTAACTTTTTTCTATTTTCTTGAAGACTATTGTGTCCTTTATTCTACAACATAATATCAATAGCAACTAAGCAATCAACATATGTAGATTCATTTTACTGTGAATCACTGTGTTTTTATTTTTAAAGCAACAACAAGAGAAAAACATTTGCTTTTTAAAGTTATATTATTTGATTGCTTTAAAAATCTCAAATAATGCTAAAAATAGCAGGAATTGTTTAAGGTCAGATATATTGTAAGTGGTTGCATTGGCTAAAGATTGAATTTCTTCCTGGCTCCAAACTATTCAGCTGTTTTAGGAAAATGCCAATGAAAACCTTTATTTATTTATTTATTTTAATTTATTTTTGAGACAGAGTCTACCTCTGTCACCCTGGGTAGAGTGCATCATCATAGCTCACTGCAACCTCAAACTCCTGGGCTCAAGTGATCCTCTTGCCTCAGCCTCTGAGGTAGCTGGGAATACAGGCGCATGCCACAACACTGGGCTAATTTTTCTATTTTTAGTAGAGACAGGGTCTTCCTCTTGCTCAGGCTGGTGTCGAACTCCTGAGCTGAAGCAATCTTCCTGCCTCAGCCTCCCAAAGTGTAATCCTAACACTCTGGGAGGCGGATTTTAAAAACCATCCCTGGCTGAAGTTTTTTTTATGTGAAAGAAAGAACACATATTTTTAAAATATGTAATAGGTCATTTTTAATTAATAATTGCCTGCTGGTGTTAGTTATATTCTCTTTTAAGCATTAAAAGAGAGATAGCCAGATTTGTTAGCATAACTATATTTTTATTACTTAAAATTTACAATGAGAAGCAGAAGAAAATTATGTATGTGAAATTAGTGCTGGTCATAAATGTTTCTCTTCATTTACTGTTGCATATCATGAAAAAATCACTCCTATCAGAATACTTTTCAGAAAAAAGAAAAGTGGGACTTTATTTATCAGGACATTTTAAAAAATAAAATATAGATGAAAGACTATTCTAATATTGTAGTTGAAATATGGATTACTTTTTCATATATTGAATGCTAAATCCACCAGTTAAATATACCATTCCTATAGCAAGGTGATAATTTTACACTGAAAAAAAGAATATGAAAAGCTACCACCTAGGTAGTAATAATAATAATACTTGGTCTTCATGGAATAATGCTTAAGATGTCATCGAGATACTCCCATAGCAAACTCATAGTACATCATATATTTTCACTGTAATATTTAATTGGAAATATATATTCCAGTTTGCTTTGTAAGCAATTATCTTCAACTGAAAAGTAATATAAACCAGAAAAGATTAAGTCTAAAATTTATAATGATTATTCAGTATTATTTAGTAAATATTCTAATTGTATTCTGTCATTAGGCCTTAATATTGTAAAGCTAAGTGAGTAAAAATAACTATTTCCAATAAACTTTGATAAGTTTACCTGGCATGTTTTTTAATTTCTTTCTGATATACGTAGTATTTATTATGTTTTACTTCTATTTTCAAAATAGAGTTTATTTACAATATTCTGGAATTTTCAGTTGTGGACTATGATTAAAATAATTCAATTTGTTCTAGTAGTCATTTTCCTTTGTCACTATAAAATGTACATATAAACCAGTATGACTCAACAGTAAAGAGTTCAATTTGAAAACTACAGAATTTCTTAATGACTTTTTTTAATATCAACAATCTTCAGTAGTTGTTGTTTACTGAACAAAGAACAGAAATGTAATTGGGTTCTTGTGCACCAAAATGCATCATGTAAAAGAATTACCATTATTAAGAAAATAGTTTCCAATCTTGTGGGTTTCATCTTATTTTATGGTGCTGTACGTAGATTAGTTCAATGCCTTGCACAGAACAGTAAGTCTGTAAGTATTTTTGAATGAATACATACATTAACAAACAAAACTATACTTCTATAAGAGAGAAAAACTTTGGCTATGCTTTGAACAGATGACATTTTTGAACATGACATAAGCTAACAAAGAGAGTGTTTCTTTGACTGTGTTTTTATCTTTGAAAAAACTATATATATAATTAGATACAAAGGGATCTCACTTTACTCTTTCTAAAAAAAGAGGTATGTTTTTACAAACGCACAGCTAGATATTTCTAAATAAAGAATAGTGCCAATTGGATTTTTTTCTGACATGAGAATTAGGTATCCCTTTAAAGCAATGTCTTGCTTTCCTACAGAAGCAGTCCAAAGCAAAGCATAACCCATTTCTATTACATATTTTTGATAAAGGACAGATGGGTTAATTCACCATATTACAAATTCTTAGTAAAAAGCAAATAGACACTCATCCACCAAATCAAGAAAATACCACGCTATAATATTTCATGTGCCATTTTTTATGTTGAAAAATTTTGCCTAACTTTAGTGATAGGATATGGTGCCATTAGCATCTCAATCTAATTTTCATGACTCTGAAAAGAGCACCACATTTAAGGAAGTTACATGAAAAGAGAGAGGGTTGATGTGGCTGCATTGATTAAATAAGTAGGTGTCTTTCCTTACTTGCAGTTGCCAGAATTTCCCTGACAATTGTGTCCTTAGCCAAGAGGGTCAACTTCACAAATAAGAGTGCTTTTTACCTAAGAAAGTGACTGTGGATTGTCAATCTAGACTATACAAATAGTAATAAACGTTTAAAATCTTAGAAGAAGCACTTCATAAAAAACACCTTCCACTCAAATAATAAAAGTGAAAAATACTGTTTAAGTTTTATTTTCTTTTTGGTTGACAGAAAATATTTGTACATGTTTATAAGGTACAATGTGATGTTTTGATATGTATATACATTGTGGAATGATAAAATGAGGCTAAGCATGTTTATCACCTCAAATAGTTATCATTTCTTTGTGGTGAGAACGCTTAAAATTTTCTCTTTTAGCTATTTTGATATATACAATACATTATTATTAACTGTAGTCCCCTTGTGCAAAAGAACACCAGAGCTTATTCTTCATAGCTAACTGGAAGGAATGAATATTCTGAAATAGCAAATATGTCATGTTCATAATGACTGGTAAAGATTGAGATCTATTTTTCTCTCATTAGCAAAAAAAAAAAAAAATCCTTACATTTTATTTCCTAGGTCAGCACTGTCCTATAGAAAGCTAATGCAAGTTGAGGTCTTGAACCAATATAATTTTAAACTTTATAATAGACACATTAAAGCCTCAAAAGAAAAAAGATTAGAATGATTTAAATAATATGATCTATTTAACAAAAATATCTAAAATATTATCATTTTAACATGGAATCAATATATGATTATTAATGAAGTATTTTACATTCTTGTTTTTATGCTAAGTCTTTGAAATCTGTTTTATATTTCAAACTTACATTCATTTCAGTTCAGACTAATCACATTTTAGACTCTGAATAGCCAAATCTTGGCATTTTATAAGTGAGAAAATTGCATCCCAGAGCGTTGAAGTGATGGACCAATTTGTGATGATAGCACCGTGATTGCATTAGATTTCGTTTGACTTGTAATCAGCCCAGTGTTTCTATTCTCTCTAACAAAATAAATGGCATACATGTGGTAGGTGGGGAAAGGAAGTCAAATTTCTTCTGTGGGAGTAGTTTTCAATCACTTTGTTTTATCTCTTATGTTTTGTTTGTTTCATTAGTTTGTCATGCTTAAAGTAATTAAGAATAAGATGGAGAGGAGACAAAAATTCACCTGGAAAAAAAAGCTAAGAGTAATTGATCAAATAAGGATATTTATTTTTGCTATATCTACAAAACAATAACAATGTAAAATATTATTACTGGGAAAACAAAGCTACTCTACAGTAGGGCTAAAAAAATAGCTTTAATAGAATTGTGATAAAAGTTCTTATTCTTATACTAGGCAGCCTAGTAGAATTTTCTTTAATCCATTCTGAATAGATCTTGCTAATGAATATACCCCATATGCTCTCATTGTTTTGTATTAAAGAAGGTGAATGTGTTCCATTCCTATTAGTGGATCTTTAGAACTGTGAGCTCTTATAGTAGTCTTTGCATGCATTTTGAATTGGGTCAGTTTTTCACTAAGTACGTTTATTGTTATGAAATGCATTTAAAATAATCAAAAGCATTAATGGAAACTCAAATCAAGTAGGATATATGACCCTAAGGATGAATGGGCATGTACAGTTACAAATAAGTTTTAGGGTCATCCTTATCCTTATCTTTTAAACAGTTGTTGTTCAGGAGTAGAGTTAAATGCTTATTCTTTTAGCTATATAGAAGCAGAATTTGGGACCTTCAGGCGCCTATTCTTCCATGTCAAAGATGTTAATAATGTATCTGCCTACCAATGTGACAAAGAATATGTGTCGGCTGGGTTCTTTTCTTTGAAGTGAAGCAAAAACTGAAAACTTTCATTTTATCATTGAAAATCCTTTCCATATAACTATACCATCTCACACTCACTATGGAGCACCACAGTCTAGGTTAACTCTGGGCATAAGAAATTCATGGACTTGCCCTCAGTTAATAGATAACAGAAAAAAATATATATCACTGAGATAATTTTTCTCTTTTGTTTATGTGGTTGAAAAATACAGGGTTGAATACTTCATAAAAATTGCATAATATGTGCATTTTTAAAAATTTGAAACCTGAAGCTGAGCTAAGTAAAAAAACACTGCTAAATAAATATGAAAAACCTTTACCACTTTAGGAGAGCTTGCTTTTCAGAAAGCAATATATTTCTAAAGACAAGGTTCTAGCAATTGTTATACATAGTTTACGACATTGAGCTATTTGCTTATCCCTTTCTATCTGAAAATATTCTGACATTGACTATAATTGAACAGTTACTCAAGTTTGCAGATGCATTTTCTATTCATTTTGATATAAACATATTCAATTACATATTAAAGTACTTGCATTCCCATCAAGAACAGAATAATACAATCCAGTGGTCATCATACCAGGTAAAAACATAAGCGGTCATACAAAAAATTGTCCTTTTGAGAGGATGAAAATAAAGTGTGTAATTGAAGCAATCTTTTGCTAAAGCAGAGACCATTTAAAAATGAAAATAATGGCCTCATTAATCCTCAGTCTCCAATGCCATGAAATTTGTGTTAAAGATCTCTGTTCCCTTTGCTAGTTAGCAAGGACCCAAACCATCAGTAGCAACCATTCTGCCTAATTTACACTCTTTGTGTCAAAAGGAGAAATGAAAAATAGGGAATGACAGAGGTGAATGAAGCTGTCCTTCCCTTAATTTTATTTAACTCACCATAACCACTCTCTCAACATATGCTCCAGGAATAATTTGGTTTTTGTATTATCCACCAGCACCACCAAGTGGTAGAAGTTTTATTTTCTCTTGTAGTGTGCTCACTGAAGATAAAACAAAAAACAGTAAAACAAACAATACTGGGATAGTGTTATGACTAAGTACTGCAAATGTATCCAACAGAAAGAACATCTCAGAGTTCTCAGGTTTTATCAAAGAGCTGATGAAAATACTATATTTCAGAAATAAAAGCTGGAGATAACTTAATAAATAGATTTTTTGTGCTTATTTTTCTTGTTTTATGCTATTTTTATTTTGTTCCCCAAAGAGATTTTTTTACTATCATAGTTTACTTTAGTTTAATTTACCAATATCCTCAATTTTACTCTAGTAGCGTAAAATAGCATAAAATATGTTTTTATATAATAAATATTACTTGATTTGTTGGTAGAGATTTGAAGATAAAAAGTGACATGTAATATATTTGTTAAGTGAAATAAAAGTGAATGGCTATAGAATACTTTTTGTAAGCTCATGTAAGAAAATCATTTGGTTTGATGATAACAAAAACAGTGCATGAAGAAATTCTTTACTTACTATGAATAACATTATACACACATATCGTGTTTAAAGATACTTGTTTAAAAATTACACAAATTTTAAATGTTGGTGTTTTGAGATTTTATGTTAGCTATTTAATTTCCTAAAATATATTATATCATTTTTAAAGTAAGAAGTGGCAAAAATCAAATAGCACTAAAATTGTATTTAAATTTGCCAGGTAGAAAGTGCCAGGGTCATAGTCACAAGTTGCATTACAATCATCTAGGCAATGGGGAGGCTTGAGCTCTAGTAATGTCAGGTACTTTGAGCATTTAAGGTAAATTTAAATCTAAGTATATTGTTCTACATTATGATAAAATATTAGTGCATCCTATATTGGAAATATAATCTTATTTATTTTATTAGTCCAATTAGTTGTAGCAACCCTTTGTTCAAATACGAAATATTCATCTCCCTCTACATATGCTATTCCAGGATGGTCTTATCAAGCTATTATTGCTACATAATTTTTGAAGTAAAATTTTGATATAATATACAAATAGGAAACGAAGTGGATTCCAATATAAATCATATCTTATACTGTTATTTAATTCATCTATTTAGTTATAACAGTCACCTTCCAGAAATGATTAATGTGACTTACAAGGCTTCATTAAATGCAGCACAAGTATAAAAACTAAAATTAGTAGGAGAAGAAAAAGGAGAGAAAGTGAAGACAGGAAAGAAGAAAGAGAGAAAAAAAGAATAAGAGAAAGTGAAGAATAAAAAAAGGGAAAGAGATTAAAATAAATAATTGTCTATAAACTTGGTATAAATCTAAAGTCCTCTAGCAGTTAGAAAAAAATAGGATAAATTTTACACTTCTAAAGATCCATGAATTAAAACAAAACCAATTGTTCAAAGGAATTATGAATATTTTTGGCATAAAGACAAGAATTCCTCCAGGGATTTACATTAATGTTCCAGCCTATTGCTTTCTTTAAACAGTAGTCAAAGCCATGATTCTAACCTCAAGCACCATGTGGAGATTTAAAAAAGAACATTTTCAGGTAGCAAATGAATCTGATTACGTATTTTATTCTATCCTATCCTATCTTTGGAAAGAATGTATTTGCAAACTTCACAAAACTTATGAATCTTCGTATCCCTTACTTAATGTTTCACTCGAAAACCTACTTTGTCCTGTGTCAGAGACCAGGAAGTGTTAAGAGAGACTCTTCCTGAACTGTTGACCTGTTGTGTGTGTTGAAGATCAAGCAGGATAAGGAGCATGTGCATGTGTGCTAGTGATGGGCTGAGCTCCTCATCCTGGGGCGTGGGAGCTTGAGCCAGGTGAACAGGGGATACGTTCGTTAATGGGGCAGCACAGTTCAGCAAGTCAGACCATGAACAGGATGAAGGGGAACCCACAGAGATGAGAACTGTATTGGAGCATCAGAGTCCAAGCTGATTGGAGAGACCATCTCCATGGAGGGATGGCTCCTCTTGGGAGTCAAGGCCAGGGCTGAGTTAAAAGAGAATCCCAATTCTTTTGGACATGATATGCATTTTGATTTCATTTTTCTCTCAACTAACCTAAAACATTTACAGTATTTTCATTTTATTAATCACTATTAAAAATACCTAATAGTTTCTTCATTCTATCAAGCTTAGTATTAATGGATATGTTTACCTTTATTCTGGGCATTATAAATACCTTAAAATATTAACTTCTGGTAATTCTGTTTAAATGCTTTTTATTGTTTTCCTGTATAATTCTAGGACTTCATGACATTGATATTATATATTTAAATTTCCTCAGATTTATCTACATATTTACCACTTTCTTTGATCTTCAGACAAAAGAAACTTTAAAGACCAGGCTTACTTCTCTTTTTTTCCTAAACTGAAAATGCATTTTAGTAGATTTTGAGTAATCAATCGTTTCTTATATAATGAACTCTTTGATGAATTTTAACATGTCGTTTTCATCTGAACATTTTTTTAGTTATCTCTGAGAGAATTGATCATAGTTAATAAACCTGCGATACTGAAATTAGAAGACTCTTCAAATTTAAATAATACAACTTTGGTATAGTAAGATAAACAATAAAATGAGTTTATATTATTATATTATAGTATGATTGCATCCTAGCCTTCATCTTGACAATGAAGCTTCACCTTGAAATGTCAGTACTTTTTATTTCTGTCTTTGTTTTAATGATCCTCTCAGTGAACATCATTAAAAATACTGGTCAAAGCTTTAAAATATCTTCTTATAGGCTTCTGACAATTAAAAATGAGTGACAAATAACTGGGCCAAAATTTAAGAGATGATGTAAAACATGTAGAACTGAGCCTGGAATTAGGGGCAGCTTTTCTCATACTCTGAAGGAAGAAGCACTAAGAATCTGACAAGCTTAGCGCTGCTGACAACTTCAAGGTGCTAGGGATATACAAAGTTGGAATTCCAGGTCTTTTCAGAGTGGAGACAGTAAATTTTCCTCTTATTTTGGATTAGGACTCAAAAGACTTCCTTGTAAATAAGGGTAAAAATAGATGGACTAGCTCATCCCATTTTGTGAAATTAAGGCAAGCCCAGATTTCTGGCTATACCAGGGACATGACACAAAATAGTATAATCTCCTTTTGGAGGAGAAAATATCATGAGAGGTTTCAAGTTACTTCCATAAGAACCAGATTGCCATTACGTACATTTTGTTACGCTTAAGGATGCCCCACTGTTCTCTGAGGCTCTGTTGTTTTTCTTTCTGTTCCTCCGATTGAATAATCTCTTTATTGAGCTGTATGCAAATTTGTTGACTATTTTGCCATCTCAAATCTGCTTTTGAGCTTTTTTTTTTTTTTGAGACAGAGTCTTGGCTCTGTTGCCCGGGCTAAAGTGAGTGCCTTGGCATCAGCCTAGCTCACAGCAACCTCAAACTCCTGGGCTTAAGCAATCCTCCTGCCTCAGCCTCCCGAGTAGCTGGGACTACAGACATGCGCCACCATGCCCAGCTAATTTTTTCTATATATATTTTTAGTTGGCCAGATAATTTCTTTCCATTTTTAGTAGAGACAGGGTCTCACTCTTGCTCAGGCTGGAACTCCTGACCTCGAGTAATCCACCCGCCTCGGCCTCCCAGAGTGCTAGGATTACAGGCGTGAGCCACCGCGCCCGACCTGCTTTTGAGCTTATCTAAAGATTTTTCTCTTTTGACTTAAGTTGTACTTTCCAACTCCAGAATGTTTATTAGTTTTTTAATTTTAAATATATAATAGTTATTAAGTATGAAATTTCTGATTTCTTTAAGTACTAAGTTTGACAGTTGATATCTCTTGACATTTCACTTTGACACTTCTTGTTTTATTTTTATTGTGAAGTACATCCTCAGTCTTTCAAATGCACGTTTTGGCTTGTGATTATCTTTTACATTTTTTTGCAGAGCAATTTTTGTGAAAACATGGATAAGTCAAAAATTTGTGTTATTTTCTAATGTGGATTCCATTGCAGAACCAGTGCAGTGCAGACAGCTAGAAATATCAACAAAGTGTTTGGGAAGGATGTGGCTAACGAACACACAGTATGTGATTGGTTTGAGAAATTTTGTTCTGGTTATTTTAATCTTGAAAATGAGCCACATGGGTAACCTGAGACCAAAGTGGATAAGGATGAACTGAAAGCTGTAGTGGAAGCAAATCCATCTCAACCTACACGTGAATTAGCAGGAACGTTTCATGTTACTAATCTAACAATATTGAGCCACTGGAAACAAACCAGCAAGGTTAAGAAGCTGGAGAGATGGGTACCACATGAATTAAACGAGCATCAGAAGAGAAATCATCTCGAAGTTTGCCTTTCTTTGTTGTCACAACATAAAGGTGAACCATTTCTACACCGTATTGTGATGAAAAATGGATACTTTTTGACAATAGCAAGTGATCAGCACAAGGGTTGGATAAAGATAAAGTGCTGAAACAGTCCAAAATCAAATATTCATCAAAAAAAGCTAATGGTGTCTGTTTGGTGGTCCACCACTGGTATTATCCACTACAGCTTGGTGAAACCTAGTCAGTCAATTACAGCGGATATCTATTGCAACCAGTTGGACAAAATGATGAGGGTGCTTGTGATTAAGCAGCTGAGATTGGTCAATAGAGACAGGCCAATCCTCTTATAAGACCACATGTCACACAAACAATGCTGCTCAAACTACAGAGGCTGGACTTGGAAAGTCTGCCATCCACCATATTCACCGGACCTTGTATCAACTGACTACCACTTCTTCCAGACATTGAACCACTTCTTGCGAGGAAAAATATTCCAGTCTCAACAAGTGTGGAAAGCATCTTTCGTAATTTCATCACCACGTGCTCTCCAGGCTTCCTCACTACCATTAAGATGGCAAAACAGTGGGATCGTTTATGCGCATACTTTGATTAATTGTACTGCTTCTTGTTTGAGATATAATAAACTACACTTTTGATTTGAAATCGGACATTTCATATTTAATGATCTTAATATGTTTGATATTCTCTATTCTCTATTTTATGGAAATCATTCTCACACTTTAATTCTTTAGACATGACTTCCTTTAGTTCTTTGAGGACACTTTTAAGTGTTTAATTCTTACTTAATCAGTATTTATTAATTCTGTTAATTAATCCTAAATTTATTAGTGCTCTGTGTTAATAAGTGACCTGGAAAATTTTAAACAGATTATTTCCTAAATAATTTCCAAAAATAAAGAAATTACACCATTGGTATGACACATGTCCTAAATAATTTACTTTGTTTCAACAAAATCATAATTTTTTGCTGGACATATGTCCTTAAAGATGTAAGCAGACAGATGGAATCAGTCTTAGAGCATGACTATTGTTGGAATTCAGTGTAAGATTACCCGTATATTAAAAGAAAAATTACAAGAAAATTTAGGGTCATTTAAGTCCTATTTAAGGGCTTCTAAGAAATAGAATGATGCTTCCTAAACCCATGATACATAACTGAGATGGAATATTGTTGACCCTCCCAGTAAAAGGAAAACCGATACTGGCTATTTCGATTTAGTGACAGTGAAGAAGCAGAACATGCACATGTGGTTGTAAAACAGGTAGACAAAGAGGACACCAAAGGTAAAGAGTATTTGTGTTTGTATATAGGGAGGCAGGCATGGTTATCTATCACTGCTGAATATTTCTATATCCACACCTATTGGATAACTTGATTGAGAGACTAGGATTACAAGGACTGGTGTAAGTTATAAGGAATACTTTCTTCTGTGGATTTCAGCTGTTAGCTTTTTAAAACCTTCTTTGGTTTCAGGTTTTAGAGTGGATTGCTTAAGTTTAGATAGAAATTAAATGGATCGATCTGAACCTTGATGGGTTCAACATCTTTATTTTTGCCTATATCACAATAATTTATGACATTCAGGTAGTGTTGACCTAGAGATCTATTTAGGGCTTGAGTCAGACACATGGATACAAGTATGTCAAGGACAATATTCCAGTTAGCTATGAGTTGATTGTATAATTTTTAGTATCCTAAGGAAGAATATCAGAGGAACATTTAATCTTGCAATTATAATTTTTCCATATATTATCCCTGTAATTTAGTGGACATGTCATAACAAAAATGAAATAATATGTCTTGTTTAAATATTCAGTGGTGACATCTGTGTTGTGGGATATGATAGTGTCTGAGGGTTACTAAAGATAATCACATACCAAATAATTTTTTGTATACTGTTCTATGGTTTAAGGACAATATTGCAGTACTCCTAGAAATTATACACTTAAAAATTAAATTTAAAAATCTGTTTATCACTCTGTGTTTTCTAGGGGAACAATGTATAGACAGAGAGATTGAGAGATTATAGATAGATATTTAGATACAGATATAGATATAGAAATAGGAAAATATTTACTTTAAGGAGTTGGATCATGCAATTTACAAGACTAAAAAGCCCCTAAATATGCAGTTGGCAAACTGAAGAGCCCTGAGAGCTGATTATATAGTTACAAAGTAAGTCCACAGACCTGAGCACCAGAAGAGCAAATGGTTTGAGTCTGAATGTGAGTCTGAAAGCAGGAGAGAACCAATGTCCTAACTTGAAGACAGTCAGGCAGAGAGCAAGAATACTTTCCAACTCAAGTCTTTCATTATATTCAAGACTTCAGTGGATTAGCTAAGTCCCACCCACACTGGAGAGGGCAATCTGCTTTACTTGGTCTATCCATTGAAATGTTAATCTCATCCAGGAACACTCTAATAGAAACACCCAGAAATATTCCTGAACCAAGTTTGTGGCACCTGATGGCCCAGTTAAGTTGACATATTAAGTTAACCCTCACAGGTGACTTTTTATATTTAGAGAAATTTATCCTCAGTTTGAGTATAAAAGGAAGTTGAGTAACTGATTCTCTCTCAGATGTTCATTGATTATCTACCATATTCTTTTCCTTCAGATTCTTAGCTAGTGCAAGACTATTGTTTTTCCAATATACTCTCTGCTTATAATATCTACAGATAGCGTCATCAAGTGGCTCTGTCCACTGATGTTTGATAACTAGAGTGTAAGAATCTAATCATTTTATGTGGGTCATCAGTTTATTCTGGGTATTACACTCCTTTTGTTCTAAAGCTCTTTCAAAATGTTCAGCAAGGATTTGAAGACTTAGAAAGGGGAATAATTCTTACTACAATTTTTGTTTTAGGGCTATATCTTATATAGTTGGGTTTAGTCTATTTTTTAAAAAGTTAAGAGATAGCTGGCATCATTTGCTTAAGTATCTATTTCAAAGCTCTAGAAAGACATTAAAGACTTTAGCCTCTAACTCTCCAGTGGAGTCACACTTTTAACACTTTAAAAACTGAATTCAAATCCCATCTGTTTACCCAGGAAAAAGTTGGGAATGACTTCCAAAAGATCATGTCTCCTTGCATCGCAGTGTGATGACAAAAACAGTAAAAGGAAAAAAATTATGAAAAAAAGAAAAAAAAAGATCATGTCTCCGAAATTCATGACCTCTAAAGTCACTCTCAGGGCTTTTCTATCAGGGTTTACTCATGCTGACTTTTCTATGCAAATTTATTTATTTATTTTTTAATCTGAGGGCCCTACTAACATATGAACATATTGATAAATATTGTAGAGGCTTAGATTATATATTAATGGAACTATTCAAAAATAATCTCTATATGCTTATATATCTTATCTAATCATTAAAAAGTCTCTGACAGTATTTTTCCACTCTGAAGAAGACAAGTGCTTAACTCAAACATACATTTGAAGTACTTTTCTGAATAGCCAGAAAGGAAAAGAAATAGGTATATAAAATGAGCAGAGCATAAGTTAAGAGAAGAACACAGAAGTCTGTCCATGAATGGGTATTATTAGACCGAGTTAAACTCATGAGAGTTTGCCAACAGTTGGTCTAACATATTATTTGTACACCTTGTTGATCATTACCTCAAGCAACAATAAATCTGCTATCCTTGAAAAATAAAAATTTTGGTAAAGAGGTCTTTCCTAGTGCCTTATCTCTACAGATATTACAAGACAGATCTGAGGAAAACCCTCATACATTTTTGATAGTTGACCCAAGGCAAAGTTTGTCTTATAAGGTGGCCAATCTGATGGGTTCTTCTGATTTTATCATGCTATATGTGTTCTCTTATCTATAAATATTTGCTTACAGACACACACAAAAAAAGTAAATGAAGACAATTAGAGAGAAAAAGAACAGTGATGTTAGTAACAAGGTAGATTAACATCAAGGATAAAAGTTTTCAAATCAGATGAGTTAACGGAAGATACACTGAAAAATATTCTTAATCCTTAAAAGAAATGCAAAATTTGGAGCACAGCAAAGTGGAATTAGAGCACAAACCATTGAAAGATTTATCTCATTCTTGCAGTTGAAGGACTCCTTATAAGGCCACAGGGATCTCAGAGGACCAGGCTACTTTTAAGTAAAGGTTTTTGAACCTCAGCAGAGAAGGGCTTGCAATTGGATATACAGATGATGCTCCTTGTCTTTCTTTCCATAGGGGATAAACCTGTTGAAAACATTGTAACTCAAAGATGCATTTAATACCCCACTAAGCCCATTGTACACTCAAAATGTAAGTCAAATCGTTAAGTCGAGGACCGTCTGTACTAGAGTCCTCTTGGTTTGATGACAGCCTACTTCAAATGACACTTGATTAAATAAAGCTAAGCTTATGAAGCCTACTGCTGGGAAAGAGCACTATCCTGGCAGAGAGTTAGCAATGTCTCAGAAAGGAAAGTCATGTGTTGATATTCATAGGTTTGGAAAAGGATCGTATTAAAGACATTTTAAGTTAGGTGCTTTGATACCAATATCTACATGAGATTGAGCAAATTTTGCCATATAGCATTAGGACTGGTGGTCATAGAAAGGCAAGGGTCTTAAATTATATCTTGATAATTGAAAATTGAAAAGTGAACTGATTGTCTAGGTGAGGAAGTTATTGTCCCGATAAAGGAGGTATTTACCCAGATGAGCAAACTATTTGGTTCAATACATTAAATTTAAAAAATTTCCTAACTAATCATAAAGGATACTGTTTAAAAACTTATCTTCCTGGGCAAGAATTACATGGAACAAAGAGTCACACTCACAGTAGTGGCCTTAATTCTCAATGGGTTAAAGGCATGCAATTTATGATGAATTAGAAGTTTTACTACTTGAACAATATGTGATTTCTTTCCTACAGATGGTTGAAAATTCTCAAGCTAGAAAAATATTACATATGGTTACCTTAAGTATTAGAATGTAGTTAGTGGCATGTGTACCTTAAAATATCTAGTGAATATTTTGATAAGGTGCTTTATTTACTAAAGTAGTTTTTGTTGTTTCCTTCTTTTAAAAAATGTCTGTTCAGTGCATTTTGGTGTTTATTACCTAGAGTAAAATGGCATTATTACTCACCAAGAAGATTTATTATGAATGGCTAGGAAAATATATTTTGTGATATTCAGTTGATAGATTATATAATATGTATATTTCAGTCATTTTTAACCTTTCACAAAACAAGTTTCCATTCACAATAATATGCTAGTCCTTGGAGTACACAGATGGTTCTACAAACCATATGGTGACTAATCCTCATTATTGAATGCAGTTGACGTGGAAACATCTAGTCAACATCAAATAAATAGATTATTATGGGCAAATAGCTGCCCATTTTTGATTATAATAAATACCTTATTTATATCTGAGGGAAATGTTTAATAATAATTTAACAACAATTTACAGTGTCTCTTTATGTATTCATTTACAATACCTTAAAGGTCATCAGATGCTTGTATATTTTATATGTATATTTTTATAAATTTAATAAAGTGTCCTTGAAATACTAAAGCAATAATCAACCTTTGGGATAGACTAGCAATTTATAAAATTATGTTTCAACTTTTCAACATCATTTCCAATATGTTTTGTAGCCATAAAATGATACCTCTGACCTATATTAGATAATTATATTTTTTAAAAAATCAAAATTTGTAAATTTGATTTTTTAAAAAATCAAAATTTGCTGAAAAGTGAAAAGTAGAAGTTAAGCATGATAGATTTAATTTCCTTTCCCTTTATTGTTATATAATACACATGGGGTTTATTTTCTCTACAGCTCGTTTTTTTTTTTAACATGATTAAAAATGTTTTCTAAAACATTATATTGTACATTATAAATACATACAATTTTATGTCAGTTAAAAATAAAATAAATAAGAATATGGAAAAAAATAAATGCAAACCTTTAAACTACTACTCAGCATAAACATATCTCTGATATGCTTTTTTCATACAAAGCTATAGAAAAGTGAAGCATGGAGAGATACTGTAATAAATGATTTGGTGAGGGGAAGAAAGTGAATCAGCTACAGCTCTTTGATGACATTGCAAAAGTTAAGCTTTCATTTATATCTTGAATAGTTGTGAGATACAAAAAAAGTTATATTCACACATAGCTTATCACTTTAAAGAAAAATGTAAGAAGTAGTTTTAATTTTTTTCTGAACTACCTACTTCTAGATTTTGACATGTAAGCAGTGAAAGATGGATGCTAAAAGCAACATGTACTATGAGTCCAAATAGAGCTGTAGCTACAAAGATAAGATTTTGATGCTCAGCTCCATGGGCTGCCATTTATATCAACAAATATTTAGTGACAGTCTATTAGATAATGATGGTAAAACAATGAATTAAAGGTAAAAGTTACAGTGTTCATGAATCCTTTATACTAGTGAATGGATGGTAACAGTATACAAATTAAGTATATACATACACAAGCATAAATATATATCAAGCGAGAAAGTGATGAGAGCTTTGCAAAAAAACTAAGGAAAGGGCATATGTTAGGTCATAAAGTTGGGTTTGCTCTTTTAATTAAAGTGGTTATGGAAGAGTGCAGTAGAATATTGACATGGGACTAAATATCAGGAGGAAGTGTGGGAACAAGCCAGGCAAATGTCCTAGAGAAGTGCCTTCCTGGCAAAGGGAACAACAAGTACAAAAGCCTTGTGTTTGAGGGTATGAGTGTCATTTCAAGGAACTTCAAGGAGTGATCCGGGGGAGTATAACATGAGATGAAGTGATATAGGAAAGGAGAAGGTAGACTAATATGGACACAATGACTACACACAAGTCTTAAGAAGTTTATAACAAAACTGAGGAGTTTCAATGTAAGGCAAAAAAGTGAAATGGGCCATAATGTGCAGTTGAAAGTGCATTTAAAATGTTTTATTTTTAAGGTAGAATGATTATCTGAATATTTGCCTACTGATGTTTAAAAATCCAGCAGAAAGTGGGGAGGACACAAAATGACTCAGAGGTGAGTAGAAAGAGTTGTGGGAGCAGTGTGATTGAGAAGGTGAGAGGGATGGGATCTGGGACACTGGTGGAGGTTTTGGTCTCTGCTAAATAACATGGAAAATACAACTAATGTACCAGGCAAGAAACAGTAAAGAAGCAAAGAAGTAGATAGGTGGTTCAATGGGTGGATAGAAGCTTGTGGCAGTTATTTTCTTTTCATTCCCTATTTGCTGATGAATCTTTAAATTGTGCTGAGACCATTATTAAGCCATTCATTTCACATCAGAAAATTATCTGTTTTTGAGAGGTATCTGCCTACCAGATTACTGATGATTCTGTTAATGAGAAGCAGTAACAGGGATCAATTTTTTGTTAAGAAAACAGCCAACTCTGAGAGAAATTGGCTGTTGGGACTAACAGGTATGTTAGCAGTAGGAGAAGAGGGAAAATGAGGAAACTCATATTTATTGGGCAGCATTTCTATGCCAATCACTGTTTTATATAATTTATATTTTATATACATATAGTGTATGTTCATAAAGTTCTATCTTCTTACTTTACTTTTACAGACAAGGGATTAACGTCTCTGTACAAGTAATTTTCTCAAAGCTATAAAGCTAATATAATATGAAATTGAGTTTCTGACAAAGATTAGCCTGACATTAGTATACTATTAAAATTCTATTGTTTAACATGTTTCTCTGACTTCTCAATTTCCTGTAAGCTAGTTATTATAATTATTTAAACAGATGCATAATTAATTTTTGAAATAATATTTTACATGCTGTCTGTATACTCTTTTTTTACCACCTGTCTTTTTATTTATTTGTTTATTTATTTATTTATTTATTCAGGCCATTTATTCATGGGTTTCTCATAATGGGAAATGGTATCTAACATGCTCATTGCCATGTGTTGGTTGTGGTAAAATGCTTCCAAAGGTAGAGGTAATAATTTCTTCCATCATGACATACGCCTTTTTGTAATGATATTTATGACTCTTTCCTTCAAGATGTATAGTTTGTTTCTTCAGCCACTGTGTATAAGAAGGCCTTGGGATTTGTTCTAATTATATAACGTGATGGAAGTGACACAGTGACTTCTAGGCCTAGGCCTCAAGAGGCTTTGCAGTCGCCATTGTTGGCTTTCGGGGAAGCCAGTAAACTCCTAATGAATTTCATGCTATCTGTCTGATGAGATAAGACCTGAAAGATAAGACTCCATAGGGAGAGGAAGATCTTTGATGGGGATAAGACCACTGGGGCTTAGGGACTCCATTTCTGAGGCCGTGGGAGAAGAGGAGGTGAAGGAATCCTGACTGAGCAGGAGCCAGAGATAAGGGCAAAAGTTAACTGCCTAGTTGGGGGACATTCCAGCAATCTGGGAGTACAGCAAAGCAGACTCCCACCTTAAAGCCTTAGGGGCCTCATGCCTAAAACGCCACAGAGCGGCTTGATGTGAAAGCCACCTACGGCTGTAGAGGAAGATTTCAAAATATCAGCCAGGAAGAAGGGACATCAGGATCCAGGGCTGTAGAGGAAGATTTCAAAATATCAGCCAGGGAGAAGGGACATCAGGATCCAATTCTTAAAAACACCAGGTTGAGCTCCTTACCTCCCCTTCCTCAGTAGAACGCCTCAGCTAATGGGGAGCTAACCTCCCAGGAAGAAGTACTAATCTCTTTGTTCCTCAATCGAATGGGCCACAGCTGCTGAGTTCAGAGATACTGTCTATACCTACCTTAAGGCGCAGCTGTGCTTAGTAATGAGCTATGTGTTACTAAGCTCGTCTTGTCTATAGAAGCAGGAATTCTATAGACAAAAGAGTAATTAGCTAAGGCATCTTGTGACTTTCAGGGGAGACTTGAAACTTCTACACATTGTAACCCATGAGCTTTTCACGTGAAATCATTGTACTCTATAGCATGAAAAAGAGAATAAAAAACGGTGCTAGATTTCCATCAGTACCACCTGGCTCACAGGAATGCTGGTGGTCCCCTGACTTCCCCACACCCTTCACCTTACTTTTTGAGTCTGTGTCTTTGTCTTTCCCATCTCTTGCAGTGCACACTGCCTGGGAACCTGGTTATATTGGGGCATCACGAACCCCCGATAGATCTTAAGATGAATAAGGGTCCAGGTATTTAAAATGGCCTTGAAAAGAAAGAGGCCTAGACATCCCAGGGAGCCCCCTAGCCATTTGAACCATTCTAGCTGAGATACCAGAGTGACGCCTCCTTAGATCCTCTGGCTTCGTTCTACCAAGCCACCAGCCAATGCTGTGGGAGCCAATATTAGCTATCCCTGCTGATCCCTTCTTGAATTCGTGACCTCCAGAACTGTGAGCAATTTAATGCTAAATTGCTAAAGATTTTTGTTTTGTTTTATCTTAGCACAGTAATAGACAACTGAAAGAGTTCTTCAAAGTGATTAAATTCAGCCATTTTTGTAAATGTTTTATGTTGACAAAGGTAAGGAATGTTATTTTTAAAAAATACATAATGAGCTCATAGTATTGCAGATTGGCAATTTTGTTCTCAGTTCTTGGTGTGCTCTTGGCCAAAGAATGATCAGACCTACCAATAGCAAGGTAAGCACAAAACAAGGTTTCTTAAAAAAGAGGAAGATAGGTTTATAGAGCAAGAACAAAATACGTTTAGCACAGATGATGAATGGTTCCCCTGTTATAAAAAGAGGCTCTGGTTATGGTCTGGGGTTCTGGTTACTGTCTGAATTGGACCCTCCTTGTGGTTCAAAAAGTCACCATTGAACCTCTTTCATGGAGAATTAATGACATGATAATTAGGTTTAGGTTACTCTAGGTCATTTTCCAGACCCTGTTAAGCCTGGGACATCTGGCCTACGGGCTGGGGAACTCCCTGCATTCTTCTATACATTGGCAGGGTGCCCTCCTTCCCCCAGGTGTGGCAGTTGCTCAGGGCAGGATCAAGGTCAGGCAGCACCACATGAGGCACAGGCATTGTCCTTATTCCCCAGGTGGGGCAATTGCTCGAGGCAGTGCCAAGGTGAGGCATCTGCCTGTGTACCTAGGATAGCCAGAGGTCCCTTGCTATCTACCTAACAGTATTTCTATTCAAATTTAGAATTGAATTTTAAAAATTAACTTCTTTGATTTTATATTTTTTTATCTCTTTTACTTTCATTGAAGATCTTTATTCAGACTGATATTTATATAGAATAAAATTTTATGTTTATCTCTTCTGTGTATGTATTTATGTATGTGCATATTTGTATTGCTTTTAGAATAAAAATTTTAATGTTTAAAATCTTTAACACTATTTTCCTACCTAATTATCTTTCTCATGGAGATAAATGGAATTAATAAAATGACAGCATCATTCTTTTGCAAGGTACTACCAGAGCTACCATGTGTTGATCAAAAGATAAGTGGCATATCTCCAAAAATGGAGACTAAATAGCAAATTCTAATTCCCTTATTTAATTTACCTTTATTTAGAACTCATGTATTCTCTATTATTATGCACCCTATTCTTTTTTCTTTACTTTCTTGCTTTCTTCTTCTTTGTCCCTCAATTTGTCTTTGTTCCATACCCCTCTACTCAAATATGCAAATACCTATACAATACTTGTATATGCAGCTATACTTATGAATGTTATGATTTTGTATCCAGAGCAACTATCATAAAGTTAAGTTCCATCCCAGCATGAAAACCCTCTCACTCTTTGCCAGAAACAGGCACCCTGTGTTCACACAAAAATTAATTATAAGTTGGTTTCAACATTCCTTTCTGTTCTGGCCTAGCCAAGTTTGCTTCAAGCTCATTCCAGAAACCAACTTGTTGGAAATTAATTTATCAAAGGATAATTCTACCAGATGGTCAATACAACTGATTTAACACATATACTAATTCCAAAATTTAACAGAAATATTTAATTGCTTCATAAGTAATATTCAATATTGATTACTGCTCATGATCCATATGGGAAAATATGTGTTATCATCATCAGAACCATCAATTAATACTTTTCAAAAGATAATTTTATAGTTTTCAAGGTTTTAAAAAAATATAAAATTGTTTTGTATTATTAATTTTGTAATCAACTAATTATAATTTATTAAATCAATTATAATTGATGAATTTGATAAATTGATTCATTTAATTAAATATAAAATTGATTTTATACATGTTACATATTAATAATATAAATTTCATATTTAAGTAGATACAGTTGACTAATTTCTGTTTTGCCAATATTTATAGTAATCAATTAATAAGAAAAACAGGGTTTTTTAAATTCTAAGAAATGTAAAATTTTTTTTTTGACTGGTAGCAATTACACTCCACACATAGATAGATGAATAGATATGGGGATGGATAGGTGGATGGTTGGGCAAACAGATAAGAGATAGTAGACAGAGAGATAATAGAGAATTAACACTAAAATGAGTATTTCTGGTACAGCATCTTTCTTCTTTACTTTCATAATTCTTTCATTGAATAACAGCCAGAATTTGTTTGCAGAGCTAGATGTTTGTGTTAAATGACCTTGGTGACTTCTTACTCTGCTAAGCCTTTCTTGCAATATGGTTAAATGCAAAGTCAGAGATACACTCAAGAAAGTAAATAATCCCCAAAGCAAAGCACTTAACCCATCTTTGGTGCATTAGGAAAAACTTCCTTTGAGGGGTTATTTTTGAGTCAAGTTCTAAAAGATGCTTATCCCATTGCTCAGAAAAAGGGTCACAAAGATGGATTAGATGGAAGGGAGAGCAGAAGCAAACACACAGTGTTTGGACACCACAGGGTGAATACAGAAAAATAGAGAAGGACTAGTGTTCTTCCAGCAAAATTCTGGGAAAAGGAATGATAATAAATAAGTTAAAGTCACTACAGGCCTTTGCATTATGGTTAATAATTTCAACTTCATGAAATAGGTGAGTGATTCCCCATTGGGGGAAATTTTGCCCACTGGGGGACATTTGGTAATATCTGAAGACAATTTGACTATCAAAACTATGAGGTGGGAGCTCATATAAACAGCCTTACCAAGCACAGAGTAGCCTTCACAACAAAGTATTCTCTGACTCAAAATGTCAATATTGCCAGGAGGGAGAAACCCCATTGTAATTTAATGAGTATTTATTTAAAAGTTCTAAAGCACAAAATGAATTACTCAGATATGCCCTATGGGTAGCCTGCGATGATAACTATATGGCTACCTGAGATATAATTTATAAACATTCAGGATATTTCTTAAATTGTACTAAATTTTATAGGTAAGATAACATATACTTTCAATCCTTGTTTGACCTTGGGGAGAATTGCAGTATTCCATTAGCATATTATGTATTGTATAATAATACAGAATTGAAACTGCAGCACATAACTCAACAAGTGGTTATGGATTAATTTTTATCCCCTCTGTTACCATCTGCTTTTCTGTTTAATTGCACTGCTCCACAGAATATTACATTCTAATTGTAAGAGGTTGAGAGAACATTAATTTGGTATTGGCTCAAGGAAGAGATCTCAATTAGATTTCCCATGATTTTCAATTTCACCTCATTTATTTCCTGTCTTTACTACTGACTATAGATAATATTTGAGAGGTGAATTGTAACAGGTTAAATATTAAAGTGATCTGCCTTAAATATAATCACCCCAAATGTGAAATACTAACATATTTGGAGTTTAGATGGACTACGTTATTTTCTCAAGCTAAAACTGTAATCTTAAAAGTAATATATTGTTATTGGAGGAAAAAAATATCAATTGATTTTAAGAAATGAGTCTAAAAGTTTATAGAAACAAAAATCAGTGTTTTTGAAGAATTTAATTAAGTAAACTACCACCACAAACATTTCTAAATGTCCCAATTTTGGTTCTTCTTCACAAATGCAATCAGATTTAGATGTGGTCAAAATAAGGTTAAACTATAAATTCAAATATATAATTTAAAGCTTCAAAACCTCAGTGTTCATACCAATATACTTTCCCCTCAATTATTTTGAAATATAGGGTATTCATATGTCAAAAACTATTTTTGATTTATAATCAAATCTAGCTTTACATTCTCATAGTATAATAAAACCTGAAAATATGGAAAAAAATGGCTATTTGAATCATTGCTTATCATTAAAAATGTGTGAAATCAGCATTTTAGGGTCCATGAAAATTCTTCAATTCCATTGAAATTGGATTGTATCAATAGAATAATTGTGGAAAACTGATAATTCTTAGAAAATTAAATCTTCCTATTCATGAATATATGTCTTTCCAATGATTTAGGACTTCTTTAACCTCTTTTAGAAAAATCATATGAATGCCTAATGATGAAACTTTAAAACTTTTATAAGATCTGTTAAGTAGATGGCTTAATAAGTAGAAAAAGCTTTAATGTATGTCTTATATTTTTGATTGTTAATTGTGCATCATTACTATATTGACTTTAAAACTTTCTTGTTATTGTAAATAAATTCTTTGTGGATTCTTTGGTGTTCTATTGCCAATGACAAAATCAACAGATAGTGTTAGTTGTATTTCCATTTTTAGGAAATTTAAACTTTTACTTTATTTTTCAAGTTACAATGTTCTGTTTGATTACAGTCAACATAGGGAGCTGATCATCATATTTCTTGATTCTCCCTCATTTTACAGGCAATATTTGATTTAGGTTGGATATTTTTAATGTCCTGGCATCCATTTGAGTAATGCTGTGTTCAATCTGCTGCTAAACAACATTGTTATTGAATTTTAAATGTAGATCTTGTACTTTTGAGTTCTAGAATTTCCATCTGATCTTATTTTTATTCAAATTTTTCATTGACATTGTGCATTGTTTTATCTATTTTCTACATGACTTGTCTATATTTTCTTGACTATAATCATCATAAGCATTTCAATATTCTTATATGCTAATTTCAATATTTGAGTTACTTATGTATATGCCTTTGTTGTCTATTCATTCTCGTTTATAGTTCTATTTTCATAACAAGTTTTTCATTGAATAATTTCCTTTGTGTTCACAAAAATCTTGTGATTCAAGATATCTTCCACCAAAAATAATATCTTTGTTAAGCAGATAGAATGGAGCCAATCACAGAGCTGAATTCAATCTGGATTAGTTTTTAAAAGAATAAGTCTACCTCTTTGCCCTTATTTCTAACATATGACCTTCCATATATTTTTCATTTTGGCATTGGCATGAGAGAGTGAAAACATTTACAGTGCTTTTTGGAAGTTTTGACTTAGCCTAACGTGGCTTTAAAATATAGCAAATATCTTGAATTTGTGCATTTGAGATTCCTCAAGTCTCCCAATTTGATACGTCAATCCCGAACTTTCAGCTGCTAAAATCTTTGCTGGTTTCTTTGTGCCCTGGGAGCAGTACCCAGCCAGGCACTAAGCCTGCCATAATAGGCAAACTTCTCAAAAAGGGGAAAAATAAGAGTTTTCTAGATAGAGTTCTGCACACTTTGCTTCTAGTTGCTTATGCAGTTTTAAAAATATGGTTTATGTTCTTTTAAAAAATATTATTTTTATTTATTTTTTTAATCTCTTCTTTATTCATTCATTTTAAATAGTATTGATAGGTCCAGAGCTGAGAGAGAGACACATCTGAAGCCTCATATATAGCAAAATGTTTATTTTGAGCATCTGGGTGCAGATGGGTGGAGGCCGAAAAAGGTGTCCACCAGAAAAAAGGGGAGAACCTTGGGGTATAGAGAGGGTTTTTCTGAGAGGAGTAAATAAATTCTTTTCAAACAACCCGGGAGGGATAAGGAAAGTAAGTTTCCCTCTTGCATTCCATTCCTTTATATCCCTAGGGAACAACTGTGAGGGATAAGAATTTGTTCTTATCAGGAGGAATAAGGAAAGTAAGTTTCCTTTTGCATTTCATTGCTGTATCTAGGGTCTGGCAAAGGCTCTGTGCCTGATACACCCCTAGGCAGGGGCGAGGGGTGGGTTCTATAGGAGGTTTGGATGGAAGTTTGGGGAGGGTCAATACTTTAAACCTAACAATTATTATTTATATATTATTTACACTTTATTTTGTTCATGGAATGGTTGCCTGTCACTGAACTTACCGTATTCCACTTTTAATATGAATATTTTTTAAAATCATAAATGATTGTTGAAGTTCATAAAATAACTTTTCATTGACTATTAAGACTATCATAGTTTTTTTTTAATTACTAATGCGGTGTATACCATTTAAAATTTTTCTATTGTTTAATTCTTATTCTATTTCTAGAAGAAACTCAAACATAACAGCATGCTTTGTTCCTCGTATCTGTAAGCTGCTATATATAGTGCTCTAGCCTCAAGGATGGGTACTATATCCCTCTCTTTGCCTGCAATTCCAAAGCAATCTCCTCTCTGTTGACTTCTTTCTTTAAGGTGGTAATGGTAGAGGGTGGGAATAGATTTTTCTCATCTCCTAGAAAAAGGAAAGCACATGGATTGTTTCACAGAGCAGAAAGGTCTTTGATAGTTCCTAGTTATTCATCAGTTCTAAAGCAGAAACTTCCCCCTACATTCAAATTATACAACAGTTTGAATCTTCTTATGTGTTCGTTCTTAAATAATCTAAACAATTTATCATTTAATATATGCTAAGTATTATACACAGGCTCCAAAACTAGCAAGTGAGAATTTATGGTCTAAAACCCTAAAATTCTACATTCAAAAGAGTAAAGAGTTGTGGGTCTTAGAATAAACAACAAATTAGTAAATTTGGTGGCAACCTAGAGACTTTGGAGGTATTTTATTTTTTTACAAACATCAGGGATTTTGGAATTAGACTATAATTTATAAATCCTATCTCCTAATCTTTCCAGTGATGTGATTTAAATGAGCTACCTAAATATTCTGAGCTCCAGAATATTCATTTCTTAAAATGAGACTAATGACACAAATTGGAGAGGATTGCTTTTAGGTTAACTGAGAAAATTTATGTAAGTTAGTAATACATTTTTCCGCTCTCTTGTCTTCTCAAATTAGTAGTAACATTAAAAATTTATGTTTAAAAATGTAAAACATTCTAAAACATTGCATAAAAGTAGAATTTTCATGCCATTGAAAGTGAGAGAAAAAGGTTGTTTAATTTGTTCTAAATAACATATAATAGCCTGAGGGAAGATGTTTAAAATTACATTGCAACGGATTTAGGATATATATTTTCTATGACACCAAAGCAAAGAATTTATAAAATATAATCTTTTACTTACCAAAATCGTTTTGTAATTTAAATGACTTGTAGATTTATTAAAAAATAAAATGAATAAATATCTTTATTTTATTCTTTAGTTATATAAGATTTGAAATCAGAGAACTTTTTTCATTTCTAACTAATAAATTTAAAAAGAAGTTTACTAGAACTTAAAAATAGCATAGTAAACCAGCATTTCAAAAATGACAAAAACTGTTACTTGATTATACAAATAAATTAATAAATAGCATTTATGTGCCAATATTTACTAATTAATTATCAACTTTTGTGTTACACTGAAATGAGGAAAAAAACTTTCAGGACTAGCATCAAATCCTTAAGTAGTTTTTAACAAAAGATGTTGGTAAGTTGTATTACATTTTATGAAATATATATGTTACAGTATTATTTTAGAACTAGAGAAAGATTTTAAAGTGACATAATGATTAAAAGAGCAGAACACACAATTAAGGATTACTGGTTATAACTAAAAAATGGCATTTTTTTATTGGCCCACTTATTTCCCACTTCTTCCACAAATTTTAATGCTTTCAAAAGTAAAGGGTGTCTGGTTGGCAGTCTGTTCTTGGTTCTTGGGTGTGCTCTTGGCTGAAGAATGACCAGACACACCAACAGCAAGCCCAGCACAAAACAAAGTTTATTGAGGAAGAGCAAGATAGTTTTATAGAGCAAGAACATAGGTTCACCACAGAGGACTGAATGAGCCACCTGTATAACAAGAGGCACTGGTTATAGTCTGGGGTCCTGTTTTATATTGTCTGAATTGGGCCCTCCTGGTGATTCAAATGTCACCATTGAACCACTTTCATGGAGAGTTAATGACATGATAAGTAGGCTTAGGTTACTCTAGGTCATTTTCCAGACCCTATAATGCTTGGGCTTTGTGGCCCTGTGGGCTGTAGAATTCCCCTGCATTCCTTTGCAAATTTGCAAGGCATTCCTCCTTCCCCCAGGTGTGCCAATTGCTTGGGGAGGATCAAGGTGGGGCAGCACCAAGGTGGGGCACCAGCCCTTGTCCTTTTTCCCCAGGTGTAGTAGTAATTGCTCAAGAGAGCTCCAAGGCGGGGTAACCACCTTTGTCCCTAAGAGAGCTGGAGGTCCCTCCCTATCTACCTAACAAGGGGGAATACATTAATTCTGTATATAATTCTGAACATCATAGCAAACTCAAGTTGTAAAAAATAAAATTTGTTACAATCAGAAAGGAACATTATGTATCAAGATATCAAATCAAACGTTTTAAAGTTAGATATTTGGAAAATTAAAATAACATTAAAAGAATGTTCAAAGTGTAGTTTTCTGACTAACTTTATACATATATGTGTGTAAGTATGTATATATAAATACACACTCATATACATGTATATATACATGTACACAGTAAAATGTTTATTTTTGTTTAAACTATTATATAATGAAATGGTTTACATATTTATTGATTCATTTGTCATTTTAGATAATGTAGGACACTATAAAATAAAGGATATAATTCAGGGGCCAGATTTTTACTTAACAATTAATCGGAGAGATGCATTAGTTTTCTATTACTATGTAACAAATGGCAAATTTACATAAATGGGGATTAAATTAACAAAATTATTATCTCGCAGTTTTTGTATGTTGAAAGTCAGAATAGCATGGCTGGATCTCTGTGAAGATCTCACAAGGCTGAAGTCAAAGTGTTGGTAGCATAGGACCCTAATCTAGAAGCTCAAGAGAATAATCTACTTCTAAGCTCATTCAGGTTGTTGGCAGGATTTAGTTGTGTTTGTAGGACTGAGGTTCCTGGGCTCTTCTATCTTTAAACCAGCAAAAGCATATCACATCCTTCTTATGCTTTTCATCTCTGTGTCTTTTCCTTCTGTCATATTTTTCTTGCTTCTAGACAAAACAAGTTACAAAGTTACATACTTTAAAAATTCATGTGATTATATTAGGCCCACTTCTATAATCCAGGATTATAGCTTTATCTTACTTAATGTTGACTGATTAGTAAACTTAATTATATCTTCAAAGTCCCTTTTGCCTGTAACATACCATATTTATATGCATTATAGCAAGCAGGTATTAAAGGCCATGGAGCCAAAATTCTGCCTACCCCAGGTGAGATGACTTAAGGCTTAATAATATAAGTATTATTGAAATATTATATGTTATATGTCTGAGTGAATTTTTCTCCTTAACATTATAATCAATTAGTTACAACTTGGGATATGTGTCTTGGGAAAAGTTTTAAACTAATTTAAAAAAATAAACATGAAAAATATTTCCTACATATCGCCAGGTGTGGCCAATTAACATATTCAATCTAGTTCAGGTAGTTGGTGGAGATTACCCAGACTTCAGCAACACTTTATCAGGGAGTTTATGGTAATTATTTGTGGATACACAGTAGCTAGACCTTTTAGCAAACCAAGCTCACATAAGCTGTGCATTCAGTTGGCCGGGATATTAAGGTAGAAAATATATTGTCAGTGGTTTCATTTAACCACATACAATATATAGTATGGTCTCTTCTAGTTTTGAGCTTCTATGACTTTATGATGTGAAAATATGTGTGCATATTTTAATAGAATCATTAATAGGGTTCAATTTCTATGATGCCTTTTATGTAATATTGAAAACCATAATGTGGTAGTCTGAATAATGCCCCTTCTCCAATGATGTCCATGCTCTGAGCCCCACAACCTATAAATATGTTACCTTATATAGTAATAGGACATTTCAGATGTGATTAAGTTAAGGGTGTGGACATGGGGAGAGTAGCCAGGATAACCCAGGTGGGACCAATATACCACAAGGGTTCTTCTGAGAGGGAGGCAGGCATATCAGTCAGGAGGTGGGAGTGAAGTAAAGAAGGTGCCACATTTGAAGAAATGCAGATGAACTCTAGAAGCTGCAAAAAGCGAGGTAATAGATTCTCCCCTGAAGCCTCTAGAAGGGATGCAGCCCTGCTATCTCCACAGACTCATGACCTACAGAGCTGTGAAAGAAGAAATATGTGTTGCTTTAAGCCACTAAATCTGTGGTAAGCTTTTGTAGCAGCAATAGGAAACAACTTTCTTTGTCAATGTCTTGAGGTAATGCATATGATTTCCACTATTTACAGACCTGAGTGTATAGAAAGGGGTTGGTATAACTACAAAATCATATCTAAAGTGTGAAATGCAATTGATATGCATTAAAAATTGAAGGTGATTGAACTCTTGTTGCTCCTACTACTTCTCTTTCCACTACAATTATAGGAATTAATACCCTATCTAGCAGTAGTTCAAAATCTACTCTGGAAGATTATAAAAAGTAGTCTAGAATTGAGAGAAAGAGAAAGAGATTTCCATTCTCAATTAGTAAGTTGTTTCAATGAATAATTGTGGTATTTGATGTCTACCTCCTTCATCTTCAGCATTTTACACAACCTTCCCACTCTGTTAGAAACAGAAAGCCAAGACCTAATGGAGGCCTAAGAGTAAATGATGCATTCTCACTTCTCATTTAATTCAAGTAATTGGTTACCACTGCTTAATTTGCAGAACTCTGATTGAAATCTTACAATTTGGAACGTTAAATGAGCTTGAACAGCAGATGGCTAACTTTATTTCTTTTTTTTGTTTGTTTTTGAGAGTCAAGTAATTTTAATTAGATAAACTTGTAAAAAGGTAAATATCAAATTAAAGTGTAAGGGAAAATAAAACATATATATAAGCAGGTAATTTTCAGATCGGGAGCACTTGTGAAATAAAGTATTTATGGTAACTTGAAATATTTCACTAAATGATTGGAAGAATCAATTCATATTAGATTTAGTAGAAACGTTTCCTAAATATTATTCCTTCCTTTCATTAACTTATCTACTCAAGAAACACAGGAGATTATTATTGGCCAGGAATTGTGTTAGTCACTAAAGGTATAAAGATCAACAAGATCTAGCGTTTCTTTGCTCTCAAGAATCTTACATCCATGACATCTAGTCACGATGGCAAAAAAAAAAAAAAAAAGAATCTTACATCCAAGTGGGGAAGATAGACAATATGCAATGTAATTGGTCCAATTACAGAAGTGTCATAAGTTGCTGTTACATATGATGGTTGGCAAAAGGGAGAAAGTGGATCTTAGGTAAAGATGGTGGCGATATCTGAACTTACAGTAAAATTTTCTAAAAATATTACATGGGAACATTAATATTATCTTTATTCCATAAATAATAGTAGTGATTAATTTTACCATATGACAAGATATGAATATAAAACTATAATTTAACTATATACTAAACTATCAAGTTTTGATGAAATATGCACAAAGCTTAATGTAATATTTGAGATTGAAAAGTCTTTGATAGTATGTAATATTCCAAACATACCATTTGTACCTATTGAACAAAATACACAACTCTTATTTATCTGGATGCAGGTTGTTAATTGTAACATCAAATTTTTGTGAAAATATCCCTGCATTTTCCTCATTTATCTGATTCTTTTAAACTGCACTTATCCCCTTAATGCTTTTTTTTTAAATTTTATTGAGAGTCCTAGAATACTATTCTTAGAATATAGAGGAGAAAATAGAATATTTCATCTATTGCTAACGGGGGAATCAGTTTGAAAGAGAGACCACCTTTTCTTTTGTTAATTATAAATTTTATAGGAAAAAGGCATTCAATGTGGTCATGAGAAAAATGTTAATAAGAAACAGGAATGTGGGGTGAAATGGGGGCCAGACCAGATTAGTTCCCCGCTCCCAGTTTACAGAATCAGATGGTCTAAAAGTAATCCCACCTGAGGAACTACTTCCTGTAGCGATCGTATCTCTGAAACACAAGTTAAAGCTATTTTATAGGTTATTAGATGCTAGTGCATGCAACCTGAATCTGTGAGCCTCACTTAAGTTTCAAAAAGTTTGTCAATTAGTTGCCTTTGAGAAGTTAAGGATGCTAGCCTTAGTAAAACCTAATTCAAGGAGTCATCTATCAGTTGTAAAAAAAAAAAAGCACCCCAAAAAAGACTACAGATTTAAAAATACAGAACTAATTTTTTTCTAGCAGTAACCTTGAGGTTAGAGCCATTAAGCAAATAAAGCCATTAAGCAAAGTTCAGGTGCTGATCTTCAGGTATGGTGAGCATTCTTTCTTGGTCAGCTAAGGAAACCAAGGGATTACTTGACATCACAATGAATTTCATTTCTTTCCATTTAAAATTATTTTGGGGTTATGGATATTACATGTGAAGAATCATCGTATTCTCATTTATCCTCTTGTGTCTCTCCTTCTTAAGAATCTCAATATTCTCACTGCACTGTGCCCAAGCAGGTTTCATTTACATAAAAAAACAATGTGAATCATGAACCAGGGAGCTGTGCATTCTATGGACTGTTCCCTTATTTAACCCTTGCCCTGTAGAAAGGGGAAAGAATCTTAGGTGCCTTGTACAAATGGAAGAAAGTAGGAAATTGGATAGCATTTTTTACTACCTGCTCTGTGAAAAAATACCACACTTGACATTTTCACATATTTATTGCATGAAACAATTTAGTTTTCTCAACAGCTTTAAGAGATAAATATTATCATTTTACAAAGAGACACTGAATCTCAGAAAGTTTAAGTAATGCTTAAGGTCACACATTTAATAAGTGAGAACAACAGAATCTGTGTACAATTAATTCCAAACACTGCACTTCCTACCACATGAGCTGACCAATGCATTTCTACCGAATTTAATTAACCGTGGAGCCACTGAATCATAATTTCCTCAAAAAACATAAGGTGATTTTTATCTGACATATGCTTTGGGATTTTGCACAATTTCTATGTATTTTCTCTACTGCCAACTATAGTCCTCCAGAGGAGAAAAACTAAACATATCTATTGATCAATTATTTACAATGTATACAGTTGCTATTTTATAACAGACTATAAATGAAGATTAATGAATTGGTTCAGTTTTGTATTACCAAAGAGATGTTTTTTAAGCATTACTAACCTTGATTTTCAGCTCTTTACAACAAAGAATATTTTAGTTTCATAATTGAATAACCATTCCTGATTAAAACCAATTTAATAAGTTATACTAAGTGCTTGAAATAGTCTCAAATGTAAGTTATTTTTTTCTATGTAGGGTGATTAATTATCTGAGGTTTTTCGATATGTTATTAAATATAAAAACTATTTTTAATAAACATCAACTTATCCTCTGAATTTTTTTAAAAAGTTATTTTAAGTAGACTACTGCTACCAAGCGGACTACAATTTCCTGAAATATTGCCATCCAAGAACTTCATACCTAGTGAACCACTTGTCTGACTAATTGTGCTTTTAACATCCCCACTTTCTTTAAAGCTCCTCTTGGCTCCTTATTTCTAAGAACCACAGGGGAAACACTTTCCAGTAATTTTCCCCTTATGTTGTTGGTCTTTGCACTTTATTCATGCCTATTAAAAATATATATCACTTTTAGATCACCTTGTCAACTTCTGCACATTTCTGTTAGAGAAAGACATTATTCTGATTGGAACTGCTTAGAAACCCATGACATTTCAACTCTATTTGGTTTTCTTTGCTGCCCTGTCACATTTTCACGGATTTCACTGGTTTCATTCCCCAAGCCTCAAACACTGTCTCCAGATTCTTTTCTTTCTTTCTTTCTTTCTTTCTTTCTTTCTTTCTTTCTTTCTTTCTTTCTTTCTTTCTTTCTTTCTTTCTTTCTTTCTTTCTTTCTTTCTTTCTTTCTTTCTTTCTTTCTTTCTTTCTTTCTTTCTTTCTTTCTTTCTTTCTTTCTTTCTTTCTTTCTTTCTTTCTTTCTTTCTTTCTTTCTTTCTTTCTTTCTTTCTTTCTTTCTTTCTTTTCTTTTCTTTTCTTTTCTTTTCTTTTCTTTCCTTTTTTTTTTTTTTTTTTTTTTTTTTTTTTGAGACAGTCTTGCTCTGTTTCCTGGGCTAGAGTGCTGTGACTTCAGCCTAGCTCACAGCAACCTCAAACGCCTGGGCTCAAGCAATTCTTCTGCCTCAGCCTCCCGAGTAGCTGGGACTACAGGCATGCGCCACCATGCCCGGCTAATTTTTTTTTTTTATATATATATTTTTAGCTGTCCAAATCATTTCTTTCTATTTTTAGTAGAGACAGAATCTAGCTCTTGCTCAGGCTGGTCTCGAATTCCTGACCTCGAGTGATCCTCCTGCCTCGGCCTCCCAGAGAGCTAGGATTACAGGTGTGAGCCACCGCACCTGGCCCAGATCCTTTACTTTCAACAAATGTCTTCACTTAATGCTATACTAAGGATATTTCAACTGTCATGTGATCAGAAAGGGCCCCACTTGTTGCCTGGAAATTTTACCGAAAGGGAGCAAATTTAGTGTTCTTTTAAACTTTCTGTTATTAAGGAACTTTCTAATAAAGCACCCCATTTCCTTTTAATATATCCCTAACTACTGATTCACATTTACTACAATGGGATACCTTGTCTTATCTAATACAGTCCTATTTATTGAAATTCTTTAGCAATATAGAGTAATTCCAACGGTATTTTTAGTTGTCTCAAATTCTTTCTTCTAAATCCTAACTGTAGGCATTCTTTTACATTTCGTGTTCATATTTTTCTCTTCTTTCATCATCCCTTCTAGTGAATTCATCCATTCTTAGAATTTTCTAATGTTTCTTGAGAGCTTCATTTCACATATCCAACTTCTTACTCACATCACCATCTAAATGTTCCACCAGCCCACCAACTCATAATGTTGAAAAATAGAACCCATAATCAACCTTTTTTGCCCAAATCAAGCTTCAGTCCTGACTCTAAATTTCTATTTGTTATATTAGTAGATGATTTTTTATTTTGCTTTTTCTTTTCTTTCCATTTCTAATCAGTGTGGTCGTGCTGATCATTCTCTCATCTACTACTTTTTCCATTCAGGTAACAACAAGAAATAGAAACATAACCCCTGACAGCTGGGAGCTGGCTTGGCACTTCTATGAACTACCTATCCCCCTTAGCCAGGCTATGGTATTCTTGTGCTGAATATTACAATGTTCTGTGACTGTGGTAGCCACTCTGTGACTGTGATAGAGCAAAAGCAAAACTATACCAATCCATAACCATGTCTACACACAGAGAATAGACAAAAACTAAAACAAAACATTGGTCATATCATAACTATGTCCCCACTTACCCCAGTCTGGGTTATTATGAGAGATTACTGCTTCTTTCCCAAGTACAGCTTTAACCTTGTTTCTGTCCTTCTATTTTCTAGATAAGAATTATTAGGGTACTGTTATGGGTTTAATTGTGCCCCCCCCCCAAAATATGTTGAAATCCTATACCCTAGTTCTTCAGAATGTGACTCTGAAAATAGGGTCATCATAGTTAGAATTAAAGGTAAGATCGCACTGGAGTAGGTTGAGCTCTTAATCTAATGTGACTATTGTCAATTTTAGAAGATGAAAATGCCATGTGAAGATACAGACACATGGGAAGAAGACCAAGTGATGGCAGAGACAGAAGTTGTAGTGATAACAGCTACAAGCCAAGGAATGCCAAGTATTGAATGCAACACCAGGAGTTAAGAGGAAAAGAAATATTCGACCCAGAATCTCTGAGGTAAGACGGACCTGGTTACATGTTGATTTCAGACTTTTAGCTTCGGAACTGTGAGAAAATACATTTCTGTTATTTTAAGCCACCCATTTGTGGTACTTTGGTATGGCATCTGCAGGAAACAAATACCAATCGTAGAATTATTCTGGCTCCTGACAACATTCAGTTCATAATTAAAACCTCACCAAAATCATATTACATAAAGCTAAATCCTATAATTAATCTCTCTTAATACTCTCTTACTAAGATGATGCATGATTCCTCATTAGAGTGCATTCTCCCTGTTGCAAAAAGTCAGTAAACTCAACTTTGTTTCACTACTTGGTGGCTTATAACTACAGACCAGTGAAAAATCTTTCCCCTCATTTATGATACTTTTTAGCTCATAATTAAGAACATGTAATAGGCTTCTAATTATTATCATGCCTTAAGTTTTGACTATATTAATTTTCTGACCAAGTTAATCTACTCATTAATTTTCCTAAGTATATTCTGGAAGGTTTTGGTGCCCCCAAATGAACCATAACTTGTGCATTAATATAACTCTCTCTCTTGAATCAGTGCTGGTCCTCTGACGTGCTTTAATTAATAGAATGTGGCAGAAGTTATGCTGTGTCAGTTCCCAGGCTAAACCTTATAAAAATTTGGCATCTTCCAACTTTGCACTCTGAGGGAAACTGGTTACCATGTATAAAGTCTGAATACTCCAAGGGCCTCATTTTTTGTGGGCAGCAGGTATAAATGAGAATAAATGAAAGCTCACTTACTACATTTCTAAATATTTAAAAATTATTAATCAAGCAAAACATTGTTACATAAAATGCCTGTTCTCCAATAATGTAGAAATGTAGCTTAATCATGACCTAGAAGGCCAATTTTAAATTTTTGAATTCTCAGAATTCTTGCACTTCTCTGTTGGAATCGGGTGACGTGGGAATAGCAGGACCTGGCTCTCAGCCCTTTGTCTTCTCTCTTCTCCTCCTATTCCCAATTTTGCCCTGCACTTCAAAGAGCCTCACACACATATCCAAGATCCATCCCTATCCTAGAAAAAGAGGTACCATTTGGCCAACGACTGGCAACATAATAGACTCTCAGGAAGACGATGGAAGGATGAGGTGTGTGCAGGCCTTGAAACAGGCTCAGATTATTTGGCTGGGAAATTCTGGGTTCCAGTTATCCCTGTTTGCTTGAAGGCCTGACGAAATAGAGGCAGGCTGTGATCTGTAGTCTCCTTTGACCTGTACATACCTGATCACATGAGGCACTGTATGATTGGAGGAGGGCAAGAACATGGCTCCCTAAATTTTGGGCCCCTGGGCAAGACTCTCATAACAGGTCTCAGGCAGTACTGAGCACTATTCTCTAAATCTTAAGGATTGTACCCCATGTCACAACACAATAGAAACCATTATTTTAATAATTCTCAGAGAAATATTTTCTGTACTGTATACATAAGAGTAATCCTAGACCCAAATGTGATAAGTGTAATTTACTTATGGTATTAATATTTCCTTCTTCAGCATAGGGACTTATTTTCATGGCTCACTTTTTCTGAGGAAAATAGGCAGCCTGCATTAGGGTTGAATCAGTATTTTAAAGAGAAATAAAAGATGCTAAAATAATTGGATTTATTACAATAAAATTGATTTCTTAGTTACTAAGTTACTCTATAATACACTATAATATACTCAGGAGGCTGAGGCAGGAGGATCGCTTAACCCCAGGAGCTTGAGGTTGCTGTGAGCTAGGCTGACACCATGGCATTCTAGCCTGGGCAACAGAGAGAGGCTCTGTGTCTCAAAAAAAAAATTAGATATTTTTAAATGCTGTGAAATATTAATAGTAAATATAACAATAATATATTAAAATTATCAATATGATTTAGGACAATCCAAAAGATAATATTGTGTTAGATATTCTCCAAGATCTGTATACTCATTGAATAATAGATTGCTTGAAGCATAGATCTGTTTCCATATTCACATTTTTGCTCATATTTTTAGTATGTTAGAAAATATTACCTTAAAATAGCATGTTGTCAAGAATGGAAGACAGCCTACCATTTGTGTTTCTGCTAGACATTTCTACTTTTGGGGGACAACCTGTATGTGAAAGTGATGGAGAAAATTCTCGCTAAAGGCTACCTTTGTCACACCATCAGACACTGAGTTAAAAATCATGTTTCTGTCATCAGCGATGAGGAGGAAACTTTTGAGACACTAGAAAATTGATTTAACATGTGTCATTAACTTCAGATTTTGATTCTTTTCTTTTTTTTGATAATAAAGACAGAAGGAAATTTGTATTTATTAATAATATTGTGTGCTGGGCTGGAAAATTGATGTCTCATACTTTAGTAAAAGAAAGAAAGTTTTCCTATATGATCACATCCTGGAAAGCAGTCGTCTTCCTATTTTCTTCTCTTCTGCTGTCTCCCTTATTGGCAGAGCTGCTGAGCAGAGAGAAAGGGGATTTAAGTGGAGAGTTTTTCTTTTTTTTAATTCAGTGTTGATGTAGACTTTCGTTAATATGTCATCATGTCATTTCCTTCATATTTGTGAAGAAAATTATCAGTTGATGGGGAGCCATTAAATTCAGAGACTCAGTCATTGGATTTCTGGTCACTAGATAATCCTAACGCCTTACTTTTACGTTAAAAGTCATTACCTTTTGGCCCTGATGTCAAGTACTCACGTTTCTAGTCCACTCAAGATACAGAGCACGTTACTACTTAAGATTTTGCCTCATTGTAAAGAACCAAAATTGAAACTATAGATAAGTATATTATTTATAAAATAAAAAATTTTCACAGAAAAAGATCAGACCATGTATTGACAAACACCAGATGTAAAAAGCTCAATGGAAGTATTGTTTTTTCTTTACCATATTATCAGCATTATGAAGAAATATTTATAATAGCATACCCTAATTCATACATTGTTATAAACACAAATCTCACTAACCATGAGAGCATTCCAGATCTGAAAAAAAATTTTGATGTATACATTTATACAAAATAGGTATTTAAAAAGATATGTATATAGCCATGATATTTTGACGAGTAATTTGTACTATTTTCTTCAACACTGACTCCAAATCAAAGGCATATTTTTGACTAATAATTATGTTTTGAATAATGCAATTTTGGGGTTGGTATTGAGATGTAAAATATTTTATGTCTCTATTAAGATTTCTTCCGCACACATAGTGGTTCTGTCAATGTTGATAAAAATTATTAGAAATTAAGGAACACGTTGCTATTCCTGTACTATATGTCCTTAATCATGGATGGAACAAAAAGCTGTAAAGTCCTTTTCTTTCCTATATTAAAACATATTTTCTAAGAAGTACGATATACTCTCCGTATCAGTGTGTTTGTTCCATTGCATGCTAAAATTCTTGGTAGTAATTACTCTTGTACATTTTGTGTTATTTCTTAGAAAAATCAAGCTTGAAATTTGGTAAATTATTGTTCCAGAACTTTATTTTTCCCCCATATGTATTATGTGTTATGTATATTTTTAGGTGGCATAGAAGCTTCTTACCAGTTACTTTAATCTTACATTTCAAATTTGTGAGGTGTATGTGAGAATAATTACTCTATCACTTCCTTCACTGGAACCACCAAACAGCCTGTAGACCATTTGGTGTGGAAGTTCACATTTTTCAGACAATTATCTTAACCTAGAAGAAAGGGTATAAACTAGTAATATTTGGAACATATTGAAATCTACATATTTTGTATATTTTTGTGAAGGAATTGAAATATAAAATAAACAGGCAAAACTGTACACATTTACATTTGATGCGTTTTTGTATTTAATATTACACTTAAAATATTTTGACTGAAATAATGAAGCATAGACCTTTCTAATGTATACGTTTCAGTCTTATTGCCAAATTTAAGCTTTAATCAAAGTTATGCTAAGTATAGATGAAATATTGCCACAGTATATAGCAAGCTCGTTAGCTTGCTAAGATAAGAAAATTGTGGACCTGTAGTTTTAGTAGAAATAAATTATAACATCTGCCTCACAAAATATGGAAAAAAGGTGTTATTCTTTCCTTATACTAATGGGTTATTCTAAAGCAGTGTTTACCAACATTCTCGGATAACAAGTGAAAATGTTACATATGCATATTCTGAGTTAGAGGTTGTGTTGGTATCCAGAAATTGGTATTATAACCACTACCCCACTTGATTTTTGGGAGGTAGTGTAGTGTTATGGTTAAGAGCATGGATTCTCTATAATTACTTCACGATCTTTAACATTTGTAACCTTGGGTACGATAATTTACCTTCCTGTACCTGAAACTCTTTAATTGAAAAATTGGGATATTAATGGAATTGCTACTAAATTAATTAATATATTAATTATTTAATGTCCTTAGAAGAATGTCTAGCTCACAGTAATTGCTCTATAAATGATAGGTCTTACTACCACTACTATCATTACCTGCTACTACTACTGTTATCATTGTATTACTACTGATATTATAAAACTGCTATTTTAAAAATGATGTATTTAGAGAAAGTTTCTAATGATGATATGGGAAAGTATAAAATGAAATAGTTACATGTCTTTGTTCAAAGCTCATCTGATCCAAATGCTCAGAGCTTTTGGTGATAAATTCATACACCCATCCTCTCATTCATTGTGAGAATGCCAGGAACATAATGTTTGGCAGATAGACATAGTCCATGCCCTCATGGAGTTTATACTTGACTATGCCTACATTTCTACTGAGTAAACGTTTTGATTGCCTTTTATATGTTATTTACTATAAAGAGAGTTTTTTTCCCTCCTAAAAAGTTGAAATATATTTAAATATTTATGAAATATCTAGTCTGTAATTATCAAAGTGGTCAAGGAAATATATATTTCAGAAATTAGGAATATCTTTTACTGTTATACCTATATTACACAGAGATTAGAAATATATATTTAAATTTACTGGTTAAAAGACTAATTAATCTACTTTTAATAGTTCAGACCAGATGACATAGCTGGATTTTTTTAGTATGTTATAGCAGGAAGAGAAGTGAAATCTACTCTGGAATATGAAAAGTTTGATTTTTGCACATTGGCTTTGGAAATAGAGTATTTCGATGTAGTGTCAAAAGCTACACCGAATGATATATAACATGTTATACATAAACATGTAAGTGGAAGTAAGTATGGTGTGCCTTATACAGTGGTTATACTACATTGATTTTCTGAATTTTACTTCTGAGATATAATTTGTAAAATAATGATTAAGGAAATTGTTTAAAATCCCCAGTATAAGCTGGGGTGATCTTTGCTAAAGACTATTATGTCAGCTCATTGAATCACTGGTTTGAAGCTGTAATTATGGGAACAGCATTTTCTTGATTATGTGAGCCTAGATATCAAACTTAATGTGGTGAAAATGTACATGAGTTATGAAGACTGTAACATGATAAATGAACTTAAAATTCCAGTGATAGCAATTCTCATCAAAGCCTGTGAAATAACAGAGATGTTCAAGGAGGGAAGGTATTATTAAAATTTAACTGAGGGAAGAGTGTAAAAATAGACATGAAGAGATTAAAAAAATCTAAAATTGTACGCAGAAGCAAGGTTATAGCAACTAGAATTTGTACTTATTGGTGTGCCATAGCAAATGCCCTAATTTTGGCCAAACTGATTAGGAGTTGACTTCTGTGGGCCTTGTTATATTATGACATGTAATGTATAGTACTATTAGACAATATTAACCATATGATTTTAAGCACTGCATATTTTCTAATAAGTAAAGCAATTTAAGAATCATCCAATTCAGAAATTCCCACATTGTTTTATCTTTTAATTGCTATATTTTAAGTGTCATATGAAAATACAGTAGATGGAATCAACACACCATATGGAAAAAGCTAACATCCATGTGACATTTTACAATATACAACTGTTACATAGTTTTTCTCTTCACAGCAAGACTGAACCATGTTTGGTAATTTCTTTGATTCTCGTGAGTACATAGGAAATCAGCAAAGTGGAGTGCTTCATCTGTGATCTCCCAGGTAGTAAGTGCTAGAATGAGCTCAGAGAACATTGATGAGTGCATTTTATAGGCCAATCCTTGCACCAGGGTATTTTATAAAGATTACTTCTTTTAACCTTTTCCATCCTGTGAGGAAGATGCAAAAGTTAGAGACTTGAAGCTATTTAAGGATTTTTGACCAAAGAAGTTTAGATCATTTTTTCCAAAGAGAGTTCATCAATCAGTGTTGGCATCCATGGTCCACAGCATAGGGCCTGACTGCTAAAACTGTCATGTGAGAAAATACACATTCTTAATTGTGCCTGGGAGCTCAGTGTATTTAATCAGGCTTACTAACACTAACTAAACTAACAAAAAATTAAAATATATACCCACAGATCAATTAATATACTAATTTACAGCAAGCAGTATAACTGCTTCACAACCCAATATATTTGTTTGTGTCTCCAAAAAAAAAAAAAAACAACAACAACAACAAATCAATTTGGGGAACCAAATCACAATCAGAAACTTCTATTACAATCATTTAATTATAATAAGAACAATGACTTTACATGATTCATGTATTAGGCATAATCAGGTTCTGATTGTTTCACTTGCAGGTTTCCATTGTTGAAAAATATTTGTCATAAGCATCCAGGCAATTTTTAGGTCAGAATTTTCTTTTTCCTGCAGAATTTTCTCTTTCCTAGCTGAAGCTAACTGACAATTTTTCCTTCTGTTTTTTTAGTTTTTTTTTTTTTAATTGACAGGTAGCATTGTATATTTTTATCTTTAAAACATGATGTTTTGAAGTATCACAATTTAACCATTGTGAAATGGTTAAATATAGCTTATTAACAAATGTATTACTTTATGTGGTTATTTTCTGTGGTGAGAGCATATAACTACTCTCTCTGCATTTTCAAGAATACAATATGTTGTCATTAATTATAGTAATCATGCTGTGTAGTAGATTTCCTTAAATTTATTCCTTCTATCCAACTATAATTATGTATTGTTTGACCAACACCTTACATTTCCCCTAGACCCTAATTACCACAGCCTCTGGTAACCACCAATATACATGCATACCACATTGTATTCAACTTTGCTTTATTCCTAGGTATTGTATTTTTTATAAAATTGAACGTTTGTGGAAACTCTGCATTGAGCAAGTCTATTGGTGCAGTTTTTCCAACAGCATTTGCTCACTTCAGGTACCTGTGCAACATTTTGGTAATTCTCCCAATATTTTAAACTTTTTTATAATTATTGTATCTGTTATGGTGATCTGTGATCTTTGATGTTACTATTATAATTGTTTTGGGGCACCATAGACTCTGCCCATATAAGATGGCAAAATTAATCAACAAATGTCATGTTTGTTCTGACTGATTGAATAAGGATTCTTTTCCCAAGTGTATGTTTTTGTCTGTTTCATCAAAGATCAGATGGATATATAAGGGTGATTTTGTATCTGGGTTCTCAGTCCTGTTCCATTGGTCTGTGTCTCTGTTCAGTACCATTCTGTTTTGTTTACAATAGCCTTGTAGTATAGCTTGAAGTCTGGTAAATTGATGCCTCCCAGTCTTGATTAAGGTTGCTTTGGCTCTACGAAGTCTTCTCTGGTTCCATACAAAGTATGTAATTATTTTTCCTATTTTTCACCCTTCTTTTTTTATTTTCTTTTTGTCTCACTTTAAATCAAAAGCTAGAATTATTTTTTCTATATCTGTGAAGAATGATGTTGGCATTTTAATAGGTATTGGATTGGATCTGTAGATCCCTTTTGGGTAGTATTGACATTTTAACCATGTTGATTCTGCGGATCCATGAGCATGATATGGTTTTCCATCTGCTTATATCCTCTGCTCTTTCCTTCCTTAGTGTTTTGTAGTTCTCCCTGTAGAAGTCTTTCACCTTCTTAGTTAAATATATTCCTAGGTATTTTATTTTCTTTGTTGCTATTGTGAAGGGTATTGAGTCTTTGATTTGTTTCTCAGTTTAACTGTTGTTGCCATATATGAAAGCTACTGATTTGTGTGCTTTGATTTTGTATCCTGAGACTTTGCTGAATTTAGTTATCAATTCCAGTAGTCTCTTGGTAGAGTCTTTGGGATTTTTTAAAATAAGGTATGTATCTTGTTCTTTTAGACATAATGATGTTGCACAGTTAATAGACTATAGCACAGTGTAAACATAACTTTTTATGCATGGGGGAAACAAAAAAATTGTGACTGACTTTATTGTAATATTTGTTTTACTGTGATATTTGTTTGTGGTACTGGTCTGGAACCAAACCTGGAATATCTCTGAGATATGCCTGTACTCCCTACTTCTATGAGATTAACTTCTTCAGATTCCACATGTGCGTGAGATCATGAGATATTTGTCTTTCTGTGCCTGGCTGATTTTACTTATGATATTTTCCAGGTTCATTAATGTCATTGCCAATGACAGAATTTTATGTTTTATGACTGAATAGTATTCCAGTGTGTGTGTGTGTGTGTGTGTGTGTGTGTGTGTGTGTGTATATATCTCCACATCTTCTTTATCCATTCATCCATTGATGGACACTTGGGTGATTCCATATCTTGGCTATTGTGAATAATGGTGCATGAACATGGGAGTGCAGTATCTGTTTGACATATTGATTTCATTTTCTTTGGATATATACCTAGTAATGGGATTGCTGGATCATATGGCAGTTCTATTTTTATTTTTTTTGAGGAACCTCCATACTGTTTTCCATAATGGCTGTGCTAATTTATATTCCCACCAACGATGTGTAAGGGTTTCTTTTTTTCCATACCAGCACCACCACTTTTCTTATATCTTTTTCATAGTAGCCATTCCACCTGGGGTGAGGTGATATCTCATTTAGGTTTTGGTTTGCATTGCCTTGATGCTTATTGATGTTGAGCATTTTTTTCAAGGAACTTTTGCCCTTTTGTACATCTTATGCCTCCTCCTCTTGCCCTTGCTCCTCTTTGTCCTCTTCCTCCTTCTGTTAGATTTATTGTTTTTTGTTTTTTTTTTTATTTTAAGCTATGTTAAGGTCATCTAATTATTGTCAAGTCTCACCCTATTCTAAGGCTGATCTCTTTATTCATAGGGAAATCCTATTTATGATCATTTTGTAATTTTCCATTTACAGGGTGTATTAAATACAATTAGTTTTAATTTCCTGAAAAAGAAAAACTAAAAAAAAAATTCTGTGAACATTACAGAATTTTCTGGAGATAAATAGTCCAAGGGAGGAACAGTGGTGTTATGGGGGAAATCAGGAAACATCGTACTTCTGATTTCTTCTCTTTGGTGACAATTTTCATCATCAATCTTACCTTATGGTCCAAGATGACTATAAGTGAACTACTTGGAGCAGTGCTTTGAAAAGTACACAGAGCTCTACCACCAATAATGTGTTATTTGCATAGAAAAGGTGGTTTTATTTTACTCATCTCAATTTGTCTAGTAAATGTGTGACTTGTAAGCATATTCTTGGCAAAGTCTAGACAGGTCATCAGAAACCTGAAATTAAATTCAGTCTCCTCTACTTACTGACTGCATTATATTAATACTACTTCCTTAGCCTTTATAACCTTCAGTTTCTTCTCACTTACTATGGATATAACCTACCTGTTTAATGAGAAACATTGACACAGAAAACATGAAACTATTTTGAAAACTATATAGTGTATAATACATAAAATGAATGAATTTTTAAGCCCCGTATGATACATAAAACTATAATTTTATTTTTTCAAAATATAAGTTAGTCTTTCTTCAGAACCTCTTCCATCTGAGGTAGGAAGATATAATTATTGTAAATTCAGGGTACACTTACTCAAATTTATAATTTGAAAAAGTCAATTTATAACTAGCCAATGCCATAGATTAAAAGAAAAGAAAAAAACGAGTCAATTTAAATGGCTCCCATCTCTTTTTTTTGTTTACAGTTACGACTAAGATGGCACTCTTTCATTATGGATCTGTCTCTCTTAACTAACATTTGTCCATTCTACTGTTTCCGGGCTTCAAGTTTTGTAGGATGTTCAATTACTCACCAACCTTAGAACTACCACTGTTAAAAGATCATCTGCTAAATTATTCCAATATCTAATATTTTTCCTGCCAAATTATTCCAATATCTAATATCTTTCTTCTCCATCCATCTTTTCTTTTCTCTTATTATTAGCCATGCAATCTTTATGTAGTTTAGAAAAGTTGGAAAAACTCATTCTAATTGATCACATATATTTATAAGTTATTTGGATCGGTATGTTGGATTGTAACTGCAACTCAAAAAGTGGATCTTTCAAAGCTGCTGTCTGTACCATTAGCTTCCAAAATATGTTTGAAACTTAAAAACTGAGAAAGGGACAATGAGAATACAGTAGCCAAAATTTAATTTGTAATGCTTTATGGTTAAAGGGAATGGTCTTAAGGGTGACCAAGTAAATAACATGATAGCTATGATTTAAAAAATGCATAAATTGTATTTCAGATATTATTGTATTACGAAAGTATAAGATACTACTACAGAAGCAGCAGTAGTAGCACAGTATTGGGCAATTCAGTATGTTTGTTAAGGTCTCACTTTTCCATGACTCACAAACAATAGTCAGTCCCACTAAGCAGAGATATAAGAAATCAGAACATATATTTTTGTGTGCTATCAATGAATGTAGTGTGTAATACAAGATTATATACACAACTGGTTGTCTATTAATAAAATGGAGAATGTTCATGATATTTGCAATTTGTAGAAATTATGAGTAAACCATAAATTTTAGTGAAAACTGAAATTTTAAAAGTCTTTAACTTATATTTTCATGCTATAATTCAAGTGCGGATGATCCAAAAACACCTTAGTTCTATAACAGCGCTGTTATTTATCACCACAAAAATAGCTGACATTGTCCAGTTAGTCCAAATGTTAGGACAGAAAAAGAGTAATGGATAAAATTAATGGAATTGTTTTCATCCTTAATACTTACACCCAGGGAATCAATTTTCTCCTGCCATGTTGTGTGCTGTGATATATGAGCAACTCAGGGAAAGGAAGTAAAGGTAAAGAAATATTTTCTCTGTTCTTCATTTAACTTAAAAAATGAAAAGTTTTTTTTTTCTATGAAGGAAACGTTCTCAATTTCCAGAATCTATCAGATGTTTAAAGAACCTGATCCTCTATCTTTTCCCATTTCCTAGCCCATTTTGAAAAATAATTATTTAGGTACATAATTAGAAATATCTAGCTTGTATAGCTATGGACTACTGACATTGTAAAAGTGAGTTAGTGTTAAAGTTATACGAGGTTGGCCAGCCAAACAGTGATGCTTTCTTTTTCCTTTATTCTTTAAACGATTAATAAAAACCTTAGTATATGCATCAAATGTCTGCTGATACCTTCTCACCAAATGTATTCATAGAAAGAAAACATAACATATTTCTTGGGCAAGATCTTGAAGTTATTTTTAAAAACAATTTGAATTTGTTATAGTTACAAATATCAGGTTTGGGTTACAGGGGGTTTGCAATTCACATAAGATTATGAGTAACATGTTTTGTCTGTATACATCCACTAATTTTAAGAAAGTAAGAGTATCCAATTCTCAAATAAATCTTAGTCTCATGCAATGGTAATATCAATTGACTTGACTAAAATACGTATTTTGGGAGAATAAAGATCTAGAAAGGTAAAGCTTTGGCAGCACTAAAGTCATGGACCTGGTTTTCGAATTAACAGTCTGCTTTTTCCCAGCAGCACCAATTTGTATGTATCACTTGATACAATACATATATAGTTCACTGCATAGCACATTTATCAAAAACAACATGATAGTAACAAGCTAGTATTTTTATGAAGTTCATTTTCTTTTAATCTTAAACAGAACCACTGTACTTTTTTTTTAAGCCCTTCTCAGTTATATGTGTCCAAGAGACTCAGCACTTCCAGTCCTGACCCGTGACAACCTCTCATATGAACTGTTGAATTGTTTCTTCCCTAGTCTGTAAGATACTCATTGATAACAGGGAACCTTAGAATCTACCTGTAAATGTAGCAGCTTCTATTGTCCTGAGGATCTGAATTCCTTTGTAGACTAGAGACTTCTCTGCTACTAATCCAGAAACATACATTTTTATAAGTCACATAAAGAAGAAAACAAATCTCTATTGAGTTAAGTTAATGAGATTTGTGAGTTTGTTACAGAATACAGCATTATCTTAGGTAACACAGACATATTAAGGATACCATCTGAAAATGGAAGTTAGGTCTTTAATTTCAGATTAGTTCCATATATTGTATTTAAAGTGGTAAAATATAATCAATTCTACTTTAAAAATCTATTTAATAGTCTCTTCAGGAATCTTTCTTGTGAAAAGAAACACTTCTTTTAAATAAGGAAACACAATCTAAAGTTCCAGGCATGTAAATTAAGATACCAGCAAATCGTGTATAGAGAAATCAAATCCAAAGATCTCTTTCAGAAAGCCAAGGAAAAAGAATTCCACATTTAAAATTAAAATATATTTTCATTTATTGTCATTAAGTAAATTTAATTAGCAAAGTACAAAAATTACATATCATGTTATTCAATATAGAATAATTTGATAATTGGTAATTCAAATAAATAATAGTTTGCTGTATTTAGGAAATCTTACTGTAGAGTACTATTAACTAGTGGCTTATTGATGAATCCTGAAAAGTAAGATATATTCTATTGTTTTTCTTCATTAGTACCTCAAAGATAAATTAGCCTAGAAGTTCTGGAATGGAAATCTGTAGTTCGTAGACATAGATGGAAGCCTGTGGAATCTAGACCTTCCCTGAGTCCTTGAGAGAAGTAGTAGGCGTGTATTAGTTTCAGTTGATAGTCATTGGTGAGAACCCACTTAAGGCTGAAGATTCTGACATTCATACTTGCACTTAGTAGCAGAAGAAGCACTGATGATGATCATGGCCAACATGATGTAAGATCAAGCTTTCACTTTTTCTTTGCTTTTCTTGCTTGCTTGCTTGATGTATTTATTTATTATGTGTTATCCAGGATTTCCAAACTATATATATATACACACACACACATACATACACACACATATATATACATATATGTATAAATTTTTATTTACTGTAAGAGTTTTGATAAGTGTGTAAGAAAATGACCAATAATATAGGAAAATGAACAAAAAGCATAATTTACTGGAAAAGAAACTTGCTTCTTACATATTTAATAAGATGCTCAAATGATTTAAAATACAATATACAATATTAAAACTGTCATTTTGGTAATAACATATGCAGATTTTTAAAATCTCACAGTATTAGCATTGACAGGGTGGAACAATAATATTTAAGTAAAACTACCCATGAAAATGAACTTGTATCGGGTATTATTTTTCAGATTTGTAGTAAAATGATCTAAAAAAATATTGTGGTTCATTGATTCAAAAAATGATCCTTGTACTCCATCCTCCCTTTAGTCACCAATTTTATGATATGTTTTTGAAACTACTCATATTGAGGTGGATTCATTTCTCCCACCCCTTGAATCTGGTTTGCCTTGTAAACAGAGTTAACCAATGACATGTAGCAGGGATGAAAATGTGCCTGTTCTAAGGATAGGCCTAAGTAAGAGTAGATTTTCCTGCTTGTATTCTCTCTTAGATTCCTACACGTGTCTGCCATGAGAAACAACCTAGGGTAACTATCTGGAGGATGAGAGACCATGACAAAACCGAAGTAACCTATTTGCGGAAGCTGAACCTCAAAGATTTGAGAGGGCTCAGCCAATAATAATAGTTCAGCTAGCTATCCTATAGTTGCCCTGTAGACGTGTAATTGAAGCCCAGCTATGTCAAGCCAATGAGTTTTGTAGTGATTTATTATACCATATTATTTTGGCTATATATAACTGAAACAGAATCTTATACTTGCTATAACTATATTGCATATCTGAAGATGCTTTAGACTTATTGTGTATGTTCCTGCTCTAGGCCTGCAATTAGCAAAATCCCCAAAATGAGAAACCCTTCAAGAAATCACTCAGTTTATTAAATAAATAAATTGTAAGAAAAAGAAAGATGATTGTAAAGGGAATTTTACTTTACAGACTAAAGGCACACTTTAATGAAATGTGATGTGCATACCAAGAAGAGGAGGCCTAGGGGGGAAAAATGTGATGTGTGGCTTTGTTTGGATCCTAATTTTAACAAGTGAATTGTAAATAAAAGCTTTCATGAGTCACATAGGAAGAGCTGAATAATGACTATTATTGACAATGGTTTTGTATATTAATGCTATAATAATGATGTTGTGATTATGTTTTTAAAAAAGAATCCTAATCTTTGGGACCAGCATTACCATGATACCAAAGCCAGAAAGGTCTTTAATACATTACAAGAAAAGAAAACTATAGGCCAATGTCTTTAATGAACATAGATGCTAAAATACTCAACACAATACTAGCAAACTGAATTCAACAACACATTAAAAGGATTATTTGATATTGTTGTGATTTATCCCTGGGATGCAACATATGCAAATCAATAAATGTGATACATCACATCAACAAAATCAGGAACAAAAATCATATGATTATCTTATTGATACAAAAAGCATTTGAGAAAATCCAATATCCTTTCATGATAAAAACTCACCAGATTAGGTTGGTATAAAAAGAATGCATCTCAACACAATAAAGGGCACGACATATCATAAGCCCACAGCTAAAATTATACTCAATCATGAAAAGTTGACACTCTCTCATCTAAAATCTGAAACAAGACAAGGATACCTACCCTCACTACTTCTATTCTACATAGTAATTCCTTGCCAGAAAAATTAGGCAAGAGAAAGAAATAAAGGTATCCAATAGGAAAGGAGGGAGTGAAATTGTCACTGTTTGCTGATGACATATCTTATATACAGAAAACCCTAAAGATTCTACCAACAAAAACTCTTAGAACTCATAAATGAATACAATAAAGTTTCAGGATACAAAATCAACACACAAAAATCAGTACTGTTTCTGTACACTAACAATTGCTTGAGAGATGTTTATTTAATTATTTATAAAGGATATGATATATCTAGAATTTCCTTCAAAATAATCTAATGTGATGTTGATAATGAAGTAAGTGAGTTATATTGTAGACTAACATTTCTCTAACTCTAATAGGCATAAGAATCATTTGAGAATCTTATTAAAATGCAGATTCTGATTCAGTACTTCTGTTGTGGGACCTTAGATTTTACTTGGCCAAAAAGCTCCAAAATGATGTCAAAGTTAGCAGTCTTTAGAACCCAGTATGAGTAGTAAGTTTATAGATTAAATAGCCATGAACTGATGATTGTGTACCTGGGTAATGAGTATATAAGAGTTAATAGAACGATTGTTCCTACTGTTATATATTTTGAAAATTTCACTATAAAATTATTTAAAATACTATTAATATTTCTAATTCAGTCGAGCAGATATATTACTACTGCAACAGTGAGGTCCTAAAATATTTTTTTCACTGACTTTAAGTATAATAGCTATTTTCAAACGATGAACCATTGAGATATAGAGGAGTTCAGGAAGTTTTTATGGAGAAGGTGTTACTTACAGTTTGGTCTTGATACATAAGATTTGGAAGATTTGGATATATGGAATGAAGGAGTGGAACATTTCAGGAGACAAACTGGCTTAGTAAATGCATAAAAGCAAGAATGCACATGACATGATTACATAGAAGACGACTACCTTGAATTCTAATGGAAATGCGTTTGCAAATTTGCAGGACTGGCATGAAATTTAAGAATTCACAATGGAGATTGGTGTTAATTTTAATTGTGGAGCTTAGTGATCAACTGGGAAAGCAAAACAAACCAGGAAGGTAATTTAATGAACCGCGAGATGGCGCCAAAGCCCCTTCTGAACATCTCACAGCTTGGCTCACAGCCCCATCCCAGGATGTAATCTGGTGTAGAATTTGAGAATAATATAGAAACTCAGTGTTTTGAAGAAGTAGTTAAAATAATTAAAATTTGAACCTAGTTATAACCAAGAATACTTTAATCATAAGGGAACTCATACATTTTAATCAGAGATATTAAAATGCATTTATTAGCTCACATTAAGTGGTAGAAAAAATACACATTCATATTTGATAAGTTTATTCTTTCTTAAATATCTTGAGCAAACTGCAGATAAAGTTTTATTGGAAGCACTAATAATACCACTAAAATGAATTCTTCACCTTTATTTATTATATCCATTATTGGGAATGGGTTTTGAATACCTGTTAAAAACTGATGATTCACATTAAAAAAAAAAACTGGTAAATTCATTTTCTTCCTAAAAATTTTCATGAAAGAATAAAATTAATATTTTAATTGTAAAATAACATACATATGATTTAAGTACCTATATCTTTCTGAAAAATATAACATTTATAAATTAGATTTTTTTTTTACATTATGATTTGTTCATGCAAGAATCACTCCAGCCCTATACTCCATGCTAAATTTTTCCATGCTAAGTTTTTCAAGGCACTGGAGATAAGGAAGTTGGTCATTCTATTAAGATAATGCTATTAATGAGCTACATGTTTAATTTATGTCAAATGAATACCACAGTTCAAATACATGTCAAAAATTTATGTACCAACGCACATTTAAAAAGTATTTACCGTGGACTATGTACTATGCAATGCGTGATTTGAATAATAGGCAGTGAAGTAAAAATAAATAAGGTATAATTTGAAGGGATGTATGGTGAGCAGTGTTAAATGTGGAAGAAAATTCTAGTTAAGCCATAAAATTCTTCATTGGAAATTATGATTGGGAATTCATTAGTTAATTAACGATTGGGCGTTTTATTATGAGAACTTAGAACAACATGGGCTTCAGAGTAAATTTAAGGTGAAAATGGAGGCAGCAGATATTATTGCTTGGGGACAGAGTGGGTGTTGGTTCACATTTTGAATAAGTTATCTATTTTTTAAAACATTCAGAAAACATTATCTTCTAGCATTTATTTATATTTTCTTCCTTGAAGCTGTAGATTTAATTTTGTTTCTTCAGACTTTCATTATGTTTGCAAGCATTATAACATTTTTCTTTTTGCCTATTAAATTATACATGGGTCAAGATAATATATACCATTATCCTTATAATTTCTGATACAGGTTTAGTATCCTGTATCTGAAATTCTTGGGACTAAAAATGTTTTGGTTTTCAGATATTTTTGGATTTTGGAATATTTACATACACACAATGAGGTAATTTGGGGATGGGACCCAAGTCTAAACACAAAATTCATTTATGTTTCATATATACCATATACACATAGCTGGAAGGTAATCTTATACAATATTTTTAATAATTTTGTACATGAAATAAAGTTTGTATGCATTGAACTATAGGTCAGCAAAGCTGTCAAGTGTGGAATTTTCCATTTGTGGTATCATATAGGTGCTCAAAAAGTTTTGGATTGTGAAGCATTTCAGATATCATATTTTCAGATTAGGTATGCTCAACCTATAATATCTTTAATTTGTGGAAAACAGGTTATAAGTGGAAGAAAGATTTTTAGGACCTCTTCATTAACTAGAAAGTAAACTAGTTCAAAAGTACAAATCAAGTCCAAATGTGCTTTCTGTTTTCCTGATTAATTGAAGGCAGGAAAATAAAATATAGTCCAATACTTTAGAACCTGATAGAGCTGACATTTTCTCCACTACTTAAGAGTGTCAGGGATGGGGGGGTGATGAAGGGACTTGAATGCATACACTTACATTAATCATTCTTATACAAAAATAAAAATTTCTGTGAAAGGGGAAAAAGATAAAATTTTCATCTCATTTTATTTGTTCTCCACTCTGTAAATTTAGGTCTGCAATATAGACAGGGAAGCTGAATAATAGAAATATGTTCAAAGATGTTCATATTCATTTTCATCACCACTTAAATCATTTAATTATGGATTTCTTTTCCTATTTAGCTATGGTATCTTCTGATTTTAGTTTTAGAAAACTTTATTAACATTGGTAAGTAGTTAATGTAAACCTACATGATGCTTTTACTAAAACTTTCATTCAATGACCATTAGGAAAACGTACATAAGTTAATTATGTGTATTTAATTTTTCAATATGACAAGAGTTAAAAAAAATGCATTGCTACATATCATGAAGAAAAATATTGAGGTTTATATAAATTATTTAAAATCAATTCATAGATTTCCTCTTTGTAATAAAATAATATAAATTATAGGGCCAGGTATAGTGACTGGCTCCTGTAATTCCAGCTACTTGGGAGGCTGAGGCAGGAGGATATCTTGAGGCCAGAAGTTTGAAAGCAGCCTGGGCAACATCAAGACCAATCTCAATTTAAATAATAATAAGAATATACCCTATAGGCTCATTGAAATATTAGAAGTTAATAAAGAAATAAAATTCAGATTATATAATTGTAATTAATTTTATTTTCATGATTATCTTTCTGATAAATATTATACAGTGGTTACTTTTTTTGTTTTGTTTTATTTTTTTGTTTGTTTGTTTGTTTTTGAGACAGTCTCACTTTCTTGCTCAGGCTAGAGTGCCGTGGCATTAGCCTAGCTCACAGCAACCTCAAACTTTCAGGCTCAAGTAATCCTTCTGCCTCAGCTTCCTGAGTAGCTGGGACTACAGGCATGCATCACCATGCCCGGCTAATTTTTTCTCTATATTTTTAGTTGTCCAGATAATTTCTTTCTATTTTTAGTAAAGACGAGGTCTTGCTCTTGCCCAGGCTGGTCTTGAACTCCTGATCTCCAGTGATCCTCCCACCTTGGCCTCCCAGAGTGCTAGGATTACAGGTGTGAGCCACCATACCCAGCCTACAGTGGTTACTTTTTTAAAAAAAGAAATGCAAATTAAAGATGTGTAGTGCTACTCAATATAAATTTTCATTTTTGAATAAATTAGATAGATTCCCCAATGCTATGAAAATTGTTAACATTTTAAAATTTTAAAGAGGAAATCTTGAAATAAATATGCTCCTTATGTAAGTAATCTCCTTAGGAAAAGAACACATGAAATGTTTATCTCATCACTGCCATTAGACTGAATAAAAAAATATGCATCCCTTCTTCCTGTGCTAGAAAATATTTTTTAATGACTGTCAAAACTTTCATTTAAACCACTAAGTTTCAGGCCTTTTATTTCCACATAATTATCATTCTTCCACTAATGTTTCTCACTGGTTTTATTTAAGAGAAAACTCATGTTTTTTTAAATCATAAAATTATATTTATTTCACCTAAAAATTACCCACATTTTAAACCAAATCAGTATTATTAGTTGTAAAGTGAATTTCTATTGCTACTTTCTTTATTCTTGTATAGAAAACTTTGAAGAATTTTTTTGAGGGGTACTAGTGACTAAAATATGTGTTCCATGAATTAATACACAAGATTATACTTAAAGAATAGGTCTTTTAATCTATTTTTTCTACACTGTCAGAATGCAATGACCATTAACTCAGCAACTATTTACTGAGTACTTACTATATTCCAGGGGTGTATAGAGGTTCTCAGAAAGTGATACATAAATGAAAAAAAAAGAAAATAAAATAAAAACAACTTGCCATGTGGAGAACACATTTAGCCATAATATTTTCAAATAAAGAATGCCAAGGAGGGGAGGATATTACCACAATATGTTCTACTATGTTTTGTTTGGGTTATGCCAAACCCTATGGAGAAGGCACTCACAGAACTTGTAGCCAATAACCAAATAAACACAGTGATAAAAACCTAAGTGTACCAAAAAACAAACAAACAAACAAACAAACAAAAACCAAAAAAGCTGAAAAGCTGATCTTCCGAAAAATAACAGTGCTGCTCTTCTATTACACTGGGTATAGGGAGAAGATCGATTACCAAGGAGCCTAGGATGGCAAGGGCATCATTGATCTGTATCTTGAGCATGGTGATATTTACACAATTGTATGAAATTATCGAATATTCATTGAACCGTACATTTTAACTTGGTGAACTTAATTGCATATAAATAATGTCTTAATAAATAAAAAGGGAGATAAATAGATAAAGCCAAAAGGACATTTGGCTTTTGAGTGTTGTATAAATTTATGCTTCCTGAAGCTGCTGCCAAAATTCTGAAGCCAAGGATAAATAAGCCTAAAACAGCCAACATGAGAACCAAAGCCAAAGTGCTAAGAATATGAAAAGGTGGGAAGAACCACCCTTGATCCATCATATTGTTTAAGGGTTAAATTAACCAACCTCGGGGCCATCCTTCCCTTGCATTTCCTTTTTATTAAAATAAGAAGAAAGGGAGGGAGGGAGAGCGGGAGAAGGAAAGAAGGAAGATTACTAGTAGTCACTTTGGTGATGATTGTCTTAACATTTTTATACAAAGAATGGGTTGTGCTATGTGATATAATGCAAATGAGAGATTATGGCTTTTATCCTTGAGAATTAGAATCATGGTGCACAAGGAAGGAGAAATGGACATAACAGGGAAGAGGTTAAGTATAATCACTTAAAGAATATCCTTTTATAAGACTGAATAATATTCCATTGTGTTTGTTTATCCATTTATCCACCAACAGAAACTTAGGTTGTTTCCATATCTTGGCATTGTGAATAATGCTGCAATGAACATGGAAGTGCAGGTATCTGTACAAGGTGATCATTTCATTTCCCTTGGGTATATGCCGAGAAGGATCATTGGTCATATGGTAGCTCTATTTTTAATTTTTTTTACTATTTTTCCATGGCGACTACAGGAATGTACATTCTCACCAGCAGTGTGTAAGGGTTCCCTTTTCATTGCAACCTCACCAACATTTGTTTTCTCTTGTCTTTTCGATAATAGTTATCCTAACAGGTGTAAGGTGATATCTCAGAGATTTTCATTTGCATTTTTCTGATGATTAGTGATGTTGAGTACCTTTTGATATACCTGTTGGCTATTTTCATGTCTTCTTTGGAGAAATGTCTATTTCTATAAGTTCTTAGTGACTTAAAAAAACTGTCCAAAATGTACTTTAGTGAATAACAAAGAAAAATTAAATGCATCAAAGACTGGTTAAAAAAGGGGAAAGAATACATTTTATTCTGCAATTATTGTTAGAATGGTACTACTTGATAGCCAATTAATTAATGAGAGACTGCTCTTTATGAATGTCACTCTGAAGTAAAGAAAAACATATAATAATATACCATCATTTTGCAATCCCCTAATTAAAGAATGGGGGACTAAGCATCCAAAGGCTACTATTATAACATAAGCAGAGACAATCCAACATGTAACTCCCAAAGAAAGAACACAACCTCCACTATAGTTCTATAAAGGTCATTCAATATATCTGAGCCAGCCTGTGGATCCACAGGACACTTTATAGGAAATACGGAGGACAGGATACTGGGTCAAACTCCAGACTGTGAAGAATTCTACAGGTAAAATAGTAAGGTAAAGAAAGGCCATGAAGAAATGATCTGTCCATTAAAAAGGACTTAAATTACAAAGAATTTTTAAAGGAAAGCATGAAGACTTTACTACAGTGTCTAGACATGCACACTAATGTAACAGGTGGTAAAGAAATGAAAGAAATTAAGGGCATATGATAAATGTCAGGTAGTGATTACCACTGGCGAAAGAAGTTGAGTGTTTGGGAAAAGGGGTGGGCAGGGGTTTCTGGGAACATAGGAAAATTCTAATCCTTGATCAATGTTTTGATTAAAAGGATACTTGTCTGATAATAATTCATTAAGCTAAAAATACACTTACCGAAGGGTCCTAAAATGCTCATCCTCAAATAATAATGTATTTAAGAAGGGTTTTTAAATATCACATCATTCATTTTATTTGATGAGGAAAAAGTGTGTGCACATATATATATGTGTGTATTTATATATACTAATGTACTAATGTGTATTTCAAATAAAATTAAAAATAACATTTAAAATTTCTAAATTTTAAATTTAGAAAGTCCCTAGTAATTAAGGTATTAATTACTAATTCATAGTGGAGATTCAATACACATAGGAGTTCGAAAGCTTCATTTTACTTTATTTGTAGCAAAACAATGAAAGACAACTCTGGTCCAATATAATATCAAGGCTCCAAAAAAACCCCACAAAAAGTAGTTTGATATACTAATATTTATCATATGACTGTAAATAATTCTGTGAAAACTTGTGAAGAAGAAGTTTTGTTCAGGAAAGGATTCTTAGAATGCATTACGATTGCCATTGCCTGTCACAATAATATTAGAATGGAAGGAGACAGAAGAAGTGGGAGGTTGATATTTATGACTGCTCTTATATGTGAAACACCACAGTAAATACCTCAGATCATTGGGCATTAGAGTCTCATAAGGAGCATGCAACCTAGATCCCTTGCATGCACAGTTTATAGTAGGATTCATGCTCCTATGAGAATGTAATGCTGCTGTGATTTGAGAGGAGGTGGAGCTTATGCGGTGATGGGGAGTAGCTGTGAATACAGATGAAGCTTTGCTCGCTTGCCTGCCATTCACCTCCTGCTATGAGGCCTGGTTCCTAACAGGCCGAGGACCTAACCAGTCCGCACCCAGGGGGTTGGGGAACACAGGTTTAGAGCATAATTCTATTTATTTGGTCTCTTTTTTTTCATTATGTAATATTTTTTCTAATAGTATATGAAATTCAAAAGTAAACTCACTATTAGTAAAAATTCATCCATTTATCCTGGGTTGGATATATGTTTCCTTAGAGCTGTTTCAGGTTTGCTGCTTTCAAGTTGCCCATTGACAAACTGGTCTAGACCCAAGTTTTAATGTTAATTCATTGGTCTGTGGGTTCTCTAAACATGCTAATCATGTAACTTCTAACCCCAAACCATATTGAAGGCCTGTTTTGGGTTCCAATTTATGTTTTCTCCCATGGTCAGTGTAAATGTGTATCTTTATTCTCTCACTGAGCAAGGGGATTATTTTTCAGTCCATCTTTCAAAATCAAAATTCTAAAGGGGAAAAAAGTCAAATGGGAAGAAATGTTCAAAACTATGGCTTCCATTATGTGCATTGAGTATTTAATAATAAATTTGTAGCTTCTTAGAGAGGCTACTTTTCCTGCTCATCACTATCCAATAACTGTAGGAGGAAGCAGGCTAATCTGAAAAAAGAGTTTTGTGGTTTACTGGAGCCTTACCATATACTAGCTATGTGACTCAATTCACTTGAAATTGCTGAGGTTCCCTACAATAATTTGTAAGTAGTAATAATTATATCATACTCGGAGAATCATTTGTAAATAAACATATATTTTACATAAAAATCTCATTCACAATCCTCATCATACCACTAAATGTTGATTTAATGTAATCATGGCCCTCACGTGAAAACTCTCACAGGAATTCCTAATTCATCAGATTCTCAGTGTTTTTAGTAGTTTAACTGTTGAGCATTGTGTAACCTGTAGAAACTCTCTGTACGTGGTTCTTCCATAAAATTATAAATAGATAACCATGTATCTAGAGTGTACTATATACCTGCAAAAAACAATATTCATAGGGCTCTTTAACACACACACAAAATGATGTTTAATAATGACTCATCTTACACTTGTGAATAATATATATATCATTATTAAATTATGCATTACTATTTTCATGTAAAAATAAAATGACTCTAAAGGTATGTACTTGTGTTGGTATAAAAATTTTAGCTCTTTTGCATTAACAAAATAATGAAAACTCTCTGCTATATAACAGTATTTTTAAATGTCTTCACTAGAATAATCATTTCTGTCTACATGGGCTCTATTCTAGTTAGCGATATAAGCTGACTCATACATCAGCTTTGTTGGTCTTTTGTTAAATGAGATTCTTTCTGGATAAATTTTGTGGCATTCTATCTACCATCTTTATCTATTATTAAAATAACTGCATTTCCACTCTGTGGCATGGCCTTGCTCTATCTAAAATTACAAGTTTTAACTTCATCTTTCTAGGTGCACCATCTTTTCCTATTAGAGTGAAAAAATTGTTTCGTTTCATCTCAAAGGCAGAGAGAGTACCTTCTTGACTGCAGTTTCAGCTGTGAATTGATTTTTCTGTTGGCCAGAGTCTTGGGAATTATAGTAATTCCAAATGGAACATGGTTAAGCATCACCCTACACACCATCTCAAGTAAGAAATGAAGGTTAGGAAAAATTGAGATAAAATTTAATCGATTTTCTTATTTTTGAAATAAATTTGACATAGAGAAAGAATTTGGAAAATATATTTTTATATTAGCTATTAATAACACTATTCTTATTTATACTTGTCTTCATTATTATGAATAATCAAAAGCCAATTGTTAATGTTTATATTAACTTTTTAATTTTTTTTTACAATAAAGAAAACTAGAGATAATCTATCTCTAAATTTACTTACTGATGTGGATTTGTTGTACATGAGTATGAATTAACCATTACATTTGAAAATATATATTGATGTTTTCTACCTGGATTTTTTGGAATATTTTCTTCATTTACTTTAACCACTTACCATTTCCTTACATAGCTAGCTAGGGGATTCTGAGTTTAAATGTGCCAGAGAAATTGTATCATAGCACAACACAGAAAACAAAAGAAAAAACATTGGTTTATATGTCTCAAAAGCCTAGTTCTTGAAGGAATTCAAGCATACAATAAGAATAAGGCTGAGTGAGTGTTGGTACCTGAGAGATAAGAAAAGGTTCCCAAGGTAGGAAGAAAATAAGTGAAAGGAAAAGGAATAAAAAAATTCACACATGAGATACAGTGCTTGATTTGTTGAGCTGCAGAGCTTGCAAATGTTAGATTGAAGATAGAAGCAATGTACACACACAAATAGGTTTGAAGGATATGAGGGTGGAAGTAACTCATGCCTCAATGTCCAAACTGAGCAAAACCCATGGTAGAGATCGTATGTCATACTTAATATAATTACTCATTAGACCTTTTCATTTTGGTCAGCAACATGAACCCAGGAATCTCAAGATCATCCCTTATTTCCCAAATTTTGATTTCCATAAAGCAAACCCTACCCCCGATATACCTGCAGCACCCTCCTTAAAAGACTACATTATTTTCTTTTTTGTTATCCCCCAGCACTTGTAAATATCTGACATGCTATAAATGTAACTTATTTATCTTCCCTCTCCATCCCTAACTCCCATTGGAATATAAACTCCTGAGGATTAGGTTGTATCGATGTTGCTGTTGTTGTGGATGTTGCTTTTACTGCTGTATCCTCACCAGCTAGACTATTGCCTAGTGTGCAATGAATGCTTAGAAGATGTTTATTGAAATAACACATGAATGAACGAATATAGGTAAATAGAAGACAAATACAAAATGAGAAGTCTGTACAAGAAGTACTATGGGAATTTACAAATCTTGGAGATCATTACTGGTATTAATTAAGGCTAAGTTTTTAATGAAGAGGTAATATTTGAGTTATGCTGCTAGAGGAGGAGTGGAGTTTTAACAGCTGAAGAGGTAGAAGAAACAAGTTTTCTAATATGTACATGTGTGTATTGAATGGGTGTGAAGAAGCAATATACATAAATTAGTGTAAGACACATATATAGTGTAGAAAATTCTGCCTGGAAGAAAGATTTTACGTATGAAGTTGAAAATGGGCATAATCTGCAGAATTTAATTGACAAGTAAAAGAGATTCACTTAAAGTACTTCAGCAAAAGATTGACATAATCAAAAATTTAAGAGAAATATACTGTGATACTCTAACGAGATATAGAGACCTGAGTTAGGTGGACAAATTAAGAGAGTGTTTGTTGAGAAGTGTAGGCAAAAAGAGTCTCAGGTGTTAATAGCTATTATATTATTTTGATAAAAAAAAAGATAGAATGAGGAATTATATTGGCAGTTTTATAAATACTTTCATTTACTTTATTCCATTGAATCTCAACAACACTAGTGAAATAGAGAAAGGACAGATGCTCTCATTTAAACTTTTAACAAGTAAAAAAAAAATAAAGTTTAGTAATATTAATGCTGATTAAAAATTAAATGACTAAGTGGCATACCTGGACAATAATTTCATTCTTCTGACAAAATCTAATGGTTTTCCTTTGTATTATATTTGTGTTGACGCTGGTTTAACACCAATTTATACACAGTGACGTACCAAAAAAATGGAATTCTAGGTAAAGTGAGTCATGAATAGCTGAGATTTTTCACAGGCTATCATTTATGTTCATCATGGTGTTGCTTAAACTAATCAGTTTCTTAAGTTACCTTAAGTTTGCATTACACAGTAATTAATTAATCATTTCATCTAAAAAAACAGGCCCTTTCAATTCTCTGAGACTCATCTCAGAGACCTGTGATAAGAACCTAGGAATGTTTTTACTAATGCAGAGCTAAATAAGCTCTGAGTTATGAATTGAGTTTTTCAAATAATTTAACATCTCTCTAAAGTGTCTGTGAAGTTCCAAAATAAACTTCAACCCAAAGTCAAGACTAAAGAAAATAGTACCATTTATGAAGATGAACTTCAATTGTCAAGTGAAACAAACTAAAAGTAATAGTTTTGAAAAGTTAATTTCTTCAAAAACAAGTGTACTGCCTCACTGAGTGACTAAAAATGTGTAGTTATTCAGTGACTTACAATATGTTGGTTTTTAATATTTTTGCATTAATATTTTTAGAAATGAATGAATAGTAAAAAGTAGGAAATGTGAGGTAATTATACTTTTGTGATACACTACTTAAACTTTGTTATAATAGTTCATTTTTATCCTAAGTTCCAAATTTTATAGTGATATGTGTTAAACCTCCAAAGTACTTGTAGAAAAACAATACAGATATTTAGGATATGGGAAGTATATTTATGTAATATTTTGCTTGAATTGAAACAATGAGGTGTATAAAAGAAGCAATTTGTAAGTTGTTTCTACATTTGCCAGATTAATTTGGTTATTACTTAGAAGCAAAAAAGTACCCAGTGATACAACCCTTTCTCCCTTCTCTTCTTCCATAATCATAACTAGTAATTATTGCCAGACATGACAAGGAGATTATGCTGTTTAATTTTTCTCTATGTGTTTCCTCCTTTTCTGTTTGTTTCCTTTGTTATTGTTTCATATTAATATTTCTGTTTTTATAAATTTACACTTTATATCTAAAAGTATAATAAAATACAGCATTCAGGCACAACATAGGTATCTATTAAGATCTATAGCATAGTATGTGCCAATATATAAATGCATTAATTGACACAGATATACACTCTTTTAAAAAATTTCTTCTGTCTTGAGCATGAAATCACCCACAAACTATAAGAATGAAATGGAAAAAGAAAAAAATTAATAACTAAATTGAATTGGCTAAGTGTTGAAAGATTTGAAAAAGACATTCATTCAGTATAGTTCCTGAGAAATATTATGAACAGTGTTTGGGGTTTTTTTGTAAAATGTGGAGAGAGAGAAAAAGATAGGTAGAGAGGTAGGAATGGGAGAGGGTAGAAATAGAACAGAATAATTTAATTCTTCTCTTCAAAGAACTTATAATTTAGTTGTAGATATAATTAGAAACCCCATACAAACTCATTATATTGTGGACCCTCTGTTTTTATAAAAGGTTAGCAATCAGAGCATGGTGAAATTGGTGAAAAGATGTTTGAAATTGACCATAGAAATACTTTATAAAATATGTTATGGGTGAAAAGGAAAGCTAGGAAGACATTTAAGGTAGAGTAAATAGACTGAACAAGTACACCTTAAATGATGTAAGAAAAGATTTGGCAAGCTTGTATTGGACAAGTAATTATGTAAGTTAATACCATTTACGTAATTTGAGGAGGCAGTTAATAGAGTAGAACTTGGTATTTATGAAAGAAATTAAATTGGATTAAACAGAATATGTGGAGCATACAAACATCTTGAAAACAAAAGTAAAACAATGAATAATGTATTGGGAAAATTACTGGATGTGGCAAAGAGATCTCAAAGATAAAATAAATATGTATATGACAGGAATCAGATGTTTACATTGGAGTTTGAGCTATTTCAATCTACTCTCTAGTAGAAAAATGTGCAACTAAGTGTCCTAATCTGATTGTGACATCAGCAAGAGGTGACTAAGGTTTAGTATCATTTTAAATTGATTAATTCATCTTAGGGAATTTAAATATATTTTAATTCTGATCGTGCAATTCTACAAGCTTATTGTGTAACACATTTATTTTAAATTTATTTTTAATTTATTTTTATGGGTAGCTGTCTGAATGATTTTAGTGTAAATTTATATTGGGTCTCTGAAAAACATGTTCTTTTTGCAATAAAAAACCCCAAATCACTTTTGAGAATATGAAGATAGATGAAGACAATTAGAAATTAAAAATATTTCTAAATATCAAATTTGGTAAATGTCAAAATATTATGCTTTTGACTAAATCATTTCCCCTATATGTATTATACTTAAAATAATACATGTAATGCATTTTACATTGTGAAACTGAAGTTATTACATATACACTGTATTATGAACATGTACTTATTAAAAGTCCAGACTTCATCACTATACAATATATCCACATAACAAGACTCCATTTGTACAGTTGTACTCTCTAACTCTATTGAACTAACTAACTAAGTAAATAAATAAATATATACTTACTGGAACTCTTGATAACCTTAAAGGAGCTTTCCCTACTTTTATGATTATTACTATTTTTAATATAAAAATATATAATAGCTTAATTTTGAGATGTTTATAGCCCTTTTCATTAAAGAATGCTTTAAAAATATCTATAAAATCAATATATTTGTAATATTTCAAAGAGATTTCTAAAGAAATTATTTCCAAACAAGCTTACCCGGTAAAATAATATATCATAGACAACATTCATTTTATAAAGTTAACTGACTCATATATTATGCTGAGCAGATTACACTATATGTAGTAAACATAAAAACAGGCCGGGCGCGGTGGCTCACACCTGTAATCCTAGCACTCTGGGAGGCCGAGGCGGGTGGATAGCTCGAGGTCAGGAGTTCGAGACCAGCCTGAGCAAGAGCGAGACCCCGTCTCTACTAAAAATAGAAAGAAATTATATGGACAACTAAAAATACATACAGAAAAAATTAGCCGGGCATGGTGGCACATGCCTGTAGTCCCAGCTACTCGGGAGGCTGAGGCAGAAGGATCGCTTGAGTCCAGGAGTTTGAGGTTGCTGTGAGCTAGGCTGATGCCACGGCACTCACTCTAGCTGGGCAACAGAGTGAGACTCTGTCTCAAAAAAAAAAAAAAAAACAGATAGTAAGACATTTGGGTAAGCTTGTTCTCCATTAGTTTTTCCTTTGCTTGAATTACAAAGACTATTATTTTTAAATAATACAAAGTGATGCAAAAATATCTGAAAATATTAAATGTTTGGCTTATTGGTACCAGACTTGGATTTTATAGAGTATTTGAATAAAGCATTTATTTTCTTTATTTGTTGATACTTTGCCATTTATAACAATATTTACAAGCACAATAAGCATATTTTAAACTAATGTTGATTTTTTTTTCATCTGGATCTGAGCAGAATTTGGTGCTCCCAAGGGCTAATTATTGAGGGGCGTAAAGATCTTTATGATCATAATAAAGCCATTAATATAATTCATGAGGTTTTTTATACTAGATTGTCTACAAATAATATTGACTCTATTAATTTCCAGGGCCATTGAATATAAGTGATTATGGAGGAATTGCCCTCCCATGGTCATGAGTAAATCATGCTCTATGCTCTACTGGACAATACCTCTTAAAATTATATTGGAATCTATAAATATGATCTGGACAAAGGATGGAAGCATTTATAGTTGGGTAATGACAGTGTGATAATAAAGCAAAAGTGACTGAACAGAAAGTTAGGAGATCTGTGGCCTGTTTTTCACTCGTATGTTTTTGGAGATATACCACTTACTTTATTGGGTTCCAGTTTCCTCATTTATAATGCCGAGGGTTATACTACATTTTTTAACAGTGTTTTCAGTTCTAAAAACAATTTGTGTTTTTGAAATTATGTTTTGCATGTAAATATAAAATTATTTATTAATTCTATTAATTATACATGTATCTTAATTTACTGAAAGCTTACCTTTTTTAAATTGGGACAGTTAATTTTGTGAAAAAAATGAACAAAAACAAACAGAATCTAGTAGTTTAAAGTTTAACTTACACTGTTTATTAATATGGTAAATTACTTTTGAGTTGTCGGTTTTAGCTTACTTTCATAATAAGATATGCCTCCGTTTGGTTGATTTCTGACATAGCTAGTTATTAATGTGCTTAATCTTAATTATGAGCACAAAACTCCTGCATGAAATCAGACTTGCTGAAAGGATAAATAAGATTTACTTACATGAAACCAGTCAGTGGCATGTAGTTGTTATAAATACTTATCACAGAGTGATTGGGATATATAGTCTTTGCAGAAAAATTTTATTTCAAAATATTAAGTATAGAGAGTAGAGATAATACACAGAACACCAAAATTTCTTATATTCTTTAGGAATGTGATAAATATAATTTTTATTTGTTTAAAATTTTATTGAAAGAGTGCAACAAATACTATACTTATTTAATTATGAATGCCTGTTTTAAACCTATACATATATAAACTGGCATTGCTATCTATCAGTAAACATATTTACATACATATGTATGCAATATGCTATTTACACAAATATAATTATTAGTTTGAATTTTTCTCGGTGATTCTTAGTTCTTTATTTTGTATTTCCCTGCATCACAATATTTTTCTATATTACATAATATGAGAACTTCTCACATCAGGCTTAAAGTATATGCTAACATTCATGTCTTTCAGGCAATATATGATTTTTCAGTTTAATAAAAAAACTCCTAATGCTCCTGAGTAAAAGAAATCTATATTTTAATCCAATTGTTATCACTTCCTAACTATATGACCAAAAACAAATCTCTGAACTGCTACAGCTCAAGTATCTCACCTATTACATGTAGTTTATAGTAAGTGCTCAATTAGTTTTACCCTAGGTCTTGAGCATGCTGAGAAACTGAATATACAAGCAGACTTCAGTCAGACCATATATATAAATAGAATTATGCAGTAACTTTTATCAATTTTTCATGAAACCTAACCCTTATCTGTTACAATCAGGAAGCCAGCCTGCTAAAAGTCAGACTTGCAAGAAGTCAGATTGCTGTCTCTAGTAACAATCAAGCAAGCTAAAAATAACTTCTGTAATAATTGGCCCCAAATGGCCAGTACTTGATTAATAATTGACTACTTTCCTAATTTTTGGTCCCATTTCCAACTTAGGGCCAACCAGAGAAAACAAAATATACATCCCTAACCAATCTCGTAGTATGTCCATCTTCTAGATAACCTATCTACAACTTCCTCATGACACCTGATGCCTTGTCATTTTTCTCACTGTAATATTTTCCCACTCCTCTGCTTGCCTTTGAGTCTCTGCCAAACCCGAGTGAAGGTAACTGTCTCCCTTACAAGCTCTGAATAAATATCTTTTGCTCTTCTCATCTGCTTAGTCTTTGTTTTTGCTTTGCATAACAAGATAATAGTAAAATCTTGATATCATTGTGCATTACACAGCATATAACAATATATACATTGAACATATTGAAAAGCATTTTCATATATACATAATTTTATAAATTTGAAACTATTTGTTTTTATAAGAACAAGGTGCGTATGTAATTAACTGAATCAAAGTATGGTGGGACTTACCTCATATTGTAAAACACACTATTCCAATCAACTATCCAGATTGTCCTGTAATTTTACCTGGCATTATACTCAGAAGTTAAATTGGTGTTCTGATCAGTATAACACAATTAACAAGTTGTCTTTGATTTGTTCATAGAATAGTTAGAACCCAACACAACAGGCATGTCTTCACGGTTTTCTTGTAGCTGCCTCTTACCTGTTAATTCACTCAGTAATCTCTTTGAAAGGCTATAGGTATGTACTAGACACTTTGGTAGGTTCTTAGAGTTTTAAATAAACAATACAAAGTTAAGTGCTTTCATATAAATTATACAAGGGCAGGATGTAGATAGCAATGTAGATAATGACGAAACTATTTATAAGTAGTGATTTACATAATATAGCATATGGCATGAGCTATGTTCTATAGGTAAGAATGTACTTTGGGGTGAGGAAATAGGTTATCCTAAGAAAGAAGCTGATACTTTACTTGGAGTAATCAGGGTAGGTCTTATATAGAAGGTGATGCTTGAGCAACTACTGAATAGATCTCTATTCTACCAGATATGTGGTAGAAGAGTGTTTGAGAAAGGGGAGGCAGCAACTGCAAAGGTCCTGAGGGTGTTCACCTGAAGTATGCAGGCAGGAATAACAGACGCCAGGGTGGCTGGAGTGAGGAGAGTGGAGCAGAAGTTAAAATTGGAAAGAGAAGCAGTGCGTGTAAGGCATGGAAGCCTTGTAAGATCTGTGGCATTTATTTTGAAGGAAGTGGAAAGCCACTGAAATATTTTGATCAGAAAAGGAATACAATAAGATTTATGTTTTAAAATGATACTTTAATGTGTGAAGAATAGACTGTAAGGGGTCAAGGTTAGAAACAAATATGCAAGACAGAAAGCTATGCACTAATGCACTAATCCAGACTGGAGACGAAAATGCCGAGGACCAGGTGGTAGCCGTGAAGGTGGTAAAAGTAATAAGATGCTGGCTATAGTTTGAAGATAAAGCCAACAGTATTTGCTGATAGATTGAATATGCGATGAGAGAGAAAATAAGGAGTCAAGGATAACACCAGAAGTTTTTACCTGACAAATTACAAGAAACTTGAGACAGAAAATGCTACTACCTGCATATTTAAGGGGGCAATAAAATCAGTAATTCTTGTTTTTATGCTCAGTGACTTTTTTTGTCTCTGGGCAATCTTTCTTCCTCCCTCATCCATGACTTTTACTGTCAGTACACACTTTCTCTTTAAGTAACCACAAGATTTCTATAAGCATAAAGTGATTGCTGCTTGGGAAAAATAGTAAACTTTTGATCAGTATAATTTGAATTTCTAACATGAATCCAAATTAATCCATGTTACATTGTTTAATAATGGAACCTAAAAAAGATCAGTCTCTCTGTCCTTTCCAGCCTTGGAACACCAGCCTATGCAATCCACAGAAGCGAAGTGATCAGCCTGACAGGCAGGCGTGATTTAGAGAAAACTAAATTTCTCCTTCAATTTTTCTCCCAGTATTCTGCTGGGGCACAGGGCTCATGCTAGCCTCAGAATCAGGAGGGTGAGGGACCATCTATCAGATAGGTAAGCAGAATTGATGGCTATGGCCACTAACCAATGTGAGTGCCTCCATTAGGTGTCTCTGAAAGGTCACAATGAATACTCTCTCATATAATGTACTATGTAAATGTATTTTTGAAAAGGTGGAGTTCTCAGTTTAAAGTTTATATCTTCCATTTTAACTCAAGCTTCCATACTCTTTTCTTCTTCACTTTGTCCCTTCTTGGTAAGTAACTTTTCCACCCACTCAGTTTGGCTCAAGTTATAATCTTAAGAGTCATTTTGTTCTCTCTAATTTTTGCACTGTGTATATAATCATGATCTAAAGTTAATACCAATAATAATTAATAATGATATTAATTACTTATTGAGTCCTGTATGTCAGCCAGGGTGCTAATAGCTTTTTATTCACAATGTCATTTAATTATCTCAACAACACTATGAGGCAATTACTATTATCCTAAGTAATTTGCCCAAGAAGATAGAATTCAGAAGACAGAAAAAGCGGGATGTCTGACTTCATTGAATTACGCAATCTTCCCAAGGTGTGTCCATTCTATCACCTAAATTTTTATTTACTTCATCTGCTTATCTCTGTCCCCAGTGTTACAACTTTAATTCAGGCCCACGTTCATATCTTTCTTAGGCTAACGCAGTGGTCTCATTAATTGACTCTTTCCTTTATACTTATCCTCATCATTCATTTTCTACATAGTGACCACAGAAATCTTTCAACATGGCGAATTAAATCATGTTTATCCTTCCCCATTAAAGTTGCTCACACTATCTCATTACCCTTAATCTTAATATAAAAGTGAAAGAGCCCTATTTTCTGCATAGCATTAGGTCTCTACACTAGTTGTACAAGTCTAGTAGCTTACATTTTTAGCATCCCCATAGGTAATAAAGAATTCTAGTTTACATGGAAAAAAGACACTCGTGAGACGAAAATTTAAGAAAGGTAATTTATTTAATATTTGAAAATTAAAGTCACAACTGCTTTATTAAAGTTAACACTTTAAAATTTAGATAAAATATAATTCATTTGAGTTCATTTTTTTCATTTATAATAATTTAATGGGCTGGAATCTCTGATTTGATCCTTAATCACTAAGATTTGAATCTGGCTTTTATTAAAATGCTTTAAAGTCTATTTTGAGAGCCCCCAGCTAAATTGGGGTTCTAGTACCAGAGCAGCTAGCAACCTTGCCCTAAAGCAAAATGAAGGGGAGCTGGACATGTGTGTGTACAGAGTACCTTTCATGCAATAATTCTTTTTACCTGGCAGAGAGCCTAATGCCTACTTGTCCAACCTGTGACCAGAGGGCCCCTCATGGAATAAACTTGTTTATACTAGCAGATACCCTTGTAGATTTTGTTGAACGCATGTCCAGTTTATGTCTGCCTGACCAGTGCTCTGGTGTTGGGAGCCTGACCTTGTATTCTCCCAGGCACCCCTTCTTCCAGTGGAAGGCGTAAATTCAATATGCCACCACAATAGAAAGTAAGTTCAAAGATTTATCACCTAGAGTTCCTGGGAGAGTGCCAGGAGTTGGCAGGTCAGGCCTCCATCCCCAGATCTCATGAGGCAGGAATGAAGAGTCAGGCAGAGAGAAAGGAGAGACAGAGAGAACATAACAACTAGAAATAAATACAAGGGAATAGTGTGTTGGTTTCTAAGTTCATGGGCAAATGTCTGAATGGTCCATTTAAAGGAAGCAGCAGGAAAGTGGGGAGCCCAATCTGCTAGGTGGGACAGGTGCCTCTAAAGTCTTATCTTTGGCCACTGGCTTTGGAAATTTGAGTAGCACCTAATACTTAGGTGGTAACTTTTACTGTTGTTCCATTACAACACCCATTCACAGATTATTATAATATTTGGTGTAGTTTGCCTGCATTTACTTCTGATTTCATTCTTTGCATAATCATTTATTTATTAAATAAATATGTATATGCCAAGTAAAACCTCCTGTCCTTAATGGAGTTTGCATTCTATTGGAGGAAGACAAATATTAAGAAGTAAGCAATAAGTATAAAATGTAAATCTGTAGAGTCTATTCATAACATGATAAATTCTAAGGGGGGAAAAACAGTAGAGAGGATAAAGAGGATTGGGAATATTTAGTGGTTGTTGATATTGTAAACAGAGTAGTGATAAGAAGCCTCATGGAGAATAAGATAGTCAAAGGAGGTAGAAATGTGAGGGAATTGCATTGCAGATAGAGGAAATAGGCAGAGCAACATCCTTGTGACGAGAGTGTACCTGATGGATGTATTCAAGGAACAGAGTGGTGGTCCGTGTAGTCAGGGTGGAGAGAAGAACGTAATGGTAAGGAAGGGAAAGACTTCAAGGCCATTTTAAGGACTTAAACTTTTAGTCTGAATAAATGACAAGCCACTGCAGGGTTTGGAACAAAAAAGTCACTTGATCTGGCTTACGTTTCTTCAGTATCACTCAGGCCACTGTGTTGAACATAAGATGGTGGGAGGGCCCGGGCAAGTACGGAAACAGATTATTTAAGAGGTCATTGCTACAATGCACAAGAGAGCTAACACAGACTTGGTCTGCTGGGGTAGAGGTAGAAGTGCTGAGAAGGGATTAGATTCTGTACATATTTTAAGGCAGACTCAATAGTAATTGCTGCAAGATTGAATATGGGGCAGGACATAAAGAGAAAAGTTAAAGATTACTCCAAAATTTTTGCCCTGTGCAATAGAAAGAATAAAGTTGTTATCAATGGAGGTGGGAAAACATTAGATGAATCAATTTTTAGAGGAATGTTAGGAGATCAGTATTGGCATATGAAGATTGGGCTACCTGTATCACAATTTTGAGTTTGGATGTAGAATAAGTAGTTTAATATATAACTCAGGAGATTAGGGGAGTTATTTTTTTTAATATCCTTTCCATATTCATAATATGTGTACACAAAAACCAGAGGAAATCACCAAGGTAGTGAATGTAAGTAGAAAAGAAGTCCAAAGACTATGCCCTGAAACATTCCCAAATTAAGAAGTTTGGAGAAGAAAAGAAAGAAGAAAGGGACTATGGAATAGGGGCCAAGTAAAATAAAAATTGAATTGACCCATTAATTTCGAAATGTATGTGTTATTGATAACCTTGACAAGTAAAGCAATTTTTGTGATTTAGTGTCTCTTTAGGGTTTGACTAAGTTCAGGCATATTGGATCACATTCAGTTTCCCTCCTGGGCTTACCACATATTTAATAATATTTTTCTCACTAGACAGCAACAAAATTATAAATTTTGATGGAATTTCTATACTACATCATATTTCAACTTACTGCCTTGCCAACAAGAATAGATATTTCTAAGCCTCTCTTCCAGTTATATTGGACCTTGTAGCCAAGGGGGTTTATCATTGCTATATTAATGGAAGAGTTGTGTGTAATGTTTATTCTTATCCTTTTCTACCTATTGTCTCCTTGCTAGTGGCTGAACTATGGATGATAGTAACAGCAGCCAGTATGGACCATGATTTCAAGGTCATCCACAGAGAAAGAGAATAAGGAGAAATGAGCTTCCTACAGATCATATTGGGCAGAATAAAAAGAAAGGAGAAATGAGGAATAAGGATTACTTGACACAATGAACAACTCTGTGACATACCCAGATTTTTGCAAGAGGAAGAAAAATTTTTCTGCAGTCTCCAACTCCCCAGCCAGGGACCTGTACTGGTCTGTGGCCTGTTAGGAACTGGGTGGCAGGAGATGAGTGGCAGGTGTACAAACAAACCATCTGCATTTACAGCTACTCCCCATTGCTCGCATCACTGCATAGACTACGGCCAGACCAGCAACAGCATTAGATTCTCATAGGAGCATGAACCCTACTATAAACTGCACATGCCAGGGATCTAGGCTGTGCGCTCCTTTTGAGACTCTAATGCCTGATGATCTGAGGTGGAGCTGAGGCAGTGAGGCTACTGCTGGGGAGCAGCTGCAAATACAGATTATTGTTAACATTTATTGTTTTGGGACTTTTTGATGAAAGCCACTCTTAGTGGAGTTAGGTGATATCTCATTGTGGTTTTGATTTGCATTTCCCTGATGATTAGAGATGTTGAGCATTTTTTCATATATTTCTTGGCCATTAGTGTGTCTTCTTTTGAAAAGTGTCTGTTCATGTCCTTAGCCCACTTTTAATAGTGTTGTTTAATTTTTTTCTTGCTGATTTTCTTGAGTTCTATATAGATTCTAGTTATCAGCCCTTTATCGGATGTGTAGCATGTGAAAATTTTTTCCCATTCTGTAGGTTGTCTGTTTACTCTCATGATAGTTTCCTGGGCTGTGTATCAGCTTTTTAATTTGATCAAGTCCCACTTATTTATTTTTGTTGTTGCTGTGATTGCTTTTGGGGTCTTCATAAATTCTTTGCCTAGGCCAATGTTCCTAAGAGTTTTTCCAACATTTTCTTCCAGAATTCTTATAGTTTCACACCTTAGGTGTAAGTCTGTTATTTACCATGAGTTGATTTTTGTGAGAGGTGAAAGGTGTGGATCCCGTTTCAGTCTTCTACATGTGCCTATCGAATTTTCCCAGTACAATTTATTGAATAAGAATTCTTTTCCCCAGTGTACGTTTTTGTCTGCTTTGTCAAGGATTATATGGCTATATGTGGATGGTTTTATATCTGGGTTCTCAGTTCTGTTCCAGAGAGGTTTGACTGCACAATAAATGTAATGCACTGTAATCATCCGGAAGCCACCCCCCAACCTCTGGTCTGTGGAAAAAATGTCTTCCGTGAAACCAGTCCCTGGTGCCAAAAAGGTTGGGGACTGCTGATTTAAATCATTCCTTTTCTACTAAGTATTATTTCCCCCACTTGCAGCTGAATTAAAACTTAACGAATATAGAGGCCACACCAAAAAAACAGTTTTTTTTTACACTATATGGGAGTTAAAAAGAGAAAAAAAAAATCAAAGAAATTATAGCAGGAAAATTCACATTATATGTTTTTAACTATAGTCAGAGAAGTGACTGGAGGAAATCAAATCGAAAAAAATGAAAAAAAAAAAAAGAAACCTGAGAATTTGGATAAAAGTGCTGATATTTCATTTCAAGCAAAATTCAAATATCTACTTGATAACAATGCTTAGGGAAGCTGTTGCAAATAGGGGCATGTACAACTTGCTGTCCCAAATAGGTCTCCAACTGTAGCGAATTAGTCTAGAGTTTTTTAAAACATGTTCTCGAGATGATCGTCAAAAAGAGAGTCATTTAATTCCCCTTTGAGATCAGTTTTTTTAATTAAGGGAGTTGAACGGATACTACATAAACAGAGCTAAAAATACTATTTGGTTTTATTCATCCAACATTTCCCAAGTACCACCCTTCCCTTGCTCCCCAACATTTTCCACATTGCTATTGACATCTAACAAACCCTTTGAAAATAATTTGACAAACTGAAGTGTTAGATAAAGCTATTTTAATAAAAAAACCTTAATGTTATAAAAATGAATTTGAGTATCAGTTTTACTAATGAAGTAACTAAAATTTCTTTTAAAAAATTACAATAGCAAATAGGGGTTCATGTTCTGAAATCAGTTTAAGGCTTGCTTTCTAATTATGCCCTGGCTTACTACCTTCCTATCTTCCCTCCTTGTTAAAAATAATAATAATGATAAAAACATGTGCTTCCCTGCCTGGAAGATTCTTGACAACTTGTGTAAAAATGTAATTTACTCTTAAGCAGCAAATCTATTTAATACTTTCCAAAAAAATATCACCAACCAAGCAGTAAAATTACATTTCAACCATGATCAAACAAATGTAGTATGATCAATTAGGTGTTCAAACATCTAAACACAGTTATCCAAACTCATAATTGAATCCAGAAATTAGTCTTTTAACTTAAAGCAGAGAACACTTTCATGCTTATAATGTACATCCATAGAGGACTCCCAGATCTGACAAAATTACAGCAATTTTAAAAGGAAATATTTACTCTTAAATCTTTACATTTATCATTTGGCTACATGTTAGTTAAACTTATATAACTTTTTCTGATTTATAAAGTCACAAAAACCTACTAGGTACATCACAATATTATAGAATTTTTTCTGGAGTCTATATTTGTACTACAAAAATATGTTAAATAAAATATCCATTCTAGCAATTTATCATGAAAGTCCATTATACTAATTTTAATATTAAATCCATGAGTTATATAGATTTCTAATAGGAAACAAATCATTCAGTTACCATTACAAAAGCTCAAGTAAGCTGCTTATTTAGTATAATTAAATTTTAACTTCTAAAATATTTTTTTATCTAAATCTGTATACTAGTTAAGGACCTTTTCTAAGCACTGAGAATAAAAGGGTGAGTAAAATTGTTTTGACTGTGTCATGTGTTCCTTTAGCAATGTCTTGCTACTTTAGCTCAAAGTAGATCACTTACAGGTTGTTGTACTAAATAAGTTAATAATACCTGAAACAAAACAAACATTATACAAACTTATTATTATTACTTTATTGTCATTATTTTTTATTGTACATCTTCCCTTTTTGTATGAAAGAAGTATCTGTGTGCCTATAATAGTTTATGACACATAATAAGTATTTAAAGATATTCAAGAAGCGAATGATATTGAACTTAGCTCATATGAGTTTAGGTGTAATATTTGATGTAAAATATTCTCTCCAAATTAGTTTTTTGAATACCAAATATATTAAAAATTATATAATTCTACACATGATATGTTATGATGGAAACTAGCAGATTTATTTATAACTGATCATAGCAATGCTTTTCCATGTCAATAGTTATAGAAGAGAATAATAATATAATATATATGTCAAAGTTATGAGAATGACAGAATTATTTTAGGGAAGAACATTAATAAAAGCATACTAATCCCTTTTCTTAAACTGTATTCATAAAGTTCAGAATTCTAGTGAAAAATAAAATGACTATAATTAGCATTTAGAATGAGATTATATTATCAAGGGGAAGGAAATAGTCACATATCTGATTAGGCTTAAGCCCAGAGGAGTCCAAGACCTGAGAAAATCAAGTTTAGATGATAATGAAACCAAGTTGTATGTTGAAATATTACATCAGTACTAATAGGTTTATGTTACTGAAACATTGCTAGGATAAGTTTCTAGGAGTTGAGAACACAAATAAAATAAAAATATAATATAACGAGGTCTAAGTCTAATCAGGAAGATACAGATATAGATATAGACATAGATATAAATATATAGTTATAGATAGATCTAAAATGCAATCATTTAATTTCCTCCCAGTAAAATGGAAGATGAACAAATTTTGCCCAAGAAAGTCCATAGACATCTTGGCTAATGAGAGGATGTTTTGTCCTTGAACATTGAGTAGGAACATAGGAGTTAGAGAAGAAGAAAATGTCTTCTGAGCATAGAAAGTGGAATGTTCAAATGCATTGAGATATGAGCATACAACACATCTAGAAATAGGCAAGGGATTTTTTTTTTTTTTAGCAGGATTGTAGCTAGAGCAGTGATGAGTGATGAGAAGAGGCTCCAGAAGAAAGTTGGGGAAATATCTTTAATAATAGTATGTACTAGGAAAGATCTTGGATACTACCATATATGTTAATCAAGGGAAAGTATTAACAATTTCCAATTCTGTAATAGACTTCAGAAAACTGTTATGGAGTTATGGTGGATGGATTGGGAAGTGATGAAATTGGAGGAGAGGATGATCAGTAAGGAATATGTAAAGTCAGCTAGGAAAGAGACAAAGATAAGCACTAGAAATAGCATTGAGAAAACTCATTGAAAAATGGTTTATTGATTCTTGAATAAGACATGATATAACTTAGTTAAAAATTTTATAAAGGGGCAAGGATAATCATAAGGTCTCCAGAAGGATGAGAAGATTGGGGTGACCTTGACTGAGATGTTGAATGAAGAATTGAAGGTGATGGGTAGAAGGAAAACATGCATTCAGTTATTGATTTTGTTTTAAAATTTAATATACATTTTAACTATTCAAAAAAGTATCTATTAACCACTTGGAAATATGGTTCTCAAACTCAGGAAAGGCATCTGAGTATATTTAAATATTGTATATTGTATATTATGTATATATAAATACATATTTAATTGTAATATATATTATAAATGCATAAATATATACTTAAATATTGTCTAGTATCTCTTTTGGGAGTCACCCTCTCCAATCAATGCATGGTTAAATATGAGGGGAAGCATGTCATAATTTAGATGTGGGAAATTATTCCTCACAAAGTGACCTGTGCAGAAATGACACATGACTGGTGAGAGTGATTTCTATGCTTAAGTTTTACTTTGGGAAATAGGAGCTAATCTCATCATTAGGAGAAGGCTCCAGAAGGCCATGATTTTAACTGGTTTATAGATTTTCTTTCAGTCAGTAAAATTTGAAAGATTGATTAAGTAAATCCTATGTTCCATATACCAGGCTAGGTAATTATCTAGTATATTTTTATACTAGGTAATATAGAAATATAGAGGAAAATATACAGTCTCTGTCTTCTAAGCACTCATTGTTAGGAGGAAGATATACATAAAAGCAGTTCAAAGTGAAATATCCTAAAATGGAAGTATGTACAAAATGCAATAAGAATACAAAAGAAACAAATATACTCAAAGTTTATACTACAGGCAATATTAAAATTGGAACTTTTTAAGTTTTTGTATTAAAACTATCAGATACAGCACATAGTTAAGAAACACCTTCTACTAAAACTTCCTGAGTAGGTTAAGGCATTTTACACTAGGCTCTTATAACACCATGGTTCATTAGTTTGGTATACATCAGAGTTGCATTTCAACTTTTGTTTTTATTATATGATTATTTTCATTAACGTCTGCCTGTTGGGTCTGGGAAGTTGTGTGTTATAGTGGCAATATGGCAATAGCATAAAGTTTAACAACGGATAGCCCTTAATCCAAGCCTGGGATTTTCAGTCATTAACCATAACTTTGAGGAAGTTGTTTAATTCTTTCTCAGTTTCAGCACCTTCATCTATAAAATAGAGGTGATGCTGCATAATTTTCAATGTGATTGTTAGGATTAAGGGATATGATGAATCTGAAGGGTTTTGTGCTTGGTCATCAATATACATACACCACAGCTTTCATTTTTCTGTAGGTCAAAGTTTGTTAAATTGTGCATTTGGGGGAACTCAACTGGGGTCTCAATGTTCACTCCAGGAGAATGGGAGGAGGGTTGGGAGGGTAAGTTTGTAGGTAAGTTTGCAGCCACCGCCATTCTATCTCATCTTCCCCACTTCATTCAGGAAACTTAGGTTTTATGTTTTAGTTATTTGTCATATTCATAAGATTTTGTATCAAAAACTGAAAACTAGTCATTGAAAGCCATTTTCATATACACCACAGTTATAATAATAAAACATCTTATTTTTATTGTAATGCATTCACTATTCTTTGAAGTGTTAAAATGTCACACAGATTTTATTGTAGCTTATAAAAATAAAATAGTTTTCTTTCTTTATTGAATGACATATTTTGCTAATGCTTCATGTAACTGGTAATAGTCGATAGTGTATTAAGGTAATATACCAAGCATTTCAGCAATATTTTGTTTTGACTAGAGATGGAATTACACAAGAACAATGTTTAAAAAAGCTCTGTTGCATATATGCAATAAAAGTCAGTAGATATGGTCTGGTGGCAACAATTTTACTAACTCAGCATTCTGGAACTTTTTTTGACATAATGGTATTGAATGTTTAGTTTTCTATAAACCCAAACATTCTAAAATTAAAGTTTTTATTAGAATTTGAAAATATGGTGTTTATGGTTACACACACCACTTTTAAAATCACATTCTAGTATTTATAAATTTAAAGCATATTAATGATCTAATAATTTTATAAATGATCTCATGTCTGCTTTATGTGAATCAAGCAATCGGATTACAGATGCTCTTCGTTCTTAAAGCTGACAAATGTTTTGGACCAATCTGGGTAGCTGGATGATGGTTGTGAATATCAACTGAGTTCATCAGGTTAACCATTGTAATGTTCTGAGTCCTAGATGTACATTAGAATTATTGAAGTGTGTTTAAAAAGATACTGTGGGAGGGGTTGTTACATCATCCATACAGAAAATTAACTAGATGTGGACTGTACTGGTACTAAAGACTGACAATTATTGAGAATAATTAGCAATAAAACATTTCAGTAGTAAAAGAATTAAGATGGGAGATGATAAATGGAGTGATTTGAAACTTATGTTTTAGTCGAGTATTTTTCAGCAATTTCTGATTTCTGGATCTCACTTATTATCTGCTGTTACTTATTTTCCTCAATGAATTAGACTATTTTTCCCTATGGCTGATATTGTCATTAGTCATAGCTCCAATTCCCAACAATCCATTATTTTTCTCTTCTTTCAATCTTGGATGTTAATGGTAATTATATCTATGCTATAATCCATGCTCATTTAAAGAGACATTGTTATAAAATAGAAGACCTTGGCCTTGAGCCACGTGATAATTTGAGGTATACCCAGAGGAGGGTAAGAATACCCAAGACCTCAGGAGGTGGTTTGCCTGTGTGTGTGATCCTCAGGACTACTGATAGGCAGTCTGAATTATGGGTTTCCAGTAGGCATGGTGGTGAACTCAAATCTTGAGATACATTTGTTGGTTCTGTGTCTATTTATTTACTTATTACTTTGCTAATTTCTTTTTAAATATTTAAATTTTTTAAATTTTTAAATTTTGCTTTTAATTATTATGGGTACATAATAGCTGTATATCTTTATAACATGCATGTGATGTGTTGATACAGGCATACAATGCCAATTAATCAAATCAGGGTAATTGGGATATCCATCACCTCAAGCATTTATCTATGCTTATTTTTAATGGAAGTAATATTCATTGAAAGAGTTCATGTTACTTGAACAACTGTTTGAAAACAGGAAAAGGGATTGTTTGGTGTAAGTACTGTAAGCATGATGCAAAAATACTAGTTGTATAATCAAGAAAAGAAGAAATTAAAATTTAAAATGGGGTTGGGGAAATACAGAAACTGAAAATGACAGTGTGTTTAAAGGATCTAAAGTTCATTTTTTCACTTCAGTAACTCAAACATTTAAGACAACTATGTAGGTTTTGTTGTAATAACATAAATAATGTTTGAGTAGGTTTAAATAAACTGGAAATATGCTGAATACGATTGCAAACAGTATATACATATGTAAATAGAAGCAATAAAAATATATGAAGGATCAAATAGATGCATTGGCTATTTTGCATATCTAAGGATTAATTTCATTTATAGATATTGGTGGAGATAATAAGAAATGTAGAGAGAAATGAGTAAGAATAAAGAGACATTCTTAAAATGTAGACAAAAATCCTGATCCATTAATTTGTCCTATAAATGAGTTAAGCCCCAATGGAACTTTGCTTAATACCTTTGATTAATACAAGTCATTTAGTAGACTTGTGCAGTGGTCTTTCTGGTCCTCTAAAAAGGTTCATTTCCAAAGTTTCAAATTTGCAATATTGAGCTTATTTTACTAACACCAAGATAGAATGTACTTCAAGACACTCCATAAAAACAGAAAGAGCTATAGACTTGTACACTCAGAGCTGCAGAGATGTATCATATTCTGCCAAGGTTTACTTTTTATTGCCATATCACTTTTAGAGAACAGGCTTTGAGGGTAAGGTTTCTTTTAGAGACCAGAATATACAAACCTGTAGAAGTTTTTTAATTTAATGTCTAGGAGTCTAGGATTTCTACAGTACATTCGACATTAAAGATAATGTTTGGCTTCTGGGTAAAAAAGCTGCTTCTTAAGCCTTAGGAATTTTATCTTAGACCTACCCATAAGACAAATTTGAGATACTCTGAGGGAGATTTATACAATTCTGAATTTTTTAAATGTACTGATATATTTGGCTGGAATCTATAATAAGTTACTTCAAAGAAAATCCTTAATTTAAAATATACCAATTATTCTTTTGTATAAGGGAATCACAGAGAGGAAGGAGTAACTCTGACTTTGAGAACATCATAAATCAGCTCTTCTTATTTCTTTGAGGTTATACATAGAATTTTAAATTTCTCCTCTTAGAATAAGCTGTAACATTTAATATTCATGCCCTAATGGTTAGTTGCAATATTTTATATTCCTGGAATCCCCCTGGTCAGTCACTTTCTTTTGCTAAGAATGGATGCCAAAGTATTAAAATGAGCAGACCAAAGATATATAAATGTGACTAAAGCCCTCAAATGAGTTGTTGGTGGTATTCTTGAACATGTGTGTCTGCTCAACTATCTTCACCAACCATGTGGTATGGGTTAAAAAGGAAAAACTGATTACACCATAAGCATAAAGCAGGATCAAAGTTACTAGGCTCTCCCTCAGAGACTTGATTTAGGTCTTCCAATTCCCTCTTTCAATTAAAATAACTAGGCCCTAGTATATCAACACCTTGTAATGAGTTCATAGTACTTAATTTTCCAATCAGTTGAAATAACTTATTTCTGCATAATAGATTAACATTCAGTACTTAAATAAGAGGAACAGGAGAGGAATAATACTTGTAATTTGATGTTGAATAATGTGGGGCTTGAGGAATTCTAAGAACTCTCTTTTATAATGCTTTATTACTTCTTTGCAATACTTAGTTTACTATAAGGCATGTTACAGATATACTCAAACCATCTTATAGTAGAAATTTTAATACCAACCACATTCAAAATAGATTATCCTAGTAGCAATATTTCAAAGCCCACCAGTTCTGTCTGCACTGAGCCTTTAATATTTTTGATTAGTGCATTATATCAAAGACTTTCCATAGAACTCTAGAACTACATAGTGTCTTTAAAGAGAATGTGGTCTAAAGTTAAAATTTGTTGTTTCAAGCTCTGACTCCACCACTTATTGCTTCTGTGGTCCTAGGCAGGTCACTTAACCCAGTAACCCATTTTGCCCGCTTTGTAAAATGGGACACTGGGATAATAATGATAGCAAACACAGTGAAAAAGTAATGTGTTTAGGAAAAAATGTTGTATTAATGAAATTTAAAAGTTACACAACTATAAACCAAAATAGCAGCTATTGTAATCCTTGCTCATACAGTAACGAAAACAACAAAAAAATTGAAACATATCCACTCTTTATAGTCAGTAACTACCTCTCTACACATGCAATTTTAAAAACTAGAAGGTTATTATTTGCTTTATTGGAATGGAAAAGTCACAAATGTGATTAAATATTAAATAACTTTTCTGCTGAATACTTCAGGTTTATTATGTTTTTAGTTCTCACCCTCCTGTGGATGTTTGTGCTGACATTTTATAATCGCTAACATTTTTTCAGAAGAAAAATGTATATATACAGACACACATGTGTGTGTTTAAATATGCTTAAAGCAATAAATAATTTTTCTAGTTTATATAATGAAAATACCAAAACAACAGTGCTTGCTTGTCTTCTTGGTTGTTTAATTAGACATTCAAGTTATCGCAGAGATGGTAAAGAACAATAATTATTTTTGTCATCCTCCTGAAGTGCTTAATTGTTCCACCTGCCTCATTGAGGCTGATTCCTAGATACTTACCAGGAAAGAAGAAGCAAAAATCAAGCTTGTCCTTCAATAAAGGATAATTAAATTTATTTAGGAACAAATACTTGGTTTTAAATATTGGTTTTTGTTTATGTTAGAATGAAATTGTTTGAAAAATCACGTAAATATCTTGTCTCTTTTTGGCATTTAAGGTAGTAGTTATGGTTATGATTATAAAGATGAAATTTTAAAAGTATAACTCCATCTACATTATACAAATTTTTAATCTAAATTTGAAAGTTGGGATGGGACATTTATTCAAGTATTGTGAAATGTTAATATTCAAAGGAAATAACTAATCCTGTAATTAGTGTCTAACACTAGTTAAATACAAGTGGTACTAGTAAATGTCATTAACAAGTGTGATTTTACATGTTATTTTAACCTGGTTTGGAAGTTGTGAAAACAAAGAAGGCATCAAGAAAGCTTAGTTGTATTATAAATTAGAAAGATGACAGAATTTTTTTAAATAATTGAGTACATAAATAAGTCTTTTAGAAGGAATTCCCAGTAGGTCAGATCATCTTTTGTAAGCTAACTCAAAAGCTTGTATAAGAACATAAAAAGCTTATGAACTGAAGTAAATAAAAGATATTCTCTTCCCTCGACCTTGACAACACAAAATTGACATGTTTTCCCCTTTTAATAGGATCTTTATTATCAACTTACCATTTTCAGGTGGAATGCCATCATGAAAAAAATAGCTGTAAAACCACTCCTCCAATAAGCCAAGAAACGTAGGCGCTTATTCTTTTCAAACTTCAAATTTCAGGGTTTTAAAAATATGTGAATAATCTGTCTATCTTTATTTTTACTTGCCCTTATAGTTGTGCATGAAAGGAACAGATATTAAGTTGTTTTTTCTGAGAAAGCCATTGATTTTATTCTTAATAAGTCCATAAATTTCAGAGACAAAGATAGGAGAAAAGATACGTTTCTCATTAGTTAAGTTAACCATTTCAGGTCAGTAAGGAAGTGTTTACAAATTGAAGCATTTTATTACATATAAGCAACACAAAATTTTGTTTTGTTTGTTTTCTTCCTACTGCTTTCTATCTGTAGTAACATTTTATAACTATAAATTTTATACCATGTACCCCTCATCCATAGTCCTATTTGAGAAAAATATATATTGTTATTTAGGAAAGAAGAAGTACTTTAAATAATGATAGAATTCATGTTACCTTATTTCTCTTTTGAATCGATTCTAATACTTCAGGTTAACTCTGTCACCTCTTTCTAGCTACTCTCCTACCTGATGGGTCAGATGTGTCATCCTAAATCTGTACTTATCTTATTTCTTGTGAAACATATACAATTTAAATAACACAACTCTATTACCATACAGAATAGAAAGCAGGTGAATCTTTCCAGAGAGATTTTTTTTAACTTCAATTGCAGACATACACAATTGCAGACATACCTTTTCATTTAAATAAGTCAGGATAAAAATTCATGGAACAGACACATTTGTCAGTAAAAGTGTTGAAAGACATGAGCTGATATACTAAATTTAGTTTCTCAGTCAATTTGGTATGAAGATCAGAATTGCATGGAAAAAGACTTCTAGGATAGAAGGTTGAAAATGGAAAGTGTTGTCCGTTGTAAGATACCAAGTATTAAAGGGGTGCTCACACTAATCTATCTTATTCCCTTTGGGGTCCATGGGAACTCCCAGCTCATTGGCCCTTGTCTTGCAGTGGGATCAATATACAGTCATAGCTGTCTGTATTTCAAAAGAAGATGTCCTCTAGTGTTAATGTCAATATGCTCTTTATACTGAAGAATTAGCAATAACTTTATTTGTAGGTAATAAAAATGATGGCATCTAGCAAATAGTTTGATTTTCAATACTTAAATTTGGAGTAAATCCTTTACCATTAACCAAGAATTTACTTTCTGATTAAGATTAAATGACATACTGAAACAAACGCCCTAGTTTATATCAGTGTCTTTAAAGTGACATATTGGGCAGTGTTTCTCTGTGTTTCTATTTCAAAAAAGGAGAGAGGTTGATCTTCACCTGGAGTATTCATCAGAACCACCTATGAGGGCTTAAGCAAAACACATGTTGCCTGGCCCCTTTGCAATTATGTTCAATAACCTAAAAACAAATAAACAATCATATGTTTATTGCAGCACAATTCAAAATTGCAAGAATATGGAGTCAACCTAAGTGCCCATCAACTCACAAGTGGATAAAGGAATATGATATATATATATATATATATATATATATATATATATATATATATATATCATGGAATACCACTCAGCCATGAAAAAGAATGAAATAATGTCTTTTGCAGCAACTTAGGTGGTGCTGGAGGCCAATATCCTAAGTAAAGTAATGCAGGAATGGGAAACCAATTACTGCATGTTGTTACTTATAAGGGGGAGCTAAGCTGTGGGCACTCAGAGGCATACAGAGTGGTACAGTGGACATTGGAGACTCAGAATGGGGGATATTAAAGGGGGATGAGGGAAGAAAATCTAACTATAAGTTATAGTGTACATTATTTGAGTGATGGATACACTAAAAAATAAGATATCACCACTTTAAAATTCACCCAATGTAATCAAAACCCACTTGTAGCTGTCAATCTATAAAAATAAAAAAAGAAAAACCTTAACATTCTTCTTCATATGGCTATCTAACTTTCCCAGCACCATTTATTGAATAGGGATTCTTTTCCCCCTATACTTTGTTGTCTGCTTGTCGAAGATCAGTTGGTTGCATGTAGATGGCTTTATGTCTGGGTTCTCTGTTCCATTACGTTGGTCTATGTCTCTGTTTTTGTACCAGTTCCATGCTAAAAGTATTAGGAATTGAAACAAATCAAAACCACAATGAGTTATTACTTAACTCCAGTAGGAATAGCTTTTATCATAAAGTCCCAAAACAACAAATGTTGGCATGGATATGGTGAGATAGGAACACTCATACACTGTTGGTGGGACTGAAAACTAGTACAACCTCTATGGAAAGTAGTGTGGAGGTACCTCAAAGAACTAAAAATAGAACTACCATTTGATCCAGCAACCCCACTATTGGGTATTTACCCAGAGGAAAAAGAGACATTCTATAAAAAAGACATCTGCACTATAATGTTTATAGCAGCACAATTCACAATTGCCAAGATATGGAAAAAACTCAAATGCCCATCAATATATGAATGGATTAACAAAATGTGATATATATATACACATACTGTGGAGTACTACTCACCCATAAAAAATGATGAACTACCTATTGTATTATCCTAGGTGGAGCTGGAGCCCATTCTTCTAAGTGAAGTATCACAAGAATGAAAAAACAAACACCACATGTACTCACCATTAAATTGGTACTAATTGATCAACACTTATGTGCACATATGGGAAGTAACATTCATAGAGTGTGGGGCAGGGGGAGAGGGGAGGAGGGGATGGGTAAATCCACACCTAATGGATGCAGTGCCCACTCTCTGGGGAATGGGCATGCCTGTTGGGAAGTGCAAAAGCAATTTATGTAACCAAATCATTTGTACCCTAATAATACTATGAAATGAAAACTTAAAATTAAAATTAAAAAAAGAAAAAAGAAAAAGCAAACACCACATATAGTCACTATTAAATTGGAACTAACTGATGAGCACACACACACAACTGCTCAGAGGGAACTAAACTCAATGGGAAACGACCAAGGGGGAGAAGGGAGAAAGGAAGGGGAATAAATCAACCTATTGGGTACTATGAACACTATTTGGGTGGCGGGCACAGGCACACCTTTAGCCATGACTCAAGCATTACAAAAATGATCCATGTAACCTAAAACATTTGTATCCCCTTAATATTTTGAAATAAAAAATCCTTAACAATTCTTAGAAACCTATAATAAATAATTAAAAACAAACAAACAATTAAAAACAAAGAACCACCCTCTATTTATGTTTCTAAAATAAACCTCCATGGTGTGTTTTAGTAGCCTATAATCATGATATGGATTGAGAAACAGTGAATGACTCCATAGTCTTAATTAAACCTCTAGTTACACTCTTTCAAATGTAGTGGAATAAAATCTTATGCATCTGAAGAAAACAGTAAGTCACACACTTGACTATATGACTTTTTTTCATTTTTAAATCATAATTAACTTTTCAACAGTTGTTAAGCATGATGAAGATTAGAATTTTTCTGCCTTTGCTGTCACCATATCCCTTCACCTAGAAGAATACATGATATGTAGTAGGTATTCCACAGTTTCTTTCATAATCACTAAAAACTGGAAACACCCAAATTTTCTTCAATGGGAGAATAAATAGTGGCAAATTTATTCAATGCATTACTTCTTGGCAACAAAAAAAGAATGAACTCTTGATAGGTACAAGAGCTTTTATGAATCACAAAGGTATCATGCTAAGTAAATGAAGCCAGACTCAATAAATTATGTAGCATATGACTTTATTTGTGTGGAATTCTCACAAAGACAAAATATCAGCCACTTCAGGGGTTGTGGAGGGAAATTTGACTACAAGTGAATAGCATGATGTATTATTTGGGGATGACAGAATTATTCTTTATACTGATTATAGTGGTGGTTAAATGAATTTATATGTATGCTAAATTCATAGAACTGTGCACCAAAATTAGTCAAGTATGCTGTATGCTAATTAAAACATATTGTATAGCTTTTGGAAGTGTATCTCATCATAAAATGCATGTAAATATGGAGATTATTTATTTGCAAAGTCCCTTAGTTTTAATCTGAGGAGGGAGGAACTCAAGAAATATAAAATTACCATGAGTTAGCAAATCCATGAAAACTCTTCTCCTATAGTGGTCAAATTAAAAAATTAGTTACTACTCATTAGAAGTTTTGAGGTGGCTAAAGAAGGGTACAAGGTATAAACCTCACTATATATACATATTCACAAGTTGTATTTTCCTGCAGGTTTATGCATTGCTTCCATTGCTTTCATGATTACAACAAAGATAGTATTAATATATGTAGTCCACATGACAGCATTTCTAGTTTTCTGATCTTTTGATTGAGTAGCCAAGAATAGATATTATCTGATTCAATTTATCAAATATTGAGTGGCTACGGAGTATTGTTCTAGTCACTTGTATATATCAAAGATAATCTGAATTATGAAGCATTTTTAAATGATTCATTTAACAAATATTTAGTTATCAGTTAATATGTGTCATGCACTATGTTAGCCATTAGGTAATCAACAGCTAACAAAATAAACAACATCCCTGCTGTCCTGGAGTTTACACTCTAATGAAGGGTAAATAACAAATAAAAATTTATAAGAATAAAAAATAAAAGGGGAAATAGAGAATATTATGTGTGTTAATAGCAAGCGAATAAACTTGGTTGCAGGTCACAGAAGGTCTTGTAAGGTAACATAGGACTCTTTCTAAAATATTAATTTTTAAAATTTATTTAACACATATATTGCTCACTTGTACCAAACCGTGTTGTAACATCAAACCACATCATACTCATAATCACCTTATGAGATAAGAAAAATTATTTTTATTCTGATTTTGGGCCTGAGGGTAATAAGGTGCAGAATTTACCAGTTATATCGTAGTCTATATAGAAGAGATTGGCATTAATCTCAAGAAGTCTAGATCCAGTGTCTGCTCTTGTTACAATTACACTACGCTGCTACTCCTTTCAGCTGTTCTTACATTATGCAAGGAATTTTATCATGTTCAAAGCTTTGAAAATTTGTGTCATTACAATTTTCCAAATCTGCAGCATATCAGCATGGTGCTAAATTAGGTCAGTAATAGAACTTTAGACTAGCTTTAGTTGAAGTGAGAAATACATGGAACACAGGGCTGTGGCATTTTTCAGAATCCTGTAGTTTGGGGAGCTGAAATCAATTTTATCCTAAACTTCCAGATTATATATTTTATCAGTCTATTTCACTAGCTATTTCATAACCTCTTTATATCTTGTGTGTGACATAGATCTGACCTCACACTTATCCCAGAACATATGCAACTTTGTCCCGATGTGGAATCATTACAGAAGCATTCTGTCTTCACAGCAGTGGAAAAGATACACAGAAGACAGTAATCAGATAACTATCTTTGTTTCTGCTGTACTTTTTCCATGAGTCTCTGCTTCTGAAGTGCTTTAGATGTGTGTTCATAAACTTTTCTACATTAACAGGTGTATTGTTTCGCCTTCTGCAAAACACTTAACATGGATATTGTCCCCTGCACTCTCCATTAACACTAGGGCGTCATATTGTGCAAATGTGCCAGCATGGATCAAGAAACCAATATAAGAAAACCTGCTATATTGCTAAAGATTTGTCACTAAACCTTATGGCATTGGTGCTTAAACAGAGAGTATGATATTTCCAGGAAATTACACTGATTCACAATGTAAGCCCATTTTCCAGTGACTTCCCACCAGGGTTAGTTTATTTCTTTGTTTCTGTTCCTTATTGCACTTTACCTCTCATTTTGTCTTGCTTCTGGCCTTTGCAATAGGTTCCCTGTGATGAGATTGCCATCATGTTTCTGTGCAAGTTTTATCTGTAGCTTTTCCTTTGGTAACCATATAATTTTTTTTGAAGTTTAATGGCTCAAAGGAGTAATGTACCTAAATAAAAAGCACTTCACAAACTGACTTACAACCAGAATAAGTGTGTGTGTGTGTGTGTGTGTGTGTGTGTGTGTGTGTGTGTGCATACACGTGCATCCTCACTTTTCCAACCCCTTATAGTCTAGTTTAAAATATCATACCTTATTGTGGTTTTGATTTGCATTTCCCTGATGATAAGAGATGTTGAGCATTTTTTCATAATTTTTTGGCCATTAGTCTATCTTCCTTTGGAAAGTTTCTGTTCATGTCCTTTGCCCACTTATCTCCAGTGAGAATGGCCTTTATCAAAAAGTCCCAAAACAATAAATATTGGTGTGGATGGGGAGAGATAGGAACACTCATACAATGCTGGTGGGACTGCAAACTAGTACAACCTCTGGAGAAAGTAATATGGAGATACCTCAAAGAGCTACAAGTAGAACTACCATTTGATCCAGCAATCCCATTACTGGGCATCTACCTAAAGGAAAAAAAGACGTTCTATAAAAAAGACATCTGGACTAGAGTGTTTATGGCAGCACAATTCACAATTGCAAACATGTACAAACAACCCAAGTGCCCAACAGTACATGAGTGGATTAATAAAATGTGGTATATGTATGTATACCCTGGAGTTTTACTCAGCCACACAAACAATGGTGGTCTAGCACCTCTTGCATTATCCTGGATAGAGCTGGAACCCATTCTACTAAGTGAAGTATCCCAAGAATGGGAAAACAAGCACCACATGTACTCACCATCAAATTGGTTTTAACTGATCAACACTTAAGTGAACATATAGTAATAACATTCATCTGGTGTTGAGCAGATGGGAGTGGGGAGGAGGGGATGGGTATATGCACACTTAATGTGTATGGTACGCACCATCTGGGGGATGGACATGCTTGAAGCTCTGACTCGGGTGGGGCAAGGTCAATATACGTAACCTAAACATTTGTACACCCATAATATGCTGAAATAAAAAAAAATTTAAAAAGCCCTATGTTCACCATCCTAAATGGAATAAAATCCAAGACAACAGTGCCCAATTTCTTGTCTAGCTTAGTCTGCCAGGGGTTTCTTGATTCCTGGATGAAATTGGGGCTACGGACAGTTGCATCAGGCCTGGGCTATCTGTCCTACTAAGCGTGTATGGTTCTTTTGGAATCCTGGGAGTTGTATTAATTTAATTGCAAATTACGCAGTAGCCTCACTTTTAGTCTGAAGCTTTAAAAGGACATACCAGATTGTCTTAGCTATGGCCTAAGACCTGTGTAATTTAGGAGATAATTCAATCCTTAGATCCTAAGATAATTATCTCAGGCAAAATTATGTTTGCAAAATCCAGTATTCAGTATTTTCAGAAATCATAGCACAGACTAAGTGGTATTAATTATAACAGGAGGCCAGATGGTCTGCACCTGCTATTCAGAATACAAGTCTTAGGAAATAAAAAGGAATTGGAAAGTCTTTAAGCAAGATGTCAACTTTGGTACTTCAATATAATTATTGGATTCCTATTGTTGCTGTACCCATTGGCACAAACTTAGTGACTTAACAAAAATTTATTATCTTGCAGTTGTGATGACCAGTGGTCTGAAATAAGTCTTACGGCTCTTAAATCAAGGTCTCAACAGGGCTATGTTCCTTCTGGAGTTTCTAGAAGAGAATTTGTTGCTTCTCTTTTCTCATTTCTAGAAACTGACTATATTCTTTGGCTTATGGTCCCTTTCCATTTACAGTCCCAATACTCTGACTTTTCCTTCTGCTATCACTTCTCCATCTCTGACTCTGGTTCTTTTGCCTCCTTTCATTTATAAAGGTCCTTGTGATGAATTGGGCCCACCCAGATAACCTGGGACAATATCTCACATCAAGAGCCTAACATAATCACATCTGCAAAGTCCCTTTGTCATATAAGGTAACGTATTCGCAGATTCCAGGGTTTAGGATGTGGACAGCTATAGAGGTCCTTATTCTGCCTACTTCAGTGTTTTTTATGTCATGGCAAAGAATTCTATGATGAGTGTCTCCTCCCATAGAATGTCAAGTGAAATGTCACTTCATTTATTGAAACTTTAAATTTGCAATGGAATCAACTCCAGTTGCCAGGTCTTGTTTGAGGTGTTTTTCTTAAATTAGAATTTTCAAAATTCCAAATTTTCCACTTTTTATTTGATGCTCATGATTCTGTAGGTACATAATTGTAAGTGAAAAGCAATAATGTTGGAGTCAAATTCAAAAGATTTAAAGTGAGACAATAATAGTAACTAATTCTCACATTTGCTATCTGACTGTGGGCAGTTAAGTCAAACCGCACTAGTGATTCAGTTTTCTTGTTGATATAAAGTGTTATGAGTTTTGAATAATCTAATCCTTGCACAACACCTAGAATGGTGATTAAAACAGAAAGGGATTATTAGGATTAAAATGCTATCAAAAACATTAATGTTGATTTTACTCCATCTCCAATAATTATAGCAGGGATTGAAGACCTTAAACTCTTCAGAAAAAAAATCACTTCTAGGATTCCTAGTCTTTCTACTGTCTATCCCACTAATTGTTCCTACTCGTGGATAGTGAGAATTTTCTATTCCAAGTTGCCCTACATTCTTATGACATGCCTAGAAATCAATTGGTTATTGTGTTTCATTTAGATACCATATGGTATCTGTCATATTAAACTTTATCTCAGAAGAAACATCAGTTTTTCTTTCCTCTAATCATGTTCCTCCCACCCCAGACAGGGTTTAGTTTATTTAAATCACATCCAAATCTGATTTACTGAACATAAACACAAAGGTCAGGTCAATCACCTTTCAAGGCATGATAGAAAATGGAAAACTTACTGTAACTAGATTCATGTCCTGGCATACATGAGATGTCCCAGAATGGGTCCATCTCTGCATGAGTGTGTGGAAAGGATTAGGGAATGTTTTGTTGAGGCAGGTGCTGAAAAATTGGGATTAATATTGCTTTAATCCCCACTGTTTCTTAGAAGAACCAGATAATAGTTCGGGATCCTTTTTAAACTCTGGTTTTCTCCCACATCCCAAAAATGTGCATATTAGGTGAATGGGCAAGTCTAAATTGTCCCAATCTGAGTGAGTGTGCTGTGTGTGGGAGTGAGCCTGGCAACGGAATGGTGTCCTGTTCAGAGTCAGTTCCCACCTGCCCTGAGCTGCAAGGATAGGCTCTGGCCACCTGTGAGCCTGAACTGGAATAATTGCATAATTATTTTATTTGTTATTATTAATCTTTCTTAAATGTATGTTTAGCTCACCTGTATTTCATTGGTAAATATTAGAAGTGTTTTTAATCTTGATTTAGAAGTTTGGTGATGTTTTTGTGACCAGAAATATGCCACAATAAGTTAACTCTTGTTTATGTCAATTAGCTATAGTAAAATCGGTTTTGTTATCCATCATTTTCCTTAAAGTCACAGTTTCTAAGAACCTATCCATGAGGTTAAGTGAGAAGTTACTGTAATAGATTGCTCCAGAGTGACGCTTCAAATCTTAGCATTTCACAGTACTTTTAACCTTCCATTCTCAGATTACCCCAAGGAACCATTAGCACCATTCCCATATTATAAAAAAGGATATTAAAGCAAATGGTGCCAAACCCTAGTTAACTCACTCATCCTTGATGGAGAAGATAGAATTTATAATCCCCGATTGTCAAGTCTGTAAACTAACAGCCAGTTAGTATGATTCTACTTACTGTAATGCTTGTTGCTTATATCTTTGTTGCTAAGTCTTGGAGGGAAAAATAATAACCAATGGAAAGAAATTTTAGCACTAATAGATATGTAGTAAGAAACTAGAGATTTAAATACTCTAAAGGCATAGATGTAGCTAGGATTGCTACATGCAGCTCATATTTGCTTTAAATAAAATTATAAATGTTTAAAATCTGCTCTAACTGATACTTACATTTGCTTAATATCTTTTGATGGGACTCAAGAATCTAAATATATCACTCTCAAGCAATTATTCTCATGTAAGAGAATGTAGTGAAAATGATTGTTATGAAGGAAAACAAAATACAAAACTATGGTATTGTGAACAATTATGAAATACCAGACTCTATGCTGAGCACTTTCTTCCAACAATTTTATGTGTGTGTGTTATCATTATCCTTATCCTGCTAAATGTATAGCAATGCTAAATATCAGTATAACATTATGATTATAGCTCTTATCACACACTTTGGTCTCATGACCACTGCACACTCCAAATCACTAAACTTTGGCAACTTTGTTAGTGAGCAATACGCCTGACCTATGGCCTTCTCTTTTATTTAACTTAACCTTTCATTCCAATCCAGGGTGCACTTTTATGTGGATTTGCTGAAAAATTTAAAAGAAGCATACCAGATATATTTACTTTGTCAAATTTAACTTTTGCGTATTTCAAGTATATTTTCTAACTTGTAGTTGTTATGCTTTGGATAATTTGGGGCATATCATCTTTGTCAAACACCTTACTATACTTTATTATGACTTTTATAGTCTTTTTTTGCTTTCTATAATTTTTCTATGTAGATATTCAAATAATCTACAATAATAATACTTTTGATCCATTTTTCTAAACTATGTCTCTTATTTCCTTAATATTAGGAGTAGGGAGTATATTCTGTCATATTCCAGATTTTCATTAGAGAGCATAACACTTTCGTTCTTGAGCAGCATATGAGCTGCTGATTTGAGATATCCTGTTAACAATGCATTCTTCTATTTCTAGTCTACAGTGAACTTTTATCAGAAATATGTGTTCAATTTTATTGCACCTTTCAGCATATTTCTCCATTTTATATTTATGCAATGTGTTTGATTACTAGATATCTATTATGAAGACACTTTTGCATTGATAGGGAATATTCTGTCTATAGTGAATTTTTCTTTTTAATATGCCATTAAGAGGACTTCTTGCCTAAACTGTAGCCTATAACAAAGTTTGCAGTTTTTCAGAAAAATCACTTTTGAAAAATAGTTTATCCTCACATTTCAAAATATATTTGTGTTCTCAAAATAAAATATTAGCTGAACAGTTTCTATAGCATGCTAAAGGATCCAGTTTCTGAGTGGTTATAAGAATAAACATAATAGTGCAGAAAAAGAAAATATAGAGTGTGTTTCACACTCACATACACACACACATGCACAAAACAGGTGGTCAGTTTTTTGGTTTCCTGTGACTGTGCATTGTGTCTGGAAACGGTAGTCTTTATTACCAAATTATAAAAGGTAGGGTGCAGACAAATCTGATAACTTGTAGTAATGTATACTTTCAAATGTCCTTAAAATATCTGATTCAAACATTGGAAATACCCTCTATTGATATTAATAATTATATCTTATTTGTGAAAAATAAAATATAGATATAGGATACAGTGCTTCACATCAATAATACTTCCAGTTGATCTAAACAATAAAACAGATGTTTCTGCTCTGGATTAACAAGAACAGGTTTTAACCTTTCATAAAACAATAATAACAATAACAAATGAGCAAGAAAAAAAAGGACAGAACTTGAAAGAGATAATATACATGAAACCATAACTGTCAAATATTAGATATCAAGCAGCAAGAAGGGAAACAGGGAAAGTGAACTTCACAATGGCCCCAGATCCCTACCTGAAAGAAATGTACAATACATGGCGTCTTAATGAGAAAACCAAACCACAGCTGACAGAACTGTTGGGTTGAACAGAAAGAAAGTAGAATTAAGGGAAGCCTAGGTGGATAGATTTTTTAAAGTAGAATATTATAAAGGAGAGAGAAAACTGTGAAATTCTGGAGAGTGATGCCAAATTTTTGGCCGAGTGCTAATCTATGTATGTGTGATACAAAATTACTCAAGGCCAGGGAAAAAACTAAGGGAAATAAATAGGCCAAAACAATTTTGGAGTTTCTAGCGAGCTGGGAAGTATTTTATTTTTATTTATTTATTTTTGGTTTTGCTCTACCACTCAAAGCTAACAAATTGTAATACACAGAGCTCGTGTCAAGTACCTAGACAGGTATCACCTTATCAGGAGGTAGAGTCTTCTTTGGGCCTCTTGTAGTTCTCCAGGTTTTCTGAGATGGTCCAAGCAAGGCCCTAACCACTCTCTTACCTGGGCTTCTTGTCAGAGGTTTTTGTGAAATTGGTATCCTTGAGAGAGATAAGGTAATATCTCCATCTGGGCCAATAGCAGAATTTCTTTCTACTTGTATGAAATGGGTGGAAAGCCCAAGCTCAGTGCTACAAAGCTCCTATGCAAACCCACTGGGTATGTAGCAATTCATCTAGGGACATCCCATTACTGCCAAAAGACTTGCAGCTACCCCCAGACCACACATATAAATATGTTGATATTCATGTCATAGAAATAATGTGCTTGGTCATTTGCTTCCTAACCAGGAGTTTCATGTCTTCTGACAGCATCCGTAAAACAGTCAAAGACTAACTGATTAGGATGTGCCTTGGATCCTTTTGTGCTGCTATAACAGACAACAGACTGGGTGATTTACAATGAACAGAAATTTATTTCTTACAGTTCTGGATGCTGGGAAGTTCATGATTAAGGTGCTGACATCTGGTGAGAGCCTTCTTGCTGCATCATAATATCACGAAAGTCATTACATGGTGGAAGGTGAGAGGGCAGGAGAGAGAGGAAGAGGGGGCAAACTGACTCCTATGATGGCACCATGAGTCCATTCTTGAGGGGGGAGCCCTCGTGACCTAAACACCTCTTGAAAGTCTCACCTCCCAATGACATTACAATGGCAATTAAATTTCAACATGAGTTTTGGAGGGAACACACATTCAGACCATAGCAGAATATAAAGGTAAATTTCAAACCCTTTACAGTTCTTGTCAGTTTTAATGATGAGGTTGCTATGCTGACAGAGACATGGCTCTCCTAAACAGGACCAGGTCCAGGGATATGGGATGGACCTCTGTGATCCAGTAGCAAATCTCTCACACAGCTGTTGGGTGTCTGTGTAGGGTGAGGGTAAATCTCCTTCATGATTTTTCCTCTTAATCAACAAGAGTTGAGTTAATGAGTAGAGGCTGAGTGGCAAGTGGTAGGATTGAGACAAGCTGTGTAAGCGGTGCCTTTCTGTGCTGCTTATTCTACTCCCAACAGGCTGAGAAAAAGATATTATCCTGACAATGAAGCATAAAGCATAGACCCCAGCCAGAAAGTAAAGAGGCTGTGAAGGATTAAGTAAGGAGTCCCCAAAGCTGAAATAGATGGTGTCAGTAATGATGATCTTGCTCACTGGTATAAATCTTGGATTGAACCAAAGATATTGGAAATTTACTTGCTAAAAACAAAAAGTAAATACAAATTCTTTGCTTACTGGCACCAAGCTTCTTCCTCCCTTCATTTCCCCTGAACTCTCTATACCCACTTCCTTGACTTTAGTTGCTTTCAGGAGAACCATATTTATAAGTGGAATTGAGTTCTCTCTGTCTCCTATTCTTGTTTCCTGGGGAACATTGGGGAGACAATAATGAGATATCTTGGGGATGAAACCCAAATCTAAACATGAAATTAATTTATGTTTTATATATACCTTATATATAAAGCCTGAAGGTAATTTTAAACAATATTTTTAATAATTTTGTGCATGAAACAAAGTTTTGACTGTGATCTGCCACAAGAGATCAGGTGTGGAATTTTCCACTTGTGGCATCTTATCAGTGCTCAAAAACTTTTAGATTTTGCAACATACCAGATTTCAGATTTTGAAATTAGAGATTTTCAACCTGTATACAGCCAAGTGCTAGTCTAAGAGTTTTAATATAGCCACCCATGTAGTCTTCACACAGGGATTGCTACAATTAGTGTACCCATTATGGAATTCATGAAAATGAGAAACAAAAAAAGTGAATGCTAAATATTTTATATCTATGCAAAGATCTTTGAATTGAATGACAGCATTTTTGTAGAAAGTAAATATTAAAACAAAATTGCAGTGTAATTTGCATTTACACTATTTAATATATGTTTAATGGGTATTAAAATTAAATGTAATTCTTTACTTAAAATTTAATCCCTAAAGATACTAAATAAGAATAAAAATAGAAGTATAAGCCACTCTCTTTTTCTTCCAGATCTAATTCAGTTACATTAAAATGGTTATTTAGTTATGTAATGAGGCAAGATTTTCTAAGGTTTATTTAAATTTAGAAGAGCTTATAAGGTAATTTAAGATATACAAGATAGTGTGAGTCATGGTAAAATATACAATGCTTTGAATAGCTAATAGTATTCTTGCAGAAATGGGTGTGCAATAGTCAAGGTCTGCTGCAGTTTGTTGAGCAAGGCAATTTAATCTAAAAACTATGTATATATATAAATGGGAAATATAACTTCAACATAGTTCACAATTTAACTTGTTTTATATAAGCTTAAGACCTAAGACGTCTTATTTAATATTGTTTTTCTTCTGATAATGAGCCTGAACAAGATGAGAATGAATATTTAGCATGCTTTGTCATTGTCTAACTGTCTTTTCTCCTTGTTAAATAACTTGGCAAAGTTCAAGTCTTTACAACACTTTGTCTTTCTCTTAGAGGTAGCTTGTATTTTCAGATCTAATGTTGTGGCAACAAATCTGTCATTGCTATATACACATCCTAGACTGATGAATAGTCCAATTAGCTTATTTTGGGCCATGTTTTCATTTACATAATATTTTTCTAAATTAAAATGTTTGACAGCATTAAGAATAAAAGTAGACTTTCATCTGAATGAGATAAGAGTATTGTATGAAACATCATGAATAGCAATTGTTTTTAATCAACCTATGATTATTTGTATAAGTCTGTGTGTATGTATTAGAACCCCACCAGACACTGAGAGAAAGTCTTGGGGACAAGTGGTTTACTTGGGACATGGTCTCAGGAAATATAATTGAGGAAGCAAAGAAAATGAGACATGGGAAAGAAAAAAGCCAACAAAAAGTGCATTAATGAATATATTACTGTTTTGGGACACTGGGACTTAATCTTTTTGGGAATATGCTAAAAAAACATGGAACATATACCACATATAGTAATAACATTCACTGGGTGTCGGGCAGGTGGGAGTGGGGTGGAGAGGATGGGTATATTCACACCTAATGAGTGCGGTGCACACTGTCTGGGGGATGGACATGCTTGAAGCTCTGACTCAGACGGGGCAAAGGCAATATATGTAACCTAAACATTTGTACTCCCATTATATGCTGAAAAAAATATGAAACATTCTTTAGAATTATGTTGCTAGAAAATAGGGAAGCTGGGACTTTTTTTTTCTCTTCCCAACTCTCTTGTGCAATGATTGAATCACCCTAGGGATATTAACTCCTGGGGTTTGGGCCCCAATCTTTTCCTTATATAACTGAATATTGCTAATCAAGCTTTTAAGAATATCAGGGGGGGAACTGACATTATGCTGGGAAGTGTCTTCAAGAGCATTTGGGCTGAAAGGATATGGGGCAGGGTATCAACAGGGTTAGTTACAGTCTGAAATCCGGATCTGCTCACACCTGCACTGCATCCACTCTGTTAGTGATGCTTCTGGGCAGATGTTTGCCATAATATTTTTAAAAACCATAAAATTAAAGGACCAGAGGAACAAGCTATTTTACTTACTTATTCTTATTTCTTTCTGTACCACTAATTTTAGATTCCCTTCACTCTCACCTCAACCAGAATTTTCATTTCTCTATATTTCCTGCCCAGTGAAGGTGACACAGACCTTAATTAATATTGGGTCTGCTTTTTTTTTTTGTACTTTTGTTTTGCAATTGCCTATTTACTGTCATTTCTGAGCATGGAAGTCCCCTGAAATGCCTCAGAGAACTCATCAAATTCTATATATTTTCCTCACTTCCCCCATTATGTAGCAGTAAATATATTGCTTCCTTACAATAGTGGTTTATTATCCTAGATATATAGTAATTGCTTACTTTGTCTGCCAGTCTAATAACATGAGTACCCCCAAATGATCAGATGACAGATGTAGTTTTTAAATTCAATGGAACCTCTAATTCTGATAGGATTTAACTTCTGGGGACAGGAGAAAAAAATCTCCAAGTGGGGTCACTGCACAGGTTGGGTGCAGAGTCCAATAATCCTCCCCACAGCTCTGGTATTCGGGAATTAAGAACATGGCATCACTGAATGGCCATTGGTTTAACAATATTCCATGTTTTAAAAGACAGTGCCTTGTTCGTGTAGGTTGTTGTCACCACGTTTCTGCCTTATACCTTAAAGAAGTTATTTCAATATTCCATGTGACTGACAGCTATTGGATGATGGGTAATACTGTGGTATCAATAGTTCCTATGAACATAACTCCATCATAACTCATCCACACTAAATCAGGTCCCTTGATATGAGAGAATCTCATGTAGGATCTCATACCACAAATCAGGTATTCTGTAAGTAATTACATAGTATTACTGAGTGTGAAAAACAAACTACATTCAAAATTGATATCAATCACAGAAACAGAAATTTCTGCCTCTTCTACTATGAACATATAAGTGGGTTTTTAGCCTCCTCAGTGATGGAAGCATATAGATGTCTCAGTTTTGTTTTCTATATTGATAGTTTAAACATTCAGTAGTGCTGTAACTAGATTAGCCCTGGTGAGAGGTACTCCACAGTTTGGAGCTTATGCACATCCTCCATCCCTGTCACCAGGTCTACTCTGTTCAAAACCCACTGGACAAGCATTAGGTAGATTGAATAGAGAGTGTGGGTGGCCTCTCCATTCGAAGGGTCAACTTTCCCACCTGGATGTTTAGTTTCCACTTCTGTGGTGAATACACTTTAGGGGGTATTGGCTTCAGAAAAAAGCTTTGAAGAGTGTGCGCTCACACCCTTTGGTACATATGCATGCTACTTTCTCAGGACTGTTGTTCTGTCCAGGGTTCTGAAAAAATAGTCAAGTCATTTGCCAATGCCACAGTTTATGTATTTCCTATCTCAAACTTTTTTTTCCCTCTTCACCTAAATGACACGATCAAGTGTGCTCCTCAAAGCTCTGCCCAAAGACCAGAATTTCCTCTCACCACTAACTTAATTTCACCTTCAGTGAGGATGTAATGAAGTAACATTTTGGCCACACAAACATAAGAAATGAGCCTATCTGTGAAACAGGCCTTGGGTAGTTCCTACTCCCTTAGCCACAGCTGATGCTAAGGAACTGCACTCAGAGTCTGTAAGTATCTGTTCAAAGGAGGTAAATAACATGGGAGTTTGGACCCCTATGCATTTAGTTTAATTGTATTATCTTAATTCTTAACTGTTACTTACCTGGCCCTAATCCTATATGTAGTATTTCTATCATATCACAGATTTATGCTGCACCTGCCTTATTTTATAAGTTTTTTACTATGAAAATTACCAGTTTATAGTAGGCATCTCCAATTGCTCCATGGTATATTTACTATACCATGTTAAGTGCTCAGTTTATCCTAACATCCAAATTTTTTAGAAGATACTCTTCAAATGAGAAGCATGTCTATGCCGAAAAAGACCCAGAACTTGAGGAATCTAAACTGCAGCTATCCAGCTGGGGCTTTCTAAAAACCCAATAAATGATATTTACCTACTGTGAATTCTCCAGCATCATGGATCTGCTGGGGGGCAAAGCAACTTGAAAAACAACCTGGACTTCCTACAGAATTCCAGTGCACTCTAGGTGCCACTCAAAACTGGCAGCATTTTGATTCCCTGATAAATGGGTCACAGCAGTATTGCTCAATGAGGCAAATGCTGCCTCCAACATCCACAGTGGCTCACCAGCTCCTGTGCATCTTTCATTATGATGGGAAGTGTAAGGTGCAATAATTTGTTATCTTGGGATGAATGTCCGGCAAATATCCAGGCCACTGGAATTTTGCAAGCTTATCTAATTATCTTTCACTGTCAGCTCTGGCTCACAGAGGACAGCAAGTGCTGAGCTTCTCTCTGCACTCAATAGTGCTTTTCTTAATATTTTATTGATGGAAGTCAACTCAGTGTTCCTCTGGCTCATTGTCTGCCATAGAAAAATTCAATCTAACATGTCCAGTTTCCTGAGCCCCCTTATCTTTTCCACATTTATAAGCCAAATGTAATTCTTGCCATCATTATTTGCAAGCCTTAAGAGGAAAACCCAGATACTGCTGGGTCCTGCAGTTTTTTTGTTTGTTTTGTTGTTAATAAGTTATATTTCCTACAAAAGAGACTCAATTTCACTGTTCAGGCCATGCTGAAACTTCCCTATAGTTATATATTATGAGGTAATGAGCAGAGCTAGCCACAGAAACTGAAGAGAATGAGATTTATATTGTAAAACTTCCATTTCAAGTGAGCTCTTTCATGATCTCTATGTAACTTAAGCCACTGTCCTCTAGCAGAAAGGTGGAGATCCATTCTGCCTCTCTGGAGGCTTAGGGAAAATCTAAAGTTTTGCTGTTCTCCTGCACATCAATCCAAATGTTGCATTGAAGAAAATCAAGCATAACAAAAATGAAAAAAAAAAAAAGTTAAGGAATGAGTTTTAAAATGTTGGATAAGTAAGAAAAATTATTTCTTAATATATTATGATTTAAATATGCAGATGTATAGATTATAACACATTTTAGATAGAATATTCACTACTAAGAGTAGAGCAATACCTACAACCTATTAGGTTCTCAGAGAAAGAAAATGAGATAGACGTATGATGTCAGCTGTCATTAAAGTCTAAAAAATAGATATTTTCTAACATCTGAAGTCAAAATGTATAATTTCCTTGGGTTTCAGCCCCCCAAAAGATGAAGTAGAACTTTAGCAATAAATGGTGAAATTTGAAACAGAAAAAATAAGGCTAAATATTGGGGGGGTGATTTAATTATAAAATTTTAATATTGTAAGTATTTAGAATTAAGAAAAGCTGAAGAAGATGCAACTGATAAGGATCAAAATGAATTATTTGAATTGAAACTAAAAGAAGTAAAAATAATGTAGTACCAAAGCAATCAACCTGAATCAAGAATCAATCAGCAGAGGGGTTATGGAGAAGGAAATTTAGATGTACTTATTTTTTTTTCTTCTCAGTACAGAGAGTCATAAGATAGCTACTAAAGTTGCTGAATCAAGAATAAATTTATTTAAATTAATATTTAAACATATGGCATTTTATACATTGTCCTGAAGGCAAAATCTACCACAGGTAAAACAGACTGCAAACCTTCCAAATTATATAAAAAGCCAATGAAGATTTTTAACCTTCTAAACCTCTAAAAAGAGGTAATACTCTATATGTAAAATATTTTAAAGGGAACATAAAAAAGGAGACAATGTATCTTAAAATACTATGGGAAAATTAAGTCCAAAACATATCTGATTTAGCCATACTCTCTCTCTCTCTCTCTCTCTAACTCACCTATCAAAATAAATAGATCTTAAGACTGGATCAGAACACAAAACCAGCTATAAACCTAAAGCACAGATAGAAACATTATGTATTATCTTGTCTCTAAGATGGTAGCCATCAATTCCTTCTTTCCCTGTATGTTAAATCTATTCCTCATTAAAAGATGGAGTTCATTTATATTTTCACTATATCTGTGCATATTGTAATAAATAAAATAGAGAAGATGTGATGCTGGACAACTTTTGAGGCTAAATCATAATGAACTTGGTAGCTTCTTTCTGAATCTTTTGGAATATGCATACTGAGAAGCCAGTCACCAGGTAAAATACTTTAATACCTTGAGACCTCCATTCTGTGAGTCAGCCCAAGATAGCTACATGGGAAAGCCAAATAGAAAAATAAATTGATTTTGGATAAACTCTCTAGTAATTCAGACCAAATAGTAGATATTTGAGTAATGGACCCTTCAGTCTTCTGTCTCAATTGTCATTAGTTTTGTTCACTTCTGTATAACTTTTTTTTCTTTCCTTTTTTTTTAAAAAAAATGTTTATTTCTTCATTAATCTTTTTTTTTAATTTTTTTTTTTTTTTTGAGACAAGAGTCTCACTTTGTTGCCCAGGCTAGACTGAGTGCTGTGGTGTCAGCCTAGCTCACAGCAACCTCAAACTCCTGGGCTTAAGCAATCCTCCTGCCTCAGCCTCCCGAGTAGCTGGGACTATAGGCATGCACCACCACGCCCCACTAATATTTTCTATATATTTTTAGTTGTCCAGCTAATTTCTTTCTATTTTTAGTAAAGAGGGTGTCTCGCTCTTGCTCAGGCTGGTCTCGAACTCCTGACCTTGAGTGATCCACCCACCTCGGCCTCCCAGAGTGCTAGGATTACAGGCGTGAACCACCACGCCTGGCCCACTTCTGTATAACTAATGTTTAAAACTACTACAAAGAGAGGCACTTAACTGCTATTTATTTAATGAATGAATTAAAATTAATTTGTAATTTTAGAATTTGTAATTGCTGAATTGTAGAAGTTATAATTGTAAAAAGATTTTAATATAGATGACAAAAAAGACAAAGAAAATTATTAATCCACAATTGCAGATGTTAATAGTTTCACATTCATTTATATTATGCATGTATATACACATATTTACATCAATTGATTTATATTATTAATTTTATAACATTCTCTTTACTTACTATTTAAATTATGTTTAAATTATGAACACATTTTATGTTAGTATATATTCTACAACTAATTTTAATAGTTACTTAATATTTCATCTATATAAGCAATTGAGAGCCTACCAGGTAGGTACTCCTTACTGTGCTGGGGCTGATTATACACTTCTAAAGAAAACAGAAGTGATAAATGTTATCATAAGTTAAGCCTATTCAAGAGTGCTCTTGGTGTTGGGATCAACACCTGTAGAAGAGAGAGAAAGGAAGTAGGATTAGGCAGGGGACAAATCAAGTTCTGGTGGAGTCCCCACCACAGTTTTGGTCAACCCCACAGGAAACTCAAGCTAAAATATCTTCAGTTTGTCTCAGATTGAACAGAGATGGTCGAACCTCTATAGACTCACACAGATTATATTAGAAATTTTTCTAAATAACAAGCATGTTGTTTGGTTGGGTTTGGTCCTCAGTAGCAGAGATCTGATCACTGAAAGGCAAGATAAATTGATTTATCAGAAACAGATGTTGATAAATTATATATATGAATCAAGTTCTATCAATACTACTTTCTGGTCTAGAAATAGCTTTTTAACTGAAGGTGAAAGGATCATGGCCACACTCTTTTGTTTACCCATTGATTATGGCTACTTTGATGTTACCATGACAGAGTAGAGTACCTAGTTGCAATAGAAACTGTAAGGCCCAAAAGCTTAAAATATGTATAGCCCTTTCCAAAATAATTGCACCAACCCTGGTTTAGTACCTTTGATTTATTTTTAATGTAATTATTGAAGAGGTTTAATTAGTCCATAAAAGTTGTTATTTTTTAAAATTATTGCAAAAATACAATCACAAAATAAAAATATAACCACATCAATCCTAGGTAATCCCTATCAGTGTTTTACAGTATTTTAGTAGGTTTCTTTTCTATGTAATTTATGTAATAGACATCACTCCATCTATGAACAAATATTTACTGGTGGCCTACTATATACCAGGAAATTTTCTAGAACTTGTACAACATTGGAAGAATTTTTTTTAAATGTTATTGATCTCATGGAAATTACAATGTAAGGGATATATTTTCTAATATTTTAATGATAACAAATTCACAAAGTATTGTTAATACAGTTTACCTAACCATATCCTTGTTGAAAATTTTGGCTGTTTTCAAGTTCTGTTACTATGAAGAGCTTTGAGATTAAATGTCTTGAAGAGAAATATTTACTAAATTTAACCTTATCTTGTAGAAAATCATTATTAAAACTAGAATTATGAGTTTAAAGGATTTAGGCATTTCACACATAATAAAGTTGACTATTTTTCATAAAATTTTAGGCAGTTATACTCCTAGAAACATTGTATAATCATCAACAAAAAGTCTAAGTATATCAATATAAAAATTACTGGATAATTTTTTAAATTATGGTTCTATGAATATTATAAAAATTGTTTAGAATATCTGAAGCCACAATCTGTAATAAAACTTGGATGTATAGATGTTAGATAGATAGATAGATAAATGGTAGATAGATGGATGATAGATAGAAATAGGTATGTGCTATATAATTGATCCAAAAAGATGACTTCTGTGTATTGGGCTCTAAGTTGTTTACTTCTATACTGCAGGCTGAGACTCATTAGTTCACAATCTCACTACACAAAACTAACATTTTTACACATCCAATTATTTAAAAAATATCCCAGAGGAGCAGAGTTTTAGACATTTAGAACCTGCCTGCTTTGCATAAAACATGAAACTTCACCCCAAATCTGCTAGCTATTCCTAGCTGTGGGGCCATAAAAACTCCAAGGCACTGCTATCCTTCAGAGCTCTTTGACTCAGAGACTCCTTGTATGCTGCTGAGGTATATCAGACACTTAAGTCCTCTTTCTGATGTTCCTGTCCTCTAGAGTTCCCTTGCCTGCCTCTCTTTCTGAGCAGCAACCTCTGGAAAGATTCCTGCAGTGAGTGATTTCCCTTGCAAGCAAATCTGTCAAAGTATCACTCAGTGAAGCTTGCTGGTGATGCTGCAACTTCATGATTGTTGATAACACAACAAGGTGATTATGATAAACAATAAATTAGGATATACTTTAAAATGACTAAAAGGCTGGAATTGGAATGTTCCTAAATCAAAAAAATGTTAAATGGCTGAGGTGATGGATACCCCAATAACTCCAATTTGATTAATTCACATTGTATGCCTGTATTAAAACATCACTTGTACCCTATAAAGATATACAACAATTATGTACCCATAGTAATTGAAAATAAAAAAAGAAATAAAAGGCATACACTGTCTAACCACACTCAAAAGAAAATTAATGAGTATATATATTAATACTTGGGGTCTGAGACTGATACGTTAATAGTGGTAATTAAGGCATATTAGATTTCCTCTTTCGTTGACTTTGCAAAATAAAATAAAACTAAATAAACAGATGATTTCAATTAGTGGTGAATGGATGTAGAGTTTCTTAGAAGAGGTGGAGGGACCTAAGTCCTTTTAAGGAGACATTTGATTAGAGATGTAAGTGATGAAAATGATAGAGTCATGCAAATATTTGGAGAAATAGCATTCAAGGTGCAGAAACCTTTAATATTATACAATGTCTTCAAGAACATAGAAGTTTGTTTCTTGTACAACTCCAAGATTTGTAGTCCAGACCTTATTGTGTGGCTCTGTCATCCTTGGTAGTAGGTCCCCAAGGTTGTTCCAGTTTTCCCCATTTCATGGCTAGGGTAAAGGCCAAAAGAGAGAGCACAGGACAGCAGCCTTTATGCAGATAACAGACATGAAAGTGATATATACTTTCTTCATTTACATTACATTGTCCTTGATTTGATCATAATTCAATAAAGAGGCTGGGAATATAGTATGCAGCTGCCAGGCATGTTACTAGCTACAATTCAGGTGTTTATATTACAGAAAAGAAGGAAAGGATGGATTCTGAGATACTGTTATCAGTCTCTGCACAGGCTCTGAGTTAATAAAAACTTGCATTTTTATGAAATATAAAAAAGGCCAGAGGAGTTGAAACACAGTCAGCCTTAAAGGAAAAAGTCGATGTTGGTGAATCAGAGTGTAGATAATTTAGGGCCATGTAAGATGTGATAAGAAATGTGAATTTTATTCAAAGGCAAAGAGGAAGTAACTGAAGTGTTAAGCATGAGAGTGACAGATATCATTTACTCTTTAAAAAATATCAGATTGGCTCTGTTGTAAGCAACAGATTTTTGGTGTGAGTGAGTGGATAGATGAAGAGCAATTAGAATCTTAAGCCAGACTTCCAGAACAAAGATGATGGTGGCTGGAGTATTTGCTATGATTTGGTTATATTTTGGATATTGACTGACAGTTCTTCCTAAATGAATTGAGTGTATAGAATGAAGCCAAAAGGAAAAATTGAGGAAAGTATATTTGATTTTGAGTTGAGTAACTGAAGATGTAGTGATGACATTTATTGAGATGGAGAATACTGTCAACAGTTTTATTGAAGCAGGCAAATTGTGAGGAAATGATGTTACGGTTTGAAAATGTTAAGTTTAGAATACCAAACATTTAAGTAGAATTGTCATTAACAGTTGGATATAGGGGTCTAGAACCCAAATAGTATGTTAATATATTTGGTAATTGGAAATATTCAATATATAGATTATATATAAAAAGCATATAGAAGAGAGAATAAGGCTGAGGACTGAACTCCAGAGTTACATACACACATTACATTTTATTAATCCATCCATGAATTGATGGGCACTTGGGTTGATTCCACATCTTTGCAATTGTGAATTGTGCTGCACTAAACATTTGCGTGTAGGTGTCTTTTTGACAAAAGTATTTCTTTTCCTTTATGTAGATACCCAGTAGTGGGATTGCTGGTTTGAATGATAGGTCTACTTTTATTTCTTTGAGGAATCTCCATACTATTTTCCATAGATGTTGTACTAGTTTGCTGTCCCACAGTATATAAGCGTTCCTCACTCTCTGCATCCACACCAGAATCTATTGCTTTTTGTTGTAGTTGTTGTTGTTGTTTTGACTTTTCAATAACAGCCATTCTGACAGGGATAAGGTGATATCTCATTGTGGTTTTAATTTGCACTTCCCTGATGATTAGTGATGTTGAACATTCTTTTATATGTGTTTTGTGGTCCATTTGCATATCTTCTTTTGAAAAACTTCTATTTATTTCTTCTGCCCAATTATTGATGTGGTTGTTTTCTCTTGCTGATTTGTTTGAGTTATTTGTAGATTCTGGATTTTAGCCCTTAGTCAGTTGTACAGTTTACAAATATTTTCTCTGTACATTGTCTATTTACTCTGTTGATTACTGTCTTTGCTGTGATGCTTTTTAATTTAATTGCCCCATTTATTTATTTTTGTTGTTGTTGCTTCAATCTTACTGCTTTTTGTTGGTCTGTTCAGAATTTCTGTTTTTTCTGATTCAGGTTTTGGAGGTGGTGTGTTTCCAGGAATTTATCTATTTCCTCCAGGTTTTCTAGTTTATGTGCATAGAAGTTTTCATAGTATTCATGGATGACATTGTGTATTTCTGTAATATCAGTTGTAATGTCTACTTTTTGATTTCTGATTGAGCTTATTTGAGTCCTTTCTTTTTTATTTCTGGTTATTGTGGCTTGTGGTTTATCTATTTTGTTTATATTTTCAAAGAACAAGTTTATTGTTTCATTGATCCTTTGTATTTTGTTTGTTTACATTTCATTTAGTTCTGTTTTGAGCTTTGTTATTTTTTTTATTCTGCCAGATTGGGTTTTGTTTGTTCTTTGCTTTTTTTTCTCTTTAATACCTTGAAGTGTGACATTAGATTATTAATTTGTGATTTTTCTGTCTTTTTGATGTAAGCATTTAAGGCTATGCACTTTCCTCTTAGGACTGCTTTTACTTTATACCATAGATTTTTGAAAGCTTTGGTCTCCTACGTCATTCATGTTCAAGGAATCTTTTGATTTCCATTTTAATTTTATCATAGACCCGAGGAAAATTCAGCAGTAGGTTGTTTAATTTCCATGACTTTGTGTAGGTTTGAGCATTTCTCTTGAAATTGATTTCTAGCTTTATTCCACTGTGGTCTGAGATGGCATTGGATATGATTTTGATTTTTTTTGAATTTACAGATACTTGATTTGTGGCCTAACATATGATCAATATTGGGAAATGTCCCACAGAATGGGAGAAAATATTTGTCTTCCTGTGGTCGTGGCAGTGGCAGTTGAGTGAGGCTACCTAGGTGGTGGCCATGGGTGTCAGGGCTGTGGGAATTCACTTCATTTGGGTACAGTTTCAGTGATGGCAGGGAATAACTTGTGACTAGTGGGTCCACTGGGTAGAATGGTGGATCATGGGTATTGTGCCATGGGGTGGGGCTGCATGGCAGCTGGGGCATTTTACCAACACAGTTCCCACTGAGGCCATTGCTGTCAGGTTTCTCAGTTGGTTTTGGCACCTGTTGTGTTCAAATTCCCTGGTTTGGGTGGGGAGCACTTGATTTCCAGTCATGGGGTATCTGTTCTCCCTACTCTCTGAGTGACATCAAAGTTGATCCCTGTGTATACCAAGCACTCTGGACCTGATCACTCAGTATGGCATCAGCTACAGTGACCCAGGAAGGGAAGCCAGCAGGTCCCTGCTATGCCCACTCTCTGGCGCAATATTGCTGCACGGTCCCAATGTAGCTCCCTGATCAGTCCAGAGGCTTGGTAGTGGTGGAGGCCCTCTCACAGCTCAGATACAGTGTCTGGGGGGGAACATGGAACCCTGTGGTTCTCTACTCTTATCCTTCCCCACATGTGAATGCCCCCCACAGGTACCTTCTAATTTTGTTGAGTGGATCACCTTGTCTCCTTCTCCTTTACTCTGTCTCCTATCACTTCTCTGATGATTTACAATGCTGTCTCCAAGAAGGTCCATCGATAGTTGGACCTTGCAACTTTCAATTCTCTCCTTCAGAGAGGTGTGTGCAAGCTGCTTCTAGTCTGCTATCTTGGCCAAAAGCCTCCAGGGTTGACTTCTGATTTAGCCTCCTCCTCTACGCAATCTAGATTCTTTCTCTTTCTTCAGTGTTTTGCTTAAAAAGATACCCCTTGGAAGACATTCCACATGCTAATCTCCAACCAGTATTTCCTTCCTAGAAAAACCATACTCAGGTGCCAAGAGTTTTCTAAGAGCCTAGACAATAAGATGAGGCTTTGGAATGGGATTGCTCACCATCTGGCTAGCAACAAGAAACCCCCCCCGGTATTGTTGAAACACATAGCCACTGATATGAGGTAGTGGTGCAACTGTTAAAATATTCAAAGGTGTTGGATTAGTATATTTTATTGGATTAGAATGTTTTATTATATCAATGGAAGAGAATGTTCTACCTGGTACAAACTTGCATCAAGCATTTGAAAATTATGAAATGAAGAGTGACTATGTAAACTGTGGTGAACAGAATCTTATACTGGCTGCCATTAACCCCATATCATGTTGTTCACACCCTTGTGATGTCTTCTCCTCTTGAGTATAAGTGGGACCTGTCACTTACTTCTAATGAATAGAATATGGCAAAGGTGATAGTATATACATGATTACATGTGTGCAATAGCATAATTATGTTACATAAGATTGTAGCTGTCACATCACTGAAATCTTTCACTGTCTTGCTGTGAGCAAGTGACTATATGGGGGAACCTCAAATAGCCAGGTCTGTGGGTGATCTCTAGGAATGGAGGGTATCTTCATTTCAAGAGGATAAAATATCCTCAACAGTAAAAATATTTGCAGCACCCTGTACTACATCCAAAAGAAAGTGAATGCTACTAACAACCACACAGAGAAATAGATCCTATCCCAGTCAAGCTTCCAAATGAGATTGTAGAACGGCCTGTTTTTTAATTGCAGCCTTGGAATAACCTAAGAAGAGAAACCAGCTAAGCCATACTTGGACTCCTCGCTCGCAGAAACTGAGACAAAAATATTTGTTGCTTTAAACTATATGCTATATATGTGCTAAGATTTTCACACAGAAATATAAAATTAATAATACAGACAAAAAATCAGGAGGTTATTGCTAAACCAGATCAACACACTAGGGAAAGATAATGCAATTCTGAGAGAGATTAACTGGCATCAGAAACCCTACTGTGAAAGCCAGTTTGTCTTATTGGGAACGTGTGAAAAGCCTGTCATGTCTTTTAGTAGGAGGGCAGAGAAAATTGAGTGTGAGAACAAACAATGATCAGAAAAATCTGACCTTCTAGGAAAGTTTAAATTCCAATCAAAGAAGATTTATGATGCTAAAGCCAAAGCATTGAACTGGAAAGAATGGGACCCTGATATAAGGAAATACCTAGGTTTGTGACCCTAAATTCTTAAAGTTCTGTATTTCACTAAAAACTCTAAATCTGCCAAAGAAGACTATATACTCACTCCCTATTAAGAACTAGAATTCCCACTTTACTTGAATGTGAGAGTAAATTATTTAGAGCTCTGTCCCAAGATTGAAGATTTAGCAACCAGAAATAATACTAGGGGATAGTCTAAACTTTATGCCAGATGGCTCTGTAAAACATGGAGAAGACATTGACCTCCAGACTAAGGAAGGTCAAAGTGTCAGAAATTTTCTGGTAGTATATAATGATGGCATTATAGATCACAAGAAAGTGGGCAAATTGGAATAAATATAATAATTAAGATGAAAAACTCACCAGATGATCATGTTCCAGGTAAGATCTCAAAGACGTCTGGTGAGAGAAACACTAGCATCACTGTTCAGTGGTGGTTCTGCTGTGCTAAAATTGGGCACAACTGCCAAGTAAATGGTTAAAGTGAACATCAGCATCATCCCATTGTACTGCCTTTTCTCTGGCATTTAGCCAGTCAAAACCTGGTTGACATGATTGTCCTGCAATGACTAATATTTTATCTGTTGTCACTTGAGTTTATACAACAGTTATATGTTTCTCAGTGAGAAAGTTAGTTTGACACAAAATTACTGTATCATCAGGAGAGGATGGAGTTCTGTATTAGTTATTTAAATAATGCATTTGTCTTGTAATGTAAGGGCTATATAAATTTACTTAATTCATAATTAAAGTTATGTCTGGATATCTACCATTGCTTTTCTGCGTTCTGTTTGTCTCACATGTTCTGTGTTTCTTCTTGCTCTGCATTCATGCCTTTTTTAATTACTAAGATAAAATCTCATTCCTATTATTTTATAGTAGAAATAAAAGTGTACATTATTAATTTAGCAAAGCATAAAGTTAAGACTCTAAAATGCTAACTCTAGTTACTCTTTTCCAACTTATGTTATTATTTTCTATCATTTCTTTATTTGTAATGCCATACATTAAAAATTATTATTATTTGTTTTAGACTGGTAATAATTCTCAGCCTCTCTGACTTTCCTTCTTGGATTATCTCCTTTCTTCTTGAAGTGAATATTTTTCTGTATTTGTTAGTTTATTCTCGATATGTGCTTGTTTGGAAACATCATTATTCAGTGTTATTCTTAAAAAAATAGTTTCACTGGGTATAGCAGTTTTTATTGATGTTTTTTCAACATTTTGAAGAAATTATTTGAAGGTCCTCTGTATTGTATTTTATTTTGAGATTTTTTCATCAGTCTGAGTATTGCTCCCATGTTAGGTCCTCGACATTATTTTTTTTTCTTGAGACTTTGATGTTCTTCTGTTTGTCTTTGCTTTTTTACTCAGATAATTATTAAAATAGATAAATGTCTCTCTCTCTCCCCCTATTTTGTGTTTTCAAATTTAGACTATAAGTATTGTTCATCAATCTTACAATGTTTTTAGGTCTTGAATGTATAAATTTTTTCCCGTGCCCACTCATTATCCCTTTTTCCATTCTCTCTTTTTATTTCTGAAGTTAGAACTTAGTTTATTTTTATATCTCTTAATATTTTTCATATTTCTATACCTTTTTCTTTCTTAAAATCAATCTGTTTATTTTTATCTAACTCTATATTTCAGTTGTTAATCTCTATTTATGCTTAGTATATTTAATGAGGGCACAGTTTTTAATCTTTATTTTTGATGATTTTTGAGCTTTATATAGGCTTGAATTTCTAGAAATTATATTTATAACTTTTAGCAGTGCATTTCTTAGGTTTTATATAATTTATTTTATTCATTTAATTATATTCTTTTTCTGTTATATGTGAAGATTCCAATATATGCAGCCTTTATGTAGCTGTGTTTTGATTGTGTTTTTGTGCTGAATTTTGCTCATGGTAGTTTATTTCCTTATGTATTTTATGAATTTTGATTGTAAACTTGTCTCAGGACTTTGGGTAGGGATACTCATGGGATGTTAATTATTCTTTACTTACTCCAATGAGATAGAAGGTTCAAAATGCAAGGATCATCACTGTCTATCACTGATACTCACTTTTTAATTTTTCATTGTTCAGTATCTGATTTTTAATCGCTAAAGCTGATAAATTTTTCCAGCCAAAGAGTCCATAACCATTCCATGCTCCATGAGGTTCCAAAGCCCCCAGGTATTATTTGAGATTAGCCTAAATCTCCATCTCCATTTCAAGGGTTCTTCCTTTATGTAGATATCTTTAATTTAATCTCCTACTATTTTTGTTTTAATTTGGCTACGGTTTTTAACGCATATAGTTTAACATAAAGTAATTATATGCCAAACTTTAAGCTACAAAGATTGAGTAAGATCTATCCCAGGAAATATTGGAAACATACATTTTCCAATTCTCTTTTTCATTATTTTTGTATTCTACAAATAGTCTATATTTTTTACATGGAAAGACATCCATTACCAAATGCAAGGTAACCGTTTTCATTTTTTATTCAGAATTTTTGGATTTACTTTACTAGGATTTTCCCCATAAATTTAGTCTTCCATACTAGTAGAATCTTAACTCTTCACCTCATTGCTATTTTTTTTAACCTGCTCTACATTTAGCATTTATTGTAGGGTTTTATCAGGTATTTTCTGAAACATGCATCCTTCCCTGAGTATGAACAAGACATTTTAAAAACCATTATGTATATGGCCACTTTTGAATGCCCTAATGTCCCAAAGAAACTGTATCCCCAGATTTTTCTTGCAGCCTTTAAGCAGACTAAACTATGTCTTGACTGTATTCTCTTGCTCCAGGCAGCTGTGAGCTTTCACCTTACCACATTTTCAGCAATGCCTACCTGTTTTCTATGAAGAGTGAGGTCTGAGTTATGCATATCAGAGACAAGCACGTTGTGTCAGTATTTTAGGTAGTCTCCAGACTTGTTTGAATAGGCAAACACAAAAAATTATAATTAAAGTCTGTACTGCTTCCTCTGAAACCACAGACAAGGACTCCACACTGGGAATACTATTAATAATTGCTGTCTTCATGACCACTGGTGAACCAGCGAGGGGGTTGGCAAGGGTAAGTAAAAACACTAGAAAGCATTCCTACTGTTTTCAAGTTGCCTTTTTATTGATTTGGTGTTCACTCCATTACTGCAAACCTTTCACTGCTTTTCAGAATTCTGAAAAAGTTGGTCCTGACAGTTTCTACTTGTTTGTCAGTGTTTCTCTTGAGAAAAAAGAGTCTGAAGCTTCCTATTCTACCATTTTGCAGAACCACACAGTTTATTTTCAAGTGCAATGAATACACATTGTTTATTTGCTAGAATCAATTAAAATTGTGAGGGTCAACACTATTTCCACTTTCTATAGCAGTGTGTTTTGCCACTTTTTTAGGCTCCACTAACTGATTGCTCACTATTTTTCTAAACATTGCTGATAGTTTTTTTCAGCTGCTTTTTTAGTACGAAGCCCAGACCCAAAACAAATTCCATATATTTTAAATTTTTATTGTGGCAGCACCCTAATTATGGTACCATTCTTGTTTTGTTTTTAGCATATTCTATACAAAAATAATATCAAAACATATGACTTCAAAAAGAGAATCATTTACTTAGTCACAATGCTGTAGGATGGTAGTTCGGGTTGGATGCAGGTGCATAGTTCTTCGGTCTCATCTGGGCTCCCTTATACGTTTGCTGTCAAAGGCCAGTCCTAGTGGGCCTGACAGATTTATGATGGCCTTAAGAGTGAGAAATTATGGCAGTCTTTTATAATTGCTTATTATCTCACAGGCTCACACAGGCTTAATCACATGGCTGGTGTGTTATAAGAGCATAAGAGTGGTAGCTCCAAGGTTATTTTCATTCTATACTTGTAACACATGCAATGGCACTTCTATTTTATTACTTTTTAAATTTTAAAATATTTAATTGACAAATGTATATATTCATAGTGTACAACATAATGATTTGATATATTGTATAATGAATATGACATTCAAATTAACAGATCCATCACCGTAAGTGCTATAGATTAGATACCCAGAACTTGTTCATCTTATAACTGAATGTGTGCACCCTTTAATCAATATCTTCCCTTCTCCAGCCCCCAGCCCTAGGAAATTGCCATTCTTCTCTGTGTTTCCATTAGCTCAACATTTTTTTTAGATTCCACAAATATGTGATATCATATATATGTCTTTTTGTGTCTGGCTTATTTCATTTAGCATAATGACCTCTAGGTGTTTCCATTTCCAGCAAATCATAAAATATCTTTTATAAAGCTGAAATACACACACACATACACATACACAATGGGATACACACAGATAGCACTTTTTATCAATTCAATCTTTGATGGACACAAGTTGTTTCCATGTGTTGTTTATTATGAACAATGTTGTAATAAACTATGAAGTGCAGATATCTCTTTGAGATACTGATTTAATTGACTTTCGATATATATGCAAGTAGTGAAAATGCTGGAATATAGTAGTTCTATTTTTAGTTTTTTGAGAAACCTCCATACTGTTTTCCATAAGGGCTGTACCAATTTACATTCCTACCAAGAGTGCACACGTGTTCCCTTTTCCCCCCATCCTCACTAAACGTGAGGTGATATGTCATTGTGGTTTTTATCTGCATTTCCCCGTTATTAGTGATGCTGAGCACCTTTTCATATATATGTTGACTATTTGTACATCTGGGAAAAATATCTATTCAATATTTAAATTGGGATTCTATTTTTGCTATTGAGTTATTTAAGTTCCTTATGCATTTTGGAAATTAACCCCTTAACAGATATGTCTTGAAAATATTTTCTTCAAATCTATAAGTTGCCTTTACATTTTGTTAACTTTCTCCTTTGTTGTGCAAAAGCTTTTCCATTTAATGTTGTCTCACTTATTTAATTTTGCTTTTGTTTCCTTTGCTATTGGTGTCATATCCAAACAATGATTGCCAAGACCAATGTCAAGGAGCATTTTCACTAAGTTTTCTTCTTCTTGTTTTACAGTTTCAGATTATACATTAAGTCAATAATTCATTCTAAGCTAATTTTTATATGGTTTAAGGCATGGGTCTAATTTTATCCTCTTACATGTAGATATCTAGTTTTCCCAACAGCATTTATTAAGACTTTATTTTTCCATTGTTCATATTCAATTATGTAAAAGAAATAATGAAATCAAAAGCTGGTCATTTGATATTAACCAATTATAGAGAAAAAAGATTGTAAAAGGGTAAAGAAAGCATGAGAGTACTATATGACACTATCAAATATACAAATTTATGAATTTTGGGATTCCTAAGAAAAAAGAGAGAGAAAGGGGAAAAATGCTTAGTCAAATAAATACTCGCTAAAACTTCCAAGTCTTGGACTGGATGTAGTCATCTAAATTCATGAAGATCAAAGGATCTAAAACAAAATAAATTCAAAAATAAATACTTTATGACATGTTATAATTAAATCATAAAATGTCAAACACAAAGAGAATCCTGAAAGTAGCAAGAGAAAAAAAGATTTGTCACATATAAGGGGAACTCCATAAGGATATCAGCAGACTTCTCAAGAGTAATCTTGCAGGTTAGGAAGGAGTGGTTTGATATATTTAAAATGCTGAAATTAAAAAAAAAAAAGCCAAATAAAAATACTATACCCAGAAACACATCTTGCAGAATAAAAGAGATATAGAGACATTCTCAGGCAAACAAAAGCTGAGAGAGTTCATCACCATAACACCTGTCTTACAAAAAATGCCAAAGAGAGTTCTAGTTAAAAGAAAAGAATGCTCAGTAAAACATGAAAACATATGAACGTATGAAACTCACTGGTAAAGGTAAAATAGCTAGTCAAATTTAGAGTATTCTAATATTGCACTGGTGATGTATAAATAACTTTTAACTCTATAAAATATAAAATTTAAAAGGCAAAAATATTAAAAATAATTATAGCTGCAATAATTGTTGATGGATGCACAATATAGAAAGATGTAAATTGTAACATCATTATCATAAAATGTGTGTGTGGGGAGAGTAAAACTATAGAGTTTTGTATTTGGTTCAACTTATTATCAGCTTACATCAGAATGTTGTAACTATAATATGATTTTTATAAACCCAATGGTAATCATAAAGAAAAAAGCTGCTAGTAGATATACAAAAGATGAAACAATCAAAGCATATCCCTACAAAAAATCATTCTATCAATAAAAGATTACACTGGATTCAAGAAGTGGGTAAGCTGATTACATCTTGATGGGTGGAAATGGACAATTTGTGACCTATTGGAAATCTACCAAATTTATGTGGATGGTCTTCTCTTTATTTTCTCTACTTTAGGTAGTTATAATTATTTCATTATTAATTTTAGAAATATTTATTATTTTCTTTATTAGTAATGAGTATTGCCCTTTCTTTAGATCAACTTTTGTTTTTTTCTAAAATTTTAAAAATTGTCTTGATATGGGAATTAGCCTTAATGACAATCTTCATATAAATGATAGTAAGGATAGAAAGTATTTTTACTAATGCAAGAAACATATTCTTATGTTCTCAATATTTCATAAACTCTATTATTCATGAATACGATTGATTATAAATATATTCTACCTAAATTTAAGACTCTAATATAGTCTTAAGTTATTGAAAACCACATTTCCATTAACATGTTTTTCTGCCAAAACTCCTTTTTCTCTGCTTTGAAAAATAATTTCATCATTGCTTTCCAGTCATTTCTTTTACTTCTACATATATTACCAAGTTACCTTATTATGTTACTGTAAGGTTATTGTCTTGTTTGGTTTAGTATTTTTCATTAAAATTACTTATGAAATTATGCATATGTGGATGCACATTAGGTTGCTTTCATAAATAATGACCCAAACAAATTGAATGTGATGATTAATTGTTCTTACAGTTTTTAAAGCCATTATGACATCATAAAATTACTATATGTGACATTTTATACTCAAGATAATTTTCTAAACAATGCCATTTTCTGAAAAATGCCAGGCATATGGACACAGAAAATGCTAGTGAATACCAGTGCATATGCTATGATACCATGCTTTGTTGATGCCCACAGGGGTTTGAATAAAGTTCTTAGGAAAATAAAATGTTGAAACTGTACTGTTAGCTACCCTTTTGTACTCATCCACTGCAGTAGTCTTAAGACATATCATTATTCTCTTTTAATCATGTGTAATGTAAATATAAGAAGTGATGTGTGAATATCAGCTCCCTATTCCATCAAATCTTACCAGAAAGAGTAAATGTTACAGTTTTACTCGGTTAAATTATTTATATGAATTCACATATTGTGATGGCTCGAAATAGTATAAGGATATGAAGAACAAAATGCCAATTGAATATAAACTGATAACTTTTCATTTATGACTTCATCTCTCATAAAATAAACCTACCCAATTTAGTTGGCATACAATGAAAGTTCATATGTTAGAATAAAGTAGGTCTTTCTGTGAAGAAACATACATGGGACATATGTGGGTTGTTAGAGATTAGTTTTTTAACAAATATGAAACCTGATATAAAATATGCTCAATAATTACTTGAAGCTAATTTCTCACTAAGTATTATATATACATCAACAGTATTAAAAAGTAATTTACCAAAGTGAAGTAACACAAACAACACAATTTCAACCACCTAAAATTAATAGTTGTTAACATACTCTCTTTCCTTCTCATATAATTTATATGATTGTAATAATATAACCAAAGCTTATTTTTAACATGCTATAGGCAAGTACACAAATATTTTATGAACTACTATTTATATACTTAATGTTTCATATTTTAGGTTGCACTTATTTACTAATGATATAAGTAATCTATAACTTAATTTTAAAGGGTAATATTATTATATCTGAGCTCTAATTAGCCCTATCTATCTTTTCTGTTGCACACTGCTTTTCCCATTTCATCCAAAAGATTATATTAAAATAATTCTGTATGGATAGCAGATAATATTTTACTTCCAGTAAAGTTTTCCATGATGAAATTGTAAGAAATTACTATGACTGATGTATATGAAAAATAAAAATCAGCATTATTGAAGCTTAACTTCTAAAAAATATTATGTTTTCTGAAGGAAACAGTTTAAAACTGTAAAAAGAAGAAGAAGCAGAGCTGTGAGAGGCAAATAAGTTTTAATTCATCATTGTCATTAACTCTGAGAGAGGACACCCAGACCAGATGATGCTTTCTTGTAAGTTATATCACATGGGTCCATTGCACCATCATAACTTGATGAAAATTACATTAAGATCACTGAAGCTGGCTTTGCTTTGATTCTACAGTCACCTAGTTATGTCTTCACTTAGTTTCAACTTCACACATACGATTCAATTTAGGACACAGAGTTCCTTAACTAGTTTTCTTTTTGTTTGTTTGTTTTTTGAGACAGAGTCTCACTCTGTTGCCCAGGCTAGAGTGCTGTGCCATCAGCCTAGCTCACAGCAACCTCAGACTCCTAGGCTCAAGCGATCCTCCTGCCTCAGCCTCCTGAGTAGCTGGGACTACAGGCATGCGCCACCATGCCTGGCTAATTTTTTCTATGTATTTTTAGTTGTCTAGCTAGTTGCTTTCTATTTTTTTAGTAGAGACGGGATCTCACTCTTGCTAAGGCTGGTCTCAAACTCCTGAGCTCAAACAATCCGCCCGCCTCGGCCTCCCAGAGTGCTAGGATTACAGGCGTGAGCCACCACGCCCGGCCCCTTAACTAGTTAATAAAAGTATCCTGGTCCATATTTGTATCCACCATGTCTATGATCATGGTGGCCTGGATTATTTTCACAGCTTAATCTATATAAAGGTCATGAAAAAATTTTTTTTGTTTATCCAAATCCATGACTTTAACTATACATTGTTAGGCCATGACCAGGGTTGTTTAAAGGTCTCTTCATACGAGAGATGAAACATTTTATGAAATATAGTTATTTTCCTCATATATAGACTGTGAGAAAAAAATCAAAACAGCAATTTAAAAAGTTTTCAAATAGTGAGTCATGGGCCAAAGCATTACCTATTTTAATATTCTTAGCACTGTTTCCTGTAGACGTGTTATCTGTGAATGCTGCTCTAAGCACTCAGATTACATCTCCACTATCTGACTTCATCTTGTCATACTTAACTTACACTTCCCATATCTATAAAGATCCATGGATATGAATTCTATGGCACAAACTTGCTTATATTAGATAGCTTACTATATGATGCTAAATAAATCAACTTTCTAACTAGCCACCAAATTCATTCCCTAGAAGTTTAGTAGATAAGTAGTTTACGATTTGCTAGAATTTTGCCAAGTTATTCTCATTCTGAAGGATTGACCACAACTGCCCAACTTATTTAAGATTTTTTTAAACTTTACATTTACTTAGGATAATCATGCCTACTCACAAAACTGAACGTAATATAGACTGATCAAATATGTAGTTTACATAAAAGTATTTTTTTAATCAGCTTCCTTCCATGTATATTTTACCCAGGAACACATTTTCAGTTCTTAAAAAAAAAAAAAAAATAAGAGGCTGCCAAGCATGATTTATATTAGAATTCTACAAACCTCATAATTATGGCAGTTCTAGAATGTGCTGTTAAAACATGCCTTTATAGTTTAGCAAAGCGTATCTTTTAAATGTCAAATATTTACTAAAATTACTGAAAGCTATTCAGAAGCCCTTGGGCGCTGCTGTTTTTGGATAAAACTAGCATTGAAAAAAGCCAATGTATATAGTAATATCTGAAAATGCTTTACACCTATAATGTTGAAATGAGTTACATAGTTTTATCTTTTCTTAAAGTGACCTCTATGATTCAGGAGAAATGCAAGTTATTTTCTACTGAATTGTACCAATTGACAATATCTGTGAACAGAATTGACATTAGGCACCAGTTAATGAAAAAATCCCTCTCAATAGGCATAATTTTCCTAAAACCACAAACGTAGGGCAAACTGATGTTCAAATTACAAATGACTCCCATTCAAAAATTCTCTTTGTTCCACTCTTATCTAGTAGAATCATTTATGAACCTTGACCTACATCAAAAAAGAAACATTGAAGCTTATCTCTTTATAATATACAGACATTTACAAATAGATCTCCAATGAAAGCAACAGAAATACATAGAAAAAGTTTTACCTACCTGGCTATGTTTCTTCAAATGTTCAAGGCTCTTGATTTAATTTCTTGAATATAGTGAAAGAATCTTTACCACTTAAGAAATCAAAATAACTCAATATGCAATCAACAATTCATTTATGTTTTGTGAACATATTTTTTCTCATGTGAGTTTAGGAATATTAGAGCTTAACTAGCACATTCTTGCTTTGAGATAAGAGGTGAGCACATAGAATATCAAAGTTTATTTTTCTGCATTCTAGACAATAAAGGAGACATTTATGATGCACAAATAACTATGTATGGTAGAAATATTTTTTTCTCATACATTCCCTTATGGGATCTCCATATTCTCTGTGTGTGAAAATTTGAAGACAGGCAATAAAAAATATGGCTCAAGGGAAGAAATGGCAATTGGACTTGAAGCTCCATTATCATTTATCTTCCTTATTGAAGAAAGGAAGATAGAAAAGAAACAATATTTCCATTGTAATTTTATTTTATTGTTACTAGACTATTTGTAGTGGTCTTCTGTGAAATGGCATATACACTAAGAAACAAAAGATATTTTTGTATTACATGATTTTGGTACATTGCTTAATTGATAATGCCATATCACTGTAATAGAATTATAGCCCACCTCAAGGAATAAAACCAATGTAGTGTCTCTGATCGGCACCTACACATTTATAAATGTATCTCTTCTTGATCTCAAATATCTTTATGCATGGTGTATAATATAGCTCCTAAGTTTTGATTGGGAAAAGATCATCTAGTGAGTATATTGGAATTTAAAGTCTTGAATGTATATTCAATATTATTACAAGAAATAGAGATACATTGTATACACATTTACAAATACTATAGAAGGGCAATATAATGAGTTGTTTGGTGTTAGAAAAATACTTAGATTTGATTTTGCATCCCAGTGGTAGCTGAATGATTCTGGAAATATTGATCACTGTATAGTGTATAGTTAAAGTAACACATCAATAGTAAAATTATAAGATTGTAGATGACTAAATAAAACAAGACCAAACTATACTTAATCCCCTGTCTAATACAAAGTTAGCTTCAAATGTTAGTATATGTTAGCTATTTTAATGTCCTCATATGATTGAGAAAGTGGACAAATGTTATAGTTAGTCCTCCACTCAAGATTAAACCTATTTTTAACCTTCTCTGTACGTGACATAATAATTATAGATCATTAATTTTTAGGCATTTTGGCGAGTTATAAATTAACTTCTAAATATTAAAAAATATGAGTTTAGCAAATACCATAGAGGGATTAAAAATAATGACATTTAATAAGTCACTTATGCAAATACTGAATTTTACTAAGTGTTTATATTAAATAAACTGTAAAGATTTCACCAGATAATTGCTGTGAAACTGTATAACTTTTATGTTTTTATATACTCTCCTCACCCTACAGCAGCTCAGATATTTTTAACAAAGTTCTTTATTCTGCTTGCCCCATCTCATCTCTACAATTTCATGTCTGGAAGTCCTAGGCTAAAATTTACAAGTTTTTTCATTATTCAATAAAGTATTTAAGCTCTTTTCTAATAAAATGTTCTGTTTTACTTTGGCAAGTCATTTAAACTCTCTCAGACTATGAAACTTGGGTTTAGCATAGGAATCTCTCTTATTTGTTCTGGTTTCAAAATTAAATGTTTTGCTCAATATGAAGGCATAATGTTGATACATTTAAATAGGTGTGACTGTAGCAATTCCAAGACCAATTTTGGCCTCCACCAACACTGGCTGGAAGGGCCCAAAATCTTTTCTGACGTTATGTTTAAGAGGCATCAATAGGTCAGAACTATACCACTGCCTCTGAAGAATAAAACTGAATATCCGTAAGATGAGTCTGAAAAGTATTATTTAATGGTTTTCTTCATTTTTGGTGAATGGGGATTAAAACATAACCTAGCATCACATTATTATATCTCTGATTTTAAATCTTTTTTATTATTTTAATATTAAATAATAACAAAGCTACTACTTTCTTCTACTAATCCTGTGTTCTGAATTATACATGGTGCTTTACATATGTTATTTCATTTACCCCCATAGGCCACACTGACTGCTACCATTTTCTGAGGGCTTAAGATAAGGTAAGCACAGTAATAGATCTTTTTATAATTTACTTCTGACAATCACCTAACAGGCACTGTTTACTTATTACCATACAAATTATTTTTTATCCTGATAAAAAAGGATAATGCAAACTATATTTAATATGGAATTTAAAAATTAGGGAAATAAGGCACAGAGAGTTAATAAACTTATTGAAGATTAGACATCGGGTGATTTTGAATGAATTAAAATATTTATAGGAAAATTATAAATATGTAGTGATTGATAAATAGGAAAATTCAAATTTTTAAAAATCATTCAAAAAAGATTTTTTTAAAACATTATTTTCTTTTTGCTGTTTTTTTCATCATGGGTGCATGTTCTGCATATTGCCTTCATCAGAGAATATCAAATTCAAAAATGTACTCAGACAGAAAGAAAAATAATTTAACTATTTATTCAAGGATGGTGGGTTCAAGGATTGTTATTACTTATTTATTTATTAGTTATTAGATTAACATATTTCATTATATATATATATAAAATAAATAAACTTGGATCAATATAATGGTGGGTAACGTAAATGTATATGTTTTGCCAAATAGCCAATTTTTGTTCCATTGTCCTAGTTTTAAAAATATTTTCTGTTTTCCATGATTGGTATTGTTTTATGCTACATAAAAATTGTATTCCTTAAAACTAAGGTATATTTATGAACTTTATATTCTTTTATTTTCGGGGAAGAGTTTTACCAAAAAAAAATTTAAAAAACTATGTTTAACAGAGAGACAACAAAATGTTCAATATTAAAATTCTCTATTTTTTTGTGAAAACACTTAAGATAAAATGGCTTATTTAAACCAAAATATTTTTTTTTCTTGACAACTCTATCTTTCGGATTCTGGTTTTATTATATATGGTCCCAGACAATGATACAGTATATTTTTCTATTTATGTACCTAAGGCTAATGAGATAGAGCTGTTCTGTTAATAGTGTATCATCAGGACTTCCTCTTGCCTCTGGTCAAGCCTTCCACTTATGTTGCCTCAAAAACAATAACGAATGTCTTCTTGAGTCTATTTCTGTAACATCTGTGCTCATGCTAAATTGATACAACTTTTTTCATTGCTTCATAACATCTCAGTCAGCTATGGCCCTTGACCTTATGGCCTGACTCTGTTTTGACTCTGTTCATATTGGCCACTCGGTTTTATGTTAACTGTATTTTTATTGTGTAGATGTTTTATTGTGTTTTTTTTTTCTGATTTAAAAGTAATGGTTTGATCTGGTCCCATTTTTTTTATTTTTGTTGTTGCTGTGGTTGCCTTTGGGGGTCTTCATCATAAATTCTTTGCCTAGGCGAATGTCTATAAGAGTTTTTCCAACATTTTCTTCTAGAATTCTAATAGTTTCACACCTTAGGTTTAAGTCTGTTACCCACTGTGAGGTAATTTTTGTGAGAGGTGAAAGGTGTGGATCCTGTTTCAGTCTTCTACATGTGGCTATCCAGTTTTTCCAGCACAATTTATTGAATAATGATTCTTTTCCCCGTTGTATGTTTTTGTCTGCTTTGTCAAAGATTAGGTGTCTATATGAGGATGGTTTTATATTTGGGTTCTCAGTTCTGTTCCACTGCTCAATGTCCCTGTTCTTGTGCCAGTAACAAGCTGTTTTAATTACTATAGCCTTGTAGTATAGTTTGAAGTCTGGTAAATTGATACCTCCCATGTTGTTCTTATTGCCTAGGATTGATTTTGCTATACAGGGTCTTCTCTTGTTCTATACAAAGCGTAAAATTATTTTTTCTATATCTGTGAAAAATGATGTTGGTATTTTAATAGGGATTACATTGAATCTGTAGATCACTTTTGGTAGTCTAGACATTTTAACAATGTTGATTCTGCTGACCCACAAGCATGGTGTGGTTTTCCACCTGTTTACGTCCTCTTCTATTTCCTTCCTCAGTGTTTCATAGTTCTCTCTGTAGAGGTCTTTTACCTCTTTAGTTAAATATATTCCTAGGTACTTTATTTTCTTTGTTGCTATTGTGAAGGGTATTGAGTCTTTGATTTGGATCTCAGTTTGACTGTTATTGGCATATATGAATGCCTCTTATTTGTGTGTATTGATTTTGTATCCTGAGACTTTACTGAATTCATTTATCAATTCCAGGAGTCTCTTGGTTGAATCCTTAGGGTTTTCTAGATATCATATCAGAAAAGAATGAGAGTTTGATCTCTTCTGCCCCCATTTGGACACCATTAATTCTGCTCTCATGTCTAAGTGCTCTAGCAAGGACTTCCAGCGCTATGTTGAATAGAAATGGAGCTAGTGGGCAACCTTCTCTGGTTCCAGTTCCAAGTGGAAATTCTTTCAGTTTTCCCCCATTCATTATGATATTGGCTCTGGGTTTGTCATATATGGTTTGCATCATTTTTAGGTAAGCCCCATCTATGCCTATTTTGTTAAGTGTTCTTATCATAAAAGGGTGTTGAATTTTGTCAAATGCTTTTTCTGCATCTATTGAGAGGATCATATGGTCTTTGTTTTTGCTTGTATTTATGTGGTGAATTCCATTTATAGATTTTCATATGTTGAATCATCCCTGCATCTCTGGGATGAAGCCCACTTGGTCATGATGGATTATTTTCTTGACAAGCACCTGGATTCAGTTTGCTAGGATTTTGTTGAGAATTTTTGCATCTATATTCATAAGGGATATTGGTCTGTAGATTTCTTTTTTTGTTGCGTCCTTTCCTGGTTTTGGTATTAGGTTTATGTTGGCTTCATAAAATGTGTTGGGGAGGATTCCATCCTTCTCCATGTTGTGGAATAATTTCTGCAGGATAGGCACCAGTTCTTTGTAGGTGTGGTAAAATTTGGGTGTGAAACCATCTGGTCGGGGACTTCATACATGATTGTGTTGGCTCACTTTATTTTTTAAGGACGGTCTCTAAACAACCATAGTTCCTTCTGATGAAGAAGTATAAAGCTAAGCATAAAAGATGGATATTTCATTTCTGATAGTATTTATTTTTATTTCAAAATATTAAGGAGGTACAGATGTTTTTGATATGTGACTTGAGTTCAGACTATAAATGTGTCCATTATCCAAATAGTGTTTCATTGTACCTGTCAGTTGGGTTTTTGGCTTCCCCTTCTCTCCCTCCCCCCTGCTTGATTTCCAATGACTTTCACTTTCCTCTTTGCACTTGGTAGTTGGTAGTTGTTCTGTTTAAGAAAATCGAAGGTGGGGCCCCACTCTTTTCTGTCCTGTAAGGTTTCCACTGAGAAGTCTGCTGTTAGCTTGATGGGTTTGCCCTTGGAGGTCAGTTGTTGCTTACGTCTAGCTGCTTGTAAAATTTTTCTGTCATTTTGGCTTTGGTCAGGTTGATGACTATGTGTTTTGGAGATGTCCTATTTGCTAGGAATCTTCCTGATGTTTGATGCCCATCTTGTATATGGATGTCTATGTATATGGATATGTAACTCTGGTGATAGCAGAGAAATTTTTCTCAATAATTTCTGCTAATAGATTTTTTAGGCTTTTAGCTCATTCTTCTTTTGCAGGGATACCTATAGTTTGTATGTTAGCTTGCTTTGCATAGTCCCATATTTCTCTAAGTGGTTGCTCTGCCTTTTTTGTTCTCTGTTCTACATCTTTAAATGACTGGGTTAGCTTAAGAGCCTTGTGTTTAAGCTCTGAGATTCTTTCTTCTCCTTGGTTTAATGTGTTGCTGAAACTTTCTGCTGTATTTTGAAATATGCTGAAAAACTCTTTCATTTCTTTAACTTCTCTTATATCCTACCTTATGTTGTTTAGTTCTTTACTGACTTTCATTAATTTCCTGAAATACTTTTTGGCTTCTTTTTGTTGTTTTTCAACTTCATCTTCAATTCCATTCATCTTATTTGTCATTCCACTTCTGTCATTTTGACAATTTCCTTGTAGTTGGAGTTCACTGCTATAGCTTTATTGTAACCCCTTTGGGGTGTCAATCTGTTTTGACTTTTCATGTTTCCAGTGTTCTTTTGCTGGTTTCTTCTCATCTGAATGCTCTTTTCTCAACCTAGAGGTAAAAACCCCTAGGTTTGCAGGGGAACCTGTTCTTTGCTGAGAACTCTCCTGTTTAATTAGACTAAGGCCTAGACGGCACTTTTTCTCCATACTCTGCTGCATCAATATTCCAGAGGACAGGCATGCAAACTAGAAGTCTGTAATGCAGCTGTTCTGATTTGTTCTGTTCACCTGTGAGTTTCTCTGCTTAAGCCAGTGCTGAATGCTATTTGTGCTGGGTGTTGAGTTGTTCACCAGATAGTTGTAGGATGTTCAAGTTGGGAGCTGGGCAAGACCTTCTTCACTGAAGCTGGTGTTGTTGGGTGACAGTAGCTGCTGGATGAGGCTATCTACGTAGTGGTCATAGGTTCATGGGCTGTGGGCATTTGCTCAAACCAGGACACAGTGCACTGGTGGCTTGAGGCTGGGGGGATCCCTGGGTCCTTGGCAGGGTGTTGGGCTTTGAAGTAGATCCTCCAGCCCTATGGCAGTGGTGGAGACTCCATGGAGGGGTCTTGGAGTCCAGGTGCAGCACTGGAGTCTTTATAATGATGTCCCAGGCCTGGCAGGAGCTCTGGGGGCACAGAATTGGAATCTCAAACTCCTGCATGAGAGCTTCAGAGCTGGGACTGGGAGAAGCCCAAAGCAGGGCTTTTCTGCTGGGGCTCTGAGCCAGGAGCAGAGCTGTGTGGGCAGCGGGATTGATCCTACCTGGAGGGTGGGGTCACGGGCCAGCAGCAGGAGGTAGTTGGGGCTTGGAGGGTGGAGTCAGGACCAAGCAAGTTGCTAGGCTGTTCCACAGGCTCAGAGACCCCATGGATGCCAAGTCACATGGGTGGAGGTCAGTTCCAGTGGCCCTGGGACTGTGGAGTTCTCCCTGCACCCCAGGACCCGCCAAAGAAGCAGTTGCTCAAAGCCTTCCAGGTCAGAGCCTGCTGTGCTCTGGTCAATTCTTGTGCTCAGATCCCACTGTACTGTAGGGAAGGGGCGCTTGGTTTCCAGTCACAGGGTGCGTCTCAGGGGAGCCTCCAGTTAATCCACTCCATCCCCAGCCTGGTGCAGATCTGGTGCTGTGCACCCAAGAAGGCAGGATGGCTTTAGCTGCTTCTGACTTTGCACAGACTCCAGGCAGGTCCACCGTCCAACGAGGAAGAGGTCTGTGGCAGTGGGGAGAGCTGTCTCGCAACTCGCACAGCACTAGCAGGGTGAACCTGGTGAGCCAGCGCTCTATCCTCCAATTCTTCCCTGTGCATGCTTTGATCTTGTTAAGTATATCACCCTGTCACCTTTTTGTTCCATGCTCAGTGTCTCATGTTGCTTCTCTGTGATTTCACAATGTTCCTTCATTGAAGAGCAATCTGTCTGTAGGCAGTGGCCTGCAATTTTCACATCTTTCCTTAAGAGTGACATGCTGGCAGGCTGCTTCTAGTCCACCATTTCCCCCCCCCCAAAGATCCTGATAGTCTTTTGTTTTTATTCTTTATCTTATTTCTTTAAAATACTTAATTTATATTCCATACCTCATGTCTCTATTATCAAAAAACTTAGAGGGTTCTAATCTAGGGTTTGTTGTTACCTTTGGCATTTTAAGGTAGCTTGTTTCCTCCTATTTGTTTTGTTAGTCAATTTACCTTTTCCAGGCTTCATCTTGGTCTTTATCCTAGGTTGAACATATTTCCTTTCAAAAAATTTGTACCTGCTTCTTACAGGTATCCTGGACTATTTTGCAGTAATTTCTCTGGTTGAGTTGTTCTAGAATTCATAGAGATACCCAAAGTGGTGGAATAAGGAAGGAGTTATTTCATGGGTGGGGAACATTTTCATGCTGGAAGGCCACATTAATTTAGCTATAATCAAATAAGGTTGCATTCAAAAAACTTCAAATAGATATACTTAAAAATGTACATTATTATGTAAAAATATAACTATTATATATGTAATAATTTCAAAAAATGAAAACTATTTGTTAATTGTAAAGTTAACTAACTTCTTAATGACTTTGTTGTGTCTGCTTTTTGTTTAAAATCATTTGAGTATTTGGTTGCATTATGGAGGCCCAGTTTTAGTCAGTCCTCTAGATGGATACCAGTCATTTGTGACCTTAAGGGCATCTTGATTTGGGTTAGGTAGGAGAATAGAGATTCACAGTAATAAGTGGTTGAAAAGCAAGAAAGCATTTTTTAGGCATGTTGCCAAAGACATGGCTACTCTACTGCATTTTTCTATATTTGAATGGGATCTTCCTCAGCATCAAATAATGTCTTTAAAATGTCATCTACTGGGGGCTTAATCAATTCCATTTGTAGTTGTTTAGGTGCCTTGGTGATACCGGCTAGGTGAGGCTGAAATGCTGATTTGAGTGTGATGCCATGATTCTCAAAGTCAGTGAACATTTCATCATATTCTCTAATTAATAGGTCTGTAACAGCTGCATATTCTTCAAATGATTTTCACATAACATCCTACTCATCAATGACCTCTGATGACTGGGGAAAATATTCGTCTACAATTTTCTTTTGTAGAAGAAGTGTTTTAAAAGAAAGATAGATTGGATTTTTTGCCACATATCATATATAGACAGTTTTACCTGCAAAAAAGTACTCAAGTTTTGATTTCACATATCACACAGAAACGTTGCACTCCTGTAGAAATCTTCTTTCAATAATTCACATTGCTGATTCTGCTTTTTATAAAATTTAATTATCTTTTCTCACAAAGAGAAAATTTTGGCTAACACCTGTCCCTATAATAGCCCACACACTTTAGAATGATACGGCAAATCTACACTAAATACCTCATTATTCAACTTCAGCATGTTAACAAAACTGATGATGCTGTGTTACATTTGCACAAATATAGTTAACAATACTTATAACTTCTTATTGCAAAGTGCCAGTTATAAGCAATTAATAAAATATATTATAAATATCTATCTATCTACACATTAGTGTGTTAAACCATTTTGGCGATATGGAAAAAATATCATATGCCAGAAACACAGACTTTAAAGCTGAAAGGCACTAAAAACACTGCAATTTGCATGTGACATCCCTTAACTATTTTAAGTTTTAAATCTAACACTACAATATATATTGACACTGTGACTACTGACTGTGAAAAGAACATGATCTTATACTTCGTTTTTATTTCACTTTTCAGGCTGCTGCCTTGGCTGTCAGATTTTCTAACTGTAACTGAGATCTATGGTGTGAAGCTCTTACTTATACCTAAGGGCATTTCCAAAGTAACCACGAAGAACATTATCACCAAGAACAACCGGCTCCCTAGATGCAAGAGATTATGTCTATGTAAGGACCTGTTCTAAATAATCAAATGCACTCGTGATAAAATTTTCTCTAGCTGTAAATCAGTTGGAAAGCCACTTTAAAATACATGGGCACCAAATTTATCCTTAAAGCTGAAACAGGTAATATTATTGTAGAGAGATAAAGTTAGTGATTTTACTATGATGTCAACATTTGTCAATTCATCATGAAGTCTCTAATGTGAGGTTACAATTTCCCCAAATCTCATACATTTAAAATGACTAGTAGAACATACTACAAAGATAAAATGCTGATGTTCAATAAGAAAAAAAATTGATATTTAAATAATATAGGTTCCTGAATTTTTCTTAGTTGTGTGATAAAATCTATTACCTTTGGGTATTCAGTTACATCTGGTTGCTTCAGTCACCACAAATTCATCAGCATTATAGAGAATCATAAAATAGGAGGAAGAAGCAGAATCAGCAGTCACTGGACTACTAGATAAAACTATGACTTTCATAAGGACTCTGAAACATTCCACATCAAGGAATTGAAACAAAAAACAAAAGTACTATTGTCAAGAGTTTTCACTTAAATAAAAATGTGATTAAGAGAAACAAGAAAATGGGATTAGTATTGGCTGTTACGATTTCTTATGAAAAAGTCAATGCAGATTGTCTCATTCTTAGCTGTGTGTTTAACAGTTGGATTAATTTAATATGCAGTTTATTCTTTTATGTAAAACATGAGAAATAAACTACAAAGTTGGTTACTAGTAACTAAAATATCATATGTTTATTTTCTTAAATCATGATACTCCTGCTACAATATAGTTTGAGGCTTTCTCTAAAGAGCTATTTTTCATTATACCAACTTGCTTTATCATTTAACTTTCTTGATTTCTTTGCATAATTCAAAGCTCGCTGCCCTTTTTTGCAATTATGCTACCTTGACACTAATCAAATTTTCAAAATGATGTAATGTTAGTACAAATACCACCTGTAAACAGTAAAAGATAAAACAGCACAAATTGAATGAAACTCACAATAATGTTGCTCCTGCTTCACATAAACTATTGAAATATACAGTATTTTTCATATTTACTCTTATGCCTGAAAAAAGTTTCATGTGATAAAATATAGTTTTATCATGCTCTATTTCCTATTACTCAATGCACCATTTTAGTGACATTTGTAAAGTATTTACAGAATTACAAGTCACTTTCACAATATTTCTCAACCTTACTTAGGTTTTATCAGGCTTTTTGGCTTATAGGTATTTAAAACCTCTGAGAAGTTAAGCAATTTGCTCAATATTATTGATATATAGCCAGTGAAAACAGGTACTCATCTGTTCATTGAAGACACATCTCCTTTCAGTACTGTGCTCTCCCCTTTGCAGACAAACATTGTGAATAAATCATCTATAGTCACTGGGTCCACTTGTTCCAGCCACATCTCAATTCTTTGCAATAAGGCTTTCACCTCCATGCCTACAATGACATTATTCTCAAAAGGGTAGGTAACTAGGAACATATTTGTAGTTAAAATTCGAAAGTTAATTCTTTAGATAATTATATATCTTAGTACATTTAACACTATTTGGTAACTACCTCCCCCTGGTTTATGTGATCCTACACACTCCTTAATTTTTTCTTAAATTGATCTCCTTGTTGCTTTATCTTCCGCTCTTATTGCTGCTTCACCTTCTTTTCTTTGAAGATTGGTTTATCTCAGAGTTCTACCTTTTTTCCTCTTTATTCTACTTATTATCCCTGAGAATTTTATTTTCTTTCAGCTCTTAAATAATTTCTGTGTTCTCAGTACCCCTAATCTCAGTGTAGAGTTCCAAATCCTCTCCTGAGTTCTATACTTTATATTTAAATCTGTTGTTTTTATTTTTTAAATAAAACATTTCTTTTGTAGTGTCACATGTGTCAGAGGCAAGTACATAAATCATATGTGTAGCTCAATGTCTTTTTCTCGGACTCAACATGGATGTGTAACCATGACCCAGATCAGAAAATGGATCGTTATAACACCCAGAGCTCCTCAATCCCTTTTTCAATCACAACTCACCTCTTCGAAAAATAAGATTCTCATTCTGACATTTATTATCATATTCTGATTATAAATTTACATAGATAAAATCGTAAGATAACTTTTTTGTATATTTCTGTGATATTTACATATGTGATATATACCAGTGGCTTATATTCATTTTTCTGTAGAATTTGGTTTTATCCATATGTATTTTTTAATTAATTTGACTATGGGAGCTCATTTTTATTGGAGAAGGTCAATTAAACTTGCCTCTCGGTTTGAGCCATTACTTGTAGATTTCCTCTGAATGTTGAGTTGTATGTCTTTCGATACAGATGTGCATGAATTCTTTATGTGGGGGTTTATCTAAGAATGAAATTTATAGATTATACTTTATGTGTATGTTGACATTTAGAAGATACTGACAAAAGCTTTTCAAATAAATTACAATAATTTACAGTTTTACCACCAGCATGTGAAAGTTCCAGTCATTTCTCATATTTGCCAACATTCAGTAAATTCTTTCTCACTTATAATTCTAGTACATTTGAAATTACGTATATCTGTAGTTCTAATTTCCAGTTAATATCTAATGAAGTATGATATTGAGCACTTTTTCACATGTTTACTGAATATCTGCAATTTACTCCTTTGCGGAGTATGCTAAATTTTGAAAAAAACATATTTTCAAATAAAATAATATTTTATTGGTATTCTTAGTTATAATTATATCCATTATTTCAGTATCTGATGTAATGACATAGAGTGAATTTATTCCTTGTACTTGTCCAATTACCAAGTATTTCTATAAGTATATCAAAAATCATAGTACTTTTATATAGAAATTTTCCCTTATTTTATGTTATTTTTATCAGCAGATCATTTTAATAGTATGCTATGAAATTAATGAGTCAGGTAAAAATTATGTATGTTATGTAAGGTTACTTTTTTTTTACTGTTACAATTTTATTTATATTATGAAGATTATGAGCAGTTATGTAAAACTGTATGTAACACCTCCATCCCTAAATTGGGTCACATGGAGTGAGAAACTATCACAGTAGTTTTGGATCAAAGTAAATATTTCCCATTATTTTATGTTATTTTAAGAATCTTAGAAGACCTGAAAAGAATTTTGTGCAAGTTTGTTTTTTCCCTAAAACTGCTTCTTACTATCTCTTCCAAAGATGATTAGAGACACAAATTACTTTCAGCCAGCTTCACTTCCAAATCAAAGGTTTTTTAAAAAAAGCATACAATAAAATTAATAAGAGAAATATAACTTGATAACAATTTAAGAGAAAGATTAATTTCAAAGAAGTTTTTAAATTCCTTTTTGAACTTTACAGCTTTAATCATCTCTTCATAAACACATCTATTACTTACCACCAGGTCATTACATTACTTTGCAAGGTCATGTCTATAGGATGTGACTCCTCATAACTAAAATAACCAAACAAACATTATGTCAAGAGAGAAAAATAGCATACATTGCCATAGGATAGGGTTTCTAAAAGACATAGTCAATTCAAATAAAAGTTGTTCCAAGATGTAGCATGGCATCTGCTGTCATGTCTCTCACTGGCTGCCAAATTAGTCATTTGAAGCAGATCAAGATGGCCCAAATAGCACTTGTGATAGGTTTTCAAATTCATTTCCTGGATATTATTCATATTTCAGAATCACTAACACTATAAAGCCACATCTAAAAACAGTAACACAATTTTAACATACCCTCAAATTCAACATAATATTTTGTTTTATTTTCTAAGAGAAGAGGTCACTCCTTCGAAGGAGAATTTTAACAGATGTGGGAGTGCCTGGATTGTTCATGGACTGTGGAACTTTCTCCTCAATGTCTTGAAGTTGTTATATTTGTCACTGTGCTTATTTTGACAGGTGAGCTAAATCTCATCATGGCCTTGTTGGAACACCACGGAGAAGAAAATTCTGTCCTGCAAATTTCTGGAGCAATGCTACTCTTCTTAACCGCAAAATATGATAGTGTTGCTGCACTTTCATCAAGAGCTCAAATACTAAGAATGAGCAATGAGAGTCAATCCATGTTGATTGCTCAAAAGGTTTCATGGCATCAGCCTATGAAATTGTGACCATTTTATATTCTTGGACAGCAGAAATACCATGGATTTCTGGGAGAAGGTAGTCATTTTCTAAATGTCTATCCATTACTCTGGGTACATTTCAGTATATTTTGGTATAGAAATTTATATTTTATCTTCTACATGTCATAAATTGGTATAAGCAAGTAACTGAACTCTGTCAACAACCTAAATGAGCTTGTAGGACTCAGATACTTAGGTGAGAGTGCAGGCCTGGCTGACTCTTAGATTTTAACCTGAAAAGATTCTAAACAAAACCCTAGCTCTGCTGTATCTAGACTCATGACCCATGAAAACAGAGAGATGACAAAAGTATGTTGTTTTAAGCTGTTAAGATTGTATTAATTTGTTATAGAACAGTATATAACTACTATATTTAATACTTTATATTTTGTTGCTGTGGTAAGTAGTGCTTGAATTTCACTACATTTTTAACGTTGCCTTAATGTAATATGCTCTTTAAATTGTTTCAATCAGGATGGAAGAGCTTTAGACCAGTGTATCTTAATCCAGGTCCTAGGAAAGGCTAGCATTCAGCAGGTACACACTATTATAGTTACACCATCTTTTATTGACCACCATCCATTCTACTTGGTTTAGGCATCCATATGAATTGGTTGTCACCTATACTATATGTTTACAAAATATCTTGAATACCTCCTGGTCACAGGTATGTGAATTCAATATGAATATTGTAAAAAAAAAAAAAAGCAGCATAAATCATATTTTGACCAGTGTATTTGTTCAAGGAGATTCATATTATGTAATGCTTTACTCAGATATATGATTCATTATGTATATCATCAATATATTTAGAAATTTCAGCATTATGTTAAATCGATAGAAATATTTGTCCAAATTAGGCAACACTTCGTATAAGTTGCTGTTAACTGGAAAACTACTAAACACATTTCCAAAATATATAACAATATTTGTAAAATGTATCTGTAACCTACATTTCACTAGGCAATCAATCTATAGTTTTAAAATACTTAACATAAAAAATAAACCTTGGCAACTCAACTATAGGAATAGAATTTTGAAACTCATGTCACCCAAACATGAGTAATCTGGAAAGTAAGAAGTACTATTTCTAGATCATAGGAATAAATAGCATGATCTTCATGATGCTACCCAGTGGAAAACAAAACATTATAGTTATTATGTTATCATTGATAAGAGCACCACAGAAAAACAAAAACATTGTTCAAGGAAAGTTTCAAAAATTATGTAACATCACTGCTTTAGAAAATAAATTACAACCTTTCAATTTCTCCCTCAATCTTTAAGTAGCAATTGATTCCTGGAAATCTTAAAGTTCAAGTCAGAAATGATATACAGTGGTACCCTGGAAGCAATGAACTCTGTTAGGATTGAATATTAAGTTTACACAATCTGTCTTACTAGCTTCCAACATAATTTATTTTACTTATTTACATTTTATATTTGTCAGCAAAATTAAGATCAAACTAGACTATCTTATCCATAAAAAATCCTATAGATGCAGTCCCAATAGATACAATATGAACTTGTTTTTTTTTAGTATACGACATTCTCTCTCTCTATTTCTTTCTCCTTCTATTTTCCTATTTCCTCAATATTAATAAAAGATACAAGAAAAGGAAAAGAAAATATTAAATTTTACTTTGGGACTGTTTGATAAAATGGGTAAAACACACAAAAATGAATTTATATTATATTTATATAGACTGAAGGAAAAAATATAATTTCTAGAAATGCCCATAAAAATTATTGTCTGTTTTCACAGATACTATGTCTTTGTGAAAATAGGGGAAATGCCCCCACATACAAATTTATATTTGCAAAAGCAAAGTATACAAAAGAACTTTAAAGCAGTTCTCTGTGCCTTGGAAATTTAAAATTTATTTGTTCTACATTTACAAAAAGAAAATTAAAAACAAGTTCTCAATTTAAGAAAATCTTTAAATACACCATTTTTTTCCTCCTGAAGTTTCCATTAGTTCTTGGTATTTATTTTGTCTTTGAGACCACTTGCAATGAATATACCATTAAGAAAATCCTTTGTAAGGGGCAAGTTATCTGTATGATATGTTACCATATCTGAGCATAAACTCAAGAAGAAATAGTGTCACAATAATAGATTGTAGGGTTACCAACTGCATTATCATTCCAAGTTTGAAGTGCGGAGTTCAATGTTTCATGAGGCATTTTTGTACTACTGAGAATTCTGGTAATAGATCAAATCACAGCTTAATAAGTAAATCAAAGGAAAAATTTATACACAAGTTGTTCCTTATCTCAAAGACAATGTGAAATCAGTGTTTGGGCAAAACTTTTATCCAAATTTCAATAAAATAATAAAAATAAATAATTTCCCAGAAAGTTAAAGCAGAACCTGTAGCAGTTTATCAAAAACTAAAACTTTACTGGTGCGCTTGTATTATACCTTTTAAAACATATGAATGTTACATTATCAAATATAGCCCATCTTGTAAAAGCAAAATTGATGCTTCATGCAGATATTCTACATTTATACAGCATTTTTGTGCCCCTCTGACACATTATTTTGTAATTACATAAAAAAATCCATCTGATAAGCAAGTACATTTTTGAAGAGGTTGTAACATTTTTCCAGTGTGTTATATGAACTCTATTAAACTTACTTACAAGTTTGTTGGCAGTGTTATACCATGAAAACTACCTGGAGTCCCTAATAAAAATAAACATTCACATTGTTTTTAATATAATTCAGGCATTGTTATAAATACATTATTTACAACTATCCATTTAACCTGCACAAAAGCACTATAAGTTAGCCATGATTATTATTTTCATATTATATAGATATGGATTCTGCAGATGAGGAAACTGAGGAACAATATGCCAAGGCACACAACTAGTATCAGAACCAGAATTTGGACTCTGGGCATTCCCTCAGGAGTGTGTGCTCTGAAACATTATGCTAGGCTACTCTTTTGGGGGTTGTCCCATTTTAACTCTGATATTGTAGGCAAGATACTTTTAGTTTTTTGAGTCATTTCTCAGTTTCCTGATCTGTAAAATAGGGTAATAAAGGCTACGTTTTGATGCTATTGAGAAGATTCTCATATGTGTGTGTATCAAGATTAAGATGAGTAGATTAGAAAAGTTTCAAAAGTGCCTCATACACTATGATTATTTTTATCCTTGATTGCACTTCTAGCAAAATAAGTTTTTTTTAACAATAAAATATGTTGATTTGCCAATTCTCACGATTCTTGTTACATTTCTTTCTTTAAAATTTCAAGATACAGTTATGGTTCAATTGTTTAAATTGAATCTTTGCACTTATATGATGAATTAAAAATATAAAATGTAGCATTTCTAACAAATCTTGAGAATTAAAACATAAAATTATAAATAATATACCTTTGAAACACAAGCTTAAAAATTTGTCATAGTTAAAACAACTACTGTTTAAAAAATTCCCTTGCTGTAAGAATTGTTTCTCAGCAAGTAAATGAAAGAGCAAATATTAAATATAATTTGCAGTGACAGATAAATAAACAATTCAAAATAAAAGGCCACTACATCTGTGAATAGATATGCAAATGTACAGTTAATCGAGCATTTTTCTTTTCAGTAAATTTTAATTAAATAATGACAACATTTTTGGTGCCATCTTAACTTTGACAGTTGATGCTATTAAATTGTATCTTCATTTGAGGAAGCTGTGCCATATTATCTACTCTATTAAATGTTATGCTTAGTATGTGTGTAATATTTTTAACTGTCTTATTGCATATTTGCCTAAAAAACTAGGAATCAACAGCTTGCATGGTTATTTTGAACTGAAGTAAAGAAGTTTCAGGAATGTCTATTTTTTTAATACAAATTCCCTTGTATCCCTTTTTAACAGTATTAAATTTGCAAACTGTAAAGTTCAGATAGAATTGACTGTCCCACCCCCAACTCCAGACGATTCTGAATATGCTGCCCATAAGAATTTATTGAGTTCATCGAATGATCTAAGCTTTACAAAACAGAATGCATACCATATTATTTACTAAAATGTGATGAAATACATTAGCTCTCTCTAATTGACATGGAAACATAAGAGTATGAGGCTGAGACCTATTTTATTCTTAAAACTTCCAAAAGCCCCTCCTGGAGTTGAGAATGAGATCATTACTCACATTTCATGGACAGAGAGAGAAGAGAACAAACTTAGAAACAAAAGGTTGGTAGTCTTTTTGCATTAGGGATCAAACTTCTATGTTACCTAAAGTATCATCTCTGGCCTCTCAAATTAATGATGTAGTATAGTCCCTTTTAAAACAGTTTGAGTTAGAGTCACATCATATGTATTATGAATAACATGCCATTAAAAATTGATAAGTATTCTGTGATTTATTTTTTCTTTCTGTGTAAAGAATTGACTTGTAAGAAATGACATTACACACAGTCCTCAGTACAGCTATTGATTATTGGAGAATTACAGTAATAGGTGATAAGTTGAATTACCTGACAATATATCTTTTTTGCCCCAAATTTAATTTGAGCCCTTGTCTTTTAACCTGAGCTTTTGTACCCCCATGAAGAGCTGAAATAAAAAAAAAAAAAAGAAATGTGGACAGTAAATGAAAGCAGTGAGATGCCTCATTTACAGTTTTTATGATTATGAAAAGACTGATTAGGGCAGAACAAAAAAAAATATTGTTACTTCTCCCATAATGTGATTTAGGTAGATACAGTGTTTAAAAATAGTATCTAGGCTTAGTAGCACTATAGATTAGTAGCACTATATATCAGCTATGAAGCAGAGGAAACATTTTATAATCTGGCTGGGGAATGTAGGATAACATTAAATATTATATCATTATTCCAAAATATATTTTATTCTGAATTCCTAGCTCTCCCAAATACAAATGTAGACTTTTTATGTAAGACTTCTGGTGGGGTCTATTTACTTGTATTAATCATATCCTACTAGCTCCTCTTGAGAAAGCAGATCACCAGAAATTGGCAAAATTCTAAGGGATTTTTTTATCCATAGCAAAAAGGAAAGGCAAGACAATTGGGTGTCAGAGAAAATAAATAACACTATTCACTTGGATGTCAGGTGCCTGCCCACTGCTTAGAATCTGATCAAGTTGGCTTTGTGATTTTCATCCAAGCCTTTAGGTCTTTATACCTATGATTTTCTTCTCTAAAACACGGGGATATTCTAAGGTACTTTCAGATTCAAAATTCTGTGATCTCAGAGTGTAACAAAAGATGCTTTCTTCAGGTCAGTTTTCAGTTTTTGGACTTGCTTATTTTCTGCCTGTTAGAAGATTTTTTTTTTTTTCACTCTGGTTTTAAAGATTCACAGGTCTCAGAGAAAGTGAGATCGTCACTAGAGCCACAGACATCACAGGGCTGTTCATTTACAGCAGTTATGGGTAACATTTACTGGCAGAAAAACCCAGTTCGAGGAATAGAGAACATTTTTGGCACTTTCTCAGTGTATTTGGATCAGAGTGCATGGCCATAATCATGCTTTTCCAAGCATTATTTTCTGTTAGACTGAATGCCAGATGTAGGACATATAAAGCAATTACTTATACTAAACACTAAGAAGATTAAAAACAAAAACAAACTCACACACACAAAAACAACTTTGGAGGAGGCCAGGAAAAAGATGTAGATTCTAATACATGCAAAATCCAAATAAAATGGATAATTTCTTTATTTTGTATGTTTTTATTCATTATTTAACTCACTTATGTTTGCACCTGGAAGCAAGAAAAGAATAACGATGTTTCTATTTAAAATAAAATGAGGATGCTAAGTCATGGGCTAGACACTTGATTAAAAACAATGTACACTGGGTATCTTACTCTTCATATGGATTCTGGATACAAATTTGTTAATATTTTCATTTTATCATTTAAGAACTACTGAGTGTCCAAAGTGGTTAGGATCACACAGCATGCTAGTAGAAGAACATTAGTTAAGCATACCTCTACACATCCTCAAAGCTCATGTGCTCTCTGCAATATCTATCTTAGAATAAAAAAAGTGATATTTCAAATCCAATGACACTAAAGTATATTCTTCCTGATATTTACTTCATATTCTGTGATAAGTTAATGTGCTGCATTGTAAATAGGACTGGGATTTCATTCAGCAGAATTGGGGATATAGAATCACAGTCACATAGATTGTTATTTCAAGGAAGGTCAATAGAAAACCTCAAGTTTCATACCCTTTTGCCAGTTGAAAATACTGTTCATCATATATTTCATGTTTCGTCTCACAAAAATGGTGTGCTTCTTGCATAGTAATATTAGAGCAGCTTGTAGCAAAATAATATAGGTAAAAATTAATGCAGGAACTAACATTTTACAGACCTCAGGTTCCTTTATGCAGGTATACATGTGATTTTATGTGTATGTATATATATATTTACATATGCACAAAAACATCTGTGAATACTTGTGCTATACATTTGGAAAAATTGAAATGTATTAATAATTATATTAATCAAGGAAAAACCTAATCTGTAAAATTCAAAATGTATTGGCTGTTGATGCTATTGGTATTTTTTTGCATAGCTTAATAGGCCAAACTCTTATCTTAGTATACAAATTACTTGTAAAGAACTTAAACTGCTAACCTAAGGAATTGCTTTATTCATAACTGCAGGCACACTCACTTGATGATCTTCTAGTTTCTTAGATTGTAGCATATTGTTTCAAGTTATTATTTAAAATTAACTTTATTTTATTTTTTATTAATAAAAATAATGTAATGTCTTGAGAAATTCAGTCTAAATTATTCTACTATGGGAAGAACTTGTTCTATCATTTCTAAAAATATAATCCAAATGCTTTTTGTACTCTCACTTTTATTAGCCTTTATGTAGTCTAACATCTAATTAAATGTTAGGCCTACAAACTTCTTTTGATCTTGATTGCAATTTTTTTGAAGTTCATTGTAGCAATTTAGAAATTGAGCTCTGATTGCATGAGTAGGTGGTGTACTTAGTTTTTATTTTAGTATGAGAAGAAAATGACCAATTTTTTTGTATGTTCAAGAAGATCCAGAAAATTATACCTAAACCATAACAATCAATAGAAGAAGATGCATCATCCAAAGTATAAAATCTACTTTAACACAATTCTCAATATAATAGTAGCCTAATTTTTACCATTAAAGTAACATAAAATATAGTGAAGCATTTTCCTTTTTCTGCTTCTCATTATCATTAATAAATCTTGATTTATGTGCTGACATAACTATTTAGTAATTAGGTAAAATCAACAAAATAACCAAAAATAATATTAATTATTTTCTGGTTATATTTCAGAAAGATTAATTGCATGACAATAGTTTCCAAAGAAACACATCTTGAAACATTATTATCTCCTTTAATCCTAAGTGCATAACTGAAAACTAGAAGGTAAAGTGTTATACTGAAAATATACTGCATTGAGGATCAGAGGCCCTAAATTCCAGTTTCTGTGTTTCTTTTCACTAATTGAAGACTTTTAGGAAAAATAAAAAACCTTTTTTGGATTTATCTTTCTTCTTCCATTAAATGAAAAATCTATGTGAAATTTGGTGACACCCAGTGTATCTAAGTAGATTATATAATTTCCCATTATCTACTGTAAATTGATACTCAGTTAAACTTTGTTACTGGCATTGTCCAATGGAGAAATAAAATCATTAAAACGGTAGCCAAAATGTTGAATCGTTTTCTAGTTCATCTGAGGTTTACTGTAGATGATTAGGGTAAATAATTTAACCTATTTTATAACTTAATAAAATCTAGATGTTAAAATAACATAAAAGTTTTACAGATTTGCAACCAACTCAATGGAAACCAAGTCGTCTTAATATTATCTGAAGATTGCAGAGGACTAGGAAGTCAAATTCTAATTCACTGTATATAAATTTAAATGATGTCTCATTTTGTAGGCAAAAAAAAAATGAGTGATAATTGACAGCATTGCAATGTTTAACAAACTAATTGAGGCTCATATAACTTATTAAATTTATCTTACTTCTCATGAACTATCCTTTAGCAGACAATTTGCATTATACTTTGTTGAAAAAATAGAAAATATCAAATAGAGCTCCTTTATCTTTCTTTTTTTCTCTTCTCTTTTTTATTTCAGAGTATTATGGGGGTATAAACGTTTTGGTTATATACATTGCCTTTGCACTGCCCAACAAGCGTGCCCATCTGCCAGTGTGCACTGTCACTGTTAGGTGTGGATTTACACATCCCCTTCTCCTCCCCGCTCCCACCTGTCCCACACCCTACGAATGTTTCTTCCCATATGTGTACATTAGTGTTGATCAATTAGTACTAATTTAATGGTTTAATGGTGAGTACATGCGGCTTTTGTTTTTCCAGTGTGATACTTAGAAGGATGGGCTCCAGCTCCATCCAGGATAATACGATAGGTAGTTCATTTTTTTTTATGGCTGAGCAGTACTCCATGGTATACATGTACCACATTTTGCAATGTAGTTTTGTATTTTTCTTTGTTTCAAAATTGCTATAAAATAAGTCTAATTTTTCAAATTGACAAAAATTCAGCACTTAAATAGAAAAAATAAAGCAAATAGAATGCTTTTATTTTATATATGGATATGTGTGTATGTATATTTCCTGTTTGATGATATTCAATATTATAACACAAATATCTCTTTGAATTGCATAATACAGAAAATATGTTTCATTTGCTAGCTGCAATAGAGTATTTTAAAGTTCTCTTGAAATAAGTAATATCACAAATGAACTATAGCTCTTATGCATACAAAATGGATGGCAAAATCTTTCCCACAGTATCTTATATTTCCAAGTTTTTTTTTCCTCAAGGTAAAATTGTCTTTATCTAAATGTTATAATTTATCCATTTATCTTGATGAGATTTAATGGACCGAATCCTGACAATTTTTGTGATCCAAAGAACCACCTTAAGGATTATAATACAAATGACCTTCTGCTATTTTAAAATACTTCATGAGCTACATTTTACCTGCAGCTTTAGTTTAACTTTGCTATCAATTCAAAGTTCATTAGTTATTCTTAATAACATTCATTTTGGTGTCTAAATGAAACAACATGCACTTATATCTGCTGTAGCTGTTAGCTGAAAACTGATTGACAGATCTTAAAAGCCATATTATTACAAGTTAAAAGGTACTACAGTATGTTATGTTCCCATGACATACATAGTAAACTAAAACACTTGCAACCATTGACTAATAAATATTCATTACTTATCTTTGAAGAGAAAAGGAAAAGAAATTCTATCAAATAAATTAGTCCATTTTTGAAATAATTAATGCATAATAAAAGTAGTGAAATTGGAGCCCTAATGCATTATTTGGTATGTATGGAAAAATCAGTAGTTGAATTCATGTATGTAACATGTGTTTATCACAAATATTCCTCTAAGATTATAGTGTAATTCTATTTTCCTTAGGGATTTCATATCTTGATCACATATTTTATTGTGAAAAAACATTATAAAATGGAAAGCTCAAGCTATAAAATTATGAACTATATGTGGTCTAATGTTGAGATTTCATGTTCAAACAATGGGATATCTTTATCAAAAATATGTATTCATAAACTTACATCAAAAGTTCTTGACAGTTAAGAAATGAATACTGCTTATTTCTTTCACCAAATGATCTGTGACGTTAGTTAAGCATAATTATCAATGACAGAGCTGCTAGTCATCTAGGCTTAAAGATGAAAATTGCTATATTACTAAGAAGTACTATTCAAATTTAACTTTTGATTCTAAAAGAGTTATTATTTGAGCCCTGCTATTACACAATTTTATATGAATTAGCAGTATTTAAGCATCTTGTAATACAGTATTCAGAAATTGTTTTTCTTTTACATGACTACTAAAGAAAAACTGAGGAATATCTGTCTGTAAGTAAATATGGATATGTGTTTATCATGGTGGTTTCAGTATACTGCAAGGTGTGTAAATATACACATATTTAACTATAAAGGTATTCTATTAAATATAATATCAATGAGACTGTATGTAATGGGCATTGATTTTCTGACCAAAGCTTTGCTACACTCTGATGTGAACCAAAAAGTACCAAGTGCAACACTTTTCTCATTGAGGACATATTCTAAAATGAAGAAGGTAAATCAAGTACCAAGAACAATGACCACAAATGCTAGACAGTATGTCCATTTAAAATTACAAGTCTTCACATGAATAATAATTAAGAGGAAGCAGTCCTTAAGCATTTATTCAAAATTGACCATGTCTTAGGTTCACATATCTTAGGTCCACTTATGTCCCTAAGGGTACCAAAGAAGTCACAGACAATTGAGAAAAAGAGACTGCCAATCAAATATATGACTAATATAGGTATTAAAATAATAATCTCTAAAGTATTAATTGTTAAAGAGAATACACAGGAAAGAAGCCTTACTAGTAGCTAGATTGCAAGTATAAAGACTTCAGTTTTTATTGGAGAATCCTTTCATATTGACATATTATCTCATCTGCTCTTTTTATATTTAATATATCTGTTAATATCTCCATTCATTACTAATTCCACATCATAGTTGAATCTGCTTTTAAATCCTTCAAAATTTTAAGTAATAGAGTGGATCCTTTCCCCTTAAAAAAATTAGTCTTAGGTGTAGTTGTTTTTAAACATGAGTCCAAAACCTCAGTGTTGATTTAATAATTTTGAGTGAGAAACAGTTTTAACTATCACTCCTTAGATGTGAATAAGTCACATATGAAAATAATTAAATGTTTAATTTAGTTCAAAATTGAAAGAAATGAGGAGTTAATATATGAAATGAAAATCTAAACTCATATTCACATATTCATTAATATATTAACTATAATTTATTTTATGTGTACTTATGTTATACCAATATAGCCTGATATAACTGTTCATAATATTATGAATTCAATAAATATGTTCTTTAATATTCATAAATTACCAATATAGGTAGTGCAAATTGATTGAAAAATCAAATTTTCTACATGAAGAAAATAAATTATAGCATCATTCTGACTTTAAGGCACATGTTCATGTTCCTGTATTTTATATTTAAGTTTTAATAAGGAACTAAAATGAGAATGAGGAATTGTATTATATAATATTAAATATATATTATATAATATTAAGTATGTAATATTATACTTAAAGGAACCTGCTTGCATTTTTAGGCAAAGTAGTTCTAACTGTAGGTAACTATGAAAAATCCAGAAGCACAAGAAATGTTTGAGCAGAAAGGCTTTGAATCTTAGTGAAAGGTAAACCACAATTTATAAATCAGTTTCAATAGCTCTCAACATGGATCTTCTTGTGGATCTAAAAATTTCTGCCTTTCCATTAAAGTCCTCAAATTTCTCATAAAAACAGTTAAACATGACCTTACCTCCGCTTCCATTTTATTAAAATAGTATAGCTTAAACTCCTCCTTCCCTTCTGCCAGATTTCTGGCAAAGAAAAGTGTTGGCACTTTGTTCTTTACTTTGTATAAATGTGACCTGTCTGTGAGTCACCATTTACTGGAAGCTGTGAGAAATTATGTATTAAAATAACGTGCGTCTGTATTTCAACTGAAGTAATGTTATTTTTTAACTGTTGTAGGATTCAGTGTAAAACATCACATCTGAATTGCTATCTCTTTCTATATTTTATGTGGTTGTAAGGGAGCTTTCTTAGTGACCCTCAGATTATAAAGTTCATAAAAGTCCATGTTCACTTATTTCTTATCGTATATGTATATCCATTTTTCCTATGTTCACCACAACAATCCATTCAACAAACGTGGACGGAAAATCTAAACACAATACAACAGATAAATATATGAATAATATATGTTTCTTCCACAGTTCATGCCATATATTGAGGTAGATGTGGAAAAAGTCTTATAAGTGGAGTGGTTACCTGTGCTCAGGACAATGAAAGGACTTTAGTAAGGCGATATCTGAGTAGGATAAGAAAGAAACAAGAAAATTTCATAAAATTAGGATGTTCCATTAAACTTACCTACATGTGCGTTTCTTTTATTTTATTTGTATGTTATTGATGTTTTCCTGACTTTGCATCATTTAACAATGGAAATTACAAATCATATGCCACATGTATTTAATTTAATCATAAGTGCATAAAACATACTTGTGGGCAGGATTTCTTGTCTAGGTGTTATGTGTTATAATCAAATGAGCTTGTATTTATTCATTAGTATTAAGAAGCCTGTGAGGTAAAGAAAAATGCTTTCATTTGAATTTTTATTGAAATTTTTTTCTGTCTTTGAGTCTAATAATAATTAAAGAGTTGAGTTGAGAGCCTTAAAACCAATATGTACTACTGCTTCCCCCCCACACACACACTTCACACACACAAATACTTCTTACCATCACTAAAAACTAAACTAAAATAAAATAAAATCTTCCATGTAAAAGCCTTCTAGGTCAGTAAATCTTTGAGAAATTGGTTTGGAACTATGCAAGTGGCATATGATTTTTGTTCCCTTTTTATATTTTCATGAATAAAATGACTTCTGAATGACCAGGATGTATATCATTTTAGCTCTCAAGTCCACTATAAAATATGGAAAATGTGTGCCTTAAAAGACAAAAATAGTCCTTTTTTATCATAAATCTAGAGGATCCCTCATGGAAAACTGGCCCATGTCTCTAATCGCTATTAGAAAGGCTTAAAATCTACCTCTTCAGAACAGAAAACAACAAAAGATATTTCCAAGCAAATATTTTCCAGGTAATATTTGTCAGATATTAACAATTCTCAATGGACCAATTAAGCTAGTTTCCAAATATCTATTCCATGAATATTTTATCTTGGAATGTTTTCAAACACTATTTAAAAGAATGTTATTAAAGATATACATCATGGCTTATTTTGTACAAATATTGTATATTGTCCAAATATTTTAGGCTAAAATAATTCTCATCTACTTATGCCAGAGAAATTTGGGCTTTCTAGCACCTATTTATCTATCTTGATCTTCTTCATAGGTAATAATTTGGCTGATCTTATGTAATATATGTCAAACATCTAACAAGATAGATAGCTTGGCTAAATTTTTCAATATTCCTTAAAAATTCCAACTTTACCATCTAACTTTATTATTTTAAATAAATATGTCTTTATATGTTAACACCCTTTATCTATACTCCATATTTTTTTCAGATAAAAAGAATTTAAATAACTTTTCCCAAAGTCTTAACGAACAAAGAAAAGAAATCTTAAGAAAGAAGTAATACCTATCAGGGATTACCTGAAGAAAATAGCTGACTTAATTCTCTAAAAATTACGTAGGATACCTAGGGAGCAATTAATTTTAAAGAATCACATACTAATATTGCATCATTTTTCTTTGCTGTCCATCCTCTACCCGTACCTGGGCAATTGCTCTTACTTAATTGATTATCTCCACCTAATTCACTATTGTATTTTTTTTGAAAGATGTAGTTTAGAAATATCTCATTATATAGTATATCTCTTTTCATACCCACAGGAAGGTGTACTTTTAACACTGGTTTCCCCAAAATGATTCTTGTTTTAATTTTCTGTGCTTGAATCTTTTAAATGAACATATGCTCTTTGCTTTGAATGCTAACATAATAGTAAAATTGAGAAAATATGATTATTAGATATATACATTTGTGTATTAATCCTGTATTTTTTAACATATTTGTTCTTTTCCCCACATCTTCCTTATTTTTTCTTATTCCACCACTCTCTATTGTATCTTGTTGCCAATTACTGGAAAACTCTTGTAAATAAATAATAATAGACAAGAAGAAAGGAGGGAAAAAAGGAAATGTGTAAATAAGATCTAAGGGTCAGAGAACACACATTCCAGACCATCAGGAATGACATTAAATCCTTAGAGACTGGATCAGAAGGAGGGGTGTAAAGCACCTATGCTTATCCTTTCCTGTTGTGACAGTTAACAGATCTGACAAAGTATGACATCAACTCCAGGACAGGAATCCCAATTCTTGGGCTGTGAGGCTTTTAAATTATATGAATAAGGACTCATAGGCCCCTTCCTGGCATAACTAGAGGCCAAGTTATGGTAGCAATAAGATAAGGCAGTATCTTGGTTCCAGGTCTGTCTTGCCAGCTCAGTATTCATATGTGCAGGGAGCACTAACCTGGTCCCTAGCATGATCATCTTCCTAAAAACAGTTTTTACTTCTTAACTGGCTACTTCAATGGAATCTCAATAGCATTTAATGTGGTAGAAAAGGGTATCCTGAAACACAGTTTTTTCTAGATATATAAAGATACTTTTTATTGCAAGTTAACACAAGCCAAATTAATAGCGGATTAAACAATGAGGCCATGTTGTAACTTAGATAATAAAATGAGCTCTGGAAAGCTTCTGATGTTGATTCATTGATTCAATGATCAAGTATCTGGCGCTGTCCATATGTTAACTTTTTCAGCCTTAATGTATTGCAATATCTCCATTCACCTGTGTAAAATCGTTTATTGCAATAACAAATTGCATGTGCTCCTGTGACAATATCTAAAAGCAGAAAGGATCAAGGCCACCCCCTCTTTTCCTCCATCCAATTACATTCTAAAAAGAGTATAGGTAGAGTTTACACTACTTAAAAAGGGAAAAGTTTATTACTTTGTAAGGACTGGCCTAAACATTCTAAGTTAAACTTTGTAATTCTTAGGTCAATATATTAATATAGACCATAAGAATTATGTTTACCTCTCTAGCTTAAGGCTTAAATAATAAATAAGAAAAACAACATCTTATCTTTCCTATATTCTAAACTTATAAGAGGTAGGCTACCACCTAAAATACAGAAGTTCTAATATCTGTTATATCATATTTAAAAATAAAAAACAATTCAAATATTTAAAAAAAAAAAAAAACGAGCCTGAGAGGGAAACATTTTAAATGTAAGCTGATTCATTAGTGATGAATGGCCCATTTATGTGAAACAAGGATCTGCTGAGCTCTCAATGCTTCTCTTGGAAAAATAAAATAAAATTACTGCAATATTTAGGAATTTTGTAGCAGTGGAAAATTCACTAGCCTTAAAGTTTCCTTGCTTTCTTTACTGTCCACGTATTACTTAAATCCCCTGAAATATGTTAGCATGTGAACCCACTGGTTTAACATGAATACACCAAACAAATTGAATGACTTCTTTATAATGCAAGGCTTTCAGCCATGGTTGAATTAGGGGAAATAAAAAAAAAGAGATGCAATTAACAAAGCTCAGCAAAACCAAGTCCAACACTTACCCTCCAAGCATTGTCTATTTTGAACAGCATATGACTTAGTTTTATATTTCTGCTAATATTATATTCTTCTTGTTCAATATCATGCATGATCTGTTAGTCTTGCATATGTTTCTTATTTAAGTCAAAATTGATCCTGAGATGGCTTTATATATGATTTATCTTTTTGTTATGTATGAAAATATTCCATACCTTATAATTTGAGAGTCCCAAATAAGTTTTCCCAGGCCCTACAATAATAGAAAATCATTAAAATATGTGGTGAAGCATGTTATCTAGCAATTCAGGCACTTTTCTCCATGTAAGGCTGGCTGTGCAAGAGGTGCAGCTGCTTCTGAAGTTTGGAGTTCCTGTGTGAGTCTGCCTCATGGATACTCTTTTCTTAAGTTTGCCAGGCTATACCAGATGTCAGTCATGTCTCCTGAGAAGAATGTTTGGCCAGTTTCTTCAATTCCTGAATTGCCAGACAGCTGTATGCAGTGGCTATAGCCACTCTGTTGCTCTATTGGCTGATAGGTGCACAGAAGGCACTTCAGACATATGCACGTAATTAATTCCTAGGGAGGAATGTGGCTGCCAACTCCTCTGTAGTCTATTCCCTAATGCCCGCAGCTGGAATATGTTTTGAATATTTCTTTGCAATTCTTTGCTAGTTTAAGAACTGAAACTGAAATTCAGCTTTTAAAATCAATTACTTCTGTGACTTTCCACTGGTATCACCATAGTTTATATTTGAATTCTAAATAAACAGGGGACAGTTACAGAAAATGATGGGAAGAGAAAGAAGGCTTCTTCTTAAGTGGGTGGTGTTCTTGGATATGTTACTTCACCAGGTATGGGAGGAAATTATTTAATAAAAGAGTTCTAAAAGAGATATATCTCAGAAAGAATGCAAAGTAATAGAGGGAACATGGATGGAAAATTATTGGTAAGGGGAGAAACAGAGAAAGAGAAATATTTTATGTGATACATATGGAGTACTTCTCAGCCACAAAAAACAACCATGAACTAACACCTCTTATATCATACTGAATGGAGCTGGAGCCCATTCTACTAAGTATCATGAAAATGGAAAAACAAGCACCACGTGTACTCACCATCAAATTGGTACTAATTTGATCGACACTTATGTGCACAAATGATAGTAACATTCATTGGGTGTCAGGCAGGTGGGAGGAGGGAGAAGAGGATAGGTATATTCACACCTAATAGGTGTGGTGTGCACTCTCTGGGGGATGGACATGCTTGTAGCTCTGACTTGGGCAGTGCAAAGGCAATATATGTAACCTACACGTTTGTATCCATGTAATATTCTGAAATAAACAAAATAAAGTTTTAAAAAAACAGAAAAGAAATAATTTTTCTCCTTTTGGCCAAAAGTAAAACTACACTTATGAGATTGTAGAGCTACTCCTTCCTTACTTTTCCTGGGACTCCTTTTTCTTTGGGATTGGGAAAGTTGGGATTGAGATGGGTTGAAAGAGCTATGACAATTTAGCCTTCACTCTTTCTTAAAGGTTAGACAGTACATAATATTAACAACTAATACTAATAAGTAGCTATCTTATTGTTTCTACGAATGTATCTTAGTCTGTTTGGGCTTCTATAATAAAATACCATAAACTGGGTAGTTTATAAACAACAGAAATTTATTTCTAAAACAGTTCTAGAAGTTGGAAAGATCAAGATCAAGTAACTGGAGTTCATTGTCTGGTGAGGGTTCATTAGATGATGCCATCTGACTGTATTCTCACATGGTAGAATGGGTATCCCGGCACTCTCAGGCCTCTTTAAAAGGATACTATTTATATTCATCACCTCCAGTTCCTTATAATGCCATCACCTTGGGGGTAGTATTTCTATACGTAAACTTTGGGGAACATAAACATTCAGACCATAGCAGAAACATACACCTACCTGGAATAGTGATTAATATGTTAAAACTTGGCTAATAATGGTTGGAAGATTTCTTTCTGACCTACCTATATAATAACTCAGGTATCCCATTCCATCTGAGGGCAATGTTCCAAATTATAGACATAAGCTCTTAAGGGAAAAATAACCTTGCAAAACTAAATCAGAGAATTAATTCTATAATAAATGCAAACTATCCTATCAAAAATTATTTTTAATATTCACTTCAGCACCTAATAAAAGTATAAATTCATTTTTCTTCAATTATTTTCAAAAATAAAATTCACCAATTGGGACTTTGGTGAATAATTGTACTTCAATTTAATTCCTTTCTTAGGATTTAATATAGAAGATAACAGCAGAAACCATGAGTGGTTTGTGTTGTTTTCCCTAAAGTAGCAATTTTTGACTATTTTTTTTATGGTAGCCCTCTAAAGAGCATATTGAAACATTTTTTTTCTAATGCCCTTCCATGAAATTTTGTTGTAAGTGTACTGCATATCTATTTATATACCATATGTATATCTATGTTCTGTGCACAAAAAGAACAGTACAAAGGTTACACTTTTTAATTCAATGCATGCTTATGAGTGACTAGAATATGAAAGTAGAGATATTACAACAGATGCCTCAGGAATAAAAAGGGTGATAAGGGACTGTTATGAACAATTTTATGCCAATAAATTGGACAACCTAGAGAAAATGGATAAATTTCTAGAAAAATACAACCTACCAAGATTGAATCAAGAAGAAATATAAAGCTTGAACAAAACCAATAACAAATAAAGAGACAGAAGATGTAATTAAAAACCTTCCAACAAAGAAAAGCCCAGGACCAGATGGCTTCACAGCTGAATTCAACAAAACATCCAAAGAAAAGTTATTATCAATACTTCTTAAACTCTTCCAAAAACCATAACTAGAGGAAATACTTCCAAACACATTTTATGAGGCCAACATCATCTTAATATCTAAGCCAGACAAAGACACCAGAAGAAAAGAAAAATGCAGGCTAATATCTCTGGTGAACATTCACGTAAAAATCCTCAATAAAGTGTTAGCAAATCAAATTCAACAGCATATCAAAAAGATTTTACGTCATGACTAAGTGGGATTTATCTCTGGCATGCAAAGAAGTTTGAACATACACAAATCAATCAGTGTGGTACATCACATTAACAGAATGAAAGACTAAAAAACACATGATCATCTGAATTGATACAAAAAAAAATTTGATGAAGTTCAGCATCTTTTCTTCATTAAAAACTCACAAGAGTTTCAGAGGAGAAGAAAAGTTCCTCAACATAATCGAGGTTGCTTATGAAAAACCTATAATTAGCATCATAATCAACCGAAACAAATCAAAACTTTTCCACTAAGATCCCATACAAGGCAGGGATGCCTCATCCTTACCACTTCTATTCAATATAGTGCTGTGAATAATACCAAGAAGAAACAGATAAGAAAATAAATAAAAGGCATCAAAATTAGAATGGAGGAAGTAAAATTATCTCTATTTGCAGATGACATGATTCTAAATGTAAACAATCCCAGAGATTCCACAAAAAAATTATTAGAACTCATAAATGAATTCAGTAAAGTTTCAGAACAAAAAGCAATGTACAAAAACCTGTAGCATTTCAATACACATTTAGTGACCTAGCTGAAAAAAAATTCCATTTATAATAGCATCAGGTTTGTGCACTGAAAATCATAATACATTGATGAAAGAAACTGGAGAAGACAAAAATAAATAGAAACGTATCCTGTGTTAATGAATGGTAAGAATTTATATTGTTTAAATTTCCATACTATCCATACAGATTTGATGTAATTACTATCAAAATTCCACTGGTTTTCTTCACAAAAATAGAAGCACCAATTCTAAAATTCATAAAAAATACTACAAAAAACCTGAATAGCCAAAATGATACTAAGAAAGAAGAACAAAGTTAGAGGCATCACACATTTTGATCTAAAATTATATCACAAAGCAATTGCAATCAAAACAGTAATATACTGGCATAAAAACAGAGATATAGACCAATGGAACTAAAAAGAGAGCCAACAAATAAATCCAAACATATATGGTCAATTAATTTTTGGCAAGGGCACCAAGAGAACAAAAGGGGAAATGATTAGTCACTTCAATAAATAACTTGAAAAACTGGATGTCCACATGCAAAAAATAAACAAACAAACAAATAAATAAAACTGGACCTTTATCTCACACCATACACAAAAATCAACTCAAAATGGATGAAAGACCTAAATGTAAAATCTGAAATAATAAAACTCCTAGAACAGAACTTAAAAGAAAAGCTCCCCAACATTTGTTTTGGCATTGATTTATTGGAAATCACACCAAAAGTTCGGGCTACAAAAGCAAATTTAATTAAATGGGACTATACCAAATTAAAAAGCTTCTGCACAGTAAAGGAAAAATCAACAAAATAAAAAGTAACCCATGGACTGAATAAAATGGAAATCATATATCTGATAATAGATTAATATCCTAAATTTATAAGGAACACTTATAATCCAAAGGAGAAAAACAAACAACCCACTTAAAAATGGGCAAAGAAGTTGGATGGATATTTCTCCATATAAGACATAAAAATGGCCAATAGGTATATGAAAAGGTGCTCGAAATCACTAATGATAAAGAAAATGCAAATTAAAACCACTATGTGCTATCACCTCACACCCATAGGATAGCTATTATCAAAAAGACATGAGATAACAAACACTGGAGAGGGTATGGAGAAATGGGAACCCTAGTACAATGTTGGTGGAAATATAGATTGGTACAACCACCACTATGGAAAACAGAATGGAAGTTCCTATAGAAATTAAAAATAGAATTCCATATTGACCCAGCAATCCCTGTTCTGGGTATATAATACAAAAGGACATGAAATCACTACCCTGTAAAGATATCTGTACTCCCATGTTCATTTCAGCATTAATCAAAATAGCCAAAATATGGAAATATCCTTAATGCCCATTGACAGATAAATGGATATAAAAAATGCTCAGCCTTAAAAAAGAAGGGAATCTTGCCATTTGTCAAACATGGATGGATCTGGAGGAAATTGTGCTAAGCAGAATAAGTCAAACGTGGAAAGAAAAATATTACATGATCTATTTACAGGTGAAATATTTAAAAAAAAACAGTTTAAAAATACACAGATAGAGAATGAAACTGTAGCTACAATGAGTTGCAAGGTGGAAGAAATAGGGAGATGTCAGTCGAAAGATACCAAATAGCAGGTATGTAGGATGGATATCAGAAAGTATGAGAGCAAAGATGCTTATCTATAATTTCTCATTTATCTATTTCTTAAACAATTATTTAATAGATATTGCAGATAATGCCCGAGGAAAGCTTAAATGTGAAAGTATAGATGGAAAAATAGACCAACTAATACAACCAAGTTTTAAATGTGTTGACGTGGGTTTGATCTGGGTTATGAGACTATCCCAAGAAAATGCATTAGAAGAGATGACCTGGGAAAGTTTACAGGAGAAGGTGATCTCTAAACTAGATTTTTAAAGACATGTAGACATAATGTAGTTGAATATAAGGAAAAGACTTTTAAAACAGGATAAAGCATCTGCTAAGATGTGGGAGCATGAAACTTTCTTGTATGAATAAGAGCTATAAGTATTTAAGCTCAATTAGATTGTAGGGCATAAGTGGGATGAATGGTACAATATGAGAGGAAGGAATTATCAGTAATTGCTTAGTATGTGACAAGACTAAAGCATATGATAATTCACGAAAAACTATGGAGCCTTGTTAAAATATTTTAATAAGTGAAGTAGCAATTTTCATTTTGATAATTTTGGGCCAATTTGGAAGATATGTAGGAGACACTGAACGTTTTTTTTTTTTTTTAATCTGGTGTTCTGATCTCTAGTACTAGCACTGTGATTTGGTTAGATTAATTCTCAACGATAACAACGGTAGCATCTCAGATATATTCAGATGTGATAGATAACAAATGTTTGAAGACAATAAAGAGTGACAGAAATAAAGCAGAAACTGGGGAAGAATTCATCTTAAAAGTTTAGCCCTGAAGGACAGAATGGCAGTGAGTGAGATTTGTTAGTTCACACCACCCTCCCCTGCTTTTTTTCCACTTACATCATTCTCAACCTACAAACTTGGCTATAAGCAGCGGCAAGTACAGCCTTACTGACCTGACAGGTCAAAGGACATCTGTCAGGCCAAGCAGAACATGTCAAAAACTATAGAAGTAATGGAAGGGAGTCACAGCTGCAAATATGCACATAAACTCCACGGAATATTTGGCTGATTGCTAAACTATGCATGTGCTTGAGAGACATAAGGACACAAAAAGAAGTAAAAATAGAAAGCTAAAATCACTGAGTGAATATTTTAGCTGTTGACCACATGAGGGAGGTACCATTTAAAGTTTGATTTCAGACCAGCTCACTGCCTGCCTGAAGAAAAATAAATACTCATCAGAAGAATATTGCAGGCCGGGCGCGGTGGCTCACGCCTGTAATCCTAGCACTCTGAGAGGCCGAGGCGGGCGGATCGTTGGAGCTCAGGAGTTCGAGACCAGCCTGAGCAAGAGCAAGACCCTCTCTACTAAAAATAGAAAGAAATTATCTGGACAACTAAAAATATATAGAAAAAATTAGCTGGGCAAGGTGGCGCATGCCTGTAGTCCCAGCTACTCGGGAGGCTGAGGCAGTAGGATCACTTAAGCCCAGGAGTTTGAGGTTGCTCTGAGCTAGGCTGACGCCACAGCACTCACTCTAGCCCAGGCAACATAGTGAGACTCTGTCTCAAACAACAACAACAACAACAACAACAACAACAAAAACAATAAAAAAAGAAGAATATTGCAGAATTCAGAACCAACAAAATGTACCATCCATAATGTCCAGTATGCAATTACAATTTTATTAAGTCTATAAAGAAACAGAACAATGCGACCATAGTCGAGAGAAAATCAGTCAATGGAGAATAAACTGAAGATAACCAGGACATTACAATTAGCAGACAAGAACTATAAAGCAGTATATATGTATGGATATATATGTCTATGTATTTTTTCAAGGACTTAAAGGAAAATATGAATGAAGGAATAAATGATTACAAAATAAAACTCAGAAAAAATGGACACTGTGGAAATGACCAAATGAAAATTTTAGAGTATAAAAAAAATGAAATGGAAAATTCATTGGATGTACTTAATAGCAGATCAATGATGGTAGAAGATGAAGTCATTGAACTTGAAATTAAATCATTATGTAAAATTGAATCTAAAATCAAAGAAAGAAATTCAAGCAAAAATAAAGACTCTCACTGATATGTGGGAAAATATCAATCATCAAAAATACTTATAATTGGAGTACAAGAAGAGAAGAAACAGTAAATGGATAGATTAAAATATTTTCATAATCAGTAGTAGAAAACATCCCAAAATTGATACAAACTTTAAACTTACACATTCAACAAATTCAGTGAGCCCAAAGAGAGATATATATAAATGCAAATGAAATCCACCTAGGCAAATCACAATCATACAGCCAAAATCTAAAGATGAAGACAAAAGCTTGAAAGTAATCAAAGAAAAATGGCACATTACATTCAGATAAACTACTTATATTTGACTCATCAGAAAGAATAGAGAAAAAAAGACAATGACATTGCATTTTTAAAAGCAGAGAGAAATACAAATATATGACAACTCAGAAGGCTATATTTGGGTAAAACTATTCTTTAAAAATAAAGAATAGTGTTCGACTTTCAGCCATGGGAACCAGATGTCCCCTCTGGCTATGAACAATGAAAATAAACAAACAAACAAAACTAAAAACAATACCCTAGCATCCAGGCATTAGAAAACTGACAAAAAAGAGTGTTCCCTGCGGAAGGGAAACAAACCTACAATTGTTCCATTTAACTGTCTGTGGAGAGTTTTCAGGCTGTAGGACAGACAGGGCGAGTCCAAAGAAATTCTGGAACTCCTGAGTTGAAACAATAAAATTCAGTTATCTTGAAAGTCAAAATAGCTAAAATTCAGGAGTAAGAGAACAAGACAAGAGGAAACTTCTGAGAAAGAAAGAAAGCTACATCAAGAGACAAATTAGGAAATCTGAAAATCACTTTCCTAAAATGTTGAGCTAAGCATTGACGTGAAAAATTACCTAAGGACAAGGGGAAAAACACAAAAATGAAACAGAAGGGAAAAAATCTTGCTTCTCACACAGGGTGGGTAAAGTTCATGTTCTCACAACCCAGCTTGGGAAAAACAAAAAACAAAAAATAAAACTCATACAACATAGAGAATCAGATAGAATAAACAGAAGAACTTTTCAGTAGTTAGGAAAAACAGACCTAGTTTGATATAGTCCTACATGAAAAAACTAAAAATATGCCTTAGAACAATCAAATTATTCCTCAGTAATTTAATTTTTCCAAGATAAAATACCAGAATATTTAAAAGATAACAAAAATATCCAGTTCACAAACTGGAGCAGGCAAAAGAGATGATTGATTCATAAATGGATAGATAGATAGATAGATGTCACTACAGTAGTTTCCTCTGAAGAGTTGAAGAAACTTACATGATGAGATTTTCTGACTTAACTTCATAAGATGTGGGAAAAAAGGTGTATCCATTAATCAAAATTGTAATATTAAGACTTGTGCATTTCAAGTGGTTGAATATAGATAGTTAATGAAGGTAGGTGATAAAGCATAGTGACTTCTTGACTGAATAAAGAGGAATGCATAAAAGGAAGAATGGATAATAAGCAGGTGTTTTATAACTTAAAGCTTTTGGCTTGAATATATAAATGGATAATATATAAATGGATAATTATATCTTTCTCTAAGGATAAAATTAGAACATCCAAGACTTTGTTGATGTGTAAGAAAACCATCCTTGTTTTGGACACAATGAATTTAAAGTTCCTTTTAAATATCTATGTAGAAGTGTCCAGTAAGCTTTGATTATATAATTTATCAGCAACCTAAACATACCTTCTGTTTTTAGAGGAACATACACACACTTAGTTTACATCTCTGATGGGTCAACATGAAAGTACATATTTTTTAGTTAAAACTAGAGATAAGTTATGAAAGCTTGATATTTCTCAACCAGCATGATATAAATCAACCCATGCATGCAGAATTTCTAGTCCTACTTGGTAATTTCTAGTCCTACTTGTAAGAAGCTGAAGCAATATAGCCATTTAATATATACAATGAGAAGAAAAGTCAGTATCAATTAAAACTTGAATTCTTTTTAAATTATGGGATTATTTAAACTCTAAACAGTTGAATTTTTAAATAATGTTTGAGTTGCCTGAGGCATAATTTAGATGAATATTACATATTTATGAATTCAGATTTGTGTCATTTTTATACAAGAAATCTGATTCAAGTTATTTTAAAATCTATTATTAGCATCACACATTCATTTAGCATTGCATTGCTTGTATCTATTTTTGTATTTATAAACCTTGTGCTGAATTTTCAAAAAATATTTAAAATCTATTTCCACATGTAGAAATATCAATTTCATATTATTTTATATATTCTTTGTTGTATTAGAAACACACTGGAAATACAGTTCTATTTTGCCTGATACTATGCAACGAATTCACATTTTATTTAAAATACCCATAGAACTAAAACAAATATCCAATAAATCCATTTTATCTGCCTCTGGGCAAAAGTGCTTTGCAAAACAACGGATTCATTGTCAAATTTTGTTGTAAACTGAGAGCTTTCCTTATTTTACATGCCTCCAAGGAATCTATAAGCTATCTATAAGCTAACTGAAGGAATGAAAAATGCTGAATAGCACCCAACAGAAGTGACATAATATTCAAGAATAGCACTTTAACCTGACAAATAAAAACAAATAACTACAAGCACAAATATAGGGTGAAGAAAAACTTTTACCAGGTACTATTGAGTGAATGTTTGTGTCTACCACAAACTTAGTATGTAAAACCCTAATCTTTTTTAAAAACTAAACATACTCTTACCATATGATGCAGCAGTCATGTTCATTGGTATTTACCCAAAGGAACTGAAAACTTAACGTCCACACAAAATCCTGAACATGGATGTTTATAGCAGCTCTAGTCATAATTGCCAAAACATGGATGGACAATATGCCCTTCAGTAGGTGAATGGGCAGATAAAATGTGGTATATCCAAACAATGAAATATTATTCAGTGTTAAAAAGAAATGGGTTACCAAGCCATGCAAAGGCATGGAGGAAACTTAAATGCACATTGCTAAGTGAAGGATGTCAATATGAAAAGGCTACACAGAGGCTATGATTCCAACTATATGACATTCTGGGGAAAAAGAAAAGCCTATGGAGACAGTAAAAAGATCAGTGATTACCAGGGGTTGGGGAGAAGGAGGGGTGAATATGTGGAGCACAGCAGATTTTTAGGGCAGTGAAACTACTCTGTATGATACAATAATGGTGGATACATATCATACATTTGTCCAAACCCACAGAATATACAGCACCAAAAGTGAACCTAATGTAAACTATAGACTTTGGGTGGTTATGTTATATCAATGCAGATTTATCAGTTAGAACAAAAGTACCACTTTGGTGGGGCTTGTTTATAATGGAGGAGGCTATGCCTATGTGAGGGCATGGGCCATGTGGGAAATCTCTGTACATTATGCTCAGTTTTCCAATAAACCTAAAACTGTTTGGAAAAAAAATACAGTCTATTTAAAACCAACCAACCAAACAAAACCCCTATGTGATGGTATCTGGAGATGGGGCATTTGGGAGGTGATTAGGTCCTGAGAGTGGATACCTCATGATGGTATTAGTGACCTTACGAGAAAAGACACAAGGGATTTGATCTCTCTCTCAGCCATGTGAGAACAGGAGAAAAATGGGGATGTCTGAAAGTCAGAAATGAGCACTAACTGGACACTGGACCTGCTAGCACCTTGAGCTTGGATGCCCCACCCTGCAGAACTGGGAGAAATAAAGCCACTCAGTCTACAGTAATTTGTTACAGCAGCCCATACCAAATAAAACATCAGGGAATAAAATATTTTAAAATTCTGTAAGTCTGTAATGAATTCATAATTCATTATGAATTAGATTGGCAAGAAATGGGAATATATCCAAACAGAAAAGAAATACTGGAGAAACAATGATTGCTTCTCTATGGCTTTCTAGATGGTTTAGAAAAATCCCTAAGTCGGGCAACAAAATGCTGTAATGTGCAATTATTTGAAGAGGGTATATTTTTAAAAGAATGCTTAATGAATTTAAAGATTCTGTGAAAAGACTCAAATTAATATCGGAACTATTTATATAATTTTCAAAAATAAAAACAATTAGTGGCCAATCAGAATTTTAGAAAATCAAGTCTATTTATAAACTGCAGCTTCAAAAATCAAGTTCACCATTTTCAAAATTTTAAGATGTTATTAGAAGAATATAAAAACTTAATTTAAAAAAATAATATAATCACTGTCAGGGATGTTAAAAAGTAATTCAAAATAATACTCAAATACTAAGAAAATAAACTCTTTCCCACCAGAAATCTGGAAACACTTTGTCCTGCCAGGTAAAATTTGTGTGAACAACCTATAAGATGAGACTGCTGAGTCAAAGGTAAAGGTGGGTATCTTAAAAAGCCTTATTACTGATGGCCTTGAAAGAACAAATTACCTTTGAAATAGAAAATCCTTGACTAGCCAAATGGAATTTTTTTTTCTTTTCTTCCCCTTTTTTCTTCATGTGAGGGAAAAGAAAGAAAGAAAGAAACCCTTTAACATCCAAACTATATATTGGTGCTGAGTGCTGGCTTTGTCAACCCTTAGTTAATTCTCAAACTGAAGCCAAATCAATCAACTCTCTTTTATGGATACAAATTTAAATACATTTGATTAACTTTAGGTAATTCAAATCAATCTGAGGGCCACTGATGGTTTTTGAATTGTTGAATGGATTATTAAGAGTTCTAACAGGATATTATAATTTATTCCTCATTAATAATATCAGAAGATTATTTATTAGTTGTTTATGAGCCTGTAAACTGTCAAAGAATACTTGTGAAATGCTTTAATTTTACTAATAAGAAAATGCAATGTCTTTCTACTAAGTATCATCAAATTCCCTGTAATGTTGGACTTAGTTGGATTGTTTTATGCTGCAGTGTAGAAGGGAGTGTGGGACATTTACCCAAGAACTGTCCAGAGATAAATCCCCCTTCAAAAACAAAATAAAGGATCAATTTATCAAAGTAAATGTATAAAATATCTTTTTCATTAATAAATAAATATAAAAACAAGGGAAAGGCATTAATTACTATTTTATTAATTTTTTCAACATATATTTATTAGTCCCATCCTTGCTAAAGACCCAAGAAGTAGCAAGGAGTTGAATTACTGTATAGTTTAAAAAATTCTGTCAGTGTCTAAAATGGGTGACCATGTATTAATATTTAGGCTATGGAGAGATTTGTTTGGCAGGAATAATTGTACCAAATTAACAAATGAATGGAAAAACATTTTACATAGTGATCTAGATTCCTGGATTCTACTTGTTCTCAGCTCATCCCAGTTTCTCCAGTTACAGAATAAATATAAAGCTGTACATTTTCATTTCCCTTCATCCCACCCTATTTCTATAGACTTTTGAGGTTTTTAATACTCCTGGTTTCTGATCTAAATTATAATTCTGAACTATCACTAAGAAGTTGGGAAAATGTCAGCAATTTACTTATTTGTATTCCTAAGCCTCTTCATGTTTCATAAGAAAATGAACTCAATTATAATAAAATTCCTCCCCAATATTTATTACGTCTTCTATGAAGTATTCCCATGCACCTGGGCAGACAAAAACTCACCTTCTTATATGCTCCCTTTAAACTTGGTACAAAAGACCATTATGAATATTGTGCCGTTTTTGTTAAAAATATATCTCCCCAGTAAATTATAAAGAGGGAGAACAGAACTGTCTTTTCTTGAGTTCCTGAAGTAGTAACTGATAAACTACAGGCACCCCGATGCTTTGTTCAATAAATAAACTGTTGTCTTAGTCACTCTCATCCCCCAAATATGCACATCTCACATTCTACAAACTGCTTTTGAATAAAATACTTCAAAGAGTTTGTGTATATAATTAGTTTGGAGACTAATTTTTATATTAAAATATTGCAAGATAAATCTGAAATGTATGTAGCAAAAAAACCCTAACATTTTTATTATATTAAACTGATCTGAAATGAAAAAAAAATCTCTGCAACAATGAGGTAATGGAAAAGAGTCACAGTTTGAACAAGTTTAAGAGAAGAGAGCCAGTTTGCATGAACAGAGAAAAGAACTTCTTGCATTAGGTAAAAACAAGAGAGCAGAAAGAGTAAAGTAGTCAAAAAGCTGTGAAGCAGGTTACAAAATACCCTCAGAGTGTTTTAAAATAATGATGGCAATTTTGAATATGGTCTTGACATGAATAAGGATCTAAGCCACCAATGAGTTTGAGGACAGACAGGATGCTTTGCTTTTTATTCATGAGCAAAGGTCAATAACATTATTTGTTTCAGTAAAGAGTCAGGTAAATAATAGGGAAAAATTAAAATAGCCCATCTCTAGGACTCAGTTTTTTAATATTCCTAGGGTGTTTTATTCTTGCATTTAATGATATAATAGATGTTTTTATTCTCATATCTCGTAACACTGTGTGGACCATTAACTGTCATAGAATGAATTTGTTCACCATATCTATAATACTTTCCCTGATATGGAGAACAGTTGCCCATCAAAATGAGGATTTTTAAATAAGAATTCTAGGAAAAGCATGTCCTGAATCCAAATGATTTCTAGCTATTATTTCAGTTCTAAGAATGACAAGTTAAAATTATCATTAAAGATTTAAGTTATTGTTTGTTCTATTTTGTAAATTAAATTTTTGAGCAGTATTTTGAAATTCCTTTTATAAGCAGTAATGTCAAGGAGTCGAAAATTTAATCTTTGTGCATTTCTTTTAAAATAGCATGATAACTTTTGTCTTAAAGTTTAAAATTGTAAACTTTTGTTAGCTAGTAAAGAATCAGTTCAATGCCGATATGTTGTTGAACACATTACAGATGAGAGGGATCCATATTAGAAAGTCTTCAGAAAGAACTGTAATTATGAGAAAAATGATCTGCCCAACCAGCTCTCCATAATTAAGTTCTTGAAACCAAATAGCTTTGAGTGGTCACATAGTTGGGTCAAAGCTGTTTCTTGCATAATTGCAATAGAATTCTTCAGTTATTTCTACATTCCTCTGATAGGAAAATATTTCGTTGACACATATATAATAAAAAATGAATAGCTCCGCACTTCTTTGTGAATTATTAAACATTAAATGAGTCAAGAACTCTGAATAAGATATAATAAAGCTTGTCCTCTTGTGAATTTCTAAGGAACTGCGTGGGTTAAAACTACAGCAATGATGCAAAGCTAACGAATAGGGAAATTTAAAACATTTTCATTTATATCTCAAGGTCTGGATATTTTCTGACACCTAAAAGTCATGTCATCATTGGTGTTTTCTAAGATGCTGCTAGAAAAATTATTTTTATGTTCTGTTAAATTATGCTGGGATTTCAAGAACAGTAATTATCAGAGGTAATGCTGGGTGCATATGGTTATTAGGAAATCAGATATTTCTATCTCTACTTAATATTTGACTCTTTGGTAGTATGTGTTATATATTAATTAATATGAAAAATTATATAATGTTATATGCCTTTCATCCTTTATAATCTGTGCCAAAAATATATTTAATAAACTCTGAGAAACTCTAACTTAACTTCTAACACTTACTTAAATGAAGACTTTCTGAAGTGTTGCATGACCTCTGCATGCCATGCCAAAGGCAGAATTAATTCATTGGTCTTCTCTATCCCTATCTAACATTTTTCATTCTTCTAATCACAGCTTTGCAGAGTTATTTGTTTAGTTATCAATGACCTCTATAGTACTCTGAGCCATTTGGAGTTATCTCCACTTATAACTATACCATCATTCAAAGTACACCTTATTTCTCATTTGCTTTATCATTCTCTCTCTATATATAACTCTCTGTATATTTATGCATATGTATGTACATATACACATATATGTTTATATGTGTATATTTGTTTTATATTTATCTAGGAATTTATTAATGGACATCCTTATAAGCACTACAAATAATAACAGTAAAAAATCACACCTCCTCCTTATTCAAGCATCTCATTGGTACAATAACGCCTTTCCATAAAATTATTTGGAAGTTTTGAGTACCTGAATGTGGTGGGCAGGAGCCAAATCAGAGATAACATTCAGTTTTAATCTAAGTTAAATTTCAGGATGTACATTTTTTTTTCTTAGAAGTATGGACCCTAGCTGTCTAGTTTGTGATGTCCATCTTGGTCTCTGTTTTTGCCAAAGGAAAAATAAATAAAATGCAGTGCCAAAACTCAGAAGTAATCCATTTCTCATTTGGGGTATTCCAAATGCCATTGTTTTTACTATGTACCATGTCATCTATATCAAACTATATTCAAAACTGACATTTAAACTATGAAGAAAAATGATCAAGTAAATACTTTATTTGTGCAAAATGACAAGAAAAACTGTTTGTATCTTGGAATTTGCCTGTGTGTCTCCCATTCCCTTTTCCCTTTCCTCTATCAAGAGTAATTTATCATAATGCATATATATCCCTGAATTTCTATTTTGTTGTTTTGATCTTATACTATATGAGATCTTCTGTAACATACTACTTTGTGATCAGCTATATATTTTTTAATTTTTAAGACTTGTTTTCCAGGAGCATTTTTTTTAACTTTTGAATTTCCAAGTGAAATTATTCCACATTCTCTGTGGATTCTACTTACCTCCCTCTCAAGAGGAAGAAAATTATATATTGAACTGCTCAAATTAACCAATGTTAACAAAAATCCCCAAGCTAGGGTATTTAAAAAACGTGAATAACTACCGTTTCCCTTTATTTATGAAGAGCAAGTTCTAAATTCACACCTTTCAAATGCAGGTAAAGTAGAGCTAGTGCATCAAAGGGAATAGAAAATTTATCAGAAATGACTCATTCTCAAAGGATTTTAAAGAAATAACTCCCAGATAATCAGTCCTCTTCTAATGAGAATGTGCTCACTTTGGCATTTTGTAAGAAATATTATTGTTTCTCCTTGATTTCCTAAAAGAATTGAAAATGTACTATGAGGAAAATGGGCCATAAGGATTCAGCTCACTCACAAGAAATACTCTTGGGTAGTTATGAAGCTATTCAACACATTCTTTTAAAATGACAAAACTCAGAGTGAACTGGAGAAAGAATTTAAAAGTTGTAGCTACATTTACTCATAAGTCCACATGGAATCCGCACACATACAAGGCCTCCCCTTTCCAGTGTATTGTCTAGAGACAATACTCTTAAAATTAAATTATTTGGTACATTACAGTGCTTAAAACAAGAAAGGGAAAGAGACTTTCTTGGAAAATGACCAAAAGACATTTTGTTAAACATTTCTGTGTCCTGGAAATGGAAAGATTTCAGTCCAATGCCTCTGGTCATTCATTATTCACTTGCCCTCTCCTCTTTTTTTCAGTGCCCGAGGCCTCGGCAGCTTTCATTTTCTGTAAATATTCTGCTAACTCCTCCTCTTCCTCTTCCTCATTTTTCCAACAGTGGAGGTCAGGGAACTTCTGTCCTACTTGGCCTAGAAATGGTCTGCATAGCTTAACTCTTGACTTCCTCTGGGCCGCAGTGGAAGCAGAAATAGGCTGGCATTAACTCGAGACGGGAGCCTCTGGCCATTCCCTCCAACCATGGACAGTTCCAGTTAATGCTTCCCTCTAGCAGCACGGGTCCCCTCGGCTGCCGGTGGCCCATGCCTGCCACCAGCTGTCTGACCTCACGGTGGCGGCAGAGACAGCTCTTGTTATGACCTCTCTCCAGGCAAGGCAGGCCTCTGATGAGCCCCTGGAAGACACACCACACTGGCACTGTGTACTCAGTTTCTAACAATGTATTTTTGAGATTAATCGATATTCGTTCAATTTGCTGCTTTTAGTATTCTCTAATATGTATATACTTAAGTTTAGTTATGTAGTCTTTCTAGTCTTACCGCTATTATACAAAATTTATGAATTTTTTACACAAGAAATAGGTTATATATTGCAGTAGAAAGTTTAGTTCATAGACAGGCACATTTTCTCCATTATAGCTGATTGTTCCCCCAAAATAGTTGTGGTGGTTGTAGCTACCACATCTTTTCCTCCTCTGTCTGTGTGAGTAAGACTCCCTCTCTGGCCGTTATACCATTTAACTTTGGACTTGGCTGCATGCCTTGCCTTGGCCAGTGAAATGGGGAAAGGCCTGGCTGCTCCAGCAGAAGCTTTAAATATTGCTGTATAGTTTGGTCTGAGCTTACTTCTATCAGATACTTGCGCTTTCATACCTAAATACACAATCAGAAAGTATATGGAGAAGATGCGAACTTGACCCAGAGCCTGGAGCAGAGCCACGGAAGTTAAACTACAGCTATTTTTTTTTTTTTTTTTTTTGAGACACAGTCTCTGTTGGCCAGGCTCGAGTGCCATGACGTCAGCCTAGCTCACAGCAACCTCACAATCCTGGGCTCAAGCGATCCTACTGCCTCAGCCTTCCAAGTAGCTGGAACTACAGGCATGTGCCACCATGCCCTGCTAATTTTTTCTATATATTTTAGTTGTCTGGCTAATTTCTTTCTATTGTTTCTTTAGTAGAGACGAGGTCTCACTCTTGCTCAGGCTGGTCTTGAACTCCTGAACTCAAACAACCCACCCACCTCAGCCTCCCAGAGTGCTAGGATTACAGGCATGAGCCACCGCACCTGGGGCCCTACAGCTATTTTTTTTTTAATTCAGAATATTATGAGGGCACAAACGCTTTGGTCACGTAAATTGCCTTTGCACCTCCCGAGTCAAAGCTACAAGCTTGCCCATTCCCCAAACAGTGTGCACCATACCCATTAGGTGTGAATTTACCCATCCCCTCCTCTCCGCTCCTATCTACCCGATCCCTGATGAATGTTACTTCCATATGTGCACATAAGTGTTGATCAATTAATACCAATTTAATGGTGAGTATATGTGGTATTTGTTTTTCCATACTTATGATACTTCATTTGGAAGAATGGGGTCCAGTTCCATCCAGGTTAACACAAGAGGTATTAGTTCACCATTTTTTATGGCTGAGTAATACTCCATGGTATGCATATACTACATCTTATTAATCCACTCACGTATTAATGGACATTTGGGTTGTTTCTAAGTCTTTGAAATAGTGAATTGTGCTGCTATAAACATTTGAATGCAAAACTACAGCTTTTGATATACGATGTGACCAATAAATAAATATTTGTTGTTAAAGCCACTGAGGTAGGATGCACTGAATGTAACTTAGCAAAATCTGGCCAATCCATGGTTGTGACACAGACAACTTTGGCAAGGATAAGCACTTGACCATCAGCAATTAATGTTTTCCTCTATGGTTTAGAATTGTTTCTGGGAAGTTGCTTCCAATCCAGAGACAATATTGTTCAAGATTCTTGATGAATATCTGGATAGGCCATCTGAGTAGTCCAAAGGAGCAGAAAATGACTAAAAATGTTGCATATCAATTGTAGGCCAAGGTTATTAAGGGCCCTTTGTGCCATCTTCATTTCTTTAATTTCTATAATAATATCAGAAGCTGTATATGGAGATGGAAGCTTAAAGAAATGAAGAAGCCTAGATCCCTTAATTGTTGCTTGGAGAGCAGCCACTTGATTAGGGAAAAAAAAAAACATGTTCATGGATATTAGAATTTTCCTGAATGAGTAATAAAATTGCATTATATTAAGCCACTATTATAATATTTGGGGAACTGCCTTTTACAGTCATTAATGCTTGTCCACCAAGCATGGCCTATAGTTGATCTCTGTGTCTTTTGCTTTTGATGGGAAGTTCAGAACAAACCAAAGGAATGGAAAATTGATAATGTCACAATGTGTTCATCACTTGATCCAGGGTCACTTTTGCTCACAAGTCACCTTTCTCTACACTACCCTCTCTTTTTAGTTTTGAGATATTGCTACCTTCACTTGTCATCTCTTATAACATTTATTCTTATAAATTATAATTTTATTGCAATCATGGTTCATGTCTTTTTTAAACTGAATTTTGTCACTATTTGTGTATAGTTATAGAAATATAATGAACTGTTAAAGAAATGTCTCATATAAAACATCGCTAAATTCCTTTTTGGTTCTAATATAATTTCTAATAATCTATCTGTAGATTTATTCTTTTTATATAAATAATCATATCATTGGTCTTAATTTTTTATACAAATACATTAATACAAAATCACGGACCTTTCTAAGTACTCTACCTGTACCCTATCCATCCTCTTCAAATGTCATAAAAAACATTTTGATTAGGTTAATAGCTAAAACTTTTATTGCAATGGCAATGTAAATGCTATTCACAAATAAAACATGTAGCACAAAATAACTGATTTCCCCTTTTACACAGCTATTTGTCTTAACTGTAGTTAGTGCTTTTCGTTTATTCACTGTGTTTAATTAAATATATTTTATCACTAAATCATCTTCTTCATAAATTCCTTGCCTAGGCCGATGCATAGAAGAGTTTTTACAACATTTTCTTCTAAAATTCTTATGATTTCATGACTTAGGTTAAGTCTTTTATCCATTGTGGGTTTATTTCTTTGAGCAGTGAGGATCCTGTTTCAGTCTTCTACATAAGGCTATCCAATTTTCCCAGCCCCATTTATCGAACAGAGATTCTTTCCCCAGTGTATGTTTTTATCTGCTTTGTCAAAAATCAGATGACAATATGAGGATGGTTTTATCTCCAGGTTCTCAGTCCTGTTCGGTTGGTCTATGTCTCTGTTCTTGTGCTAGTACCATGCTATTTTATTTACCATAGCCTTGTAGTGTAGCTTGAACTCTGGTAAAACAGGGAAAAATTGAAAGCACTTCTGCTTAAAACTGGTACCAGACAAAGTTGCCCTCTATCACCACTTCTAGTCAACAGAGTGCTGGAAATCCTAGCCAGAGCAATCAGACAAGAGAAGGAACTCAAGGGCATCCAAATGGGGGGAGAAGAGGTCAAACTATTTCACTTTGTAGATGATATGATCTTATATCTAGAAAACCTCAAAGATTCTTCCAAGAGAGTACTGAAATTGATAAATAACTTTTAGCAAAGTCTCAGGTTGCAAAATCAATGTACCCAAATCAGTAGCATTCATATATGTGAACAACAGTCAAACTGAGAACCAGATCAAAGGCTCAATACCTTTCACAAAAGCAACAAAGTAAATAAAATACCTAGGATTATACTTAACTAATGTGGTGAAGGATCTCTACAGGGATAACTACAAAACACTGAGGAAGGAAACAGCAGAGGACACAAACAGATGGAAAACCATACCATGCTCATGGATTGGCAGAATCAACATTATTAAAATGTCTATGCTACCCAAAGTGATCTATAGATTCAATGCAATCCCCATTAAAATACCAACATCATTTTTCATAGACCTAGATAAAATAATTCTATGCTTTGTATGGAACCAGAGAAGACTCCATATATCCAAAACATATAAACAAACATTGATTGGTTTTCCAAAATTGAGTCAGTTTGCCCTTCTATGAAAAACCCCATTTGGTCATGATTTATAATATTTTATACATGTGTTAACCTCGCATGATTTTGAACAGAAAGAGGAAATATTAGGATCTTGGCTTTAAAATACTTTTTTCTGGCCACTAGTTTGATAATAAGCATCAGGGTTAAGTGTGGAAGCAGACATTCCAGACTGAAACCTAATACAAAATATCAGATGAGTGATGAATATAACTTAGCCCACAGTAATAACAATAGATCTATGGTTAGATTTTCATAAAAATTCCAGAGTTAGAATAATGTGAATTACTATTGAATTTAATATGGGGTATAAAAGAAAAAGTCAAGGGTTTTGTCCTAAATAGCAGGATTGCCATCAAAGTGATGGAAAAATATGTGGGTGGATCAGAGTTGGGGAGAAGAATAAAATTTACTTGTGAAAAAATTTAGTGTGAGATTCACATTATGTGTACAGTTGAAGTTGTCAACACAATGTTTAATATATAAGTCTGGAGTTCGGGAAGATTACTTGGCTAGTGATTAAGAGAAGTTGCATTATTTTCTGATTCATGAAACAAAATGAAATTCCTTTATTTACAGTGAAGACTTTTTATTATTGTTGCTGGGATGCTAATTTTTGTTGTCCTTTTTCTAATATTAAGATTCTAGTCAAATCAAGTTAGTATAATCATATTTTTATGAGAAAACTATTAAAATCCAGTGAGGATATGTTGATACCTGATCAAATATCTCTACCGTGCAAGAGGGAACCCATCTAGTGATTAGGTGCATGTGCTCTCATAGAATTCCAAAATCTTTCTCCTGCCAGTGCAATAGAAATGATGATACATTCTGATTAGCTAATGTCTCCTGGCTTTAATAGTAAACATCAATAAGAAGTCACTTAGGATTAATTTGTTTTTTAAATTAGAATCACTGACACCTTGAAATTAGCTATAATACATCAGTTAGAGTTTTCAATGTTTTGTAATGTTTACTGTGACAGATTCTGAATATGTTGTTGAGTCAGTATTATGTATTTTTTAAGAGGGAACCTCTCAGAAATAAAATATCTTTAAGAAAACTCTCAGGTGTTACCTTCATTCATATTTCAAATTATGCTTATGCTGCCATGACAAATAATAATAAATCTATATTAAACTGATAGCCCAATAATTTAATTTCATCTTCTTGTCTCTTCAAAAATATATCCACATTCAAGCCATGTAACATTGCTCAATTTGTTACATATACCTAAATATTTCCAAAGTGAAATAAGATAATTTAAGTAGTTTTATTTAAACACTAATACACTACCCAACATTAAGTTGTTGCTCTTCTTTAAGCAAAACTAAATATAAATATTTTGGTCATTCACCCTTAGTCAAGGAATATTGTATTTTTTAAATGACTTGACTATGTCTTTGAAAGTATTTATTCTTATTGGATATTTATTGATTTATTTTATTTATTAAATAAGTAAATTTCTTATTTATTAAATCAGCAATATTTTGATTAAACTAATTATGCATTTTAATTATTAAGCCAGTACATGATCAACTAAAGTCATTCTTTGTTTTGTCTAATTGGATGTACATTTTTGCTTAATCATAAAACTAGCACATGAGAAACTGAAGAAAATATTTGTCTTGTTATTGCATGAATATTATTTGTATTTGTGCATTTCAGTGTGGCATTATATTTGATGTAATATATTCTACTCTTATTTGTAATTTATAATAAGTGGACAGTTCTTGGAAAAGAACAACTAAATTGGCAAACCTGTATCTAGACTGACACAAAAAAGGGAAGACTCAAATTTCTAAAGTACTAAAATTAAGTATAAAAGAGAAACATCACTACTGACCTTACAGAAATAAAAATAATTGTAACGTATTTGACAATAAATTAGGCATCAAAGATGAAATTAACTAAATCCTAGAAAGACACAAACTACCCAAACCAGTAAGAAATACAAAATATGAATAGTCTTATAACAAGTAAATAAATTGTATTAGTAATCAAATACATCTCATAAAACAAACAAAAAACCAATCTTCAGCCCAGGTAGCAGGTAAATTCTATAAAATTTTTAAAGAATAAAGATCCTTCCTTTACAAACATTGCTAAAATTAGAAGAAAAATGAACAGCTTCTGACACATCTTGTGAGATCAACATTAGCCTAATACCAAAAGCATACAAAGACATTACTTAACAATGAAAGACTTTATATATGTGTGTGTGTGTGTGTGTGTGTGTGTGTATGTATACACACAATATAAATATGTGGGTATTTCCCCTAATAAAAGTAACAAAATAATAATGTTTTTATTACTTCTGTTTGACATTGTACTAGACAATCTAGCCTGGACAATTAAGCAAGAAAAAAATGTGCCTGGATCAGAGAGAAAGCAGTAAAACTATCTTTATTGGCAGATGGTAATAAATATAGAGCAGTGACAGCAAAAATACATAAACAATAAATATACAGCAACAACTATTAGGACTAACAAATAAGCCCAGCAATGTTGCAGGTTACAAAATCAAAAATCAATTTTATTTCTATGCATTAGCAATGAAAAATCCACAAGTGAAGTGAGAAAACAATTCCATTTTTAACAGCATCAGAAAGAGTAAAATACTTGGGGTTATTGTCAATAAAAGAGTATAAGTCTGGCACACTGAAAACTATAAATCATTGTTGAGATAAATTAAATGAAAACTACAGGAATGGAAAAAAACCCAAGTCATGGATTGGAAAAAAATATTGTTAAAATGGCAATAACACTAAAATTTATTTGCAGGTTCGACAAAATCCCTATCATAATACAAGCCCCCCATTTTTTCCAGAAATTGGCAAACTGATACTAAAATTAATAGAAAACTGCAAGGGACCTAGATTAGCCATAACAATTTGAATGAAGAAGAACATAAATGGAAAACTCACTTTTCCTGATTTCAAATCATACTACCAAGTTACAGTAATCAATACAGTGTAAAAATAGTAAGGAAAGACACATAGATCAATGGGCTAGAATTGAGAGTCCAGAAATAAACCCTTATATTTATGATTAATTGATATTCAACAGGGTGTCAAGACAACATAATAAGGAAAATGCTCTCTTTAACAAATGATACTGGTACAGCTGGCTTTATACCTGCAAATAAAATAATAATAATAATTTGGACTGCTATCTTAGTGATATGTAAAACTTAGCTAAAATGAATCATAGAATTAACTGTAAGGGTTAAAACTACAAAACTCTTTCAAGAAAACATACAAATCTTCATGACCTTGGGTTAGGTAACAGCTTATTAGAAAAATAAACACAAGCTGAAAAAAACAAAATAGATAAAGTGGACTGCCTAAAGTTAAAACTTTTTTCTATCAATGAACACCATCAAATAAATAAAAACTCACAGAATGGGGAAAATATTTTTTAAATCATGTGTTTCATAAGGAATTTTCATCCAGAATATGTAAAGAATACCTATAATTCCACAATATTAAAAAGGCAAGTAACCCAATTAGAAAATAGACAAAGAATCTGAATATACATTTCTTCAAAAATGTACAATGGTCAACAGCACATGCAAAGAAAATCAATATAATTATTTATTAGGAAAATGTAAATCAAAACCACATTGAGTTATTATGTCACATTTAGTAGGATGGCTAAAAACAAAAAGACAGACAATAGCAAATGCTGGTGAGGATGTGAAGAAATTAGAAATCTCATGCATTGCTGGTGAGATTGCAAAATGGTTCAGCCACTTTGGAAAACAGTTTGACAGTTCCTAAACATACTGAACATATGACCCAGCTATTTAACTCTTAGAATTATCTCAAGCTAATTGAAAGCATATGTCCATTCAAAAATTTGTACATAAATGTCAACAGCACCATTACTCTCATAGCCCAAAGTGAAAACAACCCAAAGGCTCTCACTTGATGAATTTATAAATAATATGTGGTATTTACATACAGTAGAATATAATTTAGCTATAAAAAAGAATGAAATAGTGACACATGCTACAGCCTGGATAAACCCTGACAACCTTATTCCAAGTGAAAAAAGCCTATAACAAAATGTCAAATATTAGATAATTCCACTTATGTAAAAGGCACAAATTAGGCAAATACAAAGAAATAAAAACAATACATGTTGGCGTGGATGCAGAGACACAAGAACACTCATACACTGCTGGTGGGACTGCAAACTAGTGGAACCCCTTTGGAAAGCATTATGGAGATACCTTAAACAGATTCAAGTAGACCTACCATTCGATCCAGCAATCCCATTATTGGGCATCTACCCAGAAGAACAAAAGTCATTCTATGACAAAGACACCTGCACCTGAATGTTTATAGCAGCACAATTCACAATTGCAAAGATGTGGAAACAACCCAAATGCCCATCAATTCACGAATGGATTAGTAAATTGTGGTATATGTATACCATGGAGTATTACTCAGCTATAAGAAATAACAGTGATACGACATCTCTTTGGTTCTCCTGGAGAGAGTTGGAACCCATTATATTAAGTGAAGTATCCCAAGAATGGAAAAACAAGCATCACATGTACTCACCAGAAAATTAGTTTCCCTGATCATCACCTAAATGCACATTGGGGAAGGATACCAATTGGATATCAGACTGAGGCAGGGGGGTGGGGGGAGGAGATGGGTGTATGCCTACATGATGAGTGCGTTGCGCACCATCTGGGGAATGGTCATGCTTGAAGGTGCTGACTCGGGGAGGTGGGGGGTGGGGGGAGGGGATGGAGGTATGACTACATGGTGAGTGCCAGGCGCACTGTCTGGGGAATGGACACGCCTGAGGCTCTGACTCAGGGGGATGGGCGGGACATGGGCAATGTATATAACCTGAGCTTTTGTATCCCCATAATAAGCTGAAATTAAAAAAAGAAAAAGAAAAAGAAAAAAAGAAAATAAAATAAAAAGTAGATTCCTAGTTGCCAGGGCCTGGAAGTATGAAAATGGAGTGTGACTGCTAATGGGTATGAGGTTTCTTTAGGGAATGATAAAATGTTCTAGAATTAGTGTGATGGTTGTAAAGCTCTGTGAATACACTACAGACCCCTGAATTGTATAATTTAAGTGTAAATACATATATATGTGTGTGTATATATATGTGAGTTATATCTCAATAAGGCTGTTGTTAAAGAAGAATGTGCAAAGTAGTTTATGATAATTTACATGTCTTTCCATTGTGTGCATTCTAAAGTGAAAATATACTTATTTATAAACAGTAAACTCATCCCAAATATAATATTCTCTATAACCTAAAAATGAGTGATATAAAGAGGCAAAAATTATTAGCCAATGAAATATAAATGCAGCACTCTGAAGATAAAAACACTTCAGTTTCTATATCACAAGACAAAGAAGTTTGATTTTAAGAAAGAAATCATTTCTTGCTGTTTAAAATATCAACATGTCAACTCATTTGCTAATCTTCATTGCATTTTGGCACCATAGTATACAAACGAAAGAACTGTAAGTTTGTGCCAGAATTCTTTTAATTAGCACAGGATATACAAAAAAAAATAGGGGAAAGTTTTAAACATAAATATAGATATGTGTAAAAATGCCATACCTTCAACCACAGTTAACTATGTATGTGTTAATTTTATTGTATGCCCCAAAGTAACCCAATATGTAGGTTGGAAATTAAGTATTTCTTATGACAGAAGTGAGAATCCCTAAGTAACCTGAAGATTTAGAAATTTTTCACAGCCATGGTTTACTGGAGAGAGAACCAGATTTGAAGTTTGAATGATTGGTATTAAAAACGAACTCTATCACCTATGCACACATACTATGCCTGCCTTAACTGTGCCTCTTTCTTTCATCTATTTATTTAAAATAACAGAATGCCTAGCACTAAGTATTCCTGTGAAGTATAAATGAAAATAAAATGTTGAAAGAGTCTAATTTATAGTGGGCAATTCATAAATTTTTATAATATCTTATTAAGTTATTACTTCAGATGGCATATAATAAAATACCATGTCAAAACCATACTGAACATAATAAACACATTTTAATTACTTGGAACATATTTTTATATTTTGAGAAGCCTAAGGATCATTCTCATGAACACTTATGATTGCATTGTACATACCTGAAAGAAAGATTTTTGTATAATGAAGGAAAACGTACAGAGTGCTTCTGTATTATGCCTCACTGAACTGGCAGAAGCCCAAATTTATAAAAATTGTATTTGGAATCTAGTAATTAAGATAACTAACAGGGATTTTTTTAAATTCTAGCATGTAATATCCAACCCTCTGTGATTTATAAGGGATCACTAGGCACAATGGAATCAATAGTACTTTTCACAGGACAGATGTTTTTCAAAATAATACTAAGAATGTAATTTTTGAATACTGAAGGACAAAGAGACAAAGGTTGAGTATAGCACTCAGGCAAAACAATCACTATCAAGCAGCATAACAAATATAAATCATAAATAATAATTAACATTTACAGGGATTAAACATATTGTTGCATATTAATGTTCAGACATATTTTTGTAATGAAATTTAAAATGTTCTACTCTCATGTATCTGAAATAGTTTTCTTGTAACAAAAAAGAAAAAGCAAAAAAATGTTTCTTTCCTTTCCAGCAGAATGGGAAAAGTAACATAAATCAAAATGTCATCAGTGAACTGGTAGCCCTGTAACACCAAGCCCATCTCAGTTTTCACAGTGCCTCAAGTAAGTATCACAGAGGAAGAGAGACAAAATTAAACCCCATGAGGTGCTGTATAAGAACACTTACAATAAATGAAGGAATACCCAATCTTGCCCTTGGGGATCCTGTCACTAAAGGAGAAATTAAATCACTGCAGGTAGGAGTCCATCAAGCTTGACTTCATATCTCATGGTCATTGGTGTACAGCATTCCTGACACTAGATGTCATATTAGTCAACATGAGAAATTAATAGAAATAAACATACTTTGTCCCTAAAAATCGAATTCTTTTCCCACATGTCTCTGGGTGAACATTATTGCTTTCTTTCTAAATACAAAGTTTAAAAATTCTCCGAGCTCCGATTTTCTACAGAGGTTATTTCCATGAAATGTCTACAGATAAATCTTTGAGTCTAGGGTCAAATATAAAATCTGAGTATGTACATTTGAAAAAAAAATTAAAAAACAGTTTAAAAAATAAAGTCTCCAGAAAAATGAGGAAAAATGAGGTGCTTTTTGTATTAATAGCATGTTTCACTTTCATATTAGATTTTTTTCTATAGAAATAATTTTAACCAAAATGATGTGTATGATTTACCAGTGAAGGGCTATACAATATGCAATTAATATGAAAGATGGATCAAGATAATAATTTTACTCATGAAAATATATGGGCTGAAGATATTTGGGGATTTCATTTTAAATAGTCTTGAGAACAATTAAGGGAAAAAATAAATACAAAGTTTAAAAATTCTCTGAGCTCATATTTTCTACAGAGGTTATATATAATATATACACACACACACGTACATATATACACACATGAAATATATATATATTCATATACACACATATATACATAATGTGTTTATCAAGGAATTTATTCTGATTATTTCATTTTTGGGAGTAATTTTGCAATGTACTTGTCATAAATTTCAGTTAAAAAAAGTAGAGCAAGTCTTTCAGGTCTCAGTTATATTTACTTGTTCCTGCAATTGGTTTTTACTAAATTTATGAAAAACATCTTACATTTTGTGTTCTCTTTTACTACATGGAAGTTAAAAAATAGAACTATTGCTATGTGTAAATAATGTAAAACATTCTGAAAGAGTACAATTTACCTACTTTAATTCCCATAAGATTATAAACTGCATTTATGCATTTTGCCATGATTTAATCTGGATGTTATTATATCAAAATATGACGTGTGTTACAAAATATTTCTTAAGAATTTAGGAAGAGTTTTCTGCCATATATATTTGTGAAAAATCCTCTGATGTTCAAACAATCAGGGAACAAAATGACTGTGAGTCCATGCCTTAAAAGCTTGAATGTAGGCTAGATATTTTGTAAGGGTTTTTGTTATTGAAATATTTGCAACATAAATTAATTGGTTATGAAATAAAAAAGGGAAAAGTATTTATATTTTTTAAAATAGAAAGTACTTGACTTCTTTATGGAATTTTGAGGTTAAATGATTCTTGAATACCAGACCTATCCTGTTGAATGGAGTGCCAAAATAAGTTAGTGGCTCACCCTAAGATGGTAGAGATATTTTTTATTTTTCATTTACTCAGGCCAGTGAATTTTAGGAAAAGGAGAAACTTTGTAATAAATCTACGTGAGAAGCAGAAATTTTGTTCTAAATAGGAATAGATTAATAGGAAGAAACAGCTTTCCAATCAGAAAATACATGGAAAAGTAAGAAATATAGAAAAATCAATATCATTTGGTAACAGGCTCCATTCCAAAGGTATGCAAATATTTCATTTCTTTATGCATTCAAGACAGAAAAAGAGGGAAAAATGTATTAAATGGGATTTTTTTTCAGTGATTGGAATTGTATTTCATTAAAAGAGGCTCTATATTAAAGCTTAGATTCTATTTATGGTTTAAACATCATTGGTCTGCTTGAGATACTTTTCTACATGTCATTAGAAAAGTTTTTTTTTTTTTTTTTTTTTTTTTTTTTTTGAGACAGAGTGTCACTTTGTTGCCCGGGCTAGAGTGAGTGCCGTGGCATCAGCCTAGCTCACAGCAACCTCAGACTCCTGGGCTTAAGCGATCCTACTGCCTCAGCCTCCCGAGTAGCTGGGACTACAGGCATGAGCCACCATGCCCGGCTAATTTTTTTTTTTTTTTGTATATATATTTTTAGTTGGCCAGATAATTTCTTTCTATTTTTAGTAGAGACGGGGGTCTCACTCTTGCTCAGGCTGGTCTCGAACTCCTGACCTCGAGCGATCCACCCGCCTCGGCCTCCCAGAGCTAGGATTACAGGCGTGAGCCACCGCGCCCGGCCAAGAAAAGTTTTAATTTAGTTCAGAGGGTGCTGATAATCAAAGTACCCTTTCATAGAAGCCTTAGATTGAGGACAGTTATTTCATCTGATCTATTGTGGTAGAGTTCATACTTCTTACACGAAGTGCTATAGTATTCTAATTCAATTCTGGTTATAAGAAGATTTCAGTTTATGATTTGAAAAATTATGCAACAATCATGATTCTCATACCAGAAAAATATATTTTACTAAAAGAAATGAGGAAATCTTATCAATCTATTTTAGATATATTAATAGAAATATCAAGTGTGTACATAAATACAAAAATGAATTCTCTTTTTATCTGAGGACATTTTATTTTTTCCTTTCTAGTTTATTAACTTTTCCAGTTTTCATTAGTTTTTCCATATATATACACATATACATATTATACACCCACATATATATATAGAATGATATAGATATATATAATTATATATATTTAGGTGCTATATATAATATCAAAGGAATTATCAATTTAATCAATAATCCCATAAAATTTATATATCAAGGATATGCTTAGACTTTCACAGTAATTTTCAAAGATATTTGTGCCTATATTTCGAAAACATTGGACTTGAGAGGCATTTAATCTAGGCACTTTCTCTGATTATATTTTTTTCATTCATGCCATTTAGACTACAGATTAGCATGAATAGCATATTTGAGTGATGAAAATAGGTTATTTTTATTTAAAATTTATTATTTTAATTTCCCCCATGAAGTATAGAGGTTGAAATTCCACCTGTAGGGTAACGCAAACTAGAGGTCACATTTTACTATCTCTGTGACTTTGTTTAAGTTACTCAAATTTTCTAAGTCTAAATCCTTATGTGTTAAATGTGAAAAAACATACATAAGTGTAGAAATTAAAAGAGATAGGGTTTGGTGTGTACTATTTATTAATAGATGCTCTTATTCTAGGTAAGAAAATCAGCAGTTTTCAAACTTTATTAACAGGGATCTATGTTTATTATTCTTATTGGATAGGTCTTAGCTCAACAATTCTTAGAAATTACCTTTAAACTTATATATATATATATATTAGCCTACAGAGAACTCTGAAGAGGTTCAGCAGACATAAATATTGCTATTTTGGGAAAAAAGTATAACTAAATATAGGTCTTTTGCATTAGGATAGTTTGGGTTGAATGAGGTAATCTTTCCAATCTTAAACACCACTTCTTTCTTAAGCTCAACTACTTAGATTACCTTTATTTATTTATTTATGGTTGTAAGTCATTAAGTCCTGTTTCTCCTGCTGCAGTTACATTTATTCCAAAAGCAGATATTCTAGTTTATTTGCCTCTATATTTTATTGTTTCTCTTTTTATTTTTCAAATAATCAGTTATTTGTGTTACTGGTACTGTTTACAACCTATACACACATATAAATTTTAGTGATCTTGTTCTATCTTTTGATTAAAATACTATTTTCTATTATCAGAGTTTTATCTTTTAAAATAATTTTTACTAAAAATGCTAGTGTATTATTTTTCAAGTCAAATTGAAAGATTTTTGTCTATGATCAAGTAACAGTGACTAGATTTATCCTCTCCTTACTTAAAAAAATATAAAATTGGATGAACTATGTGAAACACATTAGAATCACTAACATTTATACAAACTGATAAAATTAAGTATTAGGAAAAATGTGGCACAACTGGACCTTTCAGATTGAAAATTGTACACCTGCTTTAGAAAACAGTTTGACAGCTTCTTATAATCAAAATTAAAGTTATACAAAACAATCCAGTGATTCCACTCCTAGGCATTTACCCCAAAGTAAATAGGTTATCAAATCGTATTTATTCATAATGCCTATTTATTTTTATATTCCTATTTAAATTCAGGGAATATTATATACATGATAGTATCCTATTTCTATATTTATCATGACTAATACATTGATAGAATTGATGAATTTTCAATGTTGCCACTTTTTAAATAATAACCTAAAAAGAATCTACTGTTTCATATAAAATAGTTAAAAGTTTCAAAGTAAAATGATTCAACAAAAAGACAAAGAAGAAATGCTTTCATTCACAGATGAAGAAATTATTAGCATGTGTAAACATGAAACTATAAAATAAATTCTTATATTGGTAGAGCAAATCAAATATTTCCATTAATATTTTCATCATTTTAATATTAAAAATTACTAACTCATTTTACTTAGTTTTTTGTTTTGATGATATATAATTGATATAAAATTTTAGTTAACTTACATGCAAATTTTAGTGTTTTTATAAAAATCCTAAGACAATGCATTTAACAATGAACTAGAGCTTGTTAACATTTATATGTGAGCACATAAGGTCATATTTTTATATGACTTAAATATGCAACTTGTAAGGTAAATACAAGCATAATTAACAATATGATGATTTTGTACTGATTAGCCTGAGCACTTTGAGGACAGAGAATGGGATTTAGCTTTTTGATTCCTGTTATTTTAAGGGGTTATAGTCACTACTTTCTTTGACTAGAGGAATTAATTGGATGTAACGTTGGAAGTGTGAGGCTTTTCTAAATGTTTCTTTTATCAACCTTTAAGTTATCATTTGTTTATAAACTTCTGTTTATTTTTTTGTATGGTTTTGTTTTGGTTTTAATCTAGGAATTGGTGGTAGGAAAATAATAACAGTTTATATTCTTCTCATCCAAGGAACCATTGTTATTTACAATATGTTTTTATACCAAATTATTTCTTTTAAGTCCTAGAAAATATAACAGTATTTAATATTTATTTTTAAAAATAAAGACTATAATGACATGGTACTGCATATGAGGTCATTTTTATGAACACTTTCAAGAAGTGTTTCTCCTCAGTATAGTTCATACTATATGAGGTCCTTATTGATACAAACAGGGGTTGCTGCACAAGAATTAATTCCCTATTTATTTGGAGAGGTTTCATTTCTTCCATTCTTGTCTCTTAACTTTTCCTCATTTTTTCCCTAGTGTTATTTTCCTTTTTTAGGACCCCATCTAGGATGATGTTAATATTACATATTCCATTTATTTGTTATGTTTGCTTAGCATCCTCTTGGGTGAGAGGGTTTCAGACTTCCTTTGTTTTTGAAGAGTATTGGTCAGATATTTTTGTACAATATCCCTATACTGGAATTTGCTGATGATTTTTCTCATGATTAAACTAGATGATATATATTTTAGGAGGAAGATGGTTGAAGAAAAGTGCCATTTTCATCACATCCTATGAAAGGTATGTATAACCAACATGATTTATCACTATTCATGTTGACCTTGAGTAACTGGCTGAGATAGTGTTTGTCAGGTTTTTTATACTGTGAAGTTAATGCTTCCCCACCCCCTTCAATACTCTATTCTTTAGAGAGAATTCCTAGATACAGTTCATACATAAGGAGTAGGGAGCAATGCTTTCCTTCCTTGATGGCAGAATGTCTACATAAAATTTTTGAAATACTTCTGCAAGGGATTTATCTTTTACCTTCATATAGTTATTTAATAAATTGACAGTTTATACCAGTAAGAACTCATGGATATTTGTTTTATACTCTGAGTTATAATTTGATATTACTTTATTTTTGTAGTTGCTCAAATTGCTCCAGCTTTAGCTATCAGGAGTTCTTTCAGTCAACTCCTGTGTCTCTTTATAATACCCTCATCAATGTGTTTGTTGTTCTTTTTGTCGATATTTTAAAACTGTTTTTTAGCACTTCCTTACTTTCTGGCATTGTAAGATGCTCCAGACTCATCTTGTATATTTCCTTCTCCCATCCTAGGGTTAACCATTTTCCCAGGGGACCTGGTTCCTCATACTGGAGCAAGGTGTTAGAAACTAAAACCTAGATTCCAGATACGCTGACTGCTAATGGCATGTCATTGCTTATTGGCCCTTTCAGCTTAAAGAATTAGAATTATAAAAACAAAATGTACATATATTATATGCATATGTATTATATATATGAGTGTTGTGTGTATGTATGTATCCTGCTAGTGTATATACATATAACTATAAACATTTCTGTATATAAGCATTTTTATATCTATACTAAAAGACACAGGAGTTCATTGTTCATCCTTGGTCATTGTGTATAATTTATACATTTCTGGACTGAATGTTTTAAAATTTTGCTGAGAATTTTTGCATCTATATTTATGAGAGATATTGATCTGTAGTATTCCTTTCTTTTAATATCTTTAACTGGTTTTAGTATTAGGGTAATTCTTTCCTCATAGAGGAAGTCAAGATGTATTCTCTCTGCTTTTATTTCATGGAATAGTTTGTTGGAAATTGGTATCCTTTATTCTTTAAATATTTAGTAGAATTCACAAATGGTACTGTCGAGGTCTGCTCCTTCCTTTTTGGGAAGATTATTGATTTAATTTTCTTAATAGAGATGGGCTATTCAGGTTGTATACTCTCTTTGTGTGGATCTTGATACAATGTATCATTCAAGGAATTTGTCCATTTTATCTGAGCTATCTAATTTGTGGATAGAGTTTAATAGACTCCCTTTTTATGATTCAAGAAATCATTAAATCATACATATTAATAACATTAATAATCATATTAGCCAAAAATAATGTAAAAACACTCCATAATTCTGCAATGATAAGTTTAAAATATTTTATTCTAGTGGTTGAAAGGGTCAATATTGTATTCTTTCTAGCAGGTAACTTGTATAGAACATTGTTAGCACTAGCAGCTATTAATGGTTTTCACAATCTCACGGACTCAAAGGAACATCACTACACAAAACGACAATACAGCCCTTGTGTCCATATGGATGAGGTAAAGAGGTAGGTCAGTAATATCCAAGTTACAGTTACTAATAATCTGAGGAAACATTGGAGTTAAAAAGATTCATGATTTAAGATTGTCTAAAAAAATTTACAAACCGTAAACATGAGACTCATGATTTTTACACCTATTTACTAAAAAACTAAGGAAAGTATGTATTAATTTTAAATAAAGTAACATGGAAACAAGAATACACTTTTACTACACTACAAAAAAAAAAACAAACTCCACAAAGTTCTATTGTATTATCAGAAAGATGTTATAATTCACAAAGACATCTTCTAATTAAGAAAAGATTCTATAAGACAAACACTACATTAGCAACTAAGGGAATGACTAGTTCAAAGATGAACTAATTGCCCAATTTGTAGAGGGATGGTAGGTGTAAGAAAAAGAAAAGTCTTAAGAAAACACTTACTGATAATTTCAAACTCTTCATCATTTTCTGCATTTGACAGAAATTAACCTTTTAAAATTATACATGTGGAACTTTTATTCAGCTTAATTATTCTATGTATAATGTAGTATAAGTTAATCTCCACTTGACATTTTGTCAAAACACTGTCTTTATTCTTTGATCATGTGAAATATTTCACATGCTCCTCCCCAGTACACTGAGGACTAGGAGCAGCATACTTCATTAGATAAAAGAGACAGGTCCCATAAATGGGACCCGATCAAATTAAAAAGCTTCTACACAACCAAGGAAACTATCACGAGAGCAAACAGACAACCTACAGAATGGGAGAAAATATTCACATGCTACACATCTGATAAACGGCTGATAACTAGAATCTATATAGAACTCAGGAAATCAGCAAAAAAAAAATCAAAAAAACCCATTAAAAAGTGGGCAAAGGACAAGTACAGATACTTTTCAAAAGAAGACAGACTAATGGCCAAGAAACATATGAAAAATGCACAAAATCTGTAATTATCAGGGAAACGCAAATCAAAACCACAATGAGATATCACTTAACTCCAGTGAGAATGGCTTTTATCAAAAAGTACCAAAACAATAAATGTTGGCATAGATTCAGAGACATAGGAACACTCATGCACTACTGGTGGGACTGTAAAATAGCACAACCTCTGTGGAAAGTAATATGGAGAGACCTCAAAGAGCTAAAAGTAGAATTGCCATTTGATCCAGCGATCCCATTACCCAAAAGAAAAAAAGACATTCTGTAAAAAAGACATCTGCACTAGAATGTTTCTAGCAGCACAACTTACAATTGCAAAGATATGGAAACAACCCAAGTGCCCATCAATATATGAGTGATTAATAAAATGTGTTATATGTATACCATGGAGTTCTACTCAGCCACAAAAACAATGGTGATATAGCACCTCTTATGTTATCCTGGATAGAGCTGGAACCCATTCTACTAAGTGAAGTATCACAAGAATGGAAAGACAAGTACCACATGTACTCACCATCAAATTGGTATTAACTGATCAACACTTATGTACACATGTAGTAGTAACATTCATCAGGTGTTGGGCAGGTGGCAGAGGGGAGGGGATGAGTATATTCACACCTAATGGGTGCAGTGTGCACTGTCTGGGGGATGGACACGCTTGAAGATCTGACTCGGGTGGGGCAAAGGCAATATATGCAGGCTAAACATTTGTACCCTCATAATATGCTGAAATAAAAAAAGGAAAAAAACAGACATATGGATAAAATTTCTTTTTAAAATCTCAGCAAAAGCTAATAAACTGTAAAAATTTTCATCACAAAAATTTAAAAGATGGATTCAAAGAGTTGAGTTGTTTACACTTGTACCATTATGATATACAACACAATGGTATGTAATAAACATGGATTTCAAATTACTGGATGTGGTAAATGGCAACATTTAATTAAAAAGCCATTCTGCTTTAATTATCTGAAAACTAGTCAGAAAGTGTCCGCATTTTGTCATATCAGAAGCTATAGTCTTCTTAAAGACAATGGTCATTAAAATGGTTTAAAGCTTAGTGTTTCTTCATTCACACAGTTTTTTGGCAACTCCATCTGAGTAAGACTGGAGCTATTGAAAAATAAGTGTTTAAGAAGGCTTGCCAATTAGGGATCTTTCATAATGGAATGAGAAAACTTTTAATTCTTGTACTTTAAACAAACACTTTCAAATTTCTGAATGATTGGCTGAAAGTGGTTTGATGGAAAAAACTAATTGCAACAAAAACTTGGCATGGAATGCCAATATTCCATTGTTTTTTTGAGCAACAAGCACAAAAATTCGAAGGGACACAAAGCAAGGAATTAAAGGATCTGAAATTCACAACAGCAGGCATTTTCTCTCTCTTTCCTTGGTGAGTTGGGCAGAGAACTACTGGAATAGCTTCATCAAGCACTGTCCTGAGTCCCCGCAACCTGAGTACTCCAGGTATTATATTATACAGCCCTCATCTCCTTAGCTATGGCTAATCCCCATGGATAGGGCATAAGAGCCAGCTTCTTCTACTCCTGTTTCTTATTGTAATATGCCTTTATCACCCTTTAGATCTAGTTCTCATTAAGATAATGGGAGTGTTGGGACAACAGTGCTGTACTTCAGGTTACCACTTTGCACAGACATTTTCAAATGATTCAGAACTCACACAGCAAACACCTTTTTGAGAACAATAAGGGGACATAATCTTGGGTCATCTTTATGGTTAGATGTATCCTCTAAATCTGGATTCACTGGTTTTCCATCTACCAAAAAATTGACAGAATAGTTGTCAAAGACAGTGGTGAGAGACTCTCCATGAAACACACTGGTGTGTAAGAACAGCAGTCAGGTTTTACCTACGTAGCCAGATCCCACCACCACACACTTGATGACCTGCGTCTGGGCTGCTGAGGACCAAGTTGCTAGGCTGGCTAAGTCTAAAGCCCAAAGCTTCTCATTTATACTAACTGCTACTTGCCTGGCCAGATATTTAAGGACTAGCTCATTCTTATGAAATATAGTATCTTTGAAAATGAAAGCTCCAGATTAAGAATAACTAAGCTAAAATTCGCTATTAGCTGTCTAACATTGGGAGTTGCCTTTGTATCTTTATGGTACAGTTCTTTCATCTATCCAATAAGTATCATATGATAAATAGAGTTGTGAGTGTAAAATAAGATTATACATGTGAAGTGCTAAAAATGGTGCCTTAGTTGGAATAGTGTTCAATAGATAAAATTATTATAAATTTAGTTACTACAAACTTTTGGTTTCCCTCTCTTATTTCGTAGCCTGAAATGTCTATTACTAATATTCTCCTGAAATTTAGTTGTAAAATCACCTGAAAAAAAATTACCAGCCATTAATTCACTTGAAAGGAAATAGTTAATCCATGTGTAGTCATTTGTCCTTTCTACAGATCACAGAAGTATTTGTTTTCTCCCTTCAAGGAAGGACCAGGACAATTAAGGCAATGTTATTTGGGTTTACAATGAAACCCTATGTCTTGGAGAATTCTAGAAGGGCTTCAGAGACTAAACTGAGATTTGTTCTTAAGGAATAAATAATCAGTATGACATTTTTCACTCAGTAATTGATTTTTCATAAGGTTATATCCATTTATTCCTAGGATATGATTCCCTGATTAAATAATAAATCTTTTACAGTTTATTTTGCTTAAAAAATGATTATTTCTCTGAGATCCAGTTGAGATTTTGTAAAGTTGTAAGTTTGGGAACAACTAATTACTTATGAATGGATTTTAAAATTATAGTGACAGTATACTAAACTAGAATAGCAATTGCACACAGATTGACCTTTTGAGAGGGCAAATGTATCACTGAAATGGTAATAAATCCACAGTATGTAAGCATTTAAAACATCAGATAGCGAAAAAAAAGTATTCTAATCAAGCCTCTCCAAATCAGTTGAGAAGGTGTGTAATGAAATTTCTTATCATTGTTTATGCTTTGTTAGGAATGCACTTGGCATGATAAATTATTTTTCATATATAAAACACAGTCTGGTCAGGGCATTTGCCTGTTCTGAAGGAAAAGATTAACCTACTGCTACTTAAGTAACTAATGTTCTAAAGTCCAATGGTACATTAAATTGTCTGTGACCTCTTCAGACTAAAAAAGAAAAGAAGAAAACAAAAAATGGTATAAATTTATTCTACTTTAAATACAATGGTTTAGTTTCATGTACCATTATTTATAAACTACAGCCTAAATCTTAGTTTATTTTTATCTAAATATTTTATTTTAAAAATACTTAATTGTACAAAGGTACCTGCTAAGGTATATGTGTATGAGTTTTTTAATTTTTTTTTAATTTCAAAATATTAAAGGTTACAAATGTTTTAGGTTACATGGATGGCTTTTGCAATGCTTGAATTCCAGCTATAGGTGTGGCCATCACCCAGAGTTCGTTGTACCCATTAGGTAGGTTTTTGTACCTGTCCTCCACACACCTCCCCCATGCTTGATTTTCAGAGTTTTACTTCCTTCTGTGCACATGTGTGCTCATCAGTTAGTTTCAATTTAATAGCCAGTGTATGTGGTGTTTTATTTTTCCATTCTTGAGGTACTTCACTTAGGATAACGGTCTCCAGTTCCATCTAGATTGTTGCAAAAGGTATTAATTCACCTTTTTTATGGCTGAGTGGTACTCCATGGTATACATGTACCATTAATCTACTCATGAATTGATGGGCACTTGGGTTGATTACACATCTTTTCAATTGTGAATTGTGCTACAATAGACATTCGAGTGCAGGTGTCTTTTTGATGAAAAGTCTTCTTTTCCTTTGGGTAGATACCCAATAGTGGGATTGTTGGATCGAATGGTGGATCTAATTTTAGCTCTTTTAGGAATACTCATACTAATTTCCATAGGGGTTTTAATAGTTTGCAGCCCCACCAACAGTATATCATCATTCCTCTCCCTCTGCATCCATGCCAGCATATATTGTTTTTGGACTTTTTAATAAAAGCCATTCTATCTGAGGTAAGGTGATATCTCATTGTGGTTTTAATTTGCATTTTCCTGATGATTAGTGACATTGAGCACTTTTACATATGTTTATTGGCCATTTATCTTTATTCTTTTGAGAAGCTTCTCTTCATGTCTTTAGCCCACTTTTTAATAGGATTGTCTGTTTTTTTTCTTGCTGATTTGCTTGAGTTCTTTGTAAATTCTGTATATTAGCCCCTCATTGGATGTACCTTGTGAATATTTTCTCCCATTCTGTAGGTTGTCATTTGCTCTCTTAACTGTTTCCTTAGCTGTGCAGAAGTTTCTTAGTTTAATCAAATCCCATTTCTTGATTTTTGTTGTTGCCATGATTTCCATTGGGGTCTTAGCCACAAATTCTTTGCCAAGGCCCATATCTCGAAGAGTTTTTCCTACCTTCTCCTCTAGAATTCTTATGGTTTCAGGCCTTAGGTTTAAGTCTTTCATCCATCTTGAATAATTTTTTGTGATTGGTGAGAGGTAGAGGTCCTGTTTCATTCTTCTGAATGTGGCTATTGAATTTTTTCAGCACCATTTATTGAATGGGCTTCTTTTCCTTAGTGTATGTTGTTTTCTGCTTTGTTGAAGATCAGTTGGTATGTTTATATGTGTTTGTGTGTGGTGTAGCTTCTTAGAATTCCAGATTAAAGTAAACTATAACATAAATGATGTTGCCTTAGAATGTGTGATTGTTGGCCAATTGACACCAATTACCCTTCATGACAGCACTACAATTTATTTTTATCATAATTATTTTGAAACCTAGTTTTCTAGCCATTTCCACATATTTCACTTTACCCTTTAGCATAAATGGCCAGAATCACATTCTGTTACTTACATCCAAAGTACCACAACTAATACAAAATCTTCCAAAATTTATTGTCCAGGTAGATTCTATTACTTTATGGAATTCAAGCAATTGTGGCACAAAAAGGAATTTTATAACCTGAAATAATGTAATAATTTCCTTAGAATATGCCAAGTCTTAACACCTAGATTTCTATCACAGTACATATATCAATTAGTACCAACAAGTCTTATCTTTCCAGGATATTTTTGTCTTATTATTGCTTGATTTAAAGCATCAACAAGAAGTTCAGCATTGTAAATCGGGTATATCACATTATCTAAATTGTACATATTATTGCCCAGAGGGATGTGAGCAATTGTGTGCTAATCTAAAGCAATTAGTTTGGATACAAAAATGAACTATAGGAATAACAGCAAAAAAAATCTCTTGTGTGTTTGCAACTTTTGTGCTTTGAATAGAAAACTGCAAATGTAAAGAACAGAAGGTTTCAAAAGTTCCTCTTATGATTTAGCACAATTCTATTTGAGTTTTAAGTATTTTTATGAACTGTTAAACTCTTGGTAGCCTGCCAATCAATAGTCTTCAAGAGTTACTGCTTATAGAAAATAAAAATCAATAGAGAATTAAGTAAATGGCTTGGAGAAACTACAGGAAAATTATTGTCTCTTCAATTCTCTGATCAATTAAGAAGTCATTGTTTAACCAAAGCTAACTATGTCATCCAGTTATCTGGGCATTACTAAGAGGTAGCAAAAATGATTGGAAAGGCATTGCATTTAAAATTAAAATATCTAGATTTAGTCTTATTTTGAAACCTCAAATCCCGGTTTCCTCATGGGATAAATGAATGTAATATGTCATTCCATGAACATAAAAGTATTGGATGTATCATAAATGTATATGTAATTTGCAGGGCTTGAGATGCAAAATCACACGTAACTAGTTTCATAAAAGGCCTGGGACTAGTTGTGGAATAAAAAAATAAAAAAATTAAATATATCTTTGGAACAAAAAGCCAGGGCTCAGTCTAGACACTTGAACTATTAGAATAAAAAAAGGAACCATTTAATAGTTTAGACAACATACTGATTTAATTTCTATAATTTATTTTTCTTTATTGTACAGTGGTATGAACACTTAACATGAGAGCTACCCTCAACAAATTTTTAAGTGCACAATTCAGTATTTTTAATTATAGGCACAATGTTGTGCTGCAGATCTATACAACTTATCCATCTTGCATAACTGAAATTTTATACCCTCTGAATAGCAATTCCCTTTTTCCCTTTTCTTTTAACCCCTGGCGCCTACCATTCTACTCTTTGTTTCTGTGAGTCTGACTATTTTAGATACCTCACATAACTAGAATCATGCAGTATCTGTCATCTGCAACTGGCATATTTTATACAGCATATGGTCCTCCAGGTTCATCCATGTTGTTGCATATGGCAGGATTCCTTTTTTAAGGCTGAATAGTATTCCAGTGTGTGTGTGTGTGTGTGTGTGTGTGTGTGTGTGTGTGTGTGTGTGTATAAAATCTTCTGATCTATTCATCTGTTTGGGGGACTGTTATTTCCATATCTTGGTTATAGTAAATTAATGCTTAAATGAACTTGAGAATGTATACATCTCTTCGAGATCCTAATTTCAGTTCTTTTAGATATACACTCTGAAGTGGGATTGCTAGATCATATGGTAGCTCTATTTTTAATTTTTTGAGGAACTACCACACTGCTTTCCACATTAGCCACAGCATTCTACATTTCCACCAACGGTGTTCAAGGGTTTCAATTTCTCCACATTCTTATCAACACTTGTTCACTTAGTGTCTCTCTCTTTCTTTCCCTCTCTCTCTTTCTCTCAATAATAGCCATGTTAACAGGTGTGAAGTGATATTTCATTATGGCTTTGATTTCTGATTTGTATTCCTAATGATTAGAGATGTTGAGTACATTTCCTATACCCGTTGGTCATGTATATATCTTCTTTGGAGAAATGTCTATTCAAAGTACTTTGCTATTTTTTTAAAAATGGAAGGTTTTTTTTTGCTATTGAGTTGTAGGAGTTCCTCATATATTTTAGATATTAATCTCATATCAGATATATGATTTGCAAATATTTTCTCTCTTGCTATAGGTTGCCTATTTGATTTGTTGAGTATTTGCTTTGCTGTTCAGAGACTTTTACTTTGACATAGTCTAATTAGTATATTTGTCTAAATTTGTTTTTGTTGTGCACACACTCTCTATATATGCATATATAAACATATATATATACATACACATATACACACACACATATATATGTAAACTTACCTCTTTCTGTAAAGATAAGTAAAATATTAGGGACAGCTAATTTTGTAAATATACAGATATATCAAAATACCAATTTTTTAAATGGAAGGTATTAGCATAGAAATTAATAGCTCCCTTTTGTGTATAATGTCTATACACTGACTATAATTTTTATTTTTTAATTTTTAAGAGGCTTTATTTTTTAGAGAAGTTTTAATTTACAGAAAAATTGATGAGAAAATATAGATATTTCCCATATATCTCCTGCTCCCACGGTGCACAGCCTATCCCACTATCAGCATCCTGGGCCAAATCATTCTAAATTTTAAATACATAATAATTATTCATTTTAATGACTTTGAAATGGTTGATGGTGGAAGCATTGAGATTTCACTGCCCTGTGTATAAGCACTTACAGTGCCTTCAGATTGTTAGAACTTTTACTCAGAATGTCTGAAATAACAAGATGTGAAGGAAAATCTAATATTAATAGATTATCTTAGTTATTATTTCCCTGTCAAAGATATAAATGAATGACTGGTTATTATAACCAAAAACTTAATGTTTTCCTCCCATCACTATTTTCCTCAGTCTGCTTTCGACTATAGCCCACTCCTACTTCAATCACTTTCTTGCAAAATCTCTTACTTTATCTCCCTGTCTCTTTCATTATATTGTTCATCATGCAACAAAATGGGTTTTTTTAATCAAGTATATTATTATGCCACTTTCATTGTTACAGTTCTAAATGGAATGCCATTGCCCTCAATTTAAAAATCATGTCTTTAAGATATAATATATGGCTTCCACCTCTTCAGCTTTATTTTGAGCCATTCTCTTCCTCACTCTACATAGCATTATTTTCTTTATTTCTGTGATGTGCTAAACTCTTTCAAGACTTAAGTATACCATCCATTATCTTTTCCTTTCCTGGAACATTTTTCTTCTCTCATGCCCTACTCTCCACACGTAGACTAGCTTGACCAAGTTAAATTCTTCCTTCATTTTTCAGCTTACAATTCACTCTGTCACTATCTACACTATTTTAAATACCTTCCTCATACATTGCCATACCACACTGTGTTTTATCTATACATTTAACTTGTCCAAATTATTTCTTTAATTTTTGCCATTTCTTGTTGATGCTAAACTTTATGAACTTACTTTTTCCTTATTAACTATTAAAATGCCAAGAATATAACTTACGCCTAATTACCATTTTAAAAATTGCATCAAAGGCTAGAGAGAGCTGCTGAAAGTTATAAGCAATATAAAGACATAGTAAGTAAATTGAATAAATTTAATATAGAAGATGCACATTCAGTATTCATTTACAAATTCTACTTTCCTTCTTTTTAATACAGAAGCTAGAAAACATAAATCAACTCTCATAGACAATCTTTTGTGAGAATTCTGGATAAATTATGTCCCACGAATTAAATGCATTTATGAAATATTTTTTGCTTTAAAATTTTCTACTAATGATTAAAATTACAAATATGTGAGTTTCTTGAGACAATTTTGGTGATGGGAGGTGTGCTCAAAATTGCTATCTCAAATTTTTCTCTTCTTGGACAGAAAGAGGAAGATACCTGAGCAGAGGAGGGGTGGCTGACTACCGTTGTCTTTTTCCTGAATTTATCAATTGTGGCTTGTTTGTTTTTTGCCTTGCACTCATTAATTATAGAAGTAGCTTATTGAATCCCCATTCTCAGAGCCTCAAACATTGCATAAGCAATTATATTCTTATATAAATAATTTTATCCTAAAATATTAAGAGTGATTCCTCTTTTTTGATATCAATTTTGAGTGGCAAAGGATTGGAGCCAGAACAGAGGGCTGGGGAGATTAAACCATCCAAAATAGTATCTTATTTCTTATAATTATAATGCTGTGTTCACAAAATATATTCAGGGTCTGATACTGTAGGCTGCTGAATTACCATATAAGTTTAATTCATATCTTTTCATATCTATTGTTTACAATTAGGAAACTTATGAAATAAAGTGGGATTGTGAGAATTGCAAAGAGAACTTATGGATGAATTTAGATAACCACGAATATAATAGATGATGAGCTACATGGTGGGCTAGTCTTGGCTTACTTATAAAACACGTAGTGAGTGCTCCTAGGGGAATCACTTTGCGAGGGAATGCCAAGTGACTTCATGCTACACCCTGACTATTCCAATTGCCTTCACATCGGTAAGAGGGCCCAGATCTCGCTATACTCTCAGGCAGACCAGTGCCAAGTTCTACCTGAGGTAAAAAACTATTGTAGGATTATTTTAACCTAATCAGTAAAAAATCTGAATAATATTTGTAGAAGTTGATTTTTTCATTTGTTAGAACCATAAAGAAGAAATGTATTTTGATGAGGCAAAAACATATCTGTAAAGGTGTACTAAACAGATTTTCTAGGTTCAAAGAATAAATTTGAGTATCTGCAAGGGTTTTTTTTAACTATTTAAGTTTGCTTAGATAGTTGACTAAAATTTGAGGGAGAATACCAGAAATCCCTTCTCTATAAAGGAAATGCAAAAGATTAAAAAAATGTAAATGTTCAAATGGATCATAATGTAACATCTGCTTCTCTTCATCTTAATTATACCCATCAAAAGAACCTAAAAACTAGAAGGACATGCTTGTGGCCCTGGCTTGAGCAAGGCAAATGCATTTCATATAATCAAAATGTTTGTACCTCCATAATATTCTGAATAAAATAATAATAATAATTAGTCACTTCTGATCTTAAGCACTAACCCAGTTGACACAAATACATTCAACCCTTTAGATCAGGTCTGGAGGAAATGCATTCAGATTTAACATAATCTCAGGATTTCTGACTCACATGTAAATAACCAATTGTGTCTGAACATGGATAGATACAGCCTATGATGCCAGGAAATACAGTGGGGTAAATTAGAAGATTAAGCCGGCATAATAACTCCAGGCAAGGGTGCAAAGTATGAAAATAAGTTCTGCCTTTTGCAATAGTTTAATCTAATAAAAATATCATGATCACAGCTACACTCTACAAGATAAAATCCAGCCTTTGCTTCTCAGCAGCTCTGCAACCTAGGGAAACTTATGCAACCTCTCTGAGCCTCAGTGTGTTCATTGTAAATTGGACCTAATAAAGTTACCTGTATCATAGGTTTATTGTGAGGACTAAATGGGTTAATATAAGTAAAGTACTTAGAACAGGATCCAGCACATAGTAAATTCTATGTAATGTTAACTCATACATTGTTGACACAAGAACAGGGACATAGACCAATGGAACAGAACTGAGATATAAAGTTATAAAACCATCCTCATATCACCATCTAATCTTTGACAAAGCAGACAAAAACATACACTGGGGAAAAGAATCCTTATTCAATAAATGGTGCTGGGAAAATTGGATAGCCACATGCAGAAGACTGACACAGGATCTACACCTTTCACCTCTCACAAAAATCAACTCACAGTGGGTAACAGACTTAAATGTAATGTGTGAAACTATAGGAATTCTAGAAGAAAACATTGGAAAAGCTCCTTTAGACATTGGATTGGCCTAGGCAAAGAATTTATGAAGAAAACCCCAAAGGCAATCACAGCAACAACAAAAATAAATAAATGTGACCTGATCAAATTAAAAAGCTTCTGCTTAGCCAAAGAAACTATCACAAGAGCAAACAGGCAACCTACAGAATGGGAGAAAATATTCGAATGTTACACATCCGATAAAGAGTTGATAACTAGAATTTACATAGAACTCAGCAAAATCAGCAAGAAAAAAATCAAACAACCCTATCAAAAAGTGGGCAAAGGACATGAACAGAAACTTTTCAAAAGTAGATAGACTAATGGCCAACAAACATATGAAAAAATGCTCAACATCTCTAATCATCAGGCAAATGCAAATCAAAACCACAATGAGGTATCACTTATCTCCAGTGAGAATGGCCTTTATCAAAAAGTCCCAAAAGAATAAATATTGGCATGGATATGGAGAGACAAGAACACTCATACACTGCTAGTGAGACTGCAAACTAGTACAACCTCTGTGGAAAGCAATATGGAGATACCTCAAAGAGATACAAATAGATCTACCATTTGATCCAGCAATCCCATTACTGGGCATCTACCCAAAAGAACAAAAGACATTCTCTAAAAAAGACATCTGCAATCCAATGTTTATAGCAACAAAATTCACAATTACAAAGATGTGGAAACATTGTTTCTCAAGAATGATTATTGCCTATGACATTGATTTCTCTACTTTTGAAATTCAAAGACTGATAAAATTCTCCCCAAACATATTTGCTAACCAATATAGGTTTGATAAATTTTTATTTTTTCAAACAAGGATTTTTAAAAATGAGTTATAATTTTATATCAGTGTCATTCATAGAATAAGGACATTTTATTTGCAAAATGTTAGGAACCTAAAATCAAAGTAAGAACAGACATTATCTCTAAATAAAGATTGTTCTTTAAACAGACAAAAAAAAAAAAAAACAAAACCTAAAAACATAATTCAGCAAGGTGATGAAAAGTAGATTGCAGAAGAGAATACCAGCATCCTTAAAAAACTCTGCAATGGCCATACTTGCACTTTATGAAAGATACAAGGGGACAAATGGGATCCTGAAGCATCAGAAGCTAAAAGGCAGCCTACTTTACTGTAACAATCAACTGTGCTGATCAGTTATCAGAATGCTTTTATACAAGAATATTTCTGGAAGGCAGTTGATTGGATAAGGGGATTCTTAGGAGTAAAAAACACTGCCAACTTTTGCAAATCTTATTTGAATAAAAGAAATAACTAAAATTAGTAAATAAGGTCCAGATATTACCCACTACAACAGAGAAAGTAAAACCTCTTCTTTAAACAGACAAGTATTAGTTCATAGACTCAGAGGGAGAACAGATTTAGAGTCTTGAAGAAAGATTGTATGACAATGCCACAGGTATACTCTGCAAATCTTTCTTTCATCATTTGCCAAAGATACTCAAGACCATTTCCAAGGATAGAGCATATGGAGAAAGGGATGTACTGAGATGTTTGTACAGTTACTTATTACTGACTCTGTGTTGTCATTAACCAATAAAAACATGGAATACTGCTAACTTTCATGGGTCAGAGATAGAGAGAGAGCCTATGGACATCACATGATAAATGAGATATTGGCCAAATTTCATCTCAAGTGGACCTAACATGTCCATGAATTCATCCTGTGTTTACTTTACCAACTCCTGAGTCATAAAGTTACCAAACCGGTAAATCTCAAAATCTAATTCATGTTTTTGTTTAAAACAGTTTTATAAAATAATACTGAGATTTTACTTGTTTATTTTTAAGTGGGTTGCCACTGGCACTGATGACACAAATGCAACAATGTATAAATCTGCTGAAAATTTAGCACAAATCCAAACTGTACAATGGACGGTACTAGCAAGTCATTGCATTCTTCCCCATCATGCATTTGCAGTAGACGCACACACACAAATGGCAACTTTACCTAAGGATGGCCTAATAAAGTAGTAAAAATTGTTAGTTTTACTAATTTTTCACCCTATGTGACAAAACTGAAAGTATGTAAAAAGTATTTTTGTTTCATATCAATGCTCAGTCATCGCCTAGAGAAAAGCACTTGTGCACCTGTTTCAGTTACAAGCTGAACTAGCTTTTTATTTCACTGAAAAAGATTTTTCACTTGAATGAACTGCTGGCAGAAAAATTATAGTGGTTAAGATTTAGGCATTTGGCTGATATTTCTTTGAAAATAAGTAAAGTGAGTCTGTCGTTTCAAAAAATAAATTGAGTGCTTTTGTTGCCAAAGATACAATTCCAGCTTTCAAGTGGAAAATTAGAATTGTGTAAAGCTTGTATCTGCCACCATGAGCTTGACAGTTTTCCAATATTTAAAGTCTTTTAAAATAAGATTTGTGGTAGTATTTATGAATGATATTTTTGATGTTGCATAATAAATTGTGTCAGAATTCAAATGGTTTGCATAACACCCTGAATTAATATTTTCCAAATGATCAATGCATAATGTTACAAAATCATGCAAGCAAAAAAGATCCATTCAAAGTGCAGATGGGCTAATGTAACAGAGTATGAAATTTATCGATAAGGTTTCAGGTTCTGCATTGCAACTAACCTTTAAGGAACTACCTCTTTTCAGGTTTTTTTAAATAGTACCAAAGAAGAATAGTCACAATTATCAGAAAAGGCTATTCATGAATACGTCCCTTTTCTAGCTACATAACTGTATAAGACCAGATACTCTTCACATAGTTTAACCAAAACAGTATGTAAATTATTAAGAGAATTTGGCTTTATTAGTCCAGAAGTTAATGAGATTTGCAAAATTGTAAAACAATGCCACTCTTCTCATTATTTTTGGCAATTTTATTAATTTTTAAAACAAAATTATGTATAAGTTGCTTGTAATGATTTATTAATGTTAATTTTAAATGAATTAATAAATACACATTTGACAATTTTTCATTTTTATCTCTAATACAATAAATATCAATAGATTTTACCCATATATATAAAGATTATAGAAACCCTCAAATTTTTAGAGTGTAAAGTAATTCTAGAGCAAAAGTTTTAGGAACAATTTGACTAAGCAAATTCAGCAATTAAAGTTCTTAAGTGTCTTTCTATAAGAAATAGCCAATTAAAACTAATACTGCCAGTAAATCTTGCCAGTTTTCCTTCAAAACATATATTGAATGCAACCATTTCTTACCACCACCATTGGTACATGCCTAGTGTAAGCCTGTATCATCTCTCATCCATATTTTACAAAAGGTTCCTGAATGATTTCCCTGAACTTAGTGTTTTTTGGTAATAGTTAGCAGTGGCCTGTTAAAATACGTCAGCTCATGTTCCAACTGCCCCAAATTTCCAGTTATTTTCTTTGTGTTGGAATGGGATTCAAAGGTATGAGGCCAAGGAGGACTAAATATAAGATTCAAAGGGTAAAATTCATTATAAAATGTTCGGTGTTCTAGAAAGCAGGATTCAATGTGTTGCCTTTAATTCCTAGAGTGGTCTTAATAGTCTGCTAGGTTAGTTAATCAAAGCCTGAACTCAGTATTGAACTACATTTAATGAGTTTGAAATAACTGAATTTTCTAGACCTAATATAGAGGAAAAAATCTTGAGTTGCTAGAAATGGGTTTCTTAGAATAAATCGATTATATGCAAACTGCTTACCTAATCCTGTAGAGTCCTAAAGGATATTCCATTCTCCAGGCTAAGGGAGCACCAGAATCTCTGAAAACTTTTAGTGGCTCACCTTTGTAGGTCAGAGACGATGTGTGGAATGCTGGGATGGAATTTCATTCCATCATCTCGCTAGAAATAATGTGATCCTGGAGGAGTAGAAGCTGACTTGCATTAACTATGTGAGATCAGATGAGCACAATTATCCCAGTAAACCACAGGGTTAAAGTAGTAGCACAGTGCTATTTAATGAGGGATCCTCGATAAGGGCTAATTAATCACAGAAGGCCCAGAGATGAAATACTTGTATACTTGGTTCAGCTGCTGCTTGACATGTATCAGAGGAAAAATTTAAGGAACATAATTCACAGTGGTGGGAATTCATGTCTTTAACATAGTTTCTATAATTAAGCTAGTTCCCAGACCTGGAGTCATTTGACTAAGTTGAAAGCTACATATTTCTAAGGAAAAACCCTGCTTCATAGTCACATGTGTATTCCATAAATATTCCCTTGAGTATTCTCCACTTTCCAGGTAGCTGTAGACCCAAGAAACGTAAATAGCTATACTTTTCTTAGACAATAGCTTTTAGCTTTCAGCATACATTGACCCTGAGATACCCAAGATACCACTGAGGTCCAAGAGCGACAATGGAGACTTGAAGAGGTCAGGGGGTAAATACTAAGCTCAAGTCCATCTAATAGTACTTACAGTGGAATTATGGACCCACTGATAGTTTCCAGACTTGTTATGTGAGGGCTCCCTATGGTAGTAAAAGGCTAAGTGGAAACCCGGATAACCTACCCACCCCTAATTTAAACTAAAAGTAACACTAGCTCCTGAGAAAACTTCAAAGATTAATACCACCATTAAAATTCTGAGAGATTAGGAAGTGATGGCTTCTATCTTAGCCCCATTTAATTTAATTACCCTTAAAAAGTTATTGGTGAGGTGGAGAATGACACTAAATTATGAGAACTATAATTAGACAGTGATGCCAATCACCTACAATTCAAGATCTGTTATCTCTCTTAGAGTAAATCTACACATGCCTGGAGTACAGCTACCGACCCACTAATAAGTGAAACCTGAAGCAGTTTGCATTTAGAGAATGAGCACTAACATTTATTATCTTACCTCTCTTAGTCACATCATAGCTCAGAGAAAATGTATTAATCATGTTAGTTGTCTAAGATAAGAATCCTTGTCACTGTATGGCTGAGAGTCTTATTTTGTTCCCAGATGCACACCTGCCCTGTATATAGAGCAAGCTAGAGATACTTCAGGGTTAGTGCCCTAGAGAAGCATTCTTCAACCAATGACATTCATAAAATCACCTGAATACCACAACGTTTTTGTCCTTCATTTGTGGTAACTCTGAGAAATATTCAAAACCGTCTTCTGACATTTCTGATCTGCATTGAGTTGAAGTTACATATAGTATCAACTCAATTGATAAAACCTCTTTTGTTGTCTCTTTTCCATTCTATGCCTTTTATTCATTCTTCCACAAGTATTTTCTGAAATTATTCCCTAAAAAACTACTCAGACTCAAATCTTTTTCTCAGTGCCTGCTTCTGACCTATTCTAAACCAAGATAGAAGTTTTCTCAATTATCAGAGGAGATTATTAGAAAGGAGAGTGTCAAAGAATTTAGAAGCAAGGTTATTGCTTAGGTCAACCATATGAACTCATTTAGGATGATTGCTAGAACCAAGGTAAGGAAGAAACTGGTGAGTTAGATAGCAAAGTCTGGATGTTGTCATGTATCACAGTAAATAATAATGATGAAGAATGGTAATAGGTGTGAGTCTCACAAGTCGGAATTATTCATTTGTTTTATAAAAGTGTAAAAAAAAGTGATGTCCTGGGAGTGGGAGATGAATAGAATGCTACTCATTGTACCCATTCATTGCAAGAGTAAGAATAGTCTGAAATTAAGAACTGAAAAGGAAATGCTATCCTTAGAATAAGATAGGTTGTTTTATTTTGTTTTTAGGGGGAGTGTATCTAGGGAAGATTTATCCAAGAGTATGAGGCTATAGATATGTTTCTTATATATTGAAGTAATATTCTTTAGAAATCCTATAATGGAAAAGGAGTGAGGGGAAAAGATTTATACACACACACACACACGTATACACACACGTATACACACACACATATATATACACATACACGCATATGTTTTATTCAGATACCTACTTGTTTAGAAACATATATTATAGATCTATACATATGATCTATCTATTTATCTACCTATCTATCTATCTGTATCTGTCTAGAGAGAGAGAGAGAGGGAGAGAACTGTTCCAGGATAATATATAAACACTTCCGTTGAGCACTAAAACAAGAATCTCTGCATATTCTTCAGCTAACGTCCAAATTCCTTAGCTGTAATATAAATTATATTATAGTTTAAGGATCTTGTTCTTTGAAGTTTTCTTCCTTTCTAGTGTTGTCATTTGCTACTCCTTATTTAACACTCTCCGCTCTATCTCACCTGTTCTTAACCTTGGACATGCCTTGAATCACTTAAAACATTATGCATTCCAAAATATCCCAGGAAACCTGGCATGCATTGAATTTGACTTTCAACCGGGTAGAAGCAAACACAAAGTACATTTATATTTTGAACAAATTTCTCAGGTGATTATAGTAATAAACCTTGATCTATCCATTTTTCATTCCTTTTCTTCTTCTCTGAAATGTACTTCTCCCTGAAGTCCTAAACCAATTCATCTAAGTATATTGTGCTTAGCTGAGTTATCACCTCCTGCAGGAAATCATCCATTAACACTCATATCTGAATTTTGTCCATTTTATGTGCTCATGACTCTTCTTGTGTTAATTCCTGCTATAACTCCATTATAAAGTCTACCTTTCTTATGTTGTGAACTAGTTGTGGGAAGGGGAAGGCACTGTGTCTAAATTTGAATTTTCAAAGCAAAAAACTTTATATGGTGCTAGACAGACATCCAAAAAATGTTCTCAGAATAAGTGAGTATATAAACAAATTGCACAGAAAGGGATGAGTTTACGCATTCAATGTCAGCTCCTTGGAAATAAATATATTATTTATAAGGCTCTTACAACCCCAAGGGGTAGAGAGGCTTCTAAAAAGAGACGGATTCAAATAATTTGTGTAATTCATTTACACAGAAGATAAAATTTTATAACTTTCTAGATATTTTTCTGGAATTTCCTGAAACACTAGGGTAAGGAACAAACTATATGTATGCATACATATGGTGAAGACAAAATTAAAATTAATTTTACCTTAAACAACTTTGTTTTTATAAATTTCACCCTAATTTAAGGGATTTTTAGGTTTAATTAGAGATATTCCTGATATATATTTTAGTTATGATAAAGTTTACCCTCTTTGTCCACTGGGAAAGAGATAAAATGACTTATATAATTTAATAATCATAATTGTAAATTATTTTATGAAATCTTGGGAGTATCTAAATACTTTCTTGAAAATTTAGTTCTATTTATAGTATATGTTTTATAAAAACATGACAAGTGAAACAAGTGTTTAGAAAATTCCCAACTTCTTAGAGGGTAGAAAATCAAGAATCCTTCTTTCAATTGAAAATTCTCTTTCATCTCTACGGAGGACTGTAGTCAAAGGTGAATAAACTCAGTCCCAAATAATTCTTCATTCTTTCAGATGGAAATAGCTAAACGTAAACTTTACTTCTCTAGGGTTTCCACATAGATGAGTAATCATATTTAAATAAAGTGTTAATTTTCAAAGAATCAATTGCTGTCATGAATATGAGTTGGGTAATCTTCAGAAATATGCTTCTGTTAAAAATTTGAACAAAATACCATTGTGTCAATCATTTATTAAACAAGGCCCTGTTGAAATCCAAAATTTAAAAAAAAAAAACCCTTTTAAAAAGTGCCTAATAATTGGAAGTGATTTATTATCATAACACTGCTACATAACAATAAAAAAATCTGAGCAGCTTACAGAAATCAATATTTATTGTACTTGCACTTGAAGTCAGCTGTCATCAATTAGGAGACTCTGCTTATCTTGGATGGATTAATTGGCTAAGGATTGATTTACACTGGCTTTAGGTTGAACCAATGTAGAAACTTCCCTCAATTTGTGTTTCATCTCCCAATAAGTTCTCATGGTGGCTTAGTCAGTGGTCTCCAGAGAAACTGAAACAATAAGATGTGTATGTGTAGACAGATAGATGGATTTATTATAAGGAGTTGACACATGCAATTATGGAGAATAAGCCCAAAATCTGCAGATAGGGCTTATAAACTGAAGACCCAGTAGAGCTGATGCTGCAGTTTCCCATGGTCCAGCCAAGTTTACACATAATATTAACCATCATACATGAGAATAGGACAGACATAGGAACTAAAAAGAAGACTATGTGAAACTTCTTCAGGCATAGGCTCAGAACTGCCATAACATCATTTCTGCCACAATCTCTGTGACAAAGCAAGTTGTAAGTCCAGCCCACGTTTAAAGAATGGGAAACTAGACACTAATTCTTTAGCATGAGGAGTTGCAAAGTCATATAGCAAAGCACATGGACACAAAGAGATGACAATTGAGAATATTAATGCAATCAGTCTGAAACAATTGTTTAAATCCTTGGTATGATTTTATTTTGACAAACATTTCTTCATTGTTTGATTTTATTATACACTTAGATGAATAATTCAGCATGTTTTCTTATGGGAGAATCTAGAAAAGATTTATGAGATTTGAACTTAAAAGATATCTGTTATTGCTTGAAAATAATTAACAACCATAGCACATATAACTGTGCCAAATTTTCAAAAGTTAGAATTTTTCATCACTATAACAAAGTAGTAAGCCAGATGTGTAGTTATCTATCAACAATTTTGTGAGCCTTAGAGTATATAGTACAAAGCTAACTGAACATTTATGCACTTTATGCCATGATACAAAGCCTACTCCCCATTGGTTAATGATGGCTTGACTTAAACAATGAGCATACAGATTTCAAGGTTTTGTCCTAAAGTGATGCTCTTTTTTTTTTCCTCCTTCATATGTCATTGTATAGAAGGAAAAGTTTATAAATTTCCATATTAATAATACCAAGGAAAACTTACAGAATTGAAATAATTTTTAAAAAATCTCATATACGTGTTGACAGGAATTTTTTTAGGTTAAGAAAAATTTTAGTAATCTTATTTGTGGCCTAGGACATCGACATTTGAAAAATCAAGTAAAAGCTAAAAATAAAATAAAATAAATACGTAAAGAATGTAAAGAGATATTGTGTTGGTCTCAGAACCTAAAAACTGATTAAGTAGCTAGAAAATAGTTATTTATAATTATTATAAAGTATGCAGTTTAAAAATTTCCTTCTCTCTGTTGGAAACATTAATGTGACTTGATAACATTTTAAAATTTTACTGTTCATGAGGAACATTATGCTTATTTTAAAAGGTTTTGTTTTTATAATTTTCTATTTTCAGTATAAAGTTTATTCTTCTTAAAACTAAGGAAGATAAACTCTCCTCTAAAATGGAATAAATTATAAATACAAACAGCTAGAATTTGTCATATTTTTGGTATTTACAGATTGACTTTAAATACTGGTGAGTGGCTAGTAATATATTTGAAGATAATTAACTCATGTCAGGAAATCAATTCTCTATTATCTACTATTGTACATTTATCATATAACATTATTTTTTAATCAGCATTTATTTTACCATTTTGAGGGCTAGCCCAAGTTTCCTTATTTTTCTAGAGTTGCATAAAGAAGAAAACTGTTGGTCTCCCAGTTTAATTCATGATGCCTGTAAGCATCACAAAAGTAAATATTTTTTTAGAAATAAGTCAAAGTTGTAAGCAGTTGCAAAGATTTATTTACAAGTAAAAACATCTTACATGATATGTAATTTCTTTCCAGTTCAGCCTCCTACTAAAAACAATTCCAAAGTAGACAAATAGACCATGTCAGTATATACAGCAAGAAGAAACTTTACAATTAATCTTGATCTTAAAATCAAAGGTGTTTTGCCTAAAGACAGTTATCATTTGAGTGTCATCTCTTTGTAAGATTTTACCACTTTTGAATTACCACTGGTAATCAATTAATTAGTAAGTTATTAATACTAATTAATTTATGAAAGTTATAAATATTGCAAATATTACAAATAAGTCAGAGGAATCTAACTTTCAGGCACCTATGTATATCACTCTGCAATGTGCAATGAGCACATCAGGACACTGTGCTCCATTCATGTCCTGATGCCCTCAACCTATTTTCACTTATTTTTTTATTGTAGTGACTGAAATATGATTGAGAAAGCATTCACAGCTTCTGTATTATTATAAATTATGTCTCTTCAAGAAATTTGACCAGTATAATACCTATTATGCACATGTTTATTAAAAAGCATTTCAAAAGCACAATCAGAGATAATTTAAATTTTATATCTACTATATCATATTTAAAATAATATCTCTTCCCAAAGTAATCATAATTGTGAAACTATTGTCACATACTAACTCTAGATGTTAAAAAGATCATTTTGTATTGAGTCATTGTTGGAAATCTCACAGGCTTAAGTGCTTAAATGAATATATTGCAGTTGGTAAATTTTTTCTATGAAAAGTTCAAAGTAATAAATTAGATTTTTAACTTTTCAAATAGTTAAAAAATATTCAGTTATATTTTATAATATTTAATGTATTTCTAATTTATTTTAGAAAATAATGAAATTTGTCTAATTTTAAATAAGGAAATTAAAATGACAATTCCATTATGAAAAAACACCTACTAATATTTTAAGTTATGTACTCTCAGGATTATTTTCATCTGTATGAACACAACACATTCACACTCTCACAGGAATATAGTGAAATTTCTTCCATTTTGTAATCTTTTAAACTTGGAAACAAAATTTGAGATTCTATCAACAGATGGTAGAATGAAGCAGATTAGATGTCCTCCCAATATTTGTTGAAACGCACAAAACAGCCAAAAAAAAAGTTATGGAACAGCCAAATAAACATAAGCAAAACTGCATGCTATTGAATTAAAAAAAAAAAAATAGCAGCCAAGAAAGTCTATTCTAGCATAGACTGTCAACCCTGCTAACCTTATCCCTGAATAGAAGATAGTGTACTGAGGAGGAAAGGAAGGCAAATAGAGAAACAAACACCCACAATTGTCAGAAATTCCTTGCTACCTGGAGCGAAGTTGAATGGGGGCAGAGAAGGAGAAATAATAGAAATTATGCCTTTCTCCTGTATGATTTTTTCCCTGAGATCTGGTGGGGACTTTTAATGGAACCATCAGCTGAAAAGAGTAATGTCAAATAGGCAACATAAACAAAGATAAGGGTTACCCCTAATAGAAGCATAGGAAGTAGGCTCCAAACATCCAGTTATCATTTATGTATTTGACACATCTTTACCAAGTTCTTTCTAAGTAATAGCAACTATTCCAGACATTAACACTAACCACAAAAATGATGTAGTAGTTTAAACTCTTAACGTAGTTTAAACTGTAGTGGGTAAGAGATACACACTCTTATCTTAAGGATAAGAATATAAGATTATTTCGTGTCATAATATATGGTTGAACTAAATTATTAAGGATAATGTGATGGAGAGTAATTGGGTAAGAGGGTGGGCACCATTAGATAGGGTATTCCAGTCTATTCACGGGGATGGTGTTTGAATTGTAGCCCTAATGATGAGAAGAAACTAGTTGGACAAAGACGGGAGGTAGAGTGATCCAAGCAGAAACCAGAGGAAGAACAGAGGACCTTTGAACAAAACAGGTTTACTGTGTTCCCTGACTAGGTTGGTTGTGAGCAAGGGTAATACTGACATAAAATAAACTTAGAGAGAGTCAACAGGCCAGATCATGCCTGCCATAGAACAGTTAGAGTTTTATTTGAAGTGGAATTAGAAGACATAAGAATATTAATAATTGGAAAATGAGATGATCTGTTTTGCATGATCAAAAGGTCATTTTGAAGGCTGTGTGGAAAATGAGTTTCAGAATAAAAAGAAATGGAAGTACAAAGGTCAGTTTGAAGACTGTTCCAGACACCCATGTGGGTGAAGATGATAAGTTATAAAATTGATAATACTGGCTATGGAAGAAATTGCTAAATGGGAAAATTTTTAAGTGTTTATGAATAGGGTGCGTAAAAGCTGGATAAAAATACAACATCATCTGAAACCCAGGTTACACCTCCAAGGATATAAAACACAGTCTAACTCGATGAAGAGGACCTGGAACAGGATGTTGAATTTTAGAAGACAAAATGAAGCTCTAACGTCACAACAAAAGCCGCATGGGGTCCCGTTTGAGCTCTCCTTCATCCTCAGCCCTCCCGCACAGGATGCTACAGAAGCCACAGAAGCTAGAGAACGTGTTACATTCTTCCTCTGCCAGTTATTTTAAAGCCAGTGGGAGAGACTGAAGTGAAAGATCAGCCAAGAACATGCTCTTGTAAGAGGCCAGATTTTCAGCACATGGCACAGGAAATCGAGGGTATGGTGCAACACATCCCATCAGGCATTGTGGGCCTGGCAGGGGCAGGGTCTTAACACCCTATCGCTCAAGCCATCCCAGTCTATGGTTTATTTCTTCAGATTTATTGTGTTTTTGGATATCCCTTTGGTCCTGATTATTCCTGAACATCATCTTCTTGCCTTTGTAAAATGTCTGATCCCTTTAACGTACTTCAAATAAATTGACTTGTACTTTTTAACCATTTTATTTTTGTTGTTGCCATTGTTGACAGTGAAATGCCCAACTGATATAAAAAAAGCCAGGATAGCTCGTGCTCTAAAGTAGAAAATCCCAGTGATGAGAACAGAAAAAGAAAGGAAGAAAGAAATATATAAGGAACATTAAGAGCCTAAGGTCACCTGAAAACTTGAAATAATTGGGAAAAAAGGAGAAATGGCCTACCAGATCCCAAACCTATTTTTTAAACCATACCAATTAAAATGTTGGGAATTAGCATACTAATAAATGAGTTACTAGATGAGCAAATAAATGGAAGACACTAGGATTGTGGAAACAGATGTGAGAACTTGACAGCATCACATTCCATATTAGTGGGAAAAAATAGACTATTGTGCAATCAAGGTATAAAATTATCTTTTCACATAAATCAAATCATATAAAATTAGACCAAATATTACTCTATACACAGATATGAATCTGAATTAAAATTAAAAATATAAGAAAAATATAAAGCCCTAATATTATTACCCTTGGTTACTTATAATTAAAATCTGTTCTATAGAGTGACAATATAAACATGTTAAATGACAAACTACAGAAACTTAGTAAATGTTTGCAACCTAAACAAATCAATATTTTAAAATGAAAAATTGTGATATATAAAGTTTTACCCATAAATGGTGTAAAAACTAGGCTAACTGTATAAATTGATGTTTCTAAGTAAGGAACGCAAGCGTATGCAAAGGTGTTCAACCTTACTACTATTTAGGGAAATACAAATTAAAGAGATAATAAGATACTGTCTTAGTCCTTTTTGTTTTGCTGTACAGTATTACCCGAAGCTGGGTAATTTATTTTATTTGGCTTATGGTTCTGAAGGCTGTACGAGAAGCATGCAACCACCATCTGTGTCCAGGAAAGGCCTCAGGAAGCTTCCGCTCACGGCAGAAGGTGAGGAGCAGCATCATCACATCATAAGAGGAAGGAAGCAAGACAGAGAGGGGAGGGAGCGTCCAGGCTCTTTTTAGGCATCAGTTCTCGGGGGAACTAATAGAGCGAGAATCACTCATTACCAGGAGGCCAGCACCAAGCCATTCACGAGGGATCTGCCTTCATGACCCAAACATCTTCTACCAGGCCAGACCTTCAATACTGGGGCGCAAATTTCAACATGAAATTTGGAGGGGACAAATACCCAAATTATATCAGATACCATCTTGCAGTACCAAGTGTTACAATCCCAATTGATGGTAATGTAATTAAACTCCAAGCCTTATACACTGGTCAGAGTGTAAATTATTAAAACTATGTTGAAGAACAGTTTTTACAATATCCAGAAAATTAGAGAGACTTATTCTATGATATAGAATACATGGAAATATATACCCAAGAGGAACATCTTGTTCAAAAGCACATGAAATGATTTTTTTTTAATAGAAATAAATTCTTGCTATGTTGTCCAGTCTAGACTGCAGTGGCTACTCACAGGCACAATCAACACACTGCAGCCTTGAACTTCTGGCCTCAAGTGATCCTTCTGTCTCAGCCTCCCAAGTAGCTGGGACTACAGGAGTGAGCCATTACACCTGGCTCACATATAATGTTTATTGCCATGCATAAAGAGAGTTCATGGCAGTGTTGTTTATAAGTGCTAAAAATTGAGAATGTAAATGTCTATCCACAAGGGCATTAAGAAATTACAACAACAGCCAACAGTTATAAAAATAAAAATAATAATAATAGCATCTAGTTCAATTGAGCAGTATATTTCTAAATGCTTTACTTGTATTAAGTTATTTAATCTTCATAAAAACCCTAAGAGGAAATCTGCTTTTATTAATCCCATTCTGAAGATAAGAGAACTGATGTAGAGTTTAATTATGTAAATTGCATAAGATCACAAAACTAGTGAGAAACAGAGCCAAAATTCAAAATTACTCAGTATGCTCTAGAAGCCACTGTCTTAATCATCATTCCAATATAATGTAATCTATTTCAAGTTCTCTGTGTGTCTGTATGTGTGTATAAATAAAATAGATATTCATCCTAGGGAGTAACATTTTGTCATTTAAAAAAATGAACTAGAGTTATATGAATCAACATGAGTAGTTCTCGAAAACTTAATATAAAACAACAAATCCTGTTGCAGAACAATCTGTATAACCACTCCTCACACAGCTGCTATGTTGAACAATCCTAAAGAATGCCATTGGCTCTGTGCCCCAGGGTTTTCAGTCCACCTGGAACCCAACAGCCAGTAACCAGGGAGTGCTGATTTCTTATTCTCTTCCCTGTTACATGTGGGTCCATACTTGGATTGCTTTAATGACGTTTAATTGTTCCTCATTTTTGCCCTATAATCTTTGCCAACAAAACACCAAAGAGATCCTTTTAAAATTGTCAGATAATCTCACTTGTCCACATGATACCTTCCTATGTCATTTCACCTCACTTGGGATAAAACCACAGTCCTTACAATGATCTGTAACATGCTAGGACATACGGTCTCACATTGCCTTAGTGACCCTTATCTCCTATTGCCCTCCCTGCCACTCATCCCAAGATTGACACACTGGCCTCATTTATCTTTGCAACCAGAAGGTCACACTCCTTCCTTAGGGTTATTTTACTTCCTGTTTTCTCTGACTGTAACACTCTTTGTCCTAGATATCTGCAAGGATCATTTTCTCAGTTCATTCAAGCATCATTGCGAATGTCACCTTTTCACTACAACCTTCCCTAGAAACACTACTCTCTTGCAGATGGCTTTTTCTGTTGTACTTACCACATTGTAATATGCTGCATATTTTAGTTATTTTTGATTTGCCTTTACTCACTTCAATGTAAGCTGCATAAAAATAGATTATTTTTTCTGTGTTGCTCACTGCTGTTTTCCTAGCAACCAGAGGAGGTTCTTATGCATAATAAAATTCATATGGAATAAATAAATAACATAGTGCTCATGTAAATGTCATAGCAAATATAAAATAATTCTTTACTATTTATTTGGGCTTGTATGTTTATGGAATTCATATAAAAAGTGTGCTGTATGGATACCTATCAAATTTATGCTTATACATTATTTTTTGAAAAATTTTATTTACTTTTTGTGTTTTTCCTGATGAGTGAGTGAAACAGTCCGGGATGGCATAGCAAATCCTGTCAGTGATTCTGACAAGAAGTTGGTTCTAATACATTTATAGAATGGTTTCTTGAAGTTTTGAATTATCAATGGGCTACAGTAATTGAGGTACAAAAAAATGTCATAATTGTATTGAAAGAGTATAAAAGAAGCATTTCAGAAAATTTAGAGAAATAAGCATATTATTATAGAATAGATTTATCATGTAAGACTAGAACAAATGCCAGATGACAATATCCTCTGAGGAATTGGGCCCTCTCTTCATTAAATTGATGAGAAGTCCATTAATAAAATCTCAGTAAGATTGTTGGATTATATCAATGTTCATATTCTTGTTGTGATATTGTACTACAGTTTTGCAAAATATTATCATTGAGGAAAATTTTAAAAAGAGTAGAGAGAATCCTCCTATATTGCTTCTTACAACTATATGTAAATTTATGATCATCTCAAAATAAAAAAAAATTAATTTAAAAATAAAATGCAGCTCCTAGTGTACTACAGAGTGTGAGGAGAAACTAGGAGCATTATCATTGAATATTAAGTGATTTTTGCCCAAAGTTGCTCCTCGTGAGTTGGGTTTTATAAATTACCCCAAGTGTTTTGGTCAAGCAGTCTCCAGTGCAATCAACACACCTGAATATTAAATTGAAAAATTACTTATATTGATGATTCAGGGGTCTAGGAAGAGAAGGATAGGACAGCAAAAAAGAGAATGTTCTATGATGGGGGATATGGATAAATCCAGGGAAGTACAATGTTTATCAGGTAGCATTTGCTACAAGGGAGATATTCAACAAACAGGAAGACAGAATTCCTCTCCAGTGGATGTCACTCAGTCTCCGACCTTAGCCATCCCAAGTGTATCCACGAAGGGACAAATACATCATAGTCATGGTATTAGAGATAGAAGCTATGCATGAACTCAACAGCATGAGCTTTCTCTGGTTAGGTGTGATCTATTTTCTGAAGCTGGTGAATATGCAACCCGCCAGCAGTAGAGACCAATGCTGATTCTCTGATATATTAACAGTAACACCTCTCAAGGATAACAACCTATCTCTCACTGGCAAGTTGATTATATTGGAGACTTCAATTCTGAAAGTAATAATAATTGCTCGATTGACTCATGTTCTGTTAACGGATTTGTCTATCCTGTCTAGAGAGCCTACACTAGCATCGTTATCTGAGGGTAAATAAACATCTGATTTCACATCATCATATCTCACATAACTTCACCTCACAACAAAAAAGCCCACTTTTAGATGTAAAAATGATCACTTAATCACAAGATCCATTGGATGTACCATATATTGTATCACTTGGAAGCTTCTGGCCTGACTGCACCTTGAACTGGCCTTTTCAAGGCTGAGATAATACCTCAATGAGGATGTCATTCTGTAGGATTAGGACATCATCATTTAGTATCTGTATATAAGTTAAACTAAAAGTCATTATATAGTACTATATCCCAATATGGTAAAAGATTGGATCCATGAAACAGATGAGAATTAGCAATGATCCTTGTCAGCGTTACTCACTGCGATTCACTTATTGTTTGGTGCCTTACTGCTTCTAGAACTTTAGACTTAGCAGAATTAGAGGAGCTGGATTCCAGAGCTGGAATCTTTTCACCTGTGGACACAGTCAGGTTGCTCTACACCTAAGTTATAATGTTACATGGTCATTTTGGACTTCTCATGCCAGTGCACTAGTAGACAAAGGAGTAAATCACTTTATAGTCATGAGTCACTTAATGACAGGGATGCATTCTGAGAAATATGTCATTAGGTGATTTTGTCATTGTATGAACATGATAGAGTGTACTTACACAAAGCTAGATGGTATAGCCTTCTATACACCAAAGCTTTATGATAGCTTTATGCTCCTAGTCTACAACCTTGTACAGCATGTTACCATATTGAATACTGTAGGCAATTGTATAATAACACAGTGGTGTTTGTGTATCTAAGCAAATCTAAATATAAACAAGGTACGGTAAAAATACAGGATTATGATCTGATGGGACCACTGTCACGTACACAGTCCATCATTGATGGAAAGTCATTACGCTGCACATGACTGTATTTGTGAGAGTAATCAATCCTGAATATATGAAAGATAGAGCTGCTACTACATAATGGAGGGAAGAAAGAGTATGTCTGGAATTACAGGTGTCAGCTGGGGTGTGTTTGTGCTCCCCACTCAGTAAAATGAAACATTGTAGCAACCATAGCCTGATAAGAACAAGAGGACCAGGGTTCAGAATCCCTCTGTCTAAAGATCTGGGTAGTCCTATGCAGCAGCAATCTGGAAGTATTGCCTCCCTTGTTTACTATTAATTTTCATTTCTTAATTATTAATTTTAACAACCTATTTGTACATAAAATTAATTAGCCCTATATCTGTTATATGTATGGCAAATAACTTTTGCCAAAATGTGTGTGATTAATATTTGTCTGATGTGCCAAGCTTGTTTCATCTGCTTATTGCTCTTTTCATCTCTTTGAGAAAAGCTCCATTGTATTGTCACCTTGTCACTGCTGCTACTTACATACTAAACCTCAGAGATCCACATCTCAGTTCTGCGCATTCCTAGTGACAATGGAGATCTTCAGAGGTACACAGGAACACTTTTTTTTTTTTTAAGAGACAGATTCTCATGCTGTTGTCCAGGTTAGATGGAGTGCAGTGGCTTCATTATAGTTCACTGTAACGTCAAACTCTTGGGCTCAAGCAATCCTCCTGTGTCAACCTACCGAGTAGGTAGGACTATGCACCTGGCTAATTTTTTTTTTTTTTTTAGAGTGGGGGTCTTGTTATATTGCCCAGGCTTTCCTCCAACTCCTGGCCTCAAGGCATCCTCCAACCTGGGCCTCCCAAAGTGCTGGGATGAGAGGCACAATCTCAGTATATCCTATGACATTTTAGAAACTTCAATATTTACTCGTCTGGTGAGAGGAAGTTCTTCAAAGATTGGTCTGCTCCTTATACTAGAGTATAATATACTTATATTATAGAAGAGCCAGAATTATGTTTTACTTCAATGCATCAGAGGTGATCATTATATTAATAAAAAATTGTTTGCGTGTTATTGATATATTAGCCCTGTAGTGATATATTTCTATTTATTCTGTAATCTTATAGCAATTTTGGAGGATACCAGGTAGCCATTGCTGAAAGAAACAGATTTGGACTTTATATTACAAGAACCTCTCAAATTTCCTTATTATAATGCACATGAGCCCTTTGATGAGGTACTTGGCATTCTGAATTGTTTTATTGAGATATAATTTACAAACCATAAAATACACTTGCTGCTGTATACAATTCAATACTTTTAAATATATTTATGGAATACATCACAATAATCTAATTTTAAATTATTTTCATCACTCTAAACAGAAACTTCACACCCACTTAGTCATTCCCCATGCCCACTACCAGCCTTAGGACACCACAAATCTTTTGTCCCTGTAGATTTTCCTTTTCTGATCATTTTATATAAATAAAATCACACAAAATGTACAATATTTTGGTTTTGTTTATCTGGCTTCTTTGACGTAGCATAATGTTTTTGAGGTTCATTCTTGATACTTTTTATAAAAAGAAAAAAAGCAAAATAAACTATAGGACAATAGCAAAATAAACATATAGGAAGCCTTAGAAAGACCCAATGCAGAAAAAGGTTTATAATGAAGAGGAACAAAATTTAATTTAAATTTTATTTTTAATGATACACTTAAAGTTTCATGTTGACACCAATATGAAGAACATGCTGTTGTTATGTAGCAATTTGACTATCCATACCACTCAAGAAATTGTCATTTCTTTTTATGGAATATTTCCAAGATCTAGAATGCACTAAACATATTTGTTAAAAAATTGCAGGGAAATATTTTATGAACAAAGAACTTGAAAACTAACTGTACTTTAAAATATCTAAGGTCCATAATTTACATGTGAAGCAAAAAAAAAATTTTCTTTATCTACACAGAGGTTGTGATATCAGTGTTTGAAAGAATGCTAAATACTGTCAAAAAATCTTCAAAATGCAGTACTCTTAGTTCCTTTTTGGTATCCTCGTAGAAGAGTGTTATTTTGTGTAATTTTTCCTAACAGAATTATCTGGATAAAACTATTAGTACAACCTAAAATGCATTTGGAATGGAAAGAGTGAAACAGAAGATGTTTATGATGGAATCCTTTAATACTTCTAAGATGTTCCCCAAGTTAACATTAACAGAATTAACTCCAAAACTATCTTTGTTCCATACCTTAGTTTCCCTAATATACATGCTGAAAGGCCTGGGGATTCCTGTTCTGCTCTCTGGCTATGCTCTGAGTAGTGCCAACAATTCCAACAATTCAGAAATAATAACTTTGTAATGAGCCCAGACAGGAGGGATAGAGCTGTAGGGAGAACTCACTCTTGGCAGATGCTTGTGTTAGGCTAAGCAGAGCTGAGCCACTGTATTTTTGAGACCATGTGAACATGGATGTAAAGCCAGTATGATTATTTCTGAGTGGTCCCCAGATAGCCTTGGCCAACCTGGTTTTTCTCTCCTCTTTTCGCCTGTAATTCTCAGAGTAACTGTAGAATGTGCTGAGAATGCAATATCCTGAGATAGTGAGAAACTACCCCAAACAGCCTGGTCCTTATTTCTATTCCTCCTAGGGACTGTAACATCTGGAGTTAGAGAGAAAAGGCCTGGGACAACCCAAGTTTTGCTACTCTTTCCCCTGGAAGCGAAACATCCTTCAAAGCTTTGCTCAATGAGTCACATGACCCCTGAGGTACCCAGGGAGGGGCTGGCTTTTTAGGTACCTCAAGTGAGGTGCGATTGGGGCACAGTCAAGACTCTATCCACTACATGCAGCTTTCTTGAGCCTTGGGGGACCAGCCCACAGTGGATCCCAAACTTTTTTTTGCCCCTTGCTGCCTGTCTGTAAGTAATGCATCTGCTTTATGTAACTTGTTGCATGTGTGTGTTCTCTCTCACCAGACTTAGGCAACTGGCAAAACTGCAGCCCAGCAGTGGGTGGAAGCATTCTGACTGCCATTCCTGGCGGTTGGCATAGTGATGATGATCTTTGCTATTTCTCCACACAGTGGGAGTCCTTTCTTAAAATTGGTTATTAGTGAACCTGCTTCCCAGTTATGATAGACTGAAGGCCTGTAACCTACACTCTTTTTTTCCTGGTCCCAGCCTTAAGAAAGAAAAATATAAAGCATCTAGAAAAAGTGTCAAGAACATATAACAAAGTTGCACAATTAAATAACCATATAATAACAAATCCAAATAGCATATATGAATTTTAATCCATGAATTTTTTTGTGGGAAAATGTTAAATTGGTTTATTTTCTCATATCAACTAAAATTATAATATGCATTGCCTTAAATTAATACATGAAATCTAGTCATTGAATTTTTTTCTATCATGATTCAATCAAAAGTTTATGCAAAAGCATAGTTATTACAGAAAATTTTAGCTGTCAGTTATCAACCCAAGATTTCTGAAGATAAAGATTGTCCCTGTAAGCCATTTATCATGGGCAAATGAAATGATAAGATTTTAAGCATCCATTAGGTAATGAATTTAGTAGTCTCTTTTTGTTTTAAAAAATGAAATTTTTATCTCACTTTGAGAAATGTGGAAATTAGCCTTACAAATTGCCAAACATATTTAAGCAGTTAATTATGCTACACTGAGAAAAGAGGAGTTACTACATCTGTGTTAACAGTTACTAATGCAAAGTATGCCAGTCTTACCACATAATCTTGTTAATAGAATTTGAAGAACATGAGCTAAAAATTAAAAATCTTTTCTTCTGCTAATAAAAGGTGATGGGGCAAACATATGTGGCATATGGCTAGCATATTTCAAACTATAATAAGAAATTATAAGAACAAAATTATGTATAAGAAAATGTTGTGAACTCCATGTAAATATCTTTCATACATTTTATCTCTCTGAAGGAAAGGACGCAAGCAAATTAGAGTCATTCAGATGACTAACTAAAATCTTCATTTTAATTTGTAGTCATGCATTCTTCTCTCAACAAATATTTATGAGTGCCTTTTATGTCGCACACTAGTTTGGCAATGGAAATACAAACCTATATATTCAATGAATTTATATTCTACTGCAGGAGATAAGCAAAAAGATCAGAAAATGCTAGTATATAATATGGCAGTGAAATAAGTTATTGTATGGAAGACTAAAAACAAAAATGTCACATTATTGGAAGGAGTGTGTTTTAGGGCTGGTTTCCAAATCAAAGTAAAATATGATGAGGTATCAATAACTAAAGATATTCAGTCTAGAGGAATGACAAATTAGATTATGCGCTTTCCGATTCTGTGATAATGCCCTTTGTTTCATAAAGTTAGGTTAATTATGAACGATGATATTTTAATAGACTTACCTGGAGCAATGAAATATTGCCAACCTTCTTTCAACCCTTTCCAGGAAAATACTGATTTGGCATAAAGTATGTGCCAGCTAATACCAAAATTCGTCTTGTCCCAAGAAACTCAGCAGTATGTAAATATCTGTAAGAAAGGATCTGTGTGTCTGAGTTGAAGAGTAAATCATTAAACACTTCAAAGTTTTAGGGCTCAAGAAATATTGTAGTGGGTAATGTTTGCCAGGGTCTCAAAGCTTCGTGAAACATGAAGAACTGGACTCAATTCAAAGACATCACACAAAGAATCTCTGATATCAAGGATAATCATCATTATTTCACTTCCACCACCAATGGCACAGTTGGGGAATTGACAAGGGAACAGATTGTCGTCCTTAAAATTCAACCCAGTGGAGATAAAATGGCTTAGAAGTGTATGCACAGTTCTGACTCTGCTGACTGAGTCTAATTTATGACCATATGGAAATATGCCTGTGTTTCCAGGAACATAAGGGGAATTTTACAAAATTCAGTATAATATACAAGAAAAGAAAGAAGGCTTAGGGTCTGGAACACATATAGATTGGTTTTCCAGAGGAACTGGGATATTGGTATAAATGCATATAAACTATATAACTGGCTTTCTTATTGCACTACACATTTTTTCTGTTTCTGCAATTCTGCCCACTGATAACCGTGCCGTCTACTACACTGAAGAGACAGAGGCAATTTTAGAAAATTCTTTTGCATGAAAATTCTAAAATGTATGGACCTACCCTGATTTCAGCCTTTGCTCCCTGTGCTCTCCGCGATGACAGAATGTCATTGTTTCTATCAAACACATGTCACCCTCTCCTTTCCTCACTCCCACCTGGAGCTCAGGGCCCTGCTTACTCATGACTTTGTAAAGATGTCACTTCCCTTATTATACTCTGTTTACATATACTTCAATATGCGTGTTTTTTTTCATTCTCAAGTCAATCATGCCTTTTAAAGTACAGTCATTCTCTGCTATCTCTACTATTACAAAAACAAAACAAAACAAAACTATAACTTACATCACCTTCCTGCTTCTTGGATTCCGTTTATAACTTAACTTATCAGATGGGCTGCCTATCTCATCTCCCAGTTTCAACTAAATCTACTACAGCAAGGCTTTACTCGAGTCTATTTCACTGAGATTGCTGTTTTTTAGTTCACCGATAACCAGCATGAACATACTTCCCAATTTTCCCAGACAAACTTGGTTGACACCTGTTGCACCAGCTAATTGTTAGTAATACCACTTTCACTCAAAGTTTCCACATTGTGCATCAAGTTATAAATGTCATTCTGCTAATAACATCCATACTGTCATAGAGAGTTCATTTTGAACCATAAAAGAGTTGCAGCAAGCAAAGGTGATCCATTTCTCGTTCTATCAAAAATTTTTTTCCTGTGGCATCATATTCTCTTGGTGTATCAGTTACAGCAATGCTTACCAAATTTTCCAATTGCTCCATTTCATTTCCAAACCTTATTCAATTAGGTTCATGTAACCAAAACAGATTGTAGCCCCTAAAATGTGAAAATAATATGAGTCTCTTCCATGTTCAGTTAAAAGTCCATATATGACTTTCTAATATTTTTTCATTAAATGTTGCATCTTCCAGATAGTACATCTATGAGATGTTTCAGCATGCATCAATTTAGGTCCCTGTGTGACTGTACATCATAGTTCCAGCTGACCCTGGTGAGGCAGACAGCATGAGTGAAAAATAAGCTTTTGTAATGTTGAAGACTGAAATATTACAGTTGCTTGTTACAAAGATATACCCTAGCCTGTCCTGAATGTTTTCTCATTCTCGATTTTTATCCTGGCTCTGTGGCTTTTACCTGAATTTAAATATATAACATTATCACATTAAAGGGTTTTCTGCATTCTGTTTAACATTTATCATTACTTGTCTATGTGTTTATTTGTGTGATTGTTTTACCCCTCACTAGAATGCAAGCTTCATTTGAGTTTGAAGTGTGTTTGCCTTGTTTATCACCAAATCACTAACTTTAGAACATTTACTAGTACAAAGTAGTTACTTCTTATTTTCAACTGAATTGAAAGGCTACACCGTAGATAAAAAAAGTAGAGACATGTAATTCAATAATTTTTTTAGAATATTTCTATTTGTGTAACAACTTCATATTTTAAAAAAATCTAGAAAATATCCAGTTCTGGAAATTTTCATTAATATGTCAATTGTTTGTAGTTCAGGAAGGCTTCCTCTTATGGTGCCCCATTGTAGATAATTTTTTTGGTTTAATTTGTTTTAACCTGTTTTTCAGGAATATGAGTTAACTATAGTTATATAAAAGTACCTTGAATACATATTTTCTGAGCTGCTAAATATCCTTTTTCACATATTATTGACAACTTGAAGCTGAGTCACTATTCTCCTTTCAAATTTTTGTAGACTTTGTTCCAGTAGCATCTGTCATTTTGTATTAGTACAGAAAAGAATGAAACCAATATGATCTTGATTCTCCCAAAATAACCTTGTGTTTTTAATATTCTTACTTAAAAGATATTTTATGTGTGACTTTTGAAAATTCAAAACTATTTTGTCTAAATATAGATCTCTTTTCATTAAGTTTGAAAGATGAAATAATGTAAACTCTCAATGGTAGAAACAGGCTGCTTTTTTTAAAGAAAGTTTTTCATTGTATATTATATCTATTATGTGTCATCTAATCTCTTTTCAATATAGAAATTATTATTATATGTAGATCTAATCTCCATTTTACTTAACATCTTCAAGATTTTTTTCTTTCTATTATATTCATTTTTGCATTTGGAATTTCTTTTTTTAGTTTTTCTATTTAACCCCTGATTCACTTGTATTCATTTCCAACAGCCATTCATTTTACTACATGTATTGGTTTTAAGTTAATAATTATTTTTTAATATAAAAACTTTCTTTTTATTGTCTTTTAACTTTTATAATTGAGGGCTTTGTTATTTTCAAAGATGTAGTTTAGTCTTGCAATTTTAAAAGATTAATTAAGTGTCCTAAAATTTTAACATTTTTAAGTCAGTAAATTTGGGAAAGGCAGTGCTTTGACTATTCAGAAAATGTTAATTTTCTCTGCTTCTATCACAGGTTATTTTCATACATACTTAATGTTTACTTTTTGCTTATCAGTGCAAGAAAAGAACTTCACTTGAATGGAGATGATATATTAAGTTGGTGCAAAAGTAATTGCGGTTTTGGACCATGAATTTTAAATCATTATAACTTGGCTCAAACACATCTTTATTAATCAGAATAGAAACCATTATAATCAACACATTTTTGCCAATGAGAAATAAGTTTGTTTATTTCTATAGCATAAAAATCCGTGCTTCAGGATTCAAGGAACTCTTGGAAAGCATTTGTTGCATCCTGCTGGTTGTGGAAGCATTTTCCATGCAAAAAGTTGTCAAGAGGCTTGAAGAAGTGGTAGTCTGTTGGCGAGAGGTTAGGTGAATATGGCAGCTGAGGCAAAACTTCGTAGCCCAATTCGTTCAACTTTGAAGCATTGGTTGTGCAATGGGGAGGTCAAGCATTGTTGAGGAGAAGAATTGGGCCCTTTCTGTTGACCAATGCCGGCTTGAAGGTGTTGCAGTTTTTAGTTCATCTCACTGATTTGTTGAGCAGACTTCTCACATGTAATGGTTTCGCTGGGATTCAGAAAGCTATAGTGGATCAGACCCATAGCAGACCATCAAACAGTGACCGTGACCTTTTTTTGGTGCAAATTTGCCTTTGGAAAGTCCTTTGGAGTTTCTTCTTGGTCCAACCACTGAGCTGGTCATCGCATGTTGTCACATAAAATTCACTTTTTGTCACACGTCACAATCCGATTGAAAAATGTTTCCTTGTTTTTGCATACAAGAAGAGAAGACAACACTTCAGAATGAGGATTTTTTTTTTTTATTTTCAGTCAGCTCATGAGGCACCCACTTATTGAGTTTTTTCACCTTTCCAATTTGCTTCAAATGCCGAGGAATATAGAATGGTCTATGTCGAGTTCTTTGGCAACTTCTCATATAGTTTTAAGGGGATCGGCTTCAACGATTGCTCTCGGTTGTTGTCAACTTCCGATGGCAGCCAATGTGCTCCTCATTTTCAAGGCTCTCGTCTCCTTTGCAAAACTTCTTGAACCACCACTGCTCTGTACATTCTTTAACAGTTCCTGGGCCAAATGCATTGTTGATATTGCGAGTTGTCTCTGTTGCTTTACAATCTCTTTTGAACTTGAATAAGAAAATTCCTCTAATTTGCTTGTTGTCTCACATCATTTCCATAGTATAAAATAAATATAAAATAAACAGCAAGTAATGTCATTAGCAAAAAAAAGTAAAAAAATGCACATTAAAATTATGTATAACATAACCATATTTATTTAAGAATGTATCCCTTATTTCAACAGTGCTAAAACCATATTTACTTTTGCAGAAACCTAAATACAGTTTTAAAACAATGATTTCTAATGTATATCTTTTGTTTCTCTGTCTATGCCCATATCTTTCTCAGAGATATATAATATGATAACCAGGAAAATGGCAAAGATTGGGGTGGTGGTTGAAGAAATAAAACAAAGAACAAAGACAAGATATACACACATACACACACACACACACAGATACCCTAGAAAGTAGTTTATAACTTCAACATTCCATCAATGTGATGTGGAAATAATGCTATCTTACAATTACTAGTAAAAGTGTTCTGTTTTTCTTTATGCTGATTTCCATAGATATTCAGAATCCAGTGCCTCTTTGGCATAATTGATATTTCTGGTTGGTGAAGCCATTGATTCAGAAACATATTCCAAGGTTTCCTCAGAGTATTGTTGTAGTTTCATTAGACAAATGAAAGATCACATGTGTGCCCATTTATAGTCCTTAAAACTGTCCTTATTTTACAACTCTAATCTGTCAACCAAAAGTTAGTGGAACAATAGTTTCTCAGCTGCATCTCCAGACATGCAGCCCTCTGACGGTTTTCAGATATCAGGGATTTTAGCTGTTCAGCGCTTGTCTCTTAGTGATCCCTCCAATTTTTAAATCAAGAAACATTTTCTTGAATCAAGATTTTTTTCCTATTTATATATTAGATCTTTATATTAAGGGCAATGGTTCTATGCTATTTTACTACCAAAGACAGCATGATTTTCCTTACACTCAAGCGTGGTCATGCCATGTTTGTCAGTGGCTTCTCATTGTCTTCTCTGAATATCTAACCTATTTTAAGAGGCTGAAGAATTATTATACCCCTTCCCTCATTTTTTATCCATCTTTTCTTTTTCTGTTATATGTAGCATTTATCACTCTGATTTTCTATCTTCTTCAATGAGGAGCTAAATTTGGGGGAACTATTGGGATATTGTGCCTGGTCAAGGATCATTGAGAAATATACAAGAAGTAGAACTCGTGAAAAACAACTGTTAGAGATTTAGACTGTCAATGGGGTCTAGATTATTGTGATTTTCAGTACTTTATATTAATAATTGGAAAATTAAGATAGTTTTTGCAACTAACTTTTATAGTTCTACAATTTGTTGTCACCCTTATGTGAGACTTTCAGCCTTATATCACACATGATTTAGGAATTTTTCCCCAGAGGCTCTTGGATTCCTATGGTAGTTTTGCATACATGAGAATTACTGTTTATAAATGAACTTTGATGGCTTTAAAGAAGTATTATATAAATAGACTTAAAGAAGTTTAAAACGGAAGAGCTTCATGAGCCTCAGCAAACATGTGCAGGGTGAGGTTGATGCAGCTGGTGTTATGAATAAAAAAAGATTTTATTTTAAGAAGGAATCTTCCCATATACAGGCCCTTCAGACATTAAAGAGATGAAGTAAATATTGGCTAGATTAACTTTTTTTTTTAAAGCTGGTATGTAGCCTTTGATTTTAACTATAACGTAAAGGATAGAGGGTAGATATATTTATATTGTTGCAATGCTTGAAATAAAGAACTAGAGGTGACCACAAAATAAAGGACCTAGGAGGATGCAGAAATCCTTTGATGATGTGTTTTTATTATATATGACATCTACAGGCTGTTAAATCCTTTAACAAAACTTTGACATTTTTAGTTGTGTTTTTGTGGAGGAAAATGTATTTAAATTAATTTGATAAAGATATAATTTTTTCTACATTGGTAAGTTTTATTTTTCCCTTATTTTATCAACATCTTTGTAGAAAATTATAAGCAAAAATATGTGAGAATGGAGTAATAGAAACAACAAGAAAGAATAAGTTATTAGTATTAGTATGCACCACCAGAAGAGTACTTTGCTTTCCTGTAACTATAACTTATATTAAAACTACATAAGTATCTACATGCATATGAAAAGGAGATAATCACCCCAATAAGAGATGTGCATAAAACTTTTCCCTCAATTAATTCTCACAAAAGGAGATATTGGAAAATTGTAATTAGTCTCAGAGTATTGTCTTAATACTCCAGTTAGCACTTATGTAGATATATACTTAGAAAATGTTATTATAGACTATAATATCAACAGTCTTCAAACTTTTTGCTCATGAGCCACCTAAAAGAATTTGCGAAACTCTATGCTCTCTTGAATATTTTCATTTAACGTGTAAAATTCTTCATTAGAAATTTAAAGAATGACAAAGGATAAAATTTCTAGTGTATCACCTGTCAATATTGGTGATTTAAAAGTAAAATCATTGCATCCTTATTTTAATGTCTAATAGAATATTACTGTCATAGCCAGTATTTTACGTTTTAAAATATATGAACAAACCTTCTTTAGTAGTGGGAAATTTACCTATTTTATCTTTATTGTTGAAGTAACATTCTACTCACCTCACTAAATTTTGCCTTATCTGCCTTCTCTTAATATACTTTTATGCCTGAAAGTCTTTTTTTGATCATCTATAAAATTTATTTGCAATTAATTACTTGTAAATTGAATTTAAAATTTTTAAACTTCTGTCACTAAAAGTCTCTGTGTGCTAAAAATATTTTTTTCTCTAAGTTACCATTACAATTTTTTATACACAATACATCAAAATAACTTAAATATATCATGAATTTAAATGAATACTTTTGAACAAAAATGTTTTTATGGACATATAACCATTGTGCATATTTTTGGGGTGCATGTGACATTTTGATACCTTTATAGAATATAAAGTGATAAAATTACAGGAATTGGAATATCTGTCACCTCAAACATTCATCTTTTCTTCATTAATTCAAATATTTGTATTTCCTTTGTATTGGGAACACTATAAATCTTCTAGCCTTTTTGAAATACACAATAAGTTATTGTTAGTTGTATTTTCTCTAGTGTACTACCAAACATTAGAATTATTCCTTCTATCCAACTTTATTTTTGTACCCATCAGTCAACTTCTATTTATCCCCTACTTCTTCCTCCTCCTTCTAGCCTCTGATAACCACCATTCTACTTTCTACCTCTATGAGCTCTCCCTTTTTTGCTCCCACATATGAGTGAGAATATGCAATAATTTCCTTTCTGGACCAGCCTTATTTCACTTAATATAACGACCTCCAAGTTAGAGGATATTTTTTTTCTGTTTTTTGATTTAGTGATTAATCTACTAAGCTCTACTCTCCTCACTGAAATATGAATGATGATATATGCATGATGATGTACCACTTTTTCCTTTCTGACTTTGAGAACACATCTTATTATAATAATGTCTTCATATGTACAATAAAATTAAACATGGGCTAAGTAACAGGTTACTCTGAGTTATAGAACCATATATCTATCAAGGAATCCTAGTGTTATCATAAAACATAAAAGCATGTTTTATTTTTATATACTCACTAGGACACAATGATGAAATTATAGCTCACTAATTCATCTTTTCCAACTCATATCATTTTCAAAATATGCAATAATAGGATTAATTTTCTACATTGTTTTGGCTTCTGGTCTAACTTTATAAATGCTATAAATCACTATTTTTTATAGGGAGATTCTATAACCATATACTAGAAAATAAAATTCCTACCTACCTCCCCAAATTTGTAAGGCATATAAAATAAATATGTACCATGAGAAGGGATCAGTTCAGTAGATATTCTCAAAAAGATATATTGAATTCATAGCTATTCAAATATCTTGAATTGCTTTAGTTACATGACGTCTCACTGAAATCTGAAGACAGTTTGGGTTAACAAAAAAAAATTAAGAAAAACATATTTTTCCAAAAGAAGATAATGAACTGTACAGATTCCACTGTAGAAATCTGATTTTCCCCTAGAGCATGCAATGCAAACAAAGAAACTAATGATGCCATTCAACAGCAATACCTAGAAGCCACTGGGGATATTTATTAATGTAATTACTCTCTGATGATTACGTGCACCCTGGTAAAGAAAAAGAAAAGTCTTCTATGGCTACTTCAGGCATAAAGCTCATTTGGGACTCTTAAAGTAGGTCAAGACACGAACGATTGAAATGTTAAATTCAGTTATACAGTTTAGGCTCTATGTGAAATCCCAACCGCTGAAGGGAAAAACAAACTCTGGAAATAAACTTGTTTTTTCCTAGAATTCATATAAATGAACAACAATAAAAAAAATTATTATAGACACTTAAACCAATGAATTTATTTTGTTCACTTATTTATCAGAGATCTAACTTCAAAAATTTACTAAGCTTTTATGTAAATTGATACACTCATCATTAAAACAGCAGTAAGTAACCCCTATGTAACTTGATTGGTATACTCATAGTATCAAAATCACACTTTAGCATTATTAATCATAATTAAATGATTTTTAATAAATGCACTGTTTTGTATTATATTTCCATTCCTTTTCCACATCAAAATTGGCTATATCAAAATTAAGAATGTTCATTCATCAGAAGGTACTATTAAGAGTCGGAGAAGAAAAACTATAAAGTGGGAAAAGATATTTATAATATGCACTTCCAACAAAGTACTCAAATCAATAACAAAAGACAGAACCATCAACATCCACCACAGATTGGACAAAATCCTGGAAAAGGTACATCAGAAAAAAAGGATAGACATCCAAAGAGCAATTAAAGACACTTCAGGAAAAAAAAAAGGGTAGATATCTAAAGAGTAAATAAATATATAAAAATGTGCTCACTATCATTGGTGCCCAGGGTATTGCCAATCAAAACCACAAGGAGATAGCAAATGCACCACCCAGTGCAGATGTTGAGAACTATGAGGAGCAAACGAAAGGCTCATATTCTTCTGGCGTATCTATAATTTGGTATAAAATAGTTCAAGAGTATCTACCATGGCTAAAAATAAGTGTACACTGTGAACAACAATTTTATGACTAGGTTTTTATTCAACAAAAATATAAATGTATATTCAAAAAACACAGATAGTAAAAGATGTATGATAGCATTATTAACAGTAATCAAAATAGAAACTACCTAAATGTACATCAGTAAAATGAGTGAATAAATTATGATATGTTCTCACAATGAACCTATCAACATTGGATGGATATCAAAAAACACAACTTAAAGTGGAAATATCAAGCAAAGAATGTATATACTGTATGATTCCAATTTATAAAGTTAAAAACCATCCAAAATTAATCTATGATTTTAGAATCCAGAACATTGGTAACATTTGTAAATGGGAAACCATATAAGGACTAGAAGAGGGTTTTAGGAACCAAGGTATTATCACCTGAACTTGGTGCTAGATACATGTGTTTGTGAAAATTAATCATGCTCTACACATATAACTAGTGCATAGTTCTGTTCTTGTATTTCATAAGAAGTATGTATAGAAAAATTTGAAAATAAATTTAAATGTTTTTGTAAAGAAAATTAATGTGGAGTATTGCTTATCAAATATAATGTCATGGTAAAATATATTATGATTTAAAATAATGACACTGGCATAGAAATAAGCAAATAGAAGAATGGAAAAGAACAGAGATCCTAGAGACAGCTTCCAAAGGAATTTGATATATGATAAAAATTGTTTTGCAACTTAATAGGTATAAATGAACTGCTTAATCACAGTTTTTCCTTTTCATTTTTTGGAAAATTCATGAACATGAAGAATTTGATCCCTACCTCTCCAAATGGATAAAAAACAAAAGTAGAAACTAAAATTGTACATATAATGGAAAAAATATTGGAGAATATATTTACGGACTAAAGAAGAGAAGTTGTATTCAAAATAATACCCAAGAATGTAAAACTAATCAAACTAAAGTGTGATTATGTTATTATATCATAATTTGGTTGATGATGGCATTGGGAGCTGACAGGTTGAGTAAAGATATTTTGTAACATTGAAAACTTAGTTTTATCTAGACAAAAATCTAGATATGCAGTGACATACTAAAATCAACAGCAAAAAAAAAAAAAGGAAACTTGGAAAAATACACAAGGGTTTAAATAGGTAATCAACAGAAAGAAAAACTTAGATGTGTAATTATAGAAAAAGAGGTGCTCATATTCAATAATACGAAAAGAATACATTAAACCTATATAAATTCATTCCAGATTCCACTCAGGAGATTAGTAAACATTACAAAATTTGATAATGCTAATTGCTAGAAAGGAGTGAGGGAAATAGGAAGACACAGGTCAGCCTGCAAAGACCTAAATCCGGAAGTGCTTTAGCAAATTAATTATTTCTATATCCTATAATACAGCAATCCCTCACCTGGGATTAAAATTTTATAAAATGCTTGCATATGCATCTCAAACAGGGCACACATTTAATTATTAATTGTGTTGTTTTTGTAATGGAAAAATGGGGAGAAACTAGGTCTCCATCATTAGCAGAGGATATAATTGCAATGTAACTTCTAGGGCTGTAAAACACTTTGCAGATGATTGAAACAATGTGTTGAATGTATTAAATACATAAAAATATTGGCAGATTTCAAAACTGCTTGTTCAGTAAAAAAAGAATATCATTTTTTGTATACTAAAACATTCAAAATAATATAAATATAAATATTATAAAGAAATACATATTAATTTAAGAATCCACATCACTCACATTAGAGTGACTGTTTTTGAGAGGGTAGAGAAGGAAGTAAATATTGCTATGAAAACAGAATGACTAAACAACATAAATTGGTCACCCTCCAGTGACCAATAGTAACAGTATACAATGAACAGGCAAGAATTAACTCAAAAGTTGTCATCACAATTTTTTAGAAATAAAGTCTTGCAATGTTGCCCAGGCTGATCTCCAACTCCTGGCTTCAAGAAATCCTCCTGCCTCAGCCTCCAGAGTTGCTGGGATTATAGGTGCACCCTTCTCATCATCAATTTTTTTAATGTAAACCTTGAAATGGGTATTGATTTTTCTTTTTTTTTGCTCTGAGATGAACCCAGAGTAGTGGGCATTGATTTGATAGACAAGACCTCCAAAGAGATGTAGAAGGGGCTCAACATATTGTGAATTGATTTTTTTGTAGCTTTTTATAGAAGACTGGGTTAATTCAAAATATTTACTTTTCTTCCCAAGCGTTTTAATTTGTATGTATATTTGTGTTATAATATAATATATATGCTGTTCTGTGTATTGTTATGAATGAAGAGCACAAAGTACCAAAAATAATATATAAAAGAAATAAACTTACTGAAGGTACCAAAAGAAAATCTAACAAGTTTTAGTCTTAATAGCAGAAAATTTGCTACTCAATACATTTGAAACAAAACTTTATCATGCGACAACTTGGATAGAACTGGACTCTATTATCCTAAGTGAAGTATCTCAGGAATGGAAAAACAAACACCGCATGCTCTCTCTAATAAGTGGGAACTAAATAACGAGTACACGTGGACACACAGAGTCTTAAAGGACATAGGAACCTAAGAAGGGGGGAGGATGAGAGAGGGATGAGGGATATAAATTTACCTATCAGGGACAATGAACACTATCCAGGTGATGGCCACACTGAAAGCCATGTAACAACAACATTTGTACTCCCTCAATATTTTGAAATTAAAAAAAAAAATCAGACTTAAATCTTTTCTCCTTACACTCTTTCTCTCTATTTTAAAACATATCATCCATTCTTAAGTTTGACTCACCTGGAGAATTCAGAAATCTGCAGTCCAAATTAGGATTTTTAGGATTTTTTTCAAAGAGATATTTGGTAAAATAAGATTACCTACAACTTGCTACCAGTTTAGGACACAGTCACTAAAGTGATTTAAATGAAAACATGAGTCAATGCCTATAAGCTTATGGTTATAAGAGAAATTATTTATGATTTACTGATAACAAGGCACACATTAAAATTCATTACATATTTTACTAGAATGTAACAAACATTAAAACTAATTCAATGGTGCATTGAAGTGGCCAGTAATTAAAAATGTCATGTCAGCTTCCAACCTACTTGAATTCTCAACATTTGTTGAGATTTCTGTAGTAACGGTAGAAAAGATGGGCATGCTCAAAGATGTGCATTTGATACTTAAACTGTTACTAGAGCCTTTACTTTCAGCAATGATTTTCTAATTCTTGTATAATTAAAGATTACCCAAGCAAAAAAAAAAATCTTCCTGATAGAAATGAAATTAACTGAAACTAGTTGTATTATGGTACTAAATTGTGCATCAGTGCTATTGTTTCAGTGACTGAACGTAATAGCCAAGTTGGCCTCAATGACAAAATCAAATAGAAAACTTGAAATGATAATTTGGTTTTCTTTTCCTTGAGGCACAAATCCAAAAGTGAAAGGAATCCTAGTTTCCACTTACTTCAGAAGGCAGTAACATGCTTTACTGAGCTAATAATTTATGTAATTTCTAGGGTTTCAATTAATTTACATGAAGAAAATAAGCAAGTTTTAACTAAGCCTTATTAATTCACACAGCAATTTCCACTGTAGAATTTTCCAGGGAAATTTTTAAAATACCAAATCTCATCAACTGGATTTATTATGGCATAGCATAAAAGAGATATTACATAACACCATATGCAAGTGTTTTAGAAAGCAGCAGGCTTAGAACACTAAAATTAATAACTAAAAATTATTTTTATTATTTTATTTAGAGATAGTGGTCATTTTATATAAAAATAAAGGTACCATATGTTATTAATATTAGCTTTCATTCCAAGATAAATTTACCTTCAAATAATTATAGTATTCAATCATATTACTTAGCATATGTGACATTGGATAGGTATGAAAAGACAAATGATTAGACTTGCAATTATTGGAAAGAGATATCTATGATTGAGTTCAGGAAATATAATAATATTCTTAATCATGAGAATATAACCTCTGAGATTTGGCACAATATATATGCCTATTCAGTCGGCAATTGAACATATAATTCCAGAAAAGAGGGAAGACTGTAAGTAGTTTTGGAGAGTACTATACATAGTGGAGGCTGAAATATTTGGTATATTATAAAATCCTTCCCATAAGGAAAATGATTGCTCTGGGGTTTTGGGCCATCCAAAAAGTTTATTCATATCATCACACAATAATCTAGTAGATTTTTCCATAATCAAAAAAAGTAAAAAGTAAAAGTGAAAAGCAAGGTCTTTAGCAGTAGGAATCATACTGACACAAAGAAGAAAAAGAGATTTATACTGCTAAAGAAACTTTTTAGTCATACATTTTTTAAAAAAGACCCAGACTATAAATTTAATATTTGTGTCTACCCAAAATTTGTACCTTGAAGCCCTCACTGCCAATGGGCTGTATTTGGAGACGGAGCCTCAAAGGAAGCAATCATGGTTGAGTGTCCTTATAAGAAGAGACACATCGGAGATCTCTGCCTCTCTGTCCCCAACCTCCACACACATATGCAGGAAAGCTCATGTGAAGACATAGTGAGAAGGGGTCATCTATAAGTCAGGAAGAGAACTCTCACCAGATAGCAAATCAACTGGAATTTTGATCTTGGACTCCTGGCCTCCAGAATGGTGAGGGATTAATTTCTATTTTTAAGCCACCCACTTTATTCTATTTTGTTGTGACAGACTGAGCTAATACTTCCAGCTTGAGAATTTTTGCATTTGGTTAGATATTTCTGATTAACTTTGAAATATGTTCAAAATATAACTTTATATTATAGAAATATTTAAAATGAATTTTAAATCAAGTAAATTAGAATATATTATTCAATATATTTACTATATACATTATGTGCATGTAATATATATTTTATATATGTGCATATATATCTATCCACATAATGACATACTGGAATCAGCCATCATCCACTTCCTAAAAATGCTTTATTCCAAGTTTAGAGAAAATGGAGACTTGAGTCTCCTCTCAAATAGCTTATTTTATACTTGGGGTCACAAATTTTGATCCTAGATTTTGAAGGCAGAAACAAGAAATAAGAGAAAGACTAAAAGAGATTATTTTTAATTTTTTCATTACGCAAAGAACTTTGGAATAACCTTTGTAGATAGTGAAGAATCTGTGAAGAACTTTAAGGAGAAGTGTAGCATGATAAAATCTGTGCCTTAGGATTCCTCTTTTCAATAAAAAGAATGGATTGAGAGGGCTAAACTCCATGCCAGAACCAGAGGTGTAAACTAAAACCATCATACAATCTACAGGAGAGATAATAAAGGCCTGATACCATGTAATTGCCATTGTAAGAAAAAGGAAAGGTGTGGGGGGGGGCTCTTGATATATATTTTGTTGTAGAATCCATTTTTTAAAAATCTAAATGTACTTTAAAAAGGAAATAAGTAAAAATAGTATTTTTGGATATTATGACTAGGGAAATTCTAAGACTAAAAACATAGCAAATATAGGGGTAAATATATTCAAGTAAATTTTAAATTTTAGAATTATTGATTTTAAATTGTCAAGTGTAAAAGTGTACATATTCATTACATAATAGAATTATATAAGTTCAGGTTGTAGAAAACTCTGGTTTAGAGTTTTCTTGGGTTTCCTCTGCATAAGACTGAGAATACAGGTGATGAACACTTATTAAAACAACAAGAAACATCTTATTGAGTGTGAAAAAAAGAGAAAAAAAATAAGCTTCATAAGCTATTCATCCCATATATATTAGGCATTTGCTTCCACAAAACAGATAAGCCCAACATTAGAGATTTAAAGCAAAAGGCATTGATTATCACTAGTTTCTGTAGACCATGAATTCTCATAGAGCAAATGAATAAGGCTTATATCTGCTCCATAATGTCTGTGGCTCAGTTGTAATACTTGAATGTTGGGGCTGGCATAATCTGAAATTTCATTCATTCACACATCTAACATGCAATTGACTGTCACCCGCAGGTCTAGGTAGGCCTGTCAGGCATAACACCCACATATGGCACAGGACTCTTCTATATAACTTGACTTTTCTCACAACACTGTGGCTGGATTACAACGGCAAGATACCTTAGATAAAGAGAAAGTGAGAAAAGGAGAGTTGTTCAGGAGCTGAGTTGCCCTTTATGACCTAGCCTTGGAAATAGCACAGTATCATTTTTTTTTTTTTATTTTAGAAGTCCAGCAACATTCAAGATTATATCCCACTATTTGATGGAGGAATATCAACATTATGCTCTAAAACAATTGGGATATGAAAAATAAAATAATAAAGATGGGACCAGAAATGGATGATATTCAAAAGGAAAAACAACTTAAAACATGAGAATGAGGAGTGGTTGTTTTGAAAAATCAAGAAAATTTATAATCCTTTAGGCATAGTGACGAAAAAAAAGGGAAAATAAATTCTAATATCAGGAAAGAAATAGAGGACTTTGCTTAAGACCCTACAGTTATTAAATAATAATAAAAATAGGGATGGGGGAAATAGGTAGATATTGATCAAACTTTTAGTTATCAGATGAATAAGTTCTGGGGATCCAATGTATAACGTGGTTACTATAGTTAATAATACCATATCGTATACTAGAAATTTGCTGTGAGAGTAAATCTTAAGTGTTCTCACCACACACAAAAATATGGTAACTATATGAGATGATGGATACATTAATTGTAATAATTTTACAACGTATACATATATCAAATCATCATGTTGTACACTTTAAATATGTACAACCTTTATTTGTAAATTTTACCTCAATAAATCTGAAAAAATAACGATAAAAAAAAAACCTATGATTTTGAAAACCTAGATTAATTGGACCAATTCATTGAAATAAACAAACTGCCAAAGCTCACTCAAAAATAAGTAGATAATCTGAATGGCCCTAGATCAATTAATAAAATTAAATTAATGAAACTAAAGTCCTAGATGGCTTTATTGGGACATATTACAAATACTTAAGAAGAAAATACAAATTCACAAAATTGTTTCTAAGAAAAATGGAAGGAACATAGCCAAACTATCAGAATTACCCTGACACCAATTCCAACAGCATTACTAGAATCGTTAACTAAAGACCAATATGCCTCATAAATACAGACACATTCTTTATAAAACATTACCAAATTGAATCCAGCAATATGTATAAAGGATTCTACATAACAACCAAGCAAGACTGTCCTGGGAATACAATGATAGTTCACCAATAGAAAATCAATCTAAGGAATTCACAATGAGAACAGGATAAAAAAGAAAAAAAGCCATATGACTATCTCAAAAAATGATAAAGAGTATTTCACAAAATTCAGTATCCATACATGATAAACACTCTTTTCAAACTAGGAATGACAGGGCAGGCATATAACACTATGAAAAAAGCATCTAAAAAAATTCTACTGCTGACACCGTATGTAATAATGAAAAATGGAATGTTTTCTCCCTAAGATCAGGAACACATGAGGATGTTCACTCCCACCGCTTCTACTAGACACTACACTGAAAGCCTCAGGTAAAGCAATATGAAAATAAAAAGAAATAAAAGGGCATAAAAGTTGAAGAGGATGAAATAAAATTGTCTTTATCTTCATAAGAAATGAATGTTTTTAGAGAAAATCTGAAGGCATCTAAAAATGTTTTAAAGCTCCTTCAGCTAGTGAGTTTAGCAAAGTGGCAAAATACAAGGTCACTAATCAAAAATCAATTGTATTTCTATATACTATCAACAATGAATTTGAAAGTGAAAGGCAAAAAGTATCATTTACAACAGCATCAAAAGCATTAAATAGTTAAATATCTAACAAAACATATGCAAAATCTGTATGCTGAAATCTACTAAGCAATGATGGAATGAATTCCAAAATATATACATAAATTCTAGCCGGATAATTTACAGTATTTTCTGTAGATATTCATAAGCTGACTCAAAAATTTACAAAGAAACATGAAATAAATAGAATAGCCAAAATATTCTGTAAAAGAACAAGTGGGAGAAAGTTCACTACTTGTCCTCAAGAATTAGTATAAAGCTTCAGTAATCCCCACAGTGTAGTACTGGCAAGAGACAGAGTCCAGCAGAATACTATAGAGAACCCAGGAGTTGATCTCCATACATATGGTGAATTGATATTTGAAAAGGGTGCAAAGGCAAGTCAATGGAGAAATAATAGTCCCTTGAATAAATAGTGCTGGAACAATTGGATGTCCATGTACATAAAACTGAACTTTGATCTATATAACACCTAATATACAAATATTAACTCAAAATGGATCGTGGACCTAACTTTAAATCCTAAAACTATAAAAGTTCTAAAGAAAACATACAAGAGAATCTTAATGTCTTTGGGTTAAGCAAAGATTTCTTAGGTACAACAGCAAAAGCATAATCCCATAAAAGAAAAAGATAAGCATGATTTCGTCAAAATTCTAAAATTGTGATCTATGAAAGGCACTAAGAGAATGAAAGACAAGCCATAAACTAGTTGAAAATAGGATATCTAATCACGAACTTTTACCCAGAATATACAAAGAACTCTTACTACTTGGTAACAAGAAAACAATAAAAATCCAATTTTGAAAAATGGGCAAAGTACTGATGAGGGTACATACGAATGGAACGTCTTAAACCTTGCTTGTGGGAATATAAAATAGCACATTTTGTAAAACAGTGTGCCAATTTATCGTAAAGTTAAATATATGTTTGCCATACATCTCAGCAATTTTAGGGCATTTGTGTAAGAGAAATGAAAATTTATTTACACACACAAAAATTCTGTACAAAAATGTTTATAGTACCTTTATTTATAATCACCACAGAAAGGAAATGACCCAAATACCCTTCAGCTGGTGAATGAATAAACAAGCAACCCATGATATACCCTGGCAGTGAAATACCATTCAAAATTAAGTCTAATGAATTAGAGATACACATAATAATGTGCAAGAATCTCAAATGTGTATTGCTAATTGGAAAAAGCTAGGCTCAATGGGCTTTATACTATATGATTCCATTTATATAGTATTCTGAAATAGTAAATGTAGATGATCAGGAAACAAATAAGCAGTCTCCACAGTCTGGAGTTAGGGGAAAGTGGTGAATAAAAAGGACCCAAGAGAACTTTTTGAGGTGATAGAACTTTTCTATATCTTGATTATGGTGGTAGTTATATGACAGTATGTGCTTGCCAAAACTCAGAAAACTGCATAACATGAAGAGCTTATCTCACTCTAAAAATTATAGTTTAGTTAAAAATGCAAAACTACTGGTATTGAGTGACTACTCTGTGCCAGGCACTGTTTTAAGCACTTATATTAAGACAAGCCTCAGGTCTCACACTATCCATGAAATGAGGAAGACATGTTAAATATTTTTCTTAGTGTTATACACTTTGTAAGTGGCAGAGGTCATAGTTGAACACATGCAGTTTAATTCCTGACAGCAGTTTATCTGCCTAGATTCTGCTTGATTAAAATCTGGGAGCTTAAACACTAAGTGCATTTCACTATCAAATCTGTAACACTAAACCATATTTACTTCTTTTTTCAAAATTAGTAAAATAATATATCTTTAAATACCTATACATAGTTAAAAACATAGAAAAGCAACCTCAGCTAAATACATTTTCATGAGTTTATGATCCTGTCTAATACGATTACAAAGTTCAAATATTAATTTACAGTCAACAGAAATCCAGTCAAGCATTTTTATTTGCCTATATTCCTTAATTTCAGCTCACTTTCATCTACTATTAATAATTAAAGTACAGCAGAGTTTGTACTGATGTTCTTTTTCTCCAACATCTTGTTATCAATAGAGTGTCATGCCATTATCATCTCTATAAATCCTAGTTTCCAAAAATGTCATTTATTAAAGGTTATTTTAGATCTTTCTTTCTGGATACATGTATCTTCTTTCCTGAAAAGGCCAAGTTAAGTACCTTTTTAAAATTATAGTGATTCTATTTCTTTCTTAAATACTCATATACAAAACATGGTCAAAGAAGCCATTTGAAAAGCTTAGATATTTTCATCAGACTTGAAGCATCTGTTCATCCACTGATGGACACTTAAATTGATTGCACATATTGGGTATTGTAAATAAATAATGCTGCAATAAACATGCGAGTGCAGGTATCTCTTCAACATAATGATTTCAAATCCTTTGGATATATACCAAGAATTGAGATTACTGGATCATATGGTAAGATGTGAGAAATAATTTCATAATTATTTCATAATTTATAGGAATTTTTATTGAATATTGACAAATTATAATTGAATATATTTATGGGGTACAATATGATGAAGAATGATTGAATCAAGTGTAACATACCCTTCACCTTAAATACTTATCACTTATTCCTCCTGTCTCACTGAAATATTATACCCTTTGATTAGTATATCACCCTTAACCCCACCTCCAGACTCTGGTAACCACCATTCTGCTCTCTGCTTCTATGAATTTGATTCTTTTAAATTTCACATACAAATGAGAACATTTGGTAATTGTCTTCTGTGCCTGGCTTATTTCACATAGCATTAATATCCACCAGGTTAATCCATGTTGCCACAAAATGACAGAATTTCCCCTGTATTTAAAGACTGAATAAAGGCCAGGCACAGTGGCTCATGCCTGTAATCCTAGCACTCTGGGAGGCCGAGGCGGGTGGATTGTTTGAGCTCAGGAGTTCGAGAGCAGCCTGAGCAAGAGTGAGACCCCATCTCTACTAAAAATAGAAAGAAATTATATGGACAGCTAAAAATATATATAGAAAAATTAGCCGGGCATGGTGGCACATGCCTGTAGTCCCAGGTACTTGGGAGGCTGAGGCAGGAGGATTGCCTGAGCCCAGGAGGTTGAGGTTGCTGTGAGCTAGGCTGATGCCAGGGCACTCTAGCCCAGGCAACAGAGTGAGACTCTGGCTCAAAAAAAAAAAAAAAAAAAAAAAAAAGACTGAATAGTATTCCCTTGTGTATATATAACACATTAAAATCTGTCAATCCAATAATGGACACTTAAGTTGTTTGCATATATTGAGTATTGTAAATGATGCTGCAATAAATATGGGAATGCAGATATCTCTTCAACACAATGATTTCAAATCCTTCGTATATATACCAAGTGTTGAGATTACTGGATCATATGGTAAGTCTATTTTTAATGTTTTTGAGGAAATTCCATTCAGTTTTCCATAATTGAGGCATTAGTTTACATCCCCACCAATAAAGCATGAGGGTTCTCTTTTCTCCACATTCTCTGCAACACTTGATATCTTTCATCTCTTTGATGATATCCATTCTGACAGGTGTGAGGTGATATCTCATTGTGGTATTAATTTGCATTTTCCTAATGATTAGTGATGTCGAGCATTTTTCATATACCTACTGTCCATTTGTATGTCTGTTTTGGTGAAGTGTCAGTTCATATCCTCTCCCCATTTTTAACTGAGATATTTGTTTTCTTGTTATTAAATTGTTTTGAGTTCCTTACATATTTTTGATATTAATGCCTTATTAGATGTGTGGCTTGCAAATATATTTTTCCAAGATGTAGGTTGCCTCTTCACTCAATTAATTTTGTGTTTTGTTGTGCAGAAGCTTTTTATTTTGATATAATCCCATTTGCCTGTTGTTTTTTTTGCCTGAGCTTTTGGGGTCAAATCCAAAAAATCATTGCTCTGACCAATGTCATGTACCTGCCTCCTCCCTCCATATTTTCTTCTAGAAATTTTACATTTATATTTTCAGGTCTTATGTTTATGTCTTTAATCCATTTTGAATTGATTTACCTACATGGTGTGACACAGCGGTCCAATTTCATTCTTCTGCTTGTGGATGTCTACTATTCCCAACACTCTTATTGAAGAAATTGTTCTTTTTCCATTGTGCAGTCTGGGCAACTTAGTGGAAAGTCAATTGGGTGTAAATGTATGGGTTTGGTTTTGGGAATTCTATTCTGATCCATTGGTCAGTGTGTCTATTTTTATGAAGGTATCATGTTATTTTAATAACTATATCTTTGTAATATAATTTGAACTCAGGTAGTCTGATGCCTCCAGCTTTACTCTTTTTGCTCAAGATTGCCTTGTCTATTCAGGGTTTTTGTGGCTCCATATAAATTTTTGGATTTTTTTCTCTATTTCTGTCAAAAATGACACTGGAATTTCAATAAAGATTACATTGAATCTGTATATCACTTTGAGTGGTATGCACTTTTTAACAATATTAATTCCTTCAATCCATGAACTTAGAATACATTTCCATTTATTTATTTCTTCTATTACTTTCATTAATGTTTGATGGTTTTCAGTGTACAAATATTTTACCTGTTTGGTTAAATTTATGTCTAAAGATGTCCTTTTTTGTCAAGCTATTGTAAATAGAATTGTTTTCTTGATTACTTTTTCAAATAGTTCATGTTAGTATAAAAATATTACTGATTTGTATGTGTTGATTTTGTATCCTGCAACTTTGCTGTATTTACTTATTTGTTCTAACAGTGTTTGGTAATCTTTAGATCTATATAAGATCATGTCATTAGCAAACAGGAACAATTTCACTTGTTTCTTTCCTATTTGGATGCCAATTATTTCCTTCTTTTACCTAATTGCTCTGGCAAGTACTTTGTTGACTAGAAATTGTGAGTGGAAATCTTTATCTTGTTTGTGATCTTAGAGAAAAAGTTTCGACTTTTTATCATTGAGTATAATGTTAGCTGGAGGCTTGGCATATAGTTTCTTTATTGTATTGATGTACATTCCTTCCAAAGGTAATTTCTGAGGGTTTTTTAATCATGAAAAGATGTGGAGTTTTGCCAAAAGCTTTTTTGCATCTAATGAGGTGATCATATCTCATTCAGTCTGTTAATGTCATATATTACATTTATAGATTTATGTATGTTGAACCATTCTTGTATCCCTGGAATCAATCCCTCTTGACATGCCAAATAATCCTTTTATTGTGCTGCTGAATTGAATTTGTAGTATTACATGAATTTTTATGTAACTTTCTTGGAGAAACCCAAAGTTCACAAGATATATTCCAATTTACGATAAACTCAACAACTAGGATGTGTTTTAAAAGTGTCAGTACTAAATAGGAAGTTTCAAAATTTTTTGAAAACTATTATTAAATGAATCTCTTTTTCTTCTCTTAAGGGTATAATTTTACTTTCAGGGATTATATGAACTGAAAAAATAATCATTCATTTATTCACAGCTTTGCATAACCTTAATTATGAATGTGTGGCCACTTTATGTTCTAAGATTTATGGTATTTAATAGCATTAATATATTTAAAATACTTTCAAAGTGTAAGCAATTATTTCATTCACACTACTAATCCCACTGAGGAAATCAATGAAGAATATCACTAAAGCAGTTTAGGTTTACATATTTTTTAATGCCTGTGTCTACTTTCACATTCTGATTAATTCAAAGTTGTTCTCAAGGCACTGCTCTCTCTGCTCAAGTGTATGCACTAGATTTAAACTAAAAATGTAATTGAAAGAATATGTTCAATATATGAGGTAAGCAGAATTTTAAAATGATCATCTAAGACTCCTGACCTCAGATTATTTGATCAAATGCTAAACTCAGTACTGTTGTGAAAGGATTTTGTCAATATAATTATGGTTACTAAGAGTTTTGTCTGAAGGATTATTGGTGTTAGCCTAATGTAATCACACTGGCCCTTTACAAACAGAGTGTTGCCCAAGTGGCATCAAACTTAAGAAGGCTTTGATATGCTGGCCTTAAAAATAAAATGGAGTCTTATTTTCCTAGGGGTAGATGCCTAGTTTGAAATTTAAAAAAAAACAATAAACATAAAAGAAACAAAAAACAAAAAACTGAGTCACATACAAGAAATGGAGAGTGGCTCCTAGGTGCTGAGAATTACTCCTCAGGATGAACAGTAGACAAATAATATTTAATTCTATCAGTGCAACATAGTGGATAACAAGCATAAAAGAATTATCTAAATTTTTTCCAGTTATTCCCTCAGTTCATTGTAATTTTGTATCTAGTCTATTCTTCCAGTTATTATTTTGAATAATTCAGAGGTGGTGTAATAGATTATAATTAGGTTGAGCTGGCATATTCTAGGTACAATGAAGTAATTGTCTATCATTCATCTTCTCTGTTTCAAATTTTTCATTTTAAAGTATACTAATCAATTTACCTTATGTATCATGCTTATTAGTCCTATAAATCAGAAACTTAGGTATTTATATTTTACTAGTAAATTAGTTTATGCAAAAAATTATTTATTCTTTAACTAGAACCTGCCAAATATTACAGTAGACACTAGGTTTATAATGTTAAGTACTAAAAACAGGATTCTGAATTATGATTTTAATAAAGTTATTACAAAGATAAATATATAGTCATAAATTATTTTTTAAAAAGCCCTATGAAGAAAAGATATATACTGCTGTGAAACTATATATAACATTAAATCATTCCTAGTTAAAGTTTTCAGGATAAAGCTTCTCTAAAGAAGTAAATTATTCATTTGAGCTTTAAAGATGAAAATGAGTTGTGTAGATAAAAAAAATGGGGAAATGATTTCAGACAAAGTGAACAATGTGTGCAAAGCATGGTGGCAGAAGAAAACCAGTAGCTCCTTTAAGAAACTGAAAAAAGTTCACTGGACTGACACAGTAAGAGTATACCTAGGAATAAGGTTTCAGATTTATAAGCAAGAGCCTGATCACAGGGCATTGGAGTTTTTTGTTAAGTTTTTTTAAGTGTTCATCTTTAACCAAATGGAAGTCATATAGTCATAATTACTTTGGTTAAGATCAAAATGAAATTTTGAAAATCTGCTTTTGCTTCTGATTTGAATCTATATTGTTAGTCTGGTTAGAGAAATTAAATACTGGTAGGAAGGAATTGAAGTATTCTAGGCAAGAGATGTTTAATTGGACTAAGTGATGATAAAAATAGAAAAAAAAGTTGTTGAGTTTGGAAGGTACTTTAAAATAAAATAGATTTGATTTTTTGATTGATTGAATATGTAAATCAGGGTATTCTTCATGGTAACTTATAGATTTCTTTTCTAAATAACTGGGTATTTGGGTTGCCATTTGCTGAGACATATAGGAGAGAATTCTATTGGGCAAGAAAGATTATGTGGTGATTTGGGACATATTGGATTTGCTGTTTTATTTGGAATATGCCAAAAAAAATTCCAAGTATTGAGTTGGGCATATTGTTGAGAATTTAAATCAAGAGTTGAAAGTTAGAGACATGAATCTGGACATTACTGGCACATATGTAATATTTGGAACTGTGTACATAACTGAAAAATAGAGTTAGGGAGAGGGCATATGGATATATGAACACTTGGGACTTGATGTTGAGATATTCCCAATATTTAATGTCAGAATAGAGGATGAGACTTAAAAAGATTTGTCAAAAAGTTGGGAAAAATTCCAGAGAGAGTGTAGTCATGGAAACTAAATAAAGAGCATGTTTCAGAAAGAAGCAGGGGATCAACGTTGTCAAATATTGCTGAGAGTTCAAATGAGATGAAGACTAAATTATGGCATGAGATGAAGAAAACAGATTCACCGTGGGTCACAGAAAAAGCAGTGTTCCATACAGTGATGATGGGAGAAATCATCCAGCAGGTTGTGGATGAGTTGAGGAGTGTTTATGGACAGAGAAAGGTTTCAGTGACTATTGGCTCTATTTTTTGTAGTTGGTTCTGAAAGTTTTCAAAGAAATTGATCAGTAGCTGGGGTGAAATATGTGGTTTAAAAGTACTTTTTTCTTTGTCCTCTTTTTTGTTTAAGAGAAGCAGGACTTAAAAATATCAAGTTTTTGGAAAGGACCTAAGGATTCCATTAAAAATGAAAGATTGAACACAGAAATTAGCACAATGGTAATTGGTTTTTTACTTTTCTTAAGAATGGATGGGGGATATTAGAGATAGAGAGGGAAGAAGCATTTTTCTTACTATTATAGAAGGAAAGGAGTAAAACACTGGTGTGAAATGAAGGAGATTAGGAAGTTTGCCATAGTTTCAGAGAGTTTGTTCTGATGCTGTATTATGGAAGCAGTGCATTTGAAAAGAAATGAAAATGTTTCAGATATTCAGGCATGAGGGTCTACTTTAGATTGTGGATCATAAATGCATATTGATAACAATTTATCTTTGTTTGGGAAGTTTTTCCAGGTGTCCTTGGCTATATCTGTACAAACACAGAATGGATGATAAAGAACACAGGAGCAAAGACATTCAGAATATGGGCAGAGGTGTTGTTTGCAGTCATGAACTTAGGATCTAAGCTGGATAAGGAAGGATCGTAATAAAGCAGAGGGCTTACAGATAAACAAACATAAAAAAACTTATATTTCTAGAATTCCTAATGAAATAGAACAGTAAGAGTGAGTATAGCTGAATGAACAAACTAAAAGGAGAGCTGTTGTATTCACAGAACAGAATATTTGATTCTATTATAATAAAGAATTTTGGGTTTGACATTGATTATTGTTTGCTTTAATCAATATATGTCAGCATATTTTTGAGTTCAGAAGACATATTATAGTGGGTCTGAGTTGGAGTTGATAAGATAGAAATCACAATTATCCAATCATGGCAGTGAGTATAAAGATAGGATGTCTTAATGAAAAGATTTTAGAAGTAGGAAGGCATAAATGTGTTTGGGAGCTAAAATTTATAAGGTAATAGAGATAGAAACATCAAAAATATATGAAAAGCATAGATAAATGCTCTGTAAAGAGGCAAAACATAATGAATAAAAAACATAGGTGATAATTTTAGCTTTGCTCAAGAAAGGGGTAATTTCCTTCTCCAGAAGAACCAAAAAAACTTGTGATAATAAAAGGGATCAATAATTAAGTGACTTATTTTTTCTGATATTATTTACATGGTCATAAACATGATAATGAAATATTTAGAACTCAATACAAAAAGTTTTTATGAACTAAAACAGCTCAAGCCCTTCTTCCTCAGTGAGGTCTTCCTGACAACTCCAGCCCATTGTAATTTTCCCTTCTTTGAAACACACATTTGTCATTTAATCATATATTGCTTTGTGACCTCTTTAATACTGTTATATTGTATTGTAATTTCATCTTCTGTCATTTACCTTCCACGTGTGCATATGTATTATCAACTAGATTTCAAACACATTGAAGTGTATTCTACTTTTATATATACTCAACAGTGGCCAGTATCTGGTGTCCTATAATTCGCTGAATTAATGTTTTACTTTGTCTGTAAAGTTTTATATTGCCTTTTAAAAAAACCTTACTTAAGATCACATATTTTCTATAATTATATAAAAACTGAAACTCAAAAAAAATGGTAACTGAAGCTGATTTCAAGAAAAACTGGATTAAGAGGAAAAGAGAATATCTTTCTAAAGCTTAAACAGAAAACCTAAGCCACTCATCCCTTGCCTTGTTTCCCCAAGGCATAAGTCTAGACCCATTAGAGTGTTTGGAGATGGGGTATCAACGTGGAAATGTACTAACTTCTGGCAGTACATTGCACTGTTATAATTGCTAAAATGATACAATTTCTGTGTGCTTTGGAAGTCCAAAGGAGAAATATTTAATGTATGTTTTGGCATAAGTTGCTTAGCAAAGTCTTCCTGAAGAAAGTGTTTAATAGAAAGAAGTCTGATTATAAAAGTTTATTTTCTTGTCTTTATCCCATAAAATTAGAATCTCTGTGAGGGGAATATCTTGACTCATCTTACTATTTTATTTCCATGAGCTGGCCCTGTGTGTCTGTCACACAGCAACTGTTCAATCAATGAGTAATGACAATAGTTTTCCACATTCTATAATTATTAATGGTATCTTAACTATAATAATGTTATATATTAAATATATACAATGTAAATTATAATAAAATATTTTCAGTTTAAAAAATAATTTGACTTTAATTATCTTATTTAATCCTCCATTTTTTAAAAAAATTATTGATGAAAATATCCACTTTACAGATGAGAAAATAGTAGTAATTGACTTACAGCACTTAACATGTGCAAAGCACTACTCTAAGAGATTTAAAATATCAACTCATGTAACCTTTGCAACAACTCTACAAGAAAGGCACTATTGTTTGTCTTCATTTTATAGTTGTAAGAGCTGAGGCACAGAGAGCTTAAATAAATTTCCCAATATATGTATATGAGGAGCATCTTCACTCTGCTTCTTGCCTCTTTCTTCTTCCATGTATCTTTTCCCTCAAAGTATCTCCATGAAGCTTAAGCTTCTCACTACATAGAAATTGCACAAATTCTTCTTTTATTCCAAAAAAGACCAAGGCAGAAGTTCTAGGACTCAGAGGCAATGCCCAGAAGGAGCTCAATGTCGCCATCACTGCACTTTATTGATCAAAGTGGTCCCAGGCCAGCTCAGGTTCAAGAGAAAAGGAAAAAGACACTATGCCTTTGATGAATGTCAAAGAAGTTTCTGCCACTTTTCATCTGCAAAAAGAGGACAAGAATTTGTCCTATATTACACAGATATTAAGTAGAAGAACAAAGATTCAAGCAAAGATTTTTTTTACTTCAAGTTTACTGCTCTTCTCAATATTCTTCTACACATCTAGGGCATATTTCCCATCAGAAACAAATTTTTGCAGAAATGATTGTAGAGAATTGTGTAATTAATATTATTCTCAATTTTGTGGAAGGAGGAACGTGTTTTTTTTTTTTGTTCCTCCCCTTTAATTCCTGTGTGCCCTTTTCTTCCTCAAAGTTCCATTCTCACCTACCAAGTAACTCATGTTATCAAACTAGTATTTTCTTCATTGTGTTTATGCTATAGATAGATAGATTTATATGTATAAATATTTATTAGATGAATATATGTGTGGATATGTATGTTTTTACACATGTGTATATTTGTACACTACATAATATAATAGCATTTTGTACATACTTTTGTATCTCTTATTTTTATTTCATTCAATATTTTTGAAACATGAATATTAATTTACTTATAATGTTTGTGAAAAATTCTACAGAATCTCATAATGTCATTCTATTTTATATTGATTTATCAACATTTTAATAAATATTTATGAGATATTTATCGAACTAGCAGGGTGCGTGAGTTTGTGAGTGTCTGTTCAGCAATGGCAGCATGCATATAAGTGGGCAGCATTTGCATTGAGGTAACGTTGACTAAAGAATGTAGGATCATGAGGAAGTAAAGACTAATCCTTAATTAAATTTCTTATAAAGCTCAAACAAATATTTACATGTCAGCCTGAAAGCACAAAGGACCATCTGAAACTAAATCCTCCAGAATCCTAGCCTTAGAAAACTCAGCATTCACAGTCAGGAGAAAATGCAAAACATATTTAGGAATTAAAGCAAAATACGTTTTCTGGTTCATAATCTAAACAACAACAACAAAAAGACCTTCAGATATGGTTCATAAGCTTAAAAAAGAAACTTATAGGCATCAAAAAATAAATTAGCTGATATTTGGAAGTACCAACGTATTAGCCAAGAATAAAAAACACACTGGCATATGAAATTTTCAAGTGTCCAGTTATTTAAGGAAATCTCTTTTAACAGGTACCCAGCATTTAATCAAATTATATTTTCAATTAAATTGTTAAGTTGTGAGGAATAGTTCGTAGAATTGTAATACTAAAATTCCAAGATCACCATAAAACTTCAAAAACAAAGTTAGTATATGGCTTTTTTATTAACCAAGACTATTCATGTCATTATTTATTTTATTATTTTATTGTATTACTTTTATTATTAATAGTATTCTTTTTATGCATATGTTGGTCATACAACACAAAATTTAGTTTGGACAGAAGGATTAAGTTCAAAAGATCTAATATGCAACATGATGATTATAGTCAATAACAATATATTTTATACTTGAAAATTGTCAAGAGAGTAGAACTTAAGTATTGTCATCACAAAAAAATGATAAGTATTTGAGGTAATGTATGCTAATTAGCTTGTTTTAGCCATTCTACAATGTGTGTATATATGTATATATATTGCAAAACATCATGTTGCACACCATAAATACATACAGCTTTTATTTGTTAATTAAAGCACATAATTAAAATGGTGAAAAAGCAAAGATAAAATTATGTATTTTTGATGCATGAAACATGGTAAAATATTCAATTTGAATAAAATTATTAAAATACATAAAAATACATTGTCCCCTGTTTAACACAGAGCCAAGAATATTGGAGATTCTTAATCAAATACTAATGAATGAAAGACGTAATGAATGAATGTTCACATTATTGCCACAATATTTTTGGAGTAGTAGAAAATGTAGGGAGAGGATGATGATTAGCAGTCACTCTCCTGCTCCTTCTCCCCACACACAGAGGGTGAACTATGCTACAAATATGTGACGTTCAGAGGCTTAGAGGATAAATATAGAATTATTCAAGGGGTTGAATGACATTTTGCTTATGACCTAACATCATGCATGCCTATGACTGTGGAATGTGACACTGGCCAAAGAAGTACAAAAAGAAGGAAACTAATGGCAAACCAAGATCTGAAACATAATGTCCTGCAGGGAAGAGTCAGCCATCCTTGACAATACCCTGTGGATTTTTTCCTATGCCCAGAGTTGGTGCACATGTGGGCCTATTTTGCAAATAGCTGCCTAACACTTCAGAATGAAGAATGTGGCTGCAGGATGAAGCAGCTGATTCTGGGAGAGTGGCCAAAGGGAAATAAAATTTCCCTCAGGGGAAGTGTTGCTAGTGCTGTCCCAGATGTAAAAAGAATTGCTTAGCTAAAAATTTTCTTAGAGCCAGTCTTTTGCTATTTCCCTATAAATTTAATTTTCTACATTAAACATATATGTATGCACTAAATAATATTGTAACTACGTGTGAGTGAACTTTTCTTCTAAAAAAACAAAAGTGGAAAACACATAACCTGTACAAATTTCCAGAGTGTGAATTCTACCTGAGAAGAAAAGGAGGTGTCCATTAAGGAACATGTGCTGTGTTTGTCTAAATACTGTGGACATTTAAGTACATGAGCTTTGCTAATTGTTGATTTTGGTAAAATTCTCTCATTAAGAAATAGTGTAGCCTGGCCACAGATGTTAAGAATTTAAATTTGTTTCTGAGCTTTAACCTCTAATTTCTGTCAAGATGCTATTTGTGACACAGCACATTCATATTAATGGGATGCAAGATGTTTAGTTTTGAAATAAGCACTTGCTGTCAGAGAGAAGTGTATAAATGTGACATGCCCAGGCTATGGGCCTGATGGGCCATTTGCAGTAAGAGAGAAACCTTACAAGCATTAAGGCCAGCCTTTCTCTGAGAAATGAGTGCAGGGTAATGCATATCCATCCTGACAAAAGCTCTGTTAGAAGGCTAATGCACACACTCTTCTCTAATTGCTGAATAAGAGCCCGTTTTGTTTGGAATCTATGTATGGGTATATTTTCTGACAGTCTTAGGCAATGTGTTGTTGCTTTAGCTAGTCCTCCAAGACGACATATGACTCATTAAAGAATGTCAGGTTCTTGCCTGAAACTGGTTGGAGTTATCATACTAAATAAATTACTGAAACACTGCATTCTTTAGAGAATGGAAAAAGACACGCAGGCATGTGTCTACTCACATCTACATAGACCTGATGGTTTGAATTCTTGAATTCTTTAATTCAAACATAAAATAAAAATAATTTATGGTGATTAATATGAATAAAGGTATTATTTCTGTTTTCGGTGTAGCGTATAAAGATGCCACAATGAAATGAAACATAATGTCATGAGGGGATTAAAGGCACACAGATAATTAGATTACACCATATTTTATGATCTCTTCTATGTTAGGCAAAATACAAGTAGCATACTTGGACCTCAAAGAAATATTTCCTATAGATATAGTATAGACACAATTAAATTTATCTTCTGCTGCCATGCAACTAACTATATTATGGACTTTTTAAAAATAAAGCAAAATATATTATGAAAATTTTGTCATTTCTAATTTAGCAACTACAAACAAATACAAACAATTATGTTTAAAAAAAGGTTTTCATATTTGGTCAGCATCATAGCACACAGAATTACTTGACACAAATTAAGGAGAGCAGATATGTTCCACAGTATATGACAAAAAATCAACAATTACAGTGGTCAAATTTTTTAAGCCATAGATTCATGCTTTAACTCAAAGTTTTAACTTTGCTAATTTTTCATAATATCATCTTAAACTACCCTAAGCCACATATTGACTTCTACTGAGCTATTCTATTTATACCTGATTTCATAATTTATTATAAATTAAAATAAGAAGTCTCTAATCTGAATGACACTTCACGATTTACAATTATATCACTGGACCTTCATAGTAACCATACGTATTGTGAAATTGATTATGAAAACTGAAATCTGAGGCCTGAAATATGTAAACTTTATACCAAGCCATGAACTCTCTTAATCTCTCTCTCTCTCTCTCTCTCTCTCACACACACACACACACACACACAGTGCACACACATACACAAATGCAGAAAAAATAAAAGTGAAAAGATATTCCAGGCTTAAAATTCAAAAATCAATTTTCTTACATTCTCTTATAGTAAAGCTTTTTAAAGCCTCCTGCCTTTGAGTTTCAGCTGGATAAATGGTGGTCCAACTAGAGTCTACATTCTCTCCTTCCCTTTCATTAGCTGTAGCCTGCAAATAAGTTTTGATCAATTGAATGTGAGCAGAAATAGTATGTACAAATTTAGGTTCATATTTGTTGAGGGAAGAAGTATATATCATTTACATATAAAATATACATAGAAACTCAATGCCTGTACATTATTTGTTGCATGCTAGTCTAACCAAAGCGCTAATTTGGGACTTCATAGATTATAAGGAGACAACTTTCTCTAAAGTAACTATAGAGAGCACATCCTTAACTATCCTTTCAACTTTATCTAGATCATAGCTAATATTGCCATAGCTCAGCATGGAAAGGGCAAGGTATTCACATTCTTGAAAATAACCATGTTATCTATGAGTAACTGTCTGTGAAAAACACTCAATCACTTGGATTCTGGGGAGAGAAAAAGAGTTTAGATGAAGTCACTAAGGCATTTCCATTCCAGCACACAAAAACTTTCTCCAAACCCCTTCTTAATCATGGCCTGAAAGTGGGTGGATATAGGAGGAATAAATAAAGGGGGAAAAAAAGACTTTTTCACAAAGTCATAGAAGATCACTAATCTCAAATAATAATTATTTTTTATTCACAACTTGAGGTCCTAGTATAATAGCTCATTCCATAGCAATAGGAAAAATTCCAGCAAACATCTAATTATCTAATCTATTAGATGATTATTATGCAATCATCTAGTCCATGAAATCACTTTGAAAATATATTTTGGATTTTACAATATAAGAAAATAATAGTGAAGTATCCATTCACCCAAACAAGGATGCGATTGAAAGTCTTTGAAAAAGAGCAATTTCACAGTGCTAGAAATCAGGATCTGAGTCTTTCATAATGTGAAACAAATTTTCTGTAAAACCTTGGGATCAAGCAACCCCTTAGAATAACTCTTTAGGGAAAAAAAGACAGAAATTAATGACAGATAAAGAGGGGATGTTGTCATTGTAGTTGATGCAAAGATTACACAAATTCCCTTTTAGTTAGTAAATCTAGCAATATTGTTTTAATATCTTTCATGGACCTAAAGATAGATGAGATAATGGTTACATGAGTATAACTGAGTAATTCATTTTGGATCGTTGTCATCCTTTACTTAGTTTACCTATGAAATCAACTATATGTGTATATACATGTTGAATGTATATATTCCACAAACACAGTCACACACGCACACACACACAAACACATTGTGGAATGTAGGATTTTGTTTCATTTTATTGTCAAAGGGCATATGTTGTCACAAATCTTAATATCTAGCTATGATTCACAAGCTTAATATTTTTAAACTAAACTTGAGAAATAATATGTAATGATTTCTTTGGTTTATCATTAACTTTAAATAATATTGTTAGGCATTTTACTGGTACTCACATAAAATGTTTATTTAAAACATTTAAAATAGAATTATTGTTCAGAGGAACCAAGATTATTACACTGAATAATCCTTAACTATATTTTTCTTGTATTTGTTTTTAAAGAAGTCAATAAAATATAAATATATGCTACCAAAGGGATCAAGAAACTGAATAAAATTTATGTTTTACTGTATTGAAAAGTTTATATTCCCAACAGTAAAATGAAAATTTCTGGAATATATTTGATAAAAACTGCAGAACCAATAAGATTTTGTTTTTAAGAACTAAAACACATTGATTATTCTTTAAAGGCAATATTATGTAAGTAAATTTTAATTCCTCTGGACTATATCAGTTGCACTGATGCTAATACTACTACTAAATATGAGACTTCATGAAAAATATAGGAAGTGTATGCATAAGTTACTTATTGTCCATCTCTGTACACAAGTTTGATGTCAATGGTTGTTGGAGTAAATATAAGCAGAACCATATTTTTAACAAATTTAACCAACAGTTGATCCTTATACATATGCAAATGAATAGATTAACATCATTTATCAAGTCTCATTTGTGTATAAGCAATTTTTTTTTTTTTGCATTACTGTTGCCCCTGGAATTTGACAGTGCTTGAGAGAAAGCCAGCTATATGGAAGTCTGCACATACAGTACTCTATTCCAAACTTGTTTTTGTAATAACTGAAGGGTGGGTTAAATAAATATATATTTAATTTACTTAAAACTCTGCCTGGTACATTGCTAATACCATATTCCTATTAGCTATACAATGCTCTTACCATAGACTTTTTAAAGAAAATATGTCTATGTAGAACATTCGGTGTCAAGCCACAATAAAATAAAATGTTCTAAGATGAACCTAGAAGAATTAGTGAAAAATGTGAAGCTATTATGAAAAAATCTGAAGTTGGCTAAATATTTTTCTTCTGTCTCTGGTTGCTACTCTTGGATGTTGTCTTTTTATTTTCTCATGTGAAGGATACGGTAAGACTGGGGAGGCATCACACTTAGGAGTTTATGGACAATCAGAATGAGACTCAGGAACAGATGTTACACACAGACTGTTGTCTGGACTTTTGGAAAGTAAGATAAAGATAAAGCTAGTCTTGCTTCAAGTGTGAATGATGAGAGAAAAGAAAGCATGGATTATAACTGCTTAAATTATTTAGTTTAGGCCTAAAGCTACCAGGGCTATAGAACCACACAGGTAGTCAAAAAGCAGATAGACTAGGAAAGTACATTGAAAAAATGTACATCAAAGCTATAATATCTTTATATTCATTTTATTGGTATAAAATTCATACTGTAAAGTATATAAATCTTAAGCTTAATGAATGTTTATATTCGTATACACCTGTGAAATCACACACTAGATTTGGATCATTTCCATGATCTGTCGTATTCTGCCCCATTCTTTACCGCCCAAGAGTAACAACCATTCTGACTTCTGTCACCATTGATTAGTTTTTCCAGGCCTCAAACTTCATACAAATGGGATTATACAGTAGATGTACTTTGGTATCTGTTTTCTTTTATAAAATGATACTTGTATTAATATATTTTTAAAATTTTAACCATTAGGTACTAATTTCCCATTATAAAATATAAATATTAGCTCTCTTTCATCCATCTTCCCCAGCCCAACCCTACTAAAGTAAGTGTTCCATTATTAAGACTAGGTAAACACAATCCAATGCTGTCTTAAAGTATACGATGATTATAATTCCCTTCTATTTCCCTTAGAGTTCATATTTACCTTTTTATTCCATTTGTTTAGCTCTCTATGTACCTGCCACTAATTCATCCCCAAACTTTCCACCCTAAGTGTCAAACTCCTCCAAACACATTAAGCCTTGGGATATATTATTCCAAGAGTTGTTCTTGGAGCTTGTCTCTTGTGGAGCCTCTAGATTTGCCAGTCTGGGTAGATATTAATACAGACCATGTACTTCTCCACCGTGTGCTTTCTGTAAATGACAGTGGAAGTTCTGCCGGTATACTAGAGCAAAAGAGGTCCAGTAAGAGGGAGGAGAAGGTGAAGTAGAAGTAAAAAGAAAGGGGAAGGAAAGAAGATGATGCAGGAGGAAGAAGATTGGAATGTAAGGAGGAAAAATGAAGGGGAGATGAAAACAAGAAGAAAGGAAGGAAATAAGGAAGGGAAAGGAGAAAGAAAAAGGAAAGAAAGAGAAGAGAAAGAAGGAAAGGTGAGCAGGAAGGAGAAAAGAAGGAAGGAAATCATACAATCTCATGATGGTGAATTTCATTTCTTCAGTGTTGCATTTATCCTCCTATTTTGTGATATGTTATGAGAACTCATGAAACAAAGAACGTTATGGCTTCCAGAAACTATTCAATATTGACTTTACTTCTTACCCCCACCCCACCACAAATACAAATGCAACCTTAGTTGATTCCTACACACCACATCATGGAGTGCAGGTCAAGTGGGAGTGGGGATGGGAGTGGGTAAACTCACAACTAATGGATGCAGAGCACACTGTATGGAGGAAGGGTGAGCTTTTAGCCCTAGCTTGGATGAGGCAAAGGCATTATATGTAACCAAAATGTTTGTACCCCCATAATATTTTGAAATAAAATAAACAAATAAATAAAAAATTTAAAAAATGCCTAGGATGGGCTAGAGCTATGGATGTCAAAGTTTCCTCCATTTTAACAATCATATTTCTGTTACATTTTAGTTTTGCACTGTTATGCTAGCTCAATTTGGGAATTCTGTACTCACATCCTCACATCATCTATGGGTCCGATAGCAAATTTTTGATTATGGCCCACTGCTGATCAACCCACAAACTGATAGAAAAGGAAGAGAAAATAAGAAAATGATGTGGATTTGAAAATAAGACAATCCAAGTCAATGTCTTCAATGCTATCTGAAAGCTGAATTTTTATTCAAAAGGATATTGAATTTATTTCATTATTTTTATTATCCATAATTTCTGTTTCTAAAATCCATCTCCTACTAAGGAAAATATAATGAAATTTTTGCTATGTATTTTTAAAAAACACTCTTTTTTGCTTTATTATTGTTTTTATTTGACATAATAATTTTACATATTTTAAGGTACAGTGATGTTTCAATGCATATATTCAATGTATAATGATCAGAGCAGGGTAATTAGTATCTCTAGCACCTTAAACATCTATCATTTCTTCTAGTTTTTTTTTTACTTCAAAATGTTACAGGGCTAAGAATGTTTTTGTTTGCATGTATCGATTTTGTTATGCTTGAGGCAGGGTTATTAGTGTGCCCATCACCCAGATAGTGTTCATTGTACACGTTAGGTAGGCTTTTGCCCATCCGCTCCTTCTGCCTCCCCCCCTGCTTGATTTCCACTGAGTTTTACTTCTTTAGTGCTCATCGGTTCATTCCAGTTTAATAGCAAGTACATACAGTGTTTGTTTAATTATTTATATTATTACATTAGACTATGTGTAATGAGGCTAATGTGATGAGGCTCTTTGGTTGCAGTTTCTCCCAATCTGAAGTTTTCTGAAGTTCAATCAAATTAAATCTGTTCTCCATGATAAAAGTAATACATCAAAAAGCATCATGCATATTTATTATCTTATGTACTTTTAACAATAAAGGTAAAATTTTGACTTTCACAAGGGAAATGTTATGCATTTTAGCACAATTAATATTATTCTGTTATTTTACCATGTTCATGAAAAAATATTTTGAACACATATAAAACAGAAGGCAGGGCACTAGTCACAAATATGCATGCTTCTCCTAATATGTGCTCAACCCGGGGAAAACATCAAATACTGTAGAGCGAGTCCCCACATTTAATTCATTGTCCATTTCAAAATAGCTTGAAGAGAAGAATTTTAATGTTCTCAACACAAAGAAAAGGTAAATGTTTGAGGTGATGGATATATCAATTACTCTGATTTTGATCATTACACATTGTATATATGTATTAAATTACCACATGTACCCACAAGATATGTACAACTATGATATAAAAATAAAATGTCAATATAATTTGACAATTTAAGTCTTATAATCAAAAATTTTGAATTAATCCAAATTTATTAGGGACATTTTCTGAGAGATAGATTTCAGAAGTGTGAGAATTCTACACAGTGCATGATCAGTCAGGCACACCACTCTTAGCTTTGAAAATTTTATGTTCTAGGTTTATGAGAAGTTTGGCAATTTCTACAGGCTTTAATACTTCTTCAGGTATTTGCAGACAAGCTAATGGATGCACAATAACTTTACCTTTTAATGCTGAATCAATATTTAATCTTTAAACATTTTAAGGAATAATTAGGCATAGATTCAAATTCCCATTTAATCTAAGTTATGAAAAGATGCTACACAATAGCAGTTATCAGATAACTATAAGTTAATAGCATAAGGAAATACAACTATATCCACCAAATGGCTAAAAATAAAGACAAAAAGGCTAAATGTTAGTGAGCATATGGATCAATTGAAACTTCCAAACACTGCTGATGAGAGTGTAAAATGGTACTACCACACTGGAAAAATTTTAGCAATTTATTTTGGCATTTATTTTACTTTATTTTTTACTTCAGCATATTATGTGCATACAAATGTTTAGGTTACATATATTGCCTTTGCCCTGCCCGAGTCAGAGCTACAAGCGTGTCCATCCCCCAGACAGTGCACAACACACCCACTAGGTATGCATATCCCCATCCCCTCCTACCCCTCCCACTTGCCCAACACCCAACGCATGTTGTTACTATGTGCACATAAGTGTTGATCAATTAATATCAATTTGATGGTGAGTACACGTGGTGTTTGTTTTTCCATTCTTGTGATACTTTAAGAGCTAAAAGTAGAATTACCATTTGGCAATCCTTTTGACATTAAAATTTCAAAAGTATTCATTTTTCCTAGTCCATTTGTAGTGCTAGAACAGCATACCTGATATTGGGTAATTTATAAAAAACAGAAATTTATTTCTCACAGTTCTGGAGGATGTGAAGTCTAAGACAAAGGTACCAAAAGGTTTGGTGTTTGAGAAAGGCCTAATCTCTGCTTCCAAAATGGCACCATGAACACTGCATCCTCTGGAGGGTAAGAATACTGTTCCTCACATGGCAGAAGAGCAGAGAGCAAAAAGAAAGAACTCATTTCTAGAAGATTTTTTTTTTCTTAATTCGTTAAACTCACCCACAAGGACAGAACCCTCATGCCCTAATCAACTGTTAAAGGCCCCACCTGCCAATACTGTTACACTGGCAATTTCAACGTGAGTTTTGAAGGCTAAAAACATTCAAATCATAGCACTATTGTGAAATATGCATTTTAGAATTGAGAAAATATACTCTAATAAATTATACTTGTTCTACTGTAGTTATGGTGAATCAGTCATATTTGGACATGCTACTAGTCTTGCTTATCACACGTTTTGGTTTACTGGAGACACATCTTTTCCTAAATACACATGGTTAATATTGGGCCACCAGCAGTTGTTTCAGTCCATGTACTTTGTCTTAGTGGCCAAGTCTGATTGGACTCCAGTAGAAAACCAAACATTTGTTAACTATGACTTTGGAATTAGAACTCAAAAATTCAGTCTCAGTCTGACTAATATTTGAACATAGGATATATCCCGTCAAGATATATCACTTTTTTTGTGTAGACCTAAAGACTAGGAAGCAAAGAATGAAGTTCTGCAATGCTAAAACAGCCAAAACAATGAAACATAGGCTTGAAAGTAAGATATAATGAAATATTGCTTGTACCAAGGCCATTACAGTTCCCTGTCTGAGTCCATTTAAAATCCGGTTGGTTCTTTTTGCTGGCAAACCAAAGATTACTAATAAATGTAGATGAGCAGAAATGAGAAAATCTTAATATGAACCGTTCAAAGTTCACGGAAGGGAACAGAAATTATTCCACATATGTAAAGCAGAAATGGAATAATAACGGGGATTTGGATACTTACAGATTTGTTGGATGAGGTGAAGTCTGTGGTCATTGTAGGACATTTGTTTTCAGAGAAACATCACCAGATTTCTAACATGCAGGTCAGGAATCTGCTGCTACTGATGTTAGTATGGTTATATTAGACAAACTTGAGCTGATGAGTAGATATTACAATGTGGTGTTCAGCCACTGATACTGCCTTCCAGCACCCATATATTCCTAACCTTTCTTGTTAAGACTGAGTTAAGGCCTCAACCTCAACTTTGCACTCTGAAACTCACATTCACTTATCTTAGGGGAAAGCAAGTCATATCCAGATCTCCTACTTTAAAGAAAGGTAAAATATGTAATTTTTGGGTTTTCAAAAACAGTAACTATAAAAAGGATGGAATGGATATTATGAAAGTCAATCCACAGTGCTTATCACATATGTGATCAAGGGACAGTCGTTTTCATTACAGAAATTCTGTAAGGCTTCTGAGAATGTGGACAGCCACTAACAACAATCACAACTGAATTTATTTCCATGCATTTTTAAGGAAAAGTGGCAAATAAATGTATACATCATTGATATGATTTTTTCTCTATGTAAATATTTTAATTTCACATTCCTCAAATATTTAATGAGAATATACTATGTGCCAGACACTAAGTGCTAGACATTCAGAAGAAAAGAGAAGAAAAAGAAAAAGAAAAAAGAAGAAAATCTCTGCTGCCTTGGTTTGCATAGTCTATCGGGAGAGGAGTATATTTCAGTCAGATACTCTAGCAAATACATTTAAAATTATTATAGAAAATGCCAGAGATGGATTTTACCTGGTGAAAAAAAAATGTTAAAAGATCATATAACAAAATCTTTTGACCTAGTCTGAGTTTCAGGGAAGGTTTCCCTGAAGAAATAACAACTTAGCAGAGCTCTGAAGAAAAGGTAAATAAAGATAAAGAAAGGGATGGGGAAGTGGACTAAGCCTAGGAAGTAGCATGTGCAAAGACCACAAGAGTTTGGCATCAGTTGTATGGAGCAGTCTGGTTGAACTTGCTCATGGAAGCTAATTGTGTGCATCTCCTCCCAACTCTACATTCATTGTTCTCATGTTAACTTAACGTCAGCCATATTAGAATATTTACACTACAGGTAATGGCAAATATAATAATATAGATCTTGGTTTCATTTCCCCCAGAAAAGGGGTTTTTAACCACTTTCCAACATACCTCTAGTGTGGTTGGAGCCAGAAATAAAAGGGGAATAAAATTATAAAATAATAGGCCCAGAACAATAAGTCCTTGTTATGGGAATTTTAAGCTTCACTTTAATAAAAATGGAAAGGCACTGACTGAATTTTAGCATGCCTGTAATATTATTATTTATACTTTGAAAATACCATACCAGTTGCAGTAAGAATAGTGGATTTGAAGAAGAAATTAATACCTGCAGTAACATCAGTCAGGGCCCATACATCCATGAAATGAATAATATTAATTTAGGCTAGGATGATGTCAGTGAAGATATAACAAAGTGAACAGATGTAAGAGCTACTTAGTAGGTAATGTGGGCTGAAATTTGAGTGGATTGGATAAGGAGTGAAGTAATGGATAATTTCTTTCACAATTTGTTGGATGGTAGTATTACACACTGATTAAAGAATATGAGAAGATGACCAGTTTGAGGAAAGGACAGTGATCATCAATTTGTTTCACAAGTGTTGTTAAGTAGGTTGTGACATTGATTTTTTGTTCTCTGATAATACTAAGAAAGACACAGTACCTGCACAGGTTTTAGCACAATAAACACTGTCAGTTTTCTGGGAATCTTCTTTTTCCCAGAATTTGTGTAATGCTTCCCCAAAATCTTGATACTTTATAAATAAAATAATTATCATCATATTATATTGTAAACAACATTCAGAGAAAGGGAGTGAGAAGGTAAATTATCCTTTCTTATACACAATCATTTGTTCATCTAAATAGCAAACTTTTGATTACAAGGAGAGAGAAGGACAAACTAGATATTGGGTAAGTACTATCACATTTTTAAAGGAATATTTCATTTGAACCATGAAGAAGCTGATAAACTGATTTACAACAAAATTATGCTTGAAGTATTCAGATTTGGCAGGCAGAAGCATTATCATTCTTGCTTGGAAAATGGCTCTATAAATGTTGATAAATGTTTGCCCATCCACTCTCCCTTTTCAGGGGTGAATGCAGTATACCACTCTGCTGTGTAAAAGCACAGGAAAAAAACAATTTGTGTTGAGAGGCATTTTGCATCACTTAGATCCCAGTTACCCTTTTCTAAGGGCACAGTATGAGATTCTTCCATTAAACTGTAATAATGCCCTTGGCTGTCTTATTTGATTTGGGGGATAATGAGTTTCCATAAAATTTTGATTATAAATCTTTCCTAGAATCTATAACATGTAGAAAATAGCACCAACTGACAAGTGAGTTGTGTTTTCTGTCTGACTTGTTTGATGCTTGGTCCTCATAGCAGTGCTACTACATACACTGAGGCTCAAAAAATAGGACCTGAGAATGCATGATATTTGCCCAAGGTTTGAATGTCTACTTGTTGAATGCAGACTTGGTATGTTCTTTAATATGTCAAACTTACAAAACATGATTAATCCAAATTAATTTTGTTGTTTTTACTAATTTCAAAGTTAGAAGTTAAGTTCATCTAATATATCTTCAAGGTCTTGGGATGATTAATAACAAATGCATTGAAAGATAAGTAAGGTCAGATTATGATGGTGTTCAATTCCAGGATGAATTTTGTTCCTTATCCTTAGGTAAAGGGAAAAAATTATATACTTATAGTGATGAAAGAAAAATGAAATCAGTACTTTAGGAAACAAGCTTGTATACAGTGTGCATGACAATTGTCTCTAAAACAATGGTAATGTGAATTTCCTTTTCCCAATGAACAGTTACCCTAGTAAAAGGACATAGGCTCCACTGGGAAGTCTGGGAGAAATATAAACAATATAAATTTTTGACAGTGTATGAGAATCCTTTCTTAAGCAGTCTCAGCTCCCTTCATTAAGGGGTTCTGGGTCTGAAAACTGACTAAAGTCTGGGAATTGATTGAGAGGTCATGACACTCTCTTGTTATAATTCCTATTAGGCTTTCATCACTTTATCTAGAACTTTTCTGCTAACAAGATTAGGTAAGAATTTAGTATACTTCCTATCTATTTCATTTTTAGGAACACCATGATCATCCTCTGAGCTCATCCTTTTCTTCCACCATTTTGTCTAGGGAAAGTAGGAGCAACCGATCAATTTCATGATACTAGCTATTTTGACAAAAAATATTTGTAGATATTATATACATGGCCACGCAGATCCTTGCTTCAAACAAGTATTTGATTACGGGTATCCAGTGGTGTTATGTTGTATATTTCTATTTCCAGATCACACCATAGACTATCAGCATTCTCATTACTACTGGAAATAGAGTCATTAGTATCTTTAATATAAAATTAAAGAGCCAATTACAGAAACCTTACAACTAATTCAGAAAATTTATCCTTAAGGTTCTATTCCTCTGGAACCATTCTCAGTACCAAAATTAATATGTATTAGTCAAAGTTTTCCAGAGAAACAAAACTAGTTATTTATAGAGAATTGTCTCATATTATTATGAAAGCTGAAAAGTCCAAAATCTACAGTGTGGGCTGGCAGGCTTGAGACCAAGAGAACTGATGGTACAGAGGAAGTCCAAAGGCAGTCTGCTGAAGAATTTTCTTCTTGCTCAAGAGTCCTTTATTTTGTTCTCTTCAGCCTTCAACATTGGGTGAGATGGCCCACCCTCATTGTGGAAAGCAACCTTCTTTACCCCGAATTCCCAGATTTAAATGTTACTTCTCTACAAACTCTCAAACTGACATGTAAATTTAAACACCAAAAGAAAAGTAAAAGATCAAATGAAAGTCTTAATGAAGCAAAACCGTCCTTCAAAAAGGAAGACAGAATAAAGATATTCTTAGATAAACTAAACTGAGGGAATATGCTGTTGGCAAACCTGGCCTACAGAAAATAGCAAAAGGAGTCCTTCAGGATGAACTGTGGGAACACTAGACTATAACTTGAATCCACACAAAGAAATACAGAACACTGATAACAGTAACTACATAGGTAAATATAACAACATAAATGTTCCTTAGTGTTTCATAGTTCTCCCTGTAGAGGTCTTTTACCTCCTTAGTTAAATATATTCCCAGGTATTTTATTTTCTTTGTTGCTATTGTGAAGGGTATTGAGTCCTTGATTTGGTTCTCAGTTTAACTGTTGTTGGCATATAGGAATGCTACTGATTTGTGTACATTGATTTTGTAACTTGAGACTTTGCTAAATTTGTTTATCAATTCCAGTAGTCTCATGGCAGAATCTTTGGGGTTTTCCATATATAAGATCATATCATCAGCAAAGAGTGATAGTTTGACCTCTTCTGCCCACATTTGGATGCCCTTGATTTCCTTCTCTTGTCTGATTGCTCTGACTAGGACTTCCAGCACTATGTTGAATAGAAGTGGTGATAGAGGGCAACCTTGTCTGGTTCCAGTTCTAAGGGGGAATGCTTTCAATTTTTCCCCATTCCGTATAATGTTGGCTGTGGGTTTGTCACATATGGCTTGTATCATTTTTAGGTAAGTCCCGTCTATGCCTATTTTGTTAAGCGTTCTTATCATAAAAGAGTGTTGAATTTTGTCAAATGCTTTTTCTGCATCTATTAAGAGGATCATATGGTCTTTGTTTTTGCTTCTATTTATGTGGTGAATTACATTTATAGATTTTCATATGTTGAACCACTCCTGCATCTCTGGGCATTAAGGAAATATAAATCAAAACCACAATGAGATATCACCTATCTCCAGTCAGAATGGCCTTTATCAAAAAGTCTCAAAACAATAAATGTTGGCATGGATGAGGGGAGACAAGAACACTCATATACTGCTGGTGGGACTGCAAACTAGTACAACTTCTGTGGAAAATAATGTGGAGATACCTCAAAGACCTACAAGTAGAACTACCATTTGATCCAGCAATCCCATTACTCGCATCTACCCAAAAGAACAAAAGACATTCTATAAAAAAGACATCTGCCCTAGAAAGTTTATAGCAGCACAATTCACAATTGTAAACATGTGCAAACAACCCAAGTACCCATCCATACATGAGTGGATTAAGAAAATGTGGTGTATGTATACCATGGACTTCTACTCAGCCACAAAAAACAACGCTGATCCAGCACCTCTTGTATTATCTATCCTGGATGGAGCTGGAACCCATTCTACTAAGAGAACTATCACAAGAATGGAAAAACAAGCACCACATGTACTCACCATCAAATTGGTATTAACTAATCAACACTTAAGTGCACACAGTAATAACATTCATCGGGTGTCAGGCAGATGGGAAAGGGAGGAGAGGTGGATATATACACACCTAATGGGTGTGGTGTGCACCGTCTGGGGTATGGACATGCTTGAAGCTTTGACTGGGGTGGGGCAAAGTCAATATATGTAACATAAACATTTGTACCCCCATAATATGCTGAAATAAAAAAATTAAAAAATATTTGCCAATTTTAAAAATTTAATTACAATATAAACCAGAGATGCATATTTTTGGTTGAGTGAATATGATGTTAAAGCAATGTCTTTTCATAGCAGTGAGTAAAGTTGCAATCCTGCTAGCCATTCTGTTCCTTTTAAAACCTTGACAAAGTTCACTGACTGCTGTGACAAAATTATTCATGCAGCAATCTATGCCCATCCTTGTAACAGCTGAAATGAGGAGCTAAGTTGTGCCATGTCTATGCACTTCAAGTGCCTTTGTTCAAAAAAAATGATACAATAAGATCAAATGTGGGGTAAAAACACTGCTGGAGAATAAGGAAACTGTCTACTTTGGGAATCTTAATGAATATGGCAGCAAACATTTATTTTATACTTTTCATGTTTATTCCACATGGTGCATGAATATTTTGATCTATGAAACCACATGCTTTTAGTAGAATACATTTTGAACATACTGAGATCAAAGTAGACTAGGATAACCCACTCCCTCTCAAATAGATATTAAGAATTCACTACATGCTTCACCATATTCAGTTAAGTTAATCATTGTGATATAATTACAGTCATTGCCATTGAATTCATTTTTTAAAAGAGCAGGATGTTATTAGCATATCACTCCTGCTTCTCATGAATGAGCCTCTGCAGAGCTGTTGAATTGTCATTTATGGGTTATTGACATTGTTATGAAGAGGGTGAATAAAACTATTGCTATGTGTATTCCGCACTGTAAATTGCCCATGATAAGTAACAAATGATGTTCTTTACTTATTTAATTATCTTACATAATACAATAAGTTATGTGTTAGACTGATTTAGTAATTTGAGTTTACTATGTGTAGAGAGAATAGATTAATTAATATGATTCTATTCAAACAGATTTAATCTACAGAACAAAAATGCATTTCATCATTTTTCTGAGCCATTTCTTTACTCTTCATGAATTGTTTAAATTAGATTCCATTGGGAAACCATTGTGGAGAATATAAAATATAACCCCCCCTCCAAAAAATAAAAGCTTTTTTGAGTTAAAAAATATTTTTCCCAAAATATTTCATTGGGGAAAGTGATCAAGAAAATATGAAATAAACTGACATATATTTACAAATAATGAAAAAAAGTTCACTGTTTTCTCTATTTCTCAGTAGTTATACCATCTTGGGACATACCTGCACTATTGGTTTTTAGCCCCTTTTCTATTAAATTATGGCTTCAAGTTTCAGCACACTGATAGGAAAAGACACAGAAATGTTCTGCCTTATGATAGATGGAGAAGTAGAATTCATCTTACTTGGTTAACAATAAAATGTGAGATTCTTGTTTAAAATAATTGGCACATTTTAGAGATATAATTATATATTATATATAAGCTTATGTGTATTTAGTTTGTATTATAGAAATAAACCTAGGTTCCATATTCTGAATTATCCTAACTAAATTTGAAATTTATCATTTTCATTCAAATTTTATATACATAATAACTGGTCAGAATAAAACTAGATTTTATTTTAGAAGTCAGAGAAACATTGTAAAATGTAGAGTTGGTAACCCAAAATAATAAGTACTTTGAATAATCTGACTAATCCCTTTGAGGCAGCATCTCAATACCGTTTTACTTTTAGTGAGTATTTTCTCGGTCTATTAGGTTGAATCCAATTTTCTTGGTCTTGTGTTACAGAGAATTCTTTTCCCTCCACCTTCAAGGTTGTCTGGCTTTTATTTGATCCTATTTAGAGTTTAGTATAGCTATCATTGAATAAAAATTGGCAACATTTTATAATCAATGAAGTAATTGATAAGAAGTTTAAGTCAATTTTACTGCAAGTGTATTAATGTGTAATCTGAAATTTTCCTTCAAAAATCAATAAAATATCTTACATAAAAGTATATTTTTCTTAAGAACTCTTTCTTCATCACAACTAGGGTTTTATGAGATTTTTAAAAAAATTTTTTTAAATCTCTTGTCTAAATTTTATTGATTTTGAGGGGTGCAAGAATATTTACGCTCTTCTTCCCAGTTATTAATTTAGGTAGATTTATTTTGATTTTATATAGCTATATTTAAATACGAATCATGAGATTCATTATGCAATTATCTTTAATATCCTCACTTTATATGAACCCTTTATAGAGTCTGCTTCTTAATGGTTGTGAAGATGTGGTCCTTTGAAATAGAGGATATTTGAGACCCTTCTTAACTTTGGTTAAGACATCTATAACTTTGGTGTTCTGAGATTAAAAGCTACTGTGTAAAAAAATAATATATATGCATAAACAAAATATTATACTAGTTCCAGGATATTTTCAACTTCTTAATTCTGTCACTAAACCATCTGTCTTATGTAAAGCATCTTTTGCAAAAAAATAATGGTTGTGTATCACATAAGTTCACCTCAATAAGTTAAATGCTTGCTTTCCCATTAGTCTATGGAAGCTGAAGTCAGTGGGACACCATATGTAAAGTACTAAAAGAAAAAAATAACTGACAACCAAAATTTCTATATTTGGCAAATCTTTCCATCAAAAATGAAGAACAAATTAAGACATCACACAAAAAGAAAAGCTGATGGAGTTTGTTGCCACAAGAAATGCTAAAAGGAGTCCTTCAGGTTGAAATGAAAGGATAATATATTGTAACTCAAAACCATATTAAGGAATAAAGATCTCCAATACAGGCAAGTACCTGGGCATAAATGTAATATTACTGTATTTTTGGTTTGTAACCCCACTTTATTTCCTGCAGGATTTAAAAGACAAATACATAAATAATTATAAATGTATGTTATTCTGCACACAATATGTAAAGATATAATTTGTGACAACAACATAACAGTGGGGGACAGACCTGTATAGGAGCAGAGTTTTTAATGCTATTGAAGTTTATTTGGTATCATTAGAACTAGATTGTTATAAGTTTACAATGTTAAATATAATTTCTATGATAACATGAAATAAAATATCCCAAAACTATACACAAAGGAAACTGAGAAGGAAACAAAATGGTTCATCATGAAAAGTCACCTAACACAACAGAAACCAGTAATGGAGGAAATGAGGAAGAAAAACATATGAGGCATAAAGAAAATAAATGGCATAATGACAGAATTAATTGCTTCCTTATTGGTTATGACTTTAAATGCAAATAATTGAACTCTTCACTCCAAAATCAGAGATTTGCATAATGGATACTAAAAACAAGATCCAGCTATACACGGTTTATAGGAGACTCAGTTTAGATTAAAGACACAGACTAAAAGAAGGGAAAAGAATATTCCACACAAATAGTATTGCTCTTTAAAAAGCCATAGAACTACCATATGGTCCAAGAATTTCTGTCCTAAGTATGTAACCAAAAGAATTTGAAGCAGGGACCCAAACAGATACCAATGTCCACTGTAGCATTTAGCATACTATCTAAAAGGTAGAAACAACCAAAATGTCCATCAACAGATGAACAGTTAAATTATGGCATAAACATTCAATATTATTCAGTAATAAAAAGATATAAAGTGGTGTCACATAATGAAGTTTGAAAACACTAAGTGTAATAATCTAGAAATAAAAGGAAAAATATTGTACAATTTCAATTACAAGAAATATACAGAATAGGCTACTTGGTAGAGAAAAAAAGTAGATTAGAGGTTATTAGGTGCCGTCGGGTGGAAAGAATGTGGATTTATTGCCTAATAGTTAGAGTTTCTGTTTAGGGTGATAAAAGTATTTTGGAAATAGGTAGTAAAGATGGTTTCACAACACTGTGAATAAAATGTTCCTGAACTGTACATTTAAAATGACTATAACAGCAAAATTGTGTGTGTGTATATATATATATATATATATATATATATATATATATATATATATATATATGTATGTATATTTACTGCAATAAGAAAAATGCAACAAACAGACAAACTTCTTGTTTCGGCCTCAGGAAGACTAGTAACACCAAAAGCAAGTTTAAGTCTTTCCCAATAGTCTTGAAGCGTCTCAGACCTTGTTTGTCCTTACTTGGATAATGTACTCAATTCTGATTCAACCACATTGATCTTGGGAACTGGGCATTCTGATTGGACAGGAATGGCACTTACAATCAAATCTGTAGCCAGAAGGGCAGATTCTACTTCCTTCAAATCTTTATTATAAATCCATAACTAAACATAAAACTATAAGCTATAGGAAAATAAAATTTTAAGAAATATTAAAAATTGTTATAGGCTTTTAAAATTATTTATAGTGATAATGGCACATGTTTATTTCTCATTAATTAAATTTTGAACTATGGAATTTTTAAATATGACATTATATTTAGTAAATGTGCTGTTTCAATCTCTTAATTGAAGTAACTTCATAAGGTAGGGATGGTTAAATGTTAATTAACAATAATTTTATGTTGCTTAATAAACTTTGTAAGTTGACTGTATTGCTTAGTTACAGAAATAAGACATTAGTCTACTTTTTTAATGGCTCCTGTGACACTATCCTTCAAAGACATGCATTCTTATCACAGCATTGCATTTTCCCTTACCCCTTCATATTTAAAAGAACTCGGTCTCAGCAAGAGAATATTGGTTTTCTGGAAAATGTCTTGCATAAAAAGTCCATTCAATTTCAAACACTAATTATTAAGTGAGTGAATATAACCATCCCAGTAAGAATTTGGTTGGAATATCCAGAGCACAGCAAGGGAACCTATTTATAGCTTTTTAGGGTAACAAGTTTATTTGCAGGATGACTTTCAGATAATGCACTTACTTCTGTTTTCAGTCCCACAGTGAGACATTGAAAGGTAAGAATTTTAGACCAAGTTGAAAGGGGAGGATTTGGGGAAGCAAAAATGGTGTTAATATCCTCCAAATCATCCTATGTTATTATATTGTAATATACTGGAGTTGCGTTCAGGTTAAAGTAAGATTGCTGAGATACTTGACACATTCCAGAAAAGAATATGCCTCTGGGCATGATGCTATAATGAGTGGCAAAATGCATTAGAATATCAGATGTGAAACAAAATTTATAAAAGGTAGATTACTAAATTGGAAGACAGAAAATTTTTATCACGGTGTTCACATGTTATAAATGCCACTGTCAGATGAATGCAAATGTAACTTTCAAGGGATAATTTTGAAAACTGTGTGACAGTTTTTAGAGGAAAACAATGATTTATCTGACACCAGAGAAGCACAATTTACTATTGAGGTATTTTACGAGGAGTAGTTAAAATATGTTGTTTTTAATTAGTTGCCTGCTTCTCTTTGGAGGATTTGGACCTAAAACATTTCCATTAATAAAATTGCACTAGTGAATTCAATTTTTTAAAAACCATGTCTTTTTTAAGATCTTAATATTTTTGGTCATTTATCCTAATAGTGCTCTAGGAGAATATGCAGTTTGAGAATCAATAATGGGGTCTTTTTGCTACTATTTTGTCTGTTACAAGAAGTTAGAATGATTGGGGCTCTTAATCATAAAAGCCCTATAGCTAGAATGATAAGCAATAATTTGAATCATTATAGTTTTTATTTTTATAAACACATTTATTTCACACTTATTTAGCCAGCACAATAAACAGTACCCTTGTGGTAGGAAAAATTGAATGCAGCTTTAAAGTGCTTAACTTCTTCTCTTGAGGTAGTTGACTCTGTGGGAGTCTCTGGCTGGCATTTATTACCGTTAGATGCCTGGTTACCAGGAAATGGTTTTGGGGTAAATAGTTCCATCCTGGGAGAAACTGAGGTATAGAGAGGATCTAATTATGAGTCCCATAACTGGTAATAGCCTATGGTGTTTTACTCCTATTCTGTGCTCATTCTGCTAGAATGGCTTCAAACATTTCATTACTTGGTTGATGTTGGCAATTTCAGTATCATTAGGAGCAAAACAAATTCCTCTAGCCCACTGCTACAGGAAAAATAAAGCTGGCAACCCCAAGCCTAAGGCATGTTGACAAGTGTACTTCATACTGACTTTGTTATGGTCTCTTGTCTTTTGCCCAAAGTTTGCCGAAATTTTTCCATCTTGAAAAACTACACAAAACAAAACTAAAAATTTCCTTCAACATTATTTAGCCCCAAACTACTGTCATAAATACTTTTCCAATCTATCATTTAAAATACAACATACTAATTGTAGACTCCAGTTCTAAGGAATCACTTGGGATAGCGTGTGAAACTTAAGTAAGCACTCTTGAATTTGCTTCATATATGTTGAACTTTCATTCCTCTTCCACTTAACTTCCCTTTCACTCAAACATGGAGAAGTATCAGAAGTACTTCTCAAATTCATGGGTAGATGTCATTTAATTCTAGCCAAACCATATTTTATGTTTACCTAATTTTAATATTTTTGGAATAAAGCATACCTAAAAAGAATGTATAAAGCATCAGTAAAAACCTATTAATATTTAACCATAACATTGGTTAAAAAAATTTCTCCCAAGACCTTAGAAGACTCTGTAGATCACGTATATTTTTCTGCTCTTTAAATATAATAAGAATTTGACTTATCTGATAAAATTCTCATATATATACACACATATACACACATATAGAGAGATATATATAAACCTACTGCTGCATCCTTGAAAAAAATAGTTTAATTTTTTATGACTTCAAATTTATAGGCCTGTAGTCATACTGAATATATTAATTAGTGAACTACATCCAAATTGATGAACAATGCTATGGTTCATTTCTTTTCATTGCTATAATAATCCACTGTGTAAACATATCAATTATTTTTCAATTCAACCCAGGGATGGCTATATAATTTGTGAATCCAAGTTATAAATGAAAGTATGAGCCCCCTAGTTCGAATAGTATTAAGAATTTTAAGATGGTGACAGCAGAACATTAAATCAAGTATAGGATGCTTAAGTATGGGCTCCTAAGTCTGCACAGGTCATATGATCATGAAGCCAAACCTGATTCCATAATTGATTTACACAGGAATTACTTTTGTTTCTGTTTTTTTAAAATTACCAACACAGCTGCTACAAGCATCCTACTAAATTTCTCCTGGAACACATGTTCTAGAGTTTCTCTAGACACCGGAGTCTGCTGTCAAAAGATCATCACTTAAAATTTAGCAGCTACTAGAAGCTGTTTATCAAAGTCCATAGTACAACTTACATTTTCAACATAGTAGATGAAATTTCTCCTATTTCACACACTGAGCAACGTATTGTATTCTTAATTATTTGTGATAGTATCTCACTGTTATTTTAATTTGCTTATTAATGAAAAATGATTAATCTTCCTTTCATAGCATGTTGTGATGCTAACTGCATTAGAATTTCATTCACTCTAACAATGTGAAAAAGGTTGGCATCTTCACAACGTGTTTTCTAATCATTGAACATGGTATTTATCTACATTTTTAATCTTTTAAATTTCTTACAAGTATATTTTATAATTTTCTGTATAGAATTTTATAGAATTTTTATTAGAATTTTCCCTTAGCACTTGATAGTAATAATTCTTATTTAAGACTTTTACCTAGTTTTAGTAATTTTTAGTGTAATGTTTGTCTAAATAACTGTCTGTTAAATAATGTAAAATGAAGGTCCCCCAATATTATCAATTTTTCAAAAACAATCTATATTTCCTATCTCTATATTCTGAATCCTGTATTTTCTGATAACATGACCATGTAATCTCATCTTTTCTTGCTAATCTACTAAAATTTTGCTCTTAGAAATCAGTAACCTCCTAATACTAAAGTCAGATAAATTAGAATCTTTTAAACTCAGTTCCTCTTTCTGCATATTTCATACTTTCCTTTTTAAAGCTGTCCTTCATGGTAACAGTGCACATTCCTGATTTTTTTGTCACCTCCCTGCTAAAAGCATTTTGGTAAGTTTTTGCCTTGATATTTTATTTTTTTTAAGAAAAGGAATATTTCAGTTGTTGAACTCAGTATTTCCATAGCTTTAAATATCACATCTAATCAATAATTCTTAATTTTACATTGAAATGTCACTTTTCTTTTTAACCTAGAAGTTTCTAGTTATTTGCCACATCCAGATTTCTTTCCACACAAAATGTCATATAATTCAATGATGACTAAAATCACATATTCCTTTTACATTCCCCATGTAGTTAATGTTATCAGTATTGTCAAAAATCTGACTGTTAAAGTATTCAGCTGTCAGGAAACAGAGCTCTTCGAGTGGCCCTAAGATTGTAAAATGGTTTGCAATATTTGCATGTTTTTATCAGTGGAACTCTTGTTTGCTGAGCAGTAAGTCTCATGGATTTTTTCACTGATGATGAATTTGTTTTCATTACCTTCATAGTAGATGCATTTTTAAATAAAGTTGCTTAATTTATTAAACAGAAAATTAATCCTCAAAATAATTTCAAATGAGTAGGTATTCTCAAATGTTGTATATGCTCCTAATGTCAGTATCCTGCTGAGAGTTGCCTCATTCCTTCTCAGTATGTACTCTCAGCATTTAGCTCCCATGTAAATGTTTATATTGGTTGTCATATATATATATATATATATATATATATCATGAAGAGATCATATGAATTTAAGGATTTGAAATGTCAGCAAAACAATTAATGCAAAGCTATAACAAGCTTTAAAGTGTTTATGTTGAAGAATAAGAACAGGAAATATGGAAAATTTATTATATTCCAGGGACTTTGGGTGGCATTTTGAATGTATTAATTTATTAAATTTTCATATAAATCATAGTGATTCTCTGGTTATAGAGAGAAAAACTGAAGCTTCGGGAACCTAGGTAATTTATCCAAGATTACTCATAATTTATCCAAGATTACTCAAAGTGGTTGAACCACTTGGTTCAGAACTGGAAGATTCAAAGGCTATGAATTTAAATGGTCTTCCTTGTGGCTCTGTTTCCCATATAAAGAAATGAATGATGACAGAAGACTGTAGCTTTGTCTAATTCAAGAAAACAGTAAAAAAGAAATATTGTCCAGACAGCTGTGAAACCAGATTCCCTCAGTGTATGGATCCCAAAAGGACTTCCCCAATTCTGATTGAAGTTGTTTTGAGCACAAAAAATTCCGGGCCATGAATCTCTATATAATACTCAACTTTGTTTGTTTCTAAAACATCTATTCAATATTTATGTCCCATATGTTTTCCCTCTTGTATCTCAAATCTGTCATATTCTTTTTATTACCATTTCACCAGTGTTCTATTTGGGAATAAGTGACTCATAGCTAGGTATTTGAATAGCAACAATCTTGGCAATAACTATATACTTTTTTCATTGATAAGAAAAGGATTAGCCATTATAATAATGACTTAATATTTGTCCCCCAATAGAATACTCTTTATCATTTGGAGAAGATAAAACATGCTTACTGAAAGTTTAATAGATTATCTTCACTTATCAAAATAATAGAGAAGATGAAAACAGAAAGATTGCATTTTATATATCAAAAAATGTTAAAGAAAATAACAAGGAGCAATCCAAATTTGAAAGCATAAAAACAAAATATAGCAAATAATTTAGGTAAAGCAAGCAATGTGAATGGTTACTTTTCATTAAAACTTAAATATACTACTGTAGGCCATATTATTATTCACCACTATTTCTATATATTCTTATGAGAAAATTATACTCCCTGACTTACTGACCTCAAGATTTGTCATGTGACTTGTTTTGCCATTGACATATAAGCAAAAGTCATACTTGAAGCGGAACATTGAAGAGTCAGCACAGGGTTAGCTATGGTCTCTTTTCTTTCTGCCACTAAGAAGGGAAAAATTCTTGAAGAAAGACTGATCTGCATCCTGGATGAAGGTAATATGGATAGAACCACAGTGGCGCATTATGGACATGTGACCATGACCTAGAAATAAACCACTTAGATTCTTGGATTTTTAGTGGCACACAGTTTATCTTATCCAGAATGTGAGAATACTATCTAGAGAAAGTTTTGAAATCCATATTTATAGAATACTATCTAAAGAATATTCTATAGAGGGTTTTAAGAATCTTATTTAATCCCCTTTTGAGCCATTCACATGTTCCAGCTATTATATGCTCAGCTCTGTTATTAGGATGTTGATTCACTAGTGAAAAATTCAAAACTATTCCCCTCATGGAACTACATTCTAGTGGAAGGAGAAAAGCAAATCAAATATTAAATTTATAGAATGTTAGAAAATTATTTATATTATGGAAAGAAATAAAGCAAAAATAACTGATGGAGAATTCAGCAGTATGGAGGTGTGATGGTTAATTTGGGTATCAACTTGACTGGATTAAAGGATATCCAGAGAGCTGGTAATGCATTAATTATTCTCAGTACTTTAGCAGGCACTGGATCCATCCCTCTTCTGCTGAAAGGGAAAGCCAGGTGGTTTAGTATTTTGTTTTTTTTTTTTGTGGAGGCAGAGTGTCACTCGGTGTCCTGGGTAGAGTGCAGTGAGGCTGGGTCACCGCAAGCTCCAGGTCCCGGGCTGTGAGCGATCCTCGTGCCTCAGCCTCCCGGGTAGCTGGGATTACAGGCGCTCTGGCAGCGCCCGGCTGGGTTTTTTGTTGGTTTTGAGTATTTTTTTGGTCTTTTTTGTGATTTTTTGTTTACGGAGACGGGGTCTCACTGCGCTCGGGCTGGTGTCGAACCGGCGAGCTGCAGCTATCCGCCCGCCGCCTCAGCCTCCCAAGAAGCTGGGACTACAGGCGTGAGCCACCGTGCCCGGCCGTGGTTTAGCATTTGATATGAATGATTGGGCTGCTCCAGGTGTGTCTGTGAAAGTGCTTCTGGAGGAGATTGGCCTGTGATTCAGTGGAATGAATGGGGAAGATCTGCCCTCAATGTGAGCCCCAATTGGCTGGGGGCTTGGATGGAACAAAGGGGTAGAGGAAGGAAAAATCCTCATCCTCTCTCTCGTAGAGCAAGGACACCCTCTTCTCCTGCACTTGGATGTCAGAACTCTAGGTTCTTTGGTCCTTGGATTCTGTGACTCACACCAGCGCCCCCCCACCCAAGCTTTCAGGCCTTTGGCCTCAGACTTAGAGTTCACCATTGGCCTCCTTGATTCTGAGGCTTTTGGACTTGGACTGAGCCATGCTATCAGTTTTCCTGTTTTCCAGATTTGCAGATAGCCTGTATCATTGGACTTCTCAGCCTCTATAAAAAAGTGAGCCAATTCCCCCCAATACATTTCTTTTAATCTCTCTCTCTCTCTCTCTCTCTCTCTCTCTCTCTCTCTCTCTCTCTCTCTATATATATATATATATATATAAACACACACACACACATACACACACGCACATATATATATATATATATATATATATAAAATATTGGTTCTGTCTCTCAGGAGAACCATGTCTAAAACAGGAGGGGATTAACTTTTTAAATAAAGTACTCAAGGAAGATGTCACTGAGAAGGAAACCTTTTGAGGAAAGCTTAAATAAGGTGAAGGGGCAAGACTTGAGAACATCTTGGAGAGGAAAAATCTAGGCAGGGAGAACAGCCTGGACGAAAATCCTGAACTAAGAACATAATCACAGGAAGGAAAACAATGGGGCTAGACCAGAGTAAGAGGAGTCAAAGCAGGAGATGATGGTAAAGACGCAATGTTATTCAGATCATGTGAAGCTTTCAGATGTGGGCTTTTATACTGAGGGAAATTGGCTGCCACTGGAATGTTAAACAAAAGCGCAGTGAGATGAGGTGAACCTAGGCTGCTGTATTGTCAATGTACTGAGAAGGTAGAATTCAGCTGACCTGTTGGGAGGATAGATGATGGTGACTTCAACAGGGAAGTAGCAGTACTCTTGGATTAAATTCTGGATATAATGTGAATATGGAGCCAGTTGGATGTGATGACTAATTAGGAAAAGAATGTAATTAAAAGAAAATGTTAAGGATGACTAAAATCTCTGCTTGAATGAGTAGAAGAATGGAACTGGAACAACTGGTATTAATTTAGAAAAATGTAGAGGAGTTGTGGATTGGGGGGAAGGGTAAAAATCAGAAGTCCATAAAACTAATGGATATATTATGTTTAACATATCTGTTAGACATCCAAATGAGTTTTATGCATGTCCTGGAGTGAATGGAAATTGATAAGGCTGCAGATAAAAATTTAGAAGTCATAGGTTGCATTTAAAGTATTAGAAGGGTGGACATTTCTAAGGAAATGAGAGTTGACGTCTGATTTTATACTGATTTGTATTGTAATTTTTGCTAAAGGAATGATACAGGTTAGGATTATAATCACAGTTTCAGAGGATTATCGTCACAGTTTCAGAGTCCCTAGTTAGGATAGAAATGTTTAGAGGTCAGGCACGGTGGCTCATGCCCATAATCCTAATACTCTAGGAGGCCAAGGCAGGAGGATCACTTGAGGTCAGGAGTTTGAGATCAGCCTAAGCAAGAGCAAGACCCCATCTTTACCAAAAATAGAAAAAACATTAGCCAGACTTGGTGATAGTCCCAGCTACTTGGGAGGCTGAGGCAAATGGATCACTTGAGCACAGGTGTTTGAGGTTGGTTGCTATGATGAGCTATGATGACACCACCACACTTTAGCCGAGGTGACAGAGACTCTATCTCAGAAAAAATAAATAAATAAATAAATAAATGGAAATGTTTATCAGACAAGAGTATAACAGAGACATTATCTGAAATATATTAATATTTTATATATTCAAAGTGAACCAAAATATATGGAGTATATATGTGTATTCTTATCAATATTATGTTATCTTAATATTTTATAGGAAAATGAACAGACATGGTCACCTACCTTAGTTATATTCTTCAACTGCCTAAATGAGAGAATGATAAAAATATTATGGAATTCCTCATACAGGGTTAAGCTTATTCACTAAAAAATATAGGATAAACATAATTAAGTGAAAAAAGAGAGGGACATATGCAATTTAAAATGAGAAAATAATTATCACATTTAAATTATTTTTTAAATTATGTATTATTGTATTTCTGGACAAAGTGTTTATTGTTGATGATAAAGTTAAATTCTAAAAGTAATTCAAGAAAATCAGCAAGTGAGAAAATACTAAGAAAAATTGAAAAAGTACATACATAATGAGTGCGATGCGCACCGTCTAGGGGATGGACAAGCTTGAAGCTCTGATTGGGTGGGGGGAGGCAAGGGCAATATGTGTAACCTAAACTTTTGTACCCCCATAATATGCTGAAAGGAAAAAAAAGAAAAAGAAAAAGAAATTGTCAATAAATTTACTCTTAATGGTTTTTATAGGGGAGAATCATAAAACTTCACTCTTATTTAGATTTTATGGAAAAGATTCAAAACACCATCAGGTAACAGGTAATCTATAGAAAATATAGAAAAATTAAAAATATATATGCTTTTGCCAAACTACAAAAATAAGCCTCTCTTTCTTCCAAAATAAAGATAAACATAAACATATCCAGGTATAGACAGAAATAAACAGATCTGACAGCTGTCAGCTCATAGCTGGCATAGCAACTGTTAGGTGTTCCACTGAACATGAATAATTTCACAAATTCCGAATATCAGATGAGGTCACTCTATAATCCTGATGGAAAACAAACAAACAAACAAAATCTCTGTAGTCAGTTCTGAGCACAAACCAAAAACACCGTGCAGGGAACAAAAATGACCAAATAGCCCTGTTTCCAGGCTACTGTGAGTGATTACTACTTTTTAACAAATTACAGTAGTTTCAGTCTTGCTATTTTTTTCTTTCCAACATCCTAGAAAACAATGACTAACATACTGACCAAGGTTCCCCTTCGCTTAACTAAAGTTTAGACAAGCTGCTTCCTCACTATAGACCCTTGACCTTTGACCTCTCTCTCTCTTTTTTTTTTTTTTAATTTTCAAAGCATTTAATTTAGAAAATTTTCTGCTGTGTATTCTTTTTCTGCCCTTTTCAGATGTAAATCTTCTCCCAGCCTCTTGCCAATGTTACAACCCAGGAATGTCTTTCTTAAGGATCTGGGAGCAATCCTTTTGAAATATAATCATCAAAAAAGATAGTACCCCTATTTCTCAGTCTCTGGGGGAGAATAGAAGCCTAATTTCTTCAATAAGCACTAATTAGCAAACACAGATGGCCTAATTACCTTGACCAACCTCCTGCCTAATATCCTCTAGTATTTTTAGATGAACACTTGAAAATGCTTTTACTTCAGGATTTAAAAATCCTCCTTTTTGTTTGAGTGGGGTTGAGTTTTATCTCTATTTTCTATTGCAATAATCTTAACCCTTACTGCAACAGTCTTGATAAACTTTTCCTTGACTGTTTCACTGTGTTTGGTATAATTGAATTTTAATTTTTTGGACAATACCTAATAGTAAAATTACCACTGCTTCTTAACTGTACTCCATCCTAAAGTAAACGAGTTTCTTGAAACCTCCCCCAAATCTTCTAACACAACCCCAAATCCTAAATGAATACCTACTACTATCTTCTTACTAAGATTTCCACTATTGGCCATACCATAATATCTGGTCTTTGTTAGACTACTGGTGTTTTGTCACCTATACATAAGGGACCAAATTCTAAAGGGATTAAGAAAATATGAATTCCAAGTTATCAAAAAATGCTGAGTCACAACAAGCTATAGTTTTTGGAGGAATGAAAGGATAGTTATTGACTAAACAGTCCAAACCTCCAGAGATTTTCAAATTTCTTTAAGTCACTAAATAAATATAAACTTAAATAATACACATGCACACACAGCACTGGGAATAAGGAAAAACAATTGTATAACATTGTAAAGTGTGTTAAATCTTCTTCTTGTGAGGGGATGCCTTTTAAGCTGAAAGGCCAGAAGAAATTAGATAAGGAAAGACCTCAGAGTTTAATGAAACTTAAGTGAATCGGGGCAACTAAATGAGTTGGGGCATGAAGTTTAATGAGTGCAAGTTCAGGTAAAATGCCTCAATGACTTGACATGTGAATTCCATTAAATATTTAAAGATACAATAATAACATTCCTTCACTATTTCTTTCAGAAAATAAAGGGAACACTTCCCATCTCACACAATGTAGCAAGTGCTGCCCTTGTACCAAAGCCAGATACAGATGACACAAGAATAGATAGCTGAGCACCAATATTCTTCATGAACGTAAGGCATAAACATTGATATTATATTAGCAAACCAAATTCAGCATCATATAAAAATAATTATATGTCAAGACCAAGTGGAATTTATCCAAGCAGTATACACTGTTTTACACTCTGAGAATCAATAAATGTAATAACCATACCAATAGAAAAGGGTACAAAAACCAAACTGCATTATCATTTTGATAAATATACAGAAAGAATTTTGACAAAAACAAACATTCATACATGATTTAAAAAATTCAAAAACTAGAAAAAAATTCCTTATTCTAATAAAAGCCATTTACACAAACCTCACAGATTACAGTATATGTAATATTGAAAATCTGAATGCTTTCTTTTGAGATTGAGAACAAGGCAAGAATGCCCGGTTTTACCACTTCTATTCAAAGTTGTCCTAGAGACTCTGCTTTGTGCAATAAGGCATAAATAAATTAATTAGTTAAATAAAACTTGTCTTTATTTACTAATGACTTGACAATATATGCAGAAAATATTATATCAAGGAATTCAAAAAACAACTATTAGAAGTAATGAACAAATTAATAAGATTATAAGATTCAAAATCAGAATAAAAATAAAGTATATTTCTATACCTAGTAAGAAGGAAACCAAAAAAGAAATTGTAGAAAGCAATTCTATTCACAGTAGCTTCAATAAGAAAAAAAGGCATAAATTTAATAAACAATTGCAAGTCTTATGATAAGAACCACAAAACATTGCTGAGAGAAGTTAAAGTAACATTTAAAAAAAACAGAGAAACTTTCTATATTCATGGATAGGAAGAAACAGTACTGTCAAGATGGCAATTCTCCTCAAATTTAGCTATTAATGTCTTGCCTTCCCTACAAATATCCAGCAGGCTCCTTTTTAAATCTTCCAAGCTGATGCTAATATGTATACAAAAATCCAATACACCTAGAATAGCAAATAACAATCTTGTAAAAGAAAAACAAAGTTGGAGAACTTATACTTCCTGATTTTAAAACTAACTACACAGGAAATAACAGAAATTTTAGACTTGGGAGGAACCAACCTTCTATCTTTCCAGCTTACATACGCAATTACTTCAATGGCAGAAAATACTAGAATTCAGCGATCCAATACAGATTTGGTTGCTCTAATTTCTCCTTCACTAACATAACCCTCCTATCTTCATTCCTTCAGCAAAGTTTCAAGGGTCCATTACTTTAACTATTTTCTTGCCAACACCTTCAAATCTATTTATTATTTTTATTTGTCTTTCCTGTAAGGCAACATACCAATCCTGAATAAATACAGATATCTGATGTCTTCATATCTGTTAATAGGTATCAGAATGTTTGGTATAAAACTGTAGAGATAATCTCTATACTAATTTGTGTAATTCCATCTGTTTTTGTCACTTATCTTTCTTTGTTTCCCTAGGAGATATTTTTTTTCTAATATTACACAAAGACAGTCTCAAATGGTTTTCTTATCTTCATTTTCTGATTTCATGATGAAACTGTCAAAGAAAAAAATACACCAGAGAGTGCTAAACAGGCAAGGAAAAATTTATTTAAGTCTGTCGAAATAGGAAAGAAAGATTGAACTTAACTGTACTGAAACAAAAGGCAGGAGGGTCCTTAAGCATTGAGATGAGCTAGAGGAAACAATGAAGGCTATTAGGCAGGAGGTTGGTAAATGTGTCTGCTGATTGATGCTTGTTGAAATTAGGCTCCTACCTTTTCACAGACACTGAGAGATTAGGGCACTGCTTTACTTTGAGGATTCCATTTCAAAGGGGTGGCTCCCAGGTTCTTGAGAAAGACATTCCCAGGACATAAAACTGACAAGAGGCTTGAAGAAGTTTGTAACACAAAGAGCAGAGAAAGGATTTACAAGAGAACATTATCTCATGTAAATGGCTCGGAGAGCAGGGAGGTCTGGAGCCTGGCTTCAGGAAGAGACCTGCCTAAAGTTCTGTCAAGCTGAGGAGCAATCTAAAGCCATCTTGGACATACCCCTCACTCTCAGCTAATGATTCTACTTCACATCAGTCTTTCATCATACCTATGAGTTAACCTATCCTCAATCTTGCCTCCCCCCATGCAAACTAAGCCCTTTTCTCTGTGCCTTGTTTTTCAGTTCCTTGGTTTTCTTGGTAAAATCCATTATTTCCCTTATCATCCCTTGTATTTTCAACCGCTTACTCTCTTCTTGCTCCTTCTTATTAGCATCCAATCTTTTCCAGAATACTAGCAACAAACACAATAGCCCCTTGGCTCCAAATCCCTTCTGTGCGACCCTTCTGTTATTCAACTTCTCTTCAGAGCCAATTTTATTGAAAGATTTTGTAAAATGACAGTCCTCTAGTCTTTATATCCTACTCCTATACCCATTGTTTTTTCTCTGCATTACTTATATAAACTATTATATATCAAAAAGCAATGGTTCTTTTGTGTTCCCTATTATATTAATATTACTATTTGATATTTCAATAGCATTTTGAGGTACTGAATACACTGTTTTGATATTTACTTAAACACCGTAATGCTATAATTTTCTCCTTTTATACTTAAGGTTCAGGGACTTTTTATCCCACAAAATATTTCACTCTGCCTGTTTCCTAAATGCTGATGTTATAAGAACCATGCCCTTAACCCTATTCTCTTCTCATTGACATACTCGCTCTAGCATTTTGAACCCATATCTGTTACCATCTACGGGCTCATAACATCTAACTGTGTATTTCACGCTATATCTTTCTCTTGCATTTCAGACTATCCATAAAACTTATCTCACTATGGATATATGGTACAAAACTAAACCATTCCAAACTGAACTCATAATTTTTGCCGTCCCACTCCCAAAGTTGACCTTCCATTTCTCTCCATTGTTTACAAGAAGGCATCATTTATCTAACAGAAATCTGGGAGTCACCTTTGACTCCTTTCTCTCCCACTCATTTCAACTCAAATACCAAGTTATATAGTTACTGAATGCTCTACTCTCTTAAAAATGTTAATTTTGCTCTATTTGGATGGTTATTTTTCCACTTCAGTTCCATCTAGATTGCTGTAATAGCTTGTCAGGATACCAGTATGGCCTCTTCTGGGAAATTCTCTACCCAGCATTTTAATATGTAAATCTGGCTATTTTATTTATTTACTTTAAAACTTGTGATACAGTGTTCCTTACTTCAACACTTTTTGAAAATAATTAAGCATTTTGAATCTTACTTACCACTTCAGGCAAATTCTCCATAACTAACAACACCTCTTGTTCTATATTTGTATCTATCTTAATAACCATTTAGTTCTTCGGACATTCAATGGTCTCTTATCTCTGAGTTCTGATATTTTCTTTTTCTTCTGTCTGAAACATATCTTCCATTCCTACCTTAACACAACCTCTCTCTCACTGGGTATATTAGTTAGCTGTGCTTCAGTAACAGAGAACTCTAAATTTTCAACAAAAAGCATTTTTTTTCCTCGTTCATTTTACATGCTGACATTATGGGTCAGCTACCATAACTTTACTGAAAAGTAAAGTCACTTAATCTTTATTGTCTTTTCTAAACTTGACTAAAAGATCTTCCCTTACAGTCATCTTGTCTTTCTGGGGTTTTCTGTCATTTTTAGTCTGTACATTGAAGAGTATGTTGAAATCAATAAGAAATATTGAACTCAAAGGACCTGTTAATATTCAGACAAATTTTGATATTATAATTTATATTTGATATATAATACACATTTAAGTAAAGTATACATTTACATTTATGATTTTTTTATATTATATGTTATAAGTTTCATTAAGGAAAAGTTAGAAAAATTGAGGGTAGATCAGCATATAAAAATCATTATCTATTTTTGTGGAATTGACAGCAATACCTCTCATAACTTTTAAAATGTTATGATTAAGTATATTTCTTTCTAATAAGGTCAAAAGAAATCCAGAACACCTAATATAAAGACTTGATTAAGTATGGTTTAAATTACTTCTTTTTATTATTATTTTACTGCATTCCCAAGGACACAGCATAAAGTGAATTGATGTAAAAAAATTGAGTGATCAATACCATCATAACCCAAATTACTTTGAATCATTTGCTCATCTCTAACTATTATGAGCAACTTGAGTTGACATTTTCTATATCAATTAACATTATACCGAATATACTTCAATTTAATTTCCTTTTAAATACCTTTTTTATATGCTACATGGAACAAGATCTTGTGATGTAGCCTTCACTTCCAATTTATATGCTTCAGTTGAAAAATAATTTGATTGCTTTTCTTTTGTGTCAGTTAGGGTACTATTAGAAGTTTTTCATATAAATATGAAACTCAAAATTGAGTTTATAATTCCCTTTACAGAATTACTTGGTCTACCAATGTGATTTTTTTGGGGTGAATGTGAACATTTCTGCCTTTTATAGGAAATAAAAGGAAAAGATAAACTGAAAGTCAAAATTCAACTCATAGACAACCATCCTAAGATATGCACCACCCCCAAACCCTTGTCAGTAAAAGTTCCTTAGTTTCAGCCTCAATTTACTTTTTTGGATGATTTTAGTAGATAAGTAAATTATTTCTCTATATCTCAACAGCCTATGTTTTAGTTCACTGATTATAGTCAGAGTGATATTTCTGACTTCTAATATGATATTATAATTTCCCTGCTTTAAAGCTGTCTATGATTTCTTATCACGAACCCTGTAAACTTTTCAATCTCTAAATCCCAACATCATCACTCTTGCTATCTTGTATTATTTGTTCTTATGTCAGAATGTCTTGATTTCTATGCCTTCACACATCTTTATATCTGAAATGACTTTTCATATCTTCTTTTTACTAGTTACACTTTTTGCCTACTTTTATGACTCAATGTCTTAAAGTATCAGGGGCTTTCTTTCTTCATGAAATTTATACTTTATTCAATGCAACATTATTTTTAAAAGTATAATGTGTTAGATAGTATGTCAAAACCTGGATAAAGAAAAACAGATATGGTAACTAAACACTTCTTATGAAACAGAATAATCAAATAATTTATCCTATAAATATATAACACAAGAACGCTACTATAAAGAAGAGGAACATGGAATTATGATAGAATATAAATTAAGGAGATTACCAAACCAGTGACTTCAGGAAAGTCATTCCGGAGAAAATAAGAATTAAACTAAAAACTAGTATCTTAAAAACTTATATGTGTTACATTTACTATAATTCTGTGTACACAATATTCTACTTTAGCATGTATGGAAAAGGTAAAACAATTTTTAAAAAACTCAGTAATACTCAGCTAAACATTAAAAATGAGTTGCATAACATCAGTAACAAATTAAGTTACCATGGTTGTTACATCAACATGTGTTTGTTTTTCTACTGATGCAAAGACATCTTCAGTATTAAGTAAATAGTTTGCAAAGAAACACTGTTGATTTATTGAAAAGACATATTTTATAGAATAAATTTAAAGTTTGTAAGTCTATAACATTGTCAATGCAATGTTGAAAATATCTTCTAATTAGAATATAAAACTCCTCTTTTGGTTTTTTAACTTTATAGCACAAATTATTAAAAACCTAGAAAGCCAGACAATACTATAAAAAATAAACTAGTAAAATTATCCATATAAGAGACTTAGAGTACAAATAGAGAGAAAAAATGTAAATAAAAGGTACACTGGCAACACTACTCTTTCAAAAAAAATTCATGAGGTGAAAAATATTGCAAATCAGTTGTATAATTTAAATGCAATCAAGAAAAATTTTCACTGCAATTGGGCAAAGAAAGCCGATATGATGGCACAAGTGGAAAATTCCACATCTGACCTCATGTGATAGGTCACAGTTAAGGCTTTGTGTTATGAACAAAACTATTTAAAATATTGTATAAAATTACCTTCAGGCTATGTGTATATAAAACATAAATGAATTTCATGTTTAAACTTGAGTCCCATCCCCAAGATGTCTCATTATGTATATGTAAATATTCCAAAATTCTACAAAGTCCCAAATCAAAACCAATTCTGGTCCCAAATACTTTAGATAAAGGAGGTTCAATTTGTATTAATTTCAGAAAGTCAGATAGCAGAGCAAGGAAATTATCAAGGATAAAGAAGGGAATTACACAATGTTAAAGGGGTCAATTTTCCAAGATAAGGCAATCCTTAATGTCTGTGTCCCTAAAAAGAGAGCCTCAAAATGGTAATGAAAAACTAAGAGAACCACAAGGAGAAATAGAAAAATCCATGTTATATTTGGAAACTTCAAGATATCTCTACCAGTGACTGACAGAACCAATAGGCAGAAAGTCAATAAGGATATAGCTGAGCTGAGAAGCACAGTCAATCAACTGACTGGATCTAATTAACATTTACAGAATATATTTCATACAACAACAGCAGAACACACATTCTTCTCAAGATCACATGGAACATTCACCAAGATAAACCACATTCTGGGTCATAAAGCAAACCACAACAAAGGACAAATATCCATAATCTATAAGGAACTCAGAAAAATCAACAAGAAAAAAAATCATTAAAAAATGGGAAAAGACATGCACAGACATTTTTCAAAAGAAGAGAAACAAATGGCCAACAAACATATGAAAAAAAAAAGTGCAACATTATTAATCATCAGGGAAATTCAAATTAAAATCACATGAGATACCACCTTACTTCTGTCAGAATGGCCATTATCAAAAAGTTAAAAAACAATAGATGCTGGTGTGGATGTAGTAAAAAGGGAATGCTTATACACTATAGGTGGGGATGTAAATTAGTGCTGTTTATGAAAATAGTATGGATATTTCTCAAAGACTTATAAGTAGATCTACTATTCTATCCAGCAATCGCACTACTGCGTATCTACCCAAAGGAAAAGAAGTCATTTTATTAAAAAAAAGACACCTGCACTCATATATTTATTGCAGCACAATATTCATACGTACACACACATATATATATACACAAACACACATGCACACACACTCCATAGAATACTATTCAGCCATGAAAAAGAATGAAATAATATTGTTTGCAGCAACTTGGTTGGAACTGGAGACTGTTATTCTAAGTGAAGCACCCTAAAAACAAAAAACAAAATGCCTCATGTTCTCACTTTGAAGTGGGAGCTGAGCAATGAGTATGCAAGATCATACAGATGGACATAATGGACACTGGAGACTCAAAAGGGGGATTACAGGAGGGGTACAGGATGAAAAATTACCTATTGGGTACAATGTACACTATTCAGGTGACAGGTATGCTTAAAGCCTAGATATCTTCACTATACAATTCATCTGTGCAACAAAAGACCATTTGTACCCCCTAAATCTATTAAAATAAAATTTTAAAAAGGAATAGAAATCACTTAACTATGTTCTCAGATGACAATATAATTAAACAAGAAATCAATAAAGATGGAAATTCAGAAATGTTAAAAATATTTTAATGTTAACGCACTTCTGCATAAAACATGGATCAAAGAAAAAATCTCAAGAGAAATCAATAAGTTTGAAGTAAGTAAAAACAAAAATACAACTTAACATTTGTGCAACTTAGTAAAGGCAAGTTATTTCTAAAATATAGTATTAAATGCATGCATTAGAAAAGAAGAAAAATCTGAAATCTAACTTTCTACTTTAATAAACTAGAAAAAGAAAAGCAACATTAGCCTCAGGCAAACAGAAGAAAATAAATTGAAATCTAATAGCTGAAATAAACTTGAAGGCAGGAAAACAAGAGAGAAAATGAATAAAAATCAAACCTTTTCTTTCATTTCTTTTAAAATTACAGTACAAAAAATAATAAATGTTTAAAGTGCTAGATATGATAACTTCTCTGATTTTAGTATTATACAATGTATATATGCATTGAAACATCACGCTGTAACCCCTCAATATGTACAATTATTATGTGTCAATTATAAATAAAAATAATTAACACCACAGCTGGGTCCCTTTTGCCTTCTGCCATGAGTGAAAGCAGCCTGACGCCCTCACCAGAAGCTGAGAAGATGCTGGTGCCTCAGTTCTTGTACAGCCTACAGAGCTGTGAGCTGGATAGACCCCTTTTCTTTATAAATTAAAAAAAAAAAAAGACTACATATAGATAGATACAATATTAAAGCTGTGTGGATTTGACAAAATAATAGACAAATAGATTAATGGAAAAGAACAAGGAGGCCAGAAATACATTCAAACAAATATAGTCAACTGATCATTGACAAAGAATCACAGGCAATTAAACTGAGAGAGCATAACCTTTTCAACAAATGGTGATGGAACTAACAATTCCTCCACTGCAAAAAAAAATAATCTTGGAACTTACCTACTCTTTTTACAAAAAATAAGTTAAAATGGATCATAGTACTGTAAAATAAAAATCTACGAAGTGCTAGAATATAACAAAGGAGAAAATCTAGGTAACTAAATTTGATGACGAGTTTTTAGATACGATCACAAAAGTGCACGCCATTAAAGAACAATTAGAAATTTTGACTTCATTCAAATTAAAACTATCTGCTCTGCAAATGAGACTGTTAAAAAAAAAAAAAAAAAAAGACAAGAAAAGCCACAGACTGGGAGAAAATACAGTCTCTGTATCTGCAGGGGAATTGGTACCAGGATCCTTGTGGATAGTAAAATCCTTGGTTCCTCAAGTTCTTTATATAAAACGGCAGGTTTTGCATCTGTGGATACAGAGAAACAACTGTGTTTGCAAAATATATGCCTGATAAATGACAACATAGAAATATATTTTGAAACTACACTACTCATTTACAAGAAAAATATCTCCTTTTTTCATTTTAGTACACTGTATTTTACCTTAAAATGTTATTTCTATCCCAAGATTATTCTTATCCTCTGTCCAAAAAATTTCCCATTCTTTCTTTTTATATGTAAATCACATTAGCCTGTTATTGCTCATCTTAGCACCAAAAATTCTGTTCAGTCTATTTTCCATTAATTCTGTAAGGAAGAGACTCTTAATCTTCTTAGCTGTCTTAACTTTGGACAGATGGAATATAAGTAGCTGCAAGCATCTGACTAGTGATTTCATGACATTATTGTCATATTAGAACATATATTATTTTTAATTTTATTTCTTTTTTATTTAGCAGCAAGTGTACTGCATTAATTTATTTTGAAAAGTATACATGTAAATATTAATATATTATAAAATTCCTAAATTTCATAGCAGGACAGTAAGAGGACATTAAAAATATATATTATTAAGATAAGAGACATTATCTAGTAGGGCTGAGGACATTTAGGAGAATATAATTTAGATCTTGTCACTTCCCTGTTTAGAAAACCTCTAAGCATTCCCGTAACACTTTCATAAAATTCAATCTTCATACAATGTCTCTATATTACCTGATTTCTTACTCCTTTTTTACTTTTTCTCATATCACATTTGCCCCTCCTAATTACTTTCTAGTAACACTGGCCTTGCTTCTGCTAAATAAATGTTCTAAATTTGTTTCTGCCCTAGAGCTTTGTACTACTCACCCCTTTATTATGAATGTCCTTTCTCCATGACATTTAGATTTTGTTCTTCTCAAAGAAAAGTTTTCTGACCACTCCAATATAAAGTTAGGACTTTGTGTGATATAATGTATCTCCTATGTATAGACTAATAGGCATGTCATAAATTCTTGAATGAATTAATGTGTGTGGGAAATGAAGGAGAAGGAGGTCTAGGACCAACAATGGCTACAATAATTCTTCCTGGAACATCATAATGATGAGGCTAGGATAGGATTTCTGGTTAAACTACCTTTAACACGAATTTTCCAGCACTTACAGAAATCCCAAGATCCTATTGCTACTGATAATGCATTCCATTTTATCACACAGGGCCTAGAATCAGAATTGTTTCTGCTTTTTCAAACTAAGAATTACAGCTGACACATAGACATTTGTACACATCTCTTCAGGCCTATGCATAGTCTGCTGTTTTATGACTGAGAATAGTTACAGGTATCTGAGGCATCTTGCCTTTAGCAACAGACATGAAACTAGTTGTTAAAACATAAAGCTGTAAATCAGCATGTTATAAACAATTACTCTTAATGACAATATGAGATTGTTGGTTTGATAATAGGTCACAATCAAATATTTTTATAGATGAAATGGGGAATGGGTGGACATGGAAAAACAATCAAATTATTTCCCACATAGCAAAAACAAACCAATCTGTTTGGATGAAAAGTGTTCAATCATATAATTGGTAATTAACACAATATTAAATTCTGATTTTACTGTAAATTCTCAAATTCTATACTAATTTAAATTTCCCCTTGTAGGATAGATGCTTGATAAGAACAAAATAGTGGGATAAAAGAAATAAATAAGGAGAACTTATAAAGATAGGCATTCAAAACATATTTTTGAAGGACAACATTTAAAATGGGGAGGTATCAGTGGAATTCTAGATAAACAAGAAAATATATAAAAATGGAAATTTCAGACAGCTTAAATTTTAAAACCTTGAGCAAGAGATAAAATATTCAAAACACAATGCTTTGGCGTATCTTACCTGTCAATGTACAATAAAATAAATGCCAATTGGATTTAAAAGGTAGTACAACCTCAAACGTGTTAGTTGAATAGAAAAACAAATGTTTATCTCATATTCAATTTAAAATGCTGACATTAAAGTAAACTTAGAAATCATGGAGAAAATTGATAGAGTGTAAAAAATAAAAATTAAAACAGCTTGTGTATCAATAATGATTACATATGATAAAATTAAAGAGAAAATCAGGGAAAATATTTTCACATATATAAAAATCAGCTTAAATAACTTGATTATATATAAAACACTAACTATTTAAAACAAATTAGGAAGAAATACCAATAAAAATGGATATATGATGTAAACAGTCAAATTTCATGGGCAAAATTTAAATTCATAAAATTTAACTGCACTAAAAATCCAGAAAATATAAAATAGTAAAACTCTGTAATAGCATTTTTGCATATAATTTCACTGCATTTATAAAAAATTGTAGTATCCATTATTGTGGAAGAATTGAAGAAATGCGTTCTTTTATGCTCTACTATTTTTGTTAAGCATTTATATAAAATATAATGTCATTTTTGAAGAAAATTTAGTGATATAAACTAAACATTTTAAATTTTTTACATTTTAACTTGGTAATTCAACTTGGAAAATTTTCCTAAGGGAACATTTAGAGATGAGATCAGAATTGTATGTACTACAAAATCTGCTGCAGTGCTTTTATGAAGAAAAAAATAAAAGCCTAAATATTCTTCTCCGAGAGCTGTTACATTGATTGTGTTCATTACATACAGTTGACTATCATTTAGCTATTAGGAAACATATGTTTGAAGAAAATAACATAAGAAAATGCTAATGATGTAATAGTAAATAAAAATCAGCATACAAATCAAATTTTGACAACATAATTCTGTATGCTTGTGCATGTGTGCATATAGAAAAAGTAGAAAGAAAAAACAGATCAAAGGAAGTACAGTGATTACTGAAGATTCATAGTGGTTTTCTTGTGGCTGTGACATTCCAGATGATTTTTAAAGATAACTTTTGTTTGTACATTTTGTATTCCCTGTGTATTCTACCATATTTTTATACTCAAAAAAAAGGAAAGAAAAAAAAAAAAGAAGAAATCTACTGCCACTTAGTCTAAAGAAATGAATGAAAGGAGAAAAGAAAGATAAATTATAAGTATTTACATAAGCCAATTGCAATATTATAAACAAAATAAAAAACATTCAAAATCAATTAAATCACATTTGGTATTGTACGAGAAAGCATTCTCAAGGAGGATTCTATTTTCCTATCTTTTGTGCCATGCTGTGGTTCCACGCATATATGAACGTGAATGCTTAAGCAAAAACCAAACCATTAATTGACAAAGACTTTTTCCATATCTTCCTTCCCCCTTCCTAATTGTACTAAGATAGATAGATGACCTAGAATAAAATCTTCAGGTCTTCTTGTCCTCTGTCCCTTAACCTAGAGCTCTTCTGAAGTGTAATGAGACCCTTGAGCTCAATGCTGTCTCTCCTTTGAGTCCTGTCTTGTTTCTCCAACTTTCTGGGTTTAAATGTGACACCCAAGGACAATCCCCACCCAATGAAAAAGAAAGAGACAGAGAAAGAAACAGAAAAAGATAAAGATTGATGCCCTCTAAAGATAAAATGTCTTTTTTCAAAAACATTCCAAGTTAGTGAAAAAACCTGAAATCACTCTAGATATTTTAATGAGAATATAACATAGAAGGCTATGTGATTACACAATCATTGTATGGGTTAGAAAACGGGGGGGGGGGGGAAGCCTTTAGACTGGCCCCCAGGAAATAACTTTCAGAACACAGCAGAAATCAATTTCCAGGAATCGAATACCATTGGCACAATCAGAATAGAAAATAAGGAGGCTGAAATTAAACTAGAATAACATAATAAATAAAATGGTGAATAAATAATAAAATAAACCACTGTAGGAAAATATTCCAGCATTCCTTTAAAAAGCTCCAGCCTTCTGAAACTTTTCATATGCCATGAGAATTAGATCAGTAGTCATTTTTCTGGGAAATGGGCACCGCCTGGGGGATGGACACGCTTGAAGCTCTGACTCGGGTGGGGCAAAGGCAATACATGTAACCTAAACATTTGTACCCCTGTAATATGCTGAAATAAAAAATAAATAAATAAAGGGATAATGAAACTTCTCATCGTTTTCTGAGGGGGTGAACTGGTTACAGCTCAGACTATGTCTTTAGATTAAGCCCCAAGTTGCCAGGACAACAGAAATGCTCTCTTTCAGTACTTAAATTTAAGGAAAGATGAAGCCTCATGATATAGCTTGGATATTTGTCCCCTTCAAATTTCATGTTGAATTTGACTCCCAATATTATAGGTGGACCCTAGTGGGAGATGTTTGGTTCATGAGGGTGGATCCCTCCTGGAGGGCTTGGTGCTGGCCTCTTGGTCATGAATGAGTTCTCACTCTATGTGTTCCCCAGAGAACTGGTTGTTAAAACAAAGCCTGGCACCTCCCTCCCCTCTCTTTCTTGCTCTCTTCCTCTGCCATGTGATGCTGCTCCCCTTTGCCTTTTGCCATGAGTGGAAACTTCTTGAAGCCCTCACCAGAAGCAGATGTTGCAGTCATGCTTCTTGTACAGCCAGCAGAACTCTGAGCCAAAAAAAACAAAAAGCAAAACAAAACAGAACTGTTTTCTGTATAAATTACCCAGTCTCAGTTATTCCATTATAGCAATGCAAATGGACCAAGATGCCCTAGAACTGGTGTAGTCATAATGATAGAGGGAGTATATTTACATACCAAAGTGGTTGAGTTAGAATTTAGGCTTATTATATTTTCAAGGAGATCCTTTCAGCAGATGGGGACACCTGTCTCCTCTCTATGTATAAGCAGAGAAAAAAGCATGTTTCTTTGTCCTTCCCCTATGGAGTATCTGGACACTCGTATGGGATAAGTCTTAGCTGGTTTTCATTGCATCACCCCAGGGGTAAGCACTGGGGCAAAGAGGGAATCAATGCACTTATTATTTATTGTGAGATGATTAATAAAAATCTGCCTCTGATCCAGAGCACTTTTTTTGTGCATTCAGAATGAAATTAATAAAGATAAATATTTATTTATTTATTTTTTGAAGGGCTCACTGTCATCTTTATTTACTCACTTCAGAGGTAGGAGGTTGCCCCTTAGCTCCAGGAATGCATACAGATGCTATGATGATCAGCAGAGGAGAGCTAGGGCAAGCTAACCAGTTGGGCTCGGAGGAAGCTGGCTGGAACCGTAACCCAGCCAAGGTCAGAGTGAAGTGCTACTACTGCTGCATTAGCGCTATTTAAAACCCCATAATCACCAATGCAGCAATCAGTAATTCAGGGATCAGTAAGCTAAAACATTCACAAAACTGGAGACCAGACATTGAAATACTTTTGAAGCAAAAAACTGTACATCATCACAACCTTAAATGTCAGGAAAAAAAAAAAAGAAGAAGAAGAAGAAAAAAAAAAAACACTTCCCTTACAGCAGAAAGAAATTGTCCTCTGATTTACTTCTACCACCCATAAAAATGCATTCAATTTGTAGAAATTAATTGTAATCCAGAATACTAGCTAACGGGCACCCTGGAACATAGTTTTTCTTTTATTTGTTCTCTAACTTTCACACTACAGAACACATGAATGAATGTTGATATTAACTGGACATATCCCAACTCCTCACACCAGTTCTCTTCTACCATTAACAAAGCCCTATCCTCCCATTCACTTAGGTGTGCATGAGGATGACATTGAGGAGCTCCTAGAGGTGGTTTCTGGGCAGTAAACTAATAAGTAGTTGTTGGAACTGGAAAGAGAAAACGAAACTTCAGGAGAAGAAAAAGAAGAGTCCTCAAGGAAATTTACAGTGAAGGTTTTAACAGAAGCTTTTCCAGACACCAATGAGCTCTTTAAAAGGTTTGAAAACATGGTCCCCAACACTGAAGGGTTTTCACCAATAGCTGGGAACGTTCATGGTGCATTATCTGCTTGCAAACACATCTACGATGAAAAAAGCAAATCAAATTACCCTAGATACACTTCTAAAAAGAGTGACTTCTCAAGAAGAGCTTCAGGCAGGTGCTTCAGGAGACATTCCAAAAGAAGGCATTGTTATCATAGAAGATGACAGCTGTTTGCAAGTTGTTGCTCCAAAGATTTTCCAGTGAGGCAAGATGAGGAGGTAGAAAACAGTGATACTGATGATCCTGACCGTGTGTAGGCCTAGGCTGATGTATGTATTTGAGTCTTACTTTTTAGAAGACAAGTTTAAAACATAAAAAAAGAAAAAAGAAAAGAAAAAAATTAAAAATACAATAAAGCTTAGAGAATATGGAAATAAAAAAATAAAACATTTTTGCACAACTGTACAATGTGTTCACGCTTTAAGCTAAGTGTTATTACAAAAGAAGCAAAAACTTTAAAAACTTAAAAGGTTTATAAGTAAAAATGTTATGGTAAGCTAAGGTTAATTTATTATTGAATAAAGAAAAATATTTTTTATAAAATTAGTGTAACTCAAGTACATAGTGTCTATAAAGTCTACAGTAGTAAATAGTAATGTCCTAGGCCTTCACATTCACTCACCACTCACTCACTCTCTCAGAACAACTTCCAGTCCTGCAAGCTCCATCCTGGTTAAGTGCCCTACGTAAGTGTACCCTTTTGTATCTTTTATACTATATTTTTACTATGCCTTTCTATGTTTAGATACACAAATACATACCATTGTGCTACAGGGGCCTACAGTATTAGGTACAGTCACATGCTGTATAGGTTTGTAGCCTAGGAACCAGAGGCTACATCTATCTTGCTTAAGTGTATACTAGGCTATTCCATCTAGGTTTGTGCAAGTACACTCTAAGATGTGTGCACAAGAACAAAATCACCTAAGGATGCATTTCTCAGAACATATCTGTCATTAAGCAATGTATGACTGTACATATATACACAATATATATGTATAGCTATATATAGACACACTATATATGTGGCTATACATGTACACCATATATCTAGTCAAATATGTGGTCATGTATATGTATACAGTGCATATATACAGTTATGTGTCATTTAATGTAATATGTATAATGCATGTATATGTAAAGCTTACATATATAGTCATGCATTGCTTAAAGTATATTATACTTGTATGTCCTCTGAGAACATTGAGCTTCGGGAAAGTGAAATTGTTGTTCAAATTCATATAGTTAATAATTTGTGTTTAGGTGTTAAATGTCCATACTCTTTCTATTTAACCACATTGAGTCTTGCACACTGCAGTTCATTTTTAAAAGTGCAAATATAATAGAAAAAAATATACCAGATCTAAAACAAAAAAAACCTAGTACGAGAAATAAAATTTCTTTCCAAGTTCCAGAGTATGGTAAAAGATTTATATTTACATATATGTTTGTAATTTATTTTAAATTTATTTGTATATATTGCATGAATTTAACCCTACAAACAAAATAAACATACAAAGAGCTAAGCTTAAAAGTAAGTACATTAATTTCAGATTTGTTTTGGGTGTTTCTTTTACAGAAAGAATCAGATGATAATTTAACAGCTTCTAAAGAGATTTGAAAGTAAACTTTAGACACAGGATGTTTTTTATCCCAGTAAGTTATCATTATTATGTTAGTTCTGAAAAAATCTACAAACATGTAAATATTGAAAATTGAAATAATATATAATGCCCACAGGGTTTTATAAAATAAACAATATCCAAGATAGAAAATAGTTAGAAGGCAAAATTCAAAATTGAGGACATGTAAGAACACAGGACTGGTAGTTTGTGTCTAAAAAACTCTGACATCATAGTGACAACAATTTGACATAGATATAAGTTCAAATATTTATTCTTGATTTATTTAGCTATCTGAATGACATTTTAAAGATATTTTTGAAAAAAACAGTAGATCTTCATTATTAAAACAAAGTAAGGAAAGTAATTTGGAAAAAGCAACTATGGAAGACCAGAATAAATGAAGGAGCACCAAATTTAAATTAGTGTTTGGCTCTTGCCTTGATTATTTGCCATCTCTAGTTTTAATAAGTTTTTGATAAATTTTAAGACTAATTCATCTTCCAACTAAACATTGAAAACATTTAAAGGAAACTAAACCTTTATTGCAATGGCTTAATTAAATGAAAATATATAAAAAGTAAAAAATATGTCATTTGAGATATGTTGGACAGTAAGTTCGATGTACTCTACTTTAAAGTACAATTTATCAGAATGATATCAAGCACTGAATAAAAACAAATATTATCATAAATTTTAATAGATTTTTATATATTTTAAAATTATTGAATCAGTTGTTTTACACATTAAATCAGTTTTCTCCAAACGTAAGAATAATTAAAATGGAGAAAATGTTGTTTTTCTGAGAAACAAACAACAGCTTGCAAATTTAGCACATTTTGAAACCAGTAAAATTGTCAGATTTCAGCAAAATATGTTTATGATGATTTTCAAAAGAAATATCACAAGCACTTTGTTTTCTTCAGTCTTTCAGTTAAATGGCAAGAATAATAAGAGAAAATGAGTATTAAAAACCAGTCCCTTTTTCAACATAGTATTAAGCAACTCCACATAGTCATTAACATTTTTTGTCTTCTTTAAGAACATAATTTCTCTTGTAGTAAAATTAATCCCTCACCTTTATCGATTTTTAAAGGATCCCAAGTAATTTTCAAATTGCACAGTCAGATTTAAGGAAAAATCAAACTAACTAATTTTCATTAGCAATTAGAAGTCTTCATAATCATAGCTATGCCTAGATTAAATATTCATATTTGGATGCCAACTATGATGATTAAATTAATATGCTACCTTTGCTAGTGTTACCATGGCAATATTACAATTAAAATTTTCCAAGTTAAGACTAATAACCTCAATATGCAATTAGCTAACACCTAATGCTACAAATGTAATATAATGCACTGATATGAAAAACTGCTAAAATGTACAGATTTTTTTCCTCTTTTCTCTTCTTCTCTCATTCCTCTGTGAAAAAGAGAGCAAAATCTAAAGAATGGAGAAATTGTGGATATTTTTAAGCATTCTATCGGTAACATTTTTAACAGATGTCAACAAAACTCATCACTTACTAAAACCAAAGGGGATCAATTAAAAATAAATTTTAAAGCAACTCTTTTTCATGCATTTTTTTATCTTCATTTTTTATTCACTATTTAGATCTGAGAACAATTGGTAAAGAAGTCTGCCTTATTTTGTTTTATTTAAGCACTCATTTTATATTATTTTATCCATCTCTCTCTCCCCTTATTCTCAGCTATAACTGGTACTCTGATGCTGGCTTCTAGCACTGGAAATACCATGGCTGTACTAGTATCTGAAGTGGGATGACTATAATAAAAATGTACCATCATATATACTGACTTAGTTAGGTCACTTCTTAAAGTACATTCTGAGACAAGGACTTACGTCCAGGTAGTTTTCTTAATATCCTGAGAAACAGAAGTGAAGAATTAGTAAATGTATACTAAACCATAAACTGTATGGTAATGATCAAGTTTCCACTGAGGGCAATTGTGACTATTTCAACAGGGACCCTCTGAAATGATGTGTGAAACATGCCTTGAAATTAGCCTAATGGGGAATGGAAGGCTGAGTCATTTATTCTCTGATTCTATCCCCAGAGGTGTTACCACATTCTGCCTTTTGTGTGTGCCTGTGTGTATCGAAGCACGTTCCCTCTTTGCTAGGGAAAGTTCTTAGGTAGAGAAGAGAGAGGCCCTCGTTAGGAGTAGCCATTAGTTCTAGACAAGCTCGGAGGAGCTAATATGAGACATGGAACAGGAAATGAGTGGAGTCTGCTCTCTGCCTGATGCAAGGCTCCAAGCCAGACTCTAAAATTTAAAAAGTTAGCAAGACAGACATTGATTCCTCATGAAATTTATGGTAGCAGGCATGTTTAGATATTCTTTTTAAATTGCCAGATAAAATTGTATGTATCTATTATGTATAACATATTTTGAAGTATGTGGAATAGTCATTTCTAGCTAATTAACAAAGGTATTACCTAACTGACATCCAATGATTTGATTGCATTTGGTACATTTGTGTAACAACTGACATTATGTCTTATCTCTATGACTTTTCAGAATAAGGGAATCATGTTATTTCTGCCATTCTTCCCCACCAAGGCAATGTAGGAATTCCATAATGTGATATCACAGCCTCCCCAGCTATTTAATCTTTATGGTCCTACAAACCACCTGGGCTCTATCTAGAGACACAGGTTTTCTCTGTGCTTGTATAGAGATTTTTGTTATCCCAATTTCTCAGCCTTCAGCCCACTTCGTAGGGCAATGTGAATCAACATAAAGCTTCCCTTTTGTGTAGTTCAGTGCCTAAATTCTTGTTATACATTTTCTATAATTTGGGTCATTAATGTATGTCCTTATTGATCACATTATACCTTATGTTCAGATTCCTTCAGGACACAAGGTTTTCATAAAATGAAAGTCCATTTAAACAACTTGCAAATCAAGAGTATTATCAGCAACTCAGAAACTCTCTGGTGACCCCTTCTGGTCTCTACTCAACCAAAAGGTAGCCAGTATCCTGTTTTTCATCACCATAAATTAGTTTTGGCTGCTTTAGAACATATTACAAATGGAATCAAACAATGTTACTATTCTATGTAATATTCTTCTAAACGTTATAAATATTGTTATAGGTAGGAATCATTCTTTATTACTTTCAGATAGTCTATTTCGTAAATTAATTACAATTTTTTATAATTCATAAAAAATTATTTTCAGTTATTGGCTATTGCAAATAGTGCTTCTAGGATAATTATTATATGTTTGACAATTGTATGCATGCATTTATGTTGTACATACAGTTAAGAGTGGAATTACTGGACCATAGGTTGTATGTATTAGTTCAACTTTATTGGATACAATTTTTCCAAAGTAATTTTATCAGCTTTATTTTTAAATTACATATTCTCATAGTTGCTGCTAAATAAAATTATAATTTATTATTTTATATTGTTATTGCTACATCCAAACATCTATTTTAATAAAATGTCTGTTGATTATTTTGGACTTTCTACATGCACAATCATGTTGACAGCAGATGCTATAATTTATTCTTTCCATTCGAATTCTCATTTGGTACTTATCTTATTGGGCTGGTTAGAACAACCAGTTTAATGTAGAATAAAAATGTTGGACAAAAATTGTTATAACAGGTAATTTATACCAATACTAATCTTGAGAAAAAACTTGCAATATTTTATTATTAAATACCTTGCTTGCTCAAGGATTTTTGTAGGTATTCATCGAAAAGACATAGACTTTTTCTCTAATCTTTTACGCACCCATTTTGTCATGAATGGGTGTTAAATTTTATCAGATGCTGTTTTTGTGTCTACAAAGATACTCTGTATTGTATTAACTATCTAGGGCTGCCATAACAAATTATCACAAACTTAGTGCCTTAAAACAACAGAAGTTTATTCTTTCATAGTTCTAGAGTGTAGAAGTCCCCTGAAATCAAGGTATCATTAGGGGCACATTCCCTCAAAATGCTCTAGAAGAGGATGCCTTCTTGCCTCTTTCAGCTTCTGGTGGCTCCAAGCATTCCTTGACTTGTGGCTACATAACTCCAATTCTGCCTCCATCTTCATGTGACCTTTCCCTCCGTCTGTCTTTCATGAATCTCCCTCTGCCTATCTCTTACAAGGTATAGGCAATTGGATTTAGAGCCCACCAAGATAATCCAAGTTAATCTCCTTCATGTGATCCTGAATGTAATCATATATTTTGCTATATCAAATAAAATTCACATATTTCAAGGATTTTACATGAATATCTTTTAGAGTTTTATGTTCTGGCCATCATGTACTCATATGATTTTTCTCTATTCTTAATAATGTGATTGATCATATGGAAAATAACCTTATTCTTCAAGGATGAGCCCAACTTTACCATGATGTATTATACTTTTATATATTGCTAGATTTGGTTAATAATATCATGCTTAGTTTTTTTGCATCTATATTAAAGAGCGATATTGTGCTATTATCTTCCCTTTCTTATAAATGTTTCCTTGTTAAGTTTTGTTATCAAGTTTGATGCCTAACTTTGTAAAGGCATCATTAAATGAGTTTGTAATGTTCTCTCTTTTTGAACATCTGGAAGAGTTGTTGAAAGTAAGTATTTTTCTTGAATGTTCTAGATTATTCAGTAAGTCCATTTGATTCTGAAAATTTATGTGGGTAAATATATTCATTATAAATCCAATTCATTTAATACATTTAATACTAATTAGATTTTTTGTTTCATCTTGTGTCACTTTTGGTAATTTGTATTTTTCTTAGAAGTCTTTTTTAATCATTGCTAAATTAATTGACGTGAAGTTGTTAGTGATATTCTTTAATATTATATATTCTTAACATCTGTATGATTTTTAATGATGACTCCCTTTTCATTCATAACACTGGTATCTATACTTTATCAATATTTTTTATTTACTCTTCTTAGAGGTACAAGAATTTTATTTTTCAAAGAACCTATTTTTAGCTTTGTTGAATTTTTTCAGTATAGTTCACTTGGATTTTTTTTTCATTTATTTGTGCTTTTATCTTTTGCAAGTTCTTCATTTTTATTTCTTTGCTTTAATGTACTATTCATGTTCTATCTTTTTGAGATGGATATTCATGCATCCTCACTTTTAGTACATGCTTTAAAGACCATAATTTTGTCTCTAACTTCTCTAGATTTAATCATATTTCACAAGTTTGCACATCTGATATTTTAATTTTTATTCTGTTCAAAATGTTCTTATTTCCATTGCATTTCTACTTGGACCAATAGGTTATTGAAGGGTATGTGGCTTAGTTCATGCTGATTATTTTTTTAATATTGTTCTTGTTATTTGTTTCTACTCTATTATTGATTTTAACTATGGTAAGAAACTATATTGTTAAGTTGTATACACCCTTTAAGATATGCCAGAAAAGAGAGAGTCAATTTTGGTAAATGATCTATGTCTAATTGAAAGAAAGATGTATTTTGTCCTTGCTGAATGCTCTTTTTTATTAATCTATATCAATGACATCAATATTCTTAATGATGTTTGTAAAATCTTTTATATCCTCACTTATTTTTTTTCAGCTTTTTCTATCATTAATTGAAAGGTGAGTGCTAATGTCATCCACCATAAATACAGAGTTGGCCAATTATTCTTATAATTTTGCTGAGTCTGCTTCAGACATACTGAAATAATGTTATTAGATGACACAAAGAATTTTATAACTTCCTGTGTAATGGTCCCCTAATTTTTGTGAATTACCTCTTTATCTCTAATAATTATGCCTTTAAGTCTTTGTCTGATATTACCTTAGGTTTGTCAGAAGTATTTGTTGGAGCTGCTATAGCAAAGCACCACAAACTGGATGGCTTAAAGAAATATGTTGTTTTATAGTTTGGAAGCTAGAAGTCCAAGCTTAAGGTGCTGGCTGGCTTGGGTTTCGTATTTTGTTTTGTTTTGTTTTTGAGACAAAGCCTCTCTCTGTTATCTGGGCTAGAGTGCTGTGGCATCAGCAACCTCAAACTCCTGGGCTCAGTGATCCTCCTGCCTCAGCGTCCTGAGGAGCTGGGACTGACTACAGGCTGGTGCCACCATGCCTGGCTAATTTTTTGTATTTTTAGTAGAGACAGGGGTCTCACTCTTGCTCAGACTGGTCTTGAACTTCTGAGCTCAAGGGATCCTCCTGGCTTGACCTTCTAGAGTGTTAGGATTTCAGGCGTGAGCCACCACACCTGGCCTTGTGTTTTCTTCTGTTTTTTTGTTTGTTTGTTTGTTTGTTTGTTTGTTTCAGCTTATTATGGGGGTACAAAAGTTTAGGTTATATATATTGCCCATGCCCCACCCATCCCCCCGAGTCTGAGCTTCCGGCGTGTCCGTTCCCCAGACAGTGCACATCGCACTCATTATGGAGGGGATGGGTGTATACCTACATGATGAGTGCGATGTGCACTGTCTGGGGAATGGACACGCTTAAAGTTCTGACTCGGGGGGATGGGAGTGGGGGGAGGGGATAGGCGTATACCTACATGATGAGTTGTTCTGTTTTTTGAGAGTTATGAGAAAGAATCTATTCTATTCCTCTCATTTAGCTTCTGATTGTTTGCTGGCAATCTTTGGAGTTTGTGGCTTGTAGCAGCATCACCCCCATCTCCACATTGACTTTTGCATGGCCTTCTCCCTGTGTGTGTGTCTGTACCCAAATTTCCCATTTCTATAAGGACACTAATCATATTGGATTAGGAGCCCAACTTATTTCAGTGTGATCACACCTTAACTAATTACATCTGCAATGATGCTATCGCCAAATATCTCAGTTTCCTGAGATACTGGCAATTATCTCAGTTATGACTTCAATATATGAATTTTTGGGGAACACAATTCAACCCATAAGATTATATTTGTTTTCAATGGTTTTTGCATGAATAAAAAAACACCTAAAGCCTTGTTGATTTAGTACACAAATATATTTGATACATTCCAGAGACTGAGTCAGCTGTGACAACACTGCTCCAGGGTCCATGCCGGTCAAGGTATAAGTCCCTTTCAGGTGTCTTTTCATATCAGAAAACTTGTTAAAGGAGCAGCTCCTATTTGGATATGATCTTTGTACGCTATGGAAAGAAATGTGAAATGTCAGGCAGACTCTGAAATCATATTTAAAGCCAGTGCTTGGATGAAGCAAAAGCTATTTTTACATTGTATTGGCCACTTCAAGTGATATGGAAGGCTCAATATCATTGAGGTAAAAAGTATTATATTCTCATAAAACTTAAGGGAAAGAAGAATAAATATTTGCTAAAAACTTTATAACCTACATCCTAATTCTTTTACTTTAAATACTTCTATGTCTTATATTTTAAGTTTGTCTCTTGTTATCAATATATCTTTTTTAAAATTATTTTTTGTTTCTTTCTATTATTATTATTTCAAAATATCAAGGGAGTTCAAATGTATTTGTTACATGGCTTAAGTAAAAGCTATAAATGTACCCATCACCCAAATGTGTTCATTGTACCCATTAGGCAGATAAAGGTAGTTATCCCCAAAGTCATTTTGTAACATTTTTGCTCTGCTCAGGTCTAAAACTTTAAGGTGTACAATTAATTTCTTCATGATAATAAAGAAAATGAGATGTCCCCTAAAATTCAGAACATATATACTCTACAGTGAGGCCAGTCCTTTTTCATTAGAAGGCAAGATAAAAGATCAGCTATGTTATGCACTAAATGTGGTAGGCAGCATGACTCAAAAAAAAAAAAAAACAAAACTCTCCATGCTACTCCCTGGAATCTTTGAAAATGTAATTAAGTTTGTAGACTTTTTAAAAGGGAGATTATCCTGCATTATCCATCATTCATGCTGGCCCAATCTAATCACATGGGTTCTCAAAAGCAGATAACTTTCTCCACTGGAATAAGAGAGATGCAGCAGAAGTCAAAGAAATTCAGAGTAAGAAGGATTCAACCCGCTATTGGTGGTTTTAAAATGGATGGGACAAAAATGTCTTGAGAATCTGAGAAAGGTTTTAAGATGACAGTCATCAAGGAAATGGGACCTCGGTCCCACAACTGCATGGAACTGAATTTGGTCAGCAATCTAAATGAAGCATACTCAGTGCCAGAGTTTCTAGGAAGGAACACCATGCCCTTGACATCTTGATTTCAATCTTGTGAGACTCTAGGCAGAGGACCCGGCATAGTCACTCTACTCCCCTACTTCTTACCTACACTACTGTAACAGAATAAATGCATGCTGTTTTAAGCCACAAAGTTTGTGAAAATTTGTTATAGCAGCAACAGAAAACAAATACATTAACTTTATGCCCTCTTCATAGTAAATTAATGAACTTCAATTTCTACTTGATAATAGATGAATTAATATGCCAATCTAAATAAATGCGGTATATACTAAGTTGAATACTTTGAATACTTAGCACTATTATTGATATGTAATATATGAGTGCGATGCACACCATCTAGAGAATGGACACGTTGAAGCTCTGATTCGGGGTGGGGGGGAGGCGGGGCAAGGGCAATATATGTAACCTAAACTTTTGTACCCGCATAATATGCTGAAATAAAAAAAAGAAAAAAAAAGAAAAACAAAACAAAACAAAAAAATAATTAAAATGCATTTAAATAAATTTTTCTACATCATGATTTTTACCATGTTGTACCAATCTTAAACTTGAGTATGAAATGGCTGAAAACTAACAATCATGTTACCACAACCAAAAGGAATACCTAATGGTGTTACTAAAGAATGCTTAATTCTGTGACGTAGAATGTCTCTGAATCTCTGTATTCCTGTTAAATAAGGATTCTTTCCCAAGCAGGAAGCAATCCTTTCTACAAACATAAATGGAATAAAATATATTCAATATTACGAAATAAGTGACTTTGTATACAAAAGATAATTGCAGAATTGAAATTAGAGCCAGGAACATAGTCATATGAACAAAGGAAAATTTGCCTATCAATAAGCAAATAATGTTTGGCATTTTGTCACGTTCATTGTTAAAATCAAACTTGCTCTAGTCATACAACTGATGAAAAATATACTAAACTTTGAACACATGGGTCAACAGAAATCTAGAATGCAGACCTTGATAATGAAAAAACAATAACAACAACATCTTTTTGCTTGGCACATATGCAAAGTATGAGAAAAATAAGCAGCTGCTGAACAAAAGAAGAAAAAGAAAAATAGAAAACAAACTTTTCAGTTAGACATATTTTCAATATTTCTCTAAAGATAGAAGATATAGGACAGTCTTAAAAATCCACTGTACAGCCTTTTAAGGTTAGTTTAAGTATGTTTATTTTAAGCAAATTCTGTAGTAAAAAAGAATATAATAAAAATCACAAAATCGTGGTTCACTTATTTTCTTTAAAAATCACTTGCTTGGGTTTATAAAATTATGAATTAAGGAATCTCTGATATCAAAACCAGGAGCATCATCTTTGATGAATGTAACTCAGACTCTTGTACTCAAATTGGGAAAGTAATCTACAGAATCTTACTCCATTAACCCTTATTTTTGCTTTTTATTGTACCAAATGTTAAAATGCCTGAAAATGTTAATTCATTCCTTATAATGTTGACATATGTATTTCAACTTCACAGTGCGTTTTAATGCTTTCAAAATTCTATTTGTTTCATTTAAAGAGAAATGCTTGAAAATTTTATTATATATAACGAATAATAGATAATTATATATTTATTAATGTAATATTATAAATAATAATATATAAATTATACCTCTATACATTTATAAAAATGTAATCAATATTGTACATTAATTAATTTATTCAATGTTAAACATTGGTGAGAGATTTTATTAAGGTATATCTTCAAATTTTAGAAGGCCAGAAAGTTGGCCTACTTCTATCAGTAGACATATATATATCACCAAGATTTCTACTTGGAGAAAAAAATTTCAGCTACAAATACCAGGTAGTACAAAGAACATTGAATTCCAAAATTCAAAAAGATTTTTTGGATGTGAACCAATGTAAAAGTTACATGTAATTTTTGATAGTGTGAAAGGATGAATTTACAAAGCCTTATTGCTCTTTATTATCCAGGGGGACAGTATCCTACTTTTGTCATTGGAAGGGCTGACATCAGGCCTTTTGGAATGCAAGATTTCAATAAATATCCCTTTATTCATGCAAAATTACTCTGTGCTAACTTTGTCTTAGCTTATTATGAAATATAATTAAAGGAAATAAGGAACCAAAATATTAATGGTATGTATATCAGAGGGAACGGAAACAATTTCAAACTACAAACCACTCTTGAAACACACTGCTTTTGAGTTATGATTGTTAAAAGTAAACTATAAGCAGAAGTTTAAATATTTTCTTAGTCAATTTGTGCTGCTATAACAAAGTATCATAGATTAGGTAGCTTATAGCAAGAGAAATTTCTTTCTCCCAGCTCTGTAGGCCAGAAGTTTAAGAACAGGGTGCCAGTGTGATCATATTCTGGGAAGGGCTCACTTCCTGGTTCACAGATGACCATCTTATAGCTATGTTCTCACATGACAGAAGGGGTAGGGGGGAGGGAGCTCTCTGGGGGCCCTTTTACAAGGACACGAATCGATTCACAAAGATTCATCCTCATGACTTCATTGTCTCCCAGAGTCTCCATCTCCTGATATCAGACCTTAGGGAGTTAGGATTTCAACATGTGCTTGTTGGGGGGAAACAAACATTATCTCTATTGTGTTTTTCTTCCACATTTGCTCTTAGTCATATATATATATATAATTAGACTATTTGTTATAATGGAACTGTCCTTTATTATGTTAATAAAATCAGGATACATTTCTTCCTGGATATTTTTGCTTCATTACTATGCAAGTGTTGGTTTTTAACACACTTATTCCTGATGAGAAATATAAGGTGTTCAATTAAATTAAAAATAATTTTTAATTATGTAATTTAATTATTTCTGCACAATTGTATTGACCAAAATTTTTTTAAAAATTATTTTAATTTATTTAATTTAGAAAAACTACCTTAAGTTTTACATCAAAAGATTTATACTATAATTTGTAATTCTGATTTATTGTAAACATATATGATTTAAACATATAAAATCTGGATTAAGATGGAAATATTTTGAATATCTAGATTATTTTTTAATGTAAAAATAATGACATTCATTTTAATAATTATATTTATTTTCTTTTCTATTTTAGGGTTTTTGAACATCAAAAATTAAACCACTACCTATATTTTAGCTTTCTATGGCTTCCTTTCAGTTGAAAAGTTTTGTCAAGTAGCTTTTCATCCAGAATGATAGATGAATTCAACATTTTCTGTATTTGTCTTCCGTCCATAACAGCTGTATTTCCTTCTTATATGTAAAGAAATTAAAGTTTTCTTTATTTAGAAAAAAATCATTTTAAAGAAATCACATTTCCCTGCCTCCCATTCCCATACTATGGATGATATAACGAAGCATTAGGATAATTCTGTTTTTTCTTCTTAGAAAGTATACTGTGAAATCAACATTTTTATGCTAGTCATGTCTGCTTTGTGGCTAACATCTTGGGTTGTCACTGCTAGCTGGCTGAGTGTCACATGTTGATGGCAGAATTCCAGCGTGACATCTGACGGTTGGGGGGAAAAAAAACCACTGAAAATTATTTACACAGACAAACAAAATGTACTAGTACACACTCTGAACATTTTTTTAATTCATATTTCAAAAGCAGTGTTGGTCTCATTCCATATACATGGCATTGTGCTAGTCACTAAAGAAATGTAAAGATGAATCCTTACATTTATCTTGAAATGAATGGTTTCACATTGGTTTCTAATTTCTCCTCTCCTTGCAACCTCTGAATAGGGAGGGATAAGTAATATTTTAACCATTTGATGGATAAATAAGATCACACTTTAAAATAGGGCTATCCAAATTGAGGGCAGGAGACTAGTTTTTATTGCTGAACTCTTAATAGTCTAACTGGACATTGTACAGTAATTGAGAGTAACTATATAAAAACTTAAGGACAATTTGTCATAGTAATAATAAAAAATATGGTTTGTGCTTTTTTTTACCTTTTTGTATGTTTCATTTTTCTAGTCATTTTTTCCATTGTATTTTATAAAATTTCGATTTGTGATGAATGGAGAAAACTACCTCACCAGAGGTAGTTTAAGAAGCACTGCTCTGGAAGGTTATTAAATGGAACCAAGGTCACTCTTTGGTTGTTCATACCGTTTAGGTACTCTGGAACAATACACAGATTAACAAATAAATATATAAGAGCAATCCTTAGCCTGACACCAAGAAACTGAGACTTACTTACCATGTCTTATCTAAATCTTGGACATATGAATTTGAAAAAACAAGAACAAGCAAACAAACAAAACTTCTAATAAAGAACGAATGCAAAATAACTGGAACCTGTAAATCTAGATCTTAGACACTAGGGTCAGTTAGTCCTATTCTCTCTAAAGTTCCCTAAATAAGTTTATAATAACCCCGGGCAATTTCTCCTCCCTTTTCAGGTAGTTTCTTTGAGGGCTCAGGCTGGAGGGATGGTGCTTGACAGGTGAAGGCATCCATCAGTGATGATGTTGGTAGTCTCCATAGTAACAGTTACCATGGTGGAGGAACACCTCCAACAATGCCTGGCATGATGTAAGAAAGGGAATGCAGAATATTTTATTGCCATGGTGGCTTCTCTGTGAGTGCCTCTGTGCAGTTCTAGGGAGGCATCATGGATCTACTTCAATCACCTTCCTCTTAATTCTGGCATCTTCTTTCACAACTTGTTTTGTTTGATTTCATAGTAAACCCAAATGAATGAAGCAAAAGCCTAGTTTGAATAGTTGTACTCAATTATCAATTCCTTACCACCCAGCTTAGCTCAAATTCCATGAAAATTATTTAAAAGTCATATCCCTCAGAAGCTCTATTAATTAAACAAGGGATTTTTACAATAAGTGGAAAGGAATTTGCAACACTCCAAAAATCTAGCATTTTCATATAAAATGTTCACTTTAACAAAGGTCCAAATTGTTCCCTGTGTGGCTAAGTATTTCCCAAAGAATAATAACTATTTATTTGAATCTGAACAGCACTTGTGTACCCTGAGTGAAAGCAAATGAAATAAGTTAATTGCATACCGGAATTCTTTATTACTATAAATTCAAATAAAAATACAATAAGAATTTGCTTAAACTGTTTCTATGTTATAAGAAAAAACTAATTTATTATGACTATCTGGGGATGAGGGCGAAGAATTCAAAGATGCTTCTCTGATGTTTAACATCTCTCTGCATGTGATAAAATAAGAATATTAATCAACACAGACTGGCTGGCCCTTCCATAACTCAGCAACAAAAGTGCTGCAAAAATTATAGGAAAGTTGATGATAGCCCAAATAATTAGCTTAAAAACAAGTAAATTTCTACCGATTTAGTTGTAGTTATTTTAGAGAAAGAGCCTGGTTAGCAGGCTAAGAAGGGGTATGGGGAGAATTTTCTTAATATGCCCACTTATTTTGTGTTCTGCATTGCCTTGGGTGGATGATTAGTATCCTATTTCTACTGCGAGTCAGATAAAAACTAAACAAAATAAAACACAACAAAAAAATCCACCAAAATCACAGAGTGAACATAATGTAAGGTCCTGCCAGGACTTTGCTTGGGTTGTGGGCAGAGAACAATAGTTAGATCAAGTCAAATTATCTAGCCACTTGGTTCTCCGACCCAATCATCTCATCACATGCATACTAATAGCTGATTTAAACAGACAATAAAATATAAAAAGGTAACTTTCGTAAATCAATAGTACCAGGAAATTTTCTAAGAGCCAAGAATACCTTGTGGGGATTGATTCAAACAGGGAGTGATCGTAGCCCTTGAAGATCTTTGTCTTGAGATGCCACCCCAACCAACATGCTAAGGTTAAGGTGTGGGCTTTTAAACCTTCCCCAAATCACATGACATACATTTGATCACATTCCTTCACTATCTGAAGACATATCTCCAATAATTACCCTTTTCTTTCCTGTATCGTCAATGTTTGGCTCCCAGTAGAAACATTACCATAAATATTCAAAGTACTGGTATTTTTCACCTGTTAAAAAAACTTAACAGCATATTTCTCAGCAGATGAAACTGAATTTCAATCTGATTCTCTTTCCCTTTAGAACAAAAGTCCTGGGTATAGTTGTCATTATTTATGGTCCATAATATTTTTCCTCTCATTCTTGCTTCAGTCCACTCCAATGAGATTTCACTCTTACCACTTCTCTGAAATTGCTGTAATCAACTTCACCAATTCAACAATACTCTCTTTTGTGCCAAACCCAGCAGTCAGCTATGATTCCTTATTTTATATAGTCTAAGAGCCAGCATTTGACTCAGAGGCAGTTTGCTGTTGTCCTAACTCACTGGTCTCTCCTCAAACTCCTTTGCTGTTTCCTACTTTTCCCTCAAGACTTTTTAACATTGTAGTGTACCCAAGTAACAGTCTTTGATACTGTTTTTTCTATTTTTGCTCACTTCCATGAAACTGATGCTAAAGTGTATGCAAAAGAATATCAGCAAATATCAAAGAAAATTTGAAAAGAAGCTCAAAAGGGAGTAAATGCTCTTATACCCTGCATTTTGTCCTCATAAATGTAGCAATAATTATATATATAAGAAACAGCAAATGAAGTAATCAATAAAAATACAGAGTTCAGAAATACACTAACCTTCTTTTTTACTATTATTGCATTTTTTTCATCTGAGTTTTTTATAATTTGATTACTGTCCAACCACCTCATGAAAAAAAACTGTTCAGTTAAGCAGAAAATTTGACCCTTGTTTGCTCAGAATCTGTAACAGTGCTCAATAAGTATTTGTTTATTGAAAGAAAAGATAACTAAAGGTATATGATAGAGGTTGAACCACAAATCAGTAGAAGACATTGCTTGGGGAAGCTACTCACCATATGAAGAAAACATAAAGTTAGATATATAGTTTATATATCATACACTGAAGGAAATTATTCATGGATTTAAAACCTAACCATCAAACTAAGAGGAAAAAAGAATGGTATAATATCTTTATTATCTTGAAATAAAAATGGACTTCTTAGAGGAGAATCCAATGAAATAAACAATCTAAATAACAAAGTTATCTAAATAACTATTAAATAGACATTAATTTTTAGAAAATAAGAAACATTGATCTCTGTTAAATATATACACTAGAAAATTGATATTTGTATTTATGTCTTTTTGGTATTCATTCATTTTGGGGAATTGAAAACTTACTGGAAATTCAGTAGCTACCACTTTTCGGAACAGAATACCTCCTACAATGTTTTTGAGTAAGATTACATCAGTGATTGTTTCATTATCTCCCAATGTTTAGTCCCTATTTTATTTTAATTGTAATAACCCCTCTAATTTTTATCCAGCCATCTTCCGCCAATGAAGGAGTACAAGAAAGAATAAGAAGAGAAGCTGAGGAGGAGGAAGATCAGGGGAAACGATTACCTTTTCAGACCATTTTCTGGTTAGCTACCACCAAAGGGATACGTTCCAGCTAACAGAATGTAAAAGAACATGAAATATTCTGGGTCAGGCTCATAAATGGAGGTTGAATGTTTTTCTGTGACCTCTTTCCTTTTCCATGCTCATTAGACTGGAAAGATTTATTAGACTATGATCTCTATGGATCACTCATAAGAGAAAAACACTCCATAAAGGGAAAAATCCACAGGATAGAAGTAGCATAGCCACCACATCAGATGGAACTTCTAGGTGACAGAGAAATGCCTCCATCTTGTTTGTGAACAACTGAATAACAATGCAACCAACTACAAATCCTTAGTTTATACAGAGACTACGTTAAAGAATAGTGTTCCCTAAAACAATTACTTGGCTTTCAGAAATAAGAGAAGTAGTAGTGCATTGTTTCTTCTTCTTATATTTTTTACTTAATTAGATGTTATGGTTGGCAATATTTCCTACATAGGCTCTCCACTAAATAGTATCAATATTGAACATACTAAGGTTTTCATTTTAAACTTTTACAAGGAACCGTAGGACTGTAAAGATGCGTATTTGCTCACCTAATTTTAGTAAAGCACAATCACCTAAATTGCTCTGGCTGCAAAAGAAGCCAGCATGACAGCTAAGAGAGGTGAAACATAATAACTCTGGCTTCTTTCATGTCTTATTGAAGAGAATGAAAATCAACGGGTAGAGAAAAAACGTGTGTATGTCTTCTCAAAGAAAATAGGATAAAATGGGCTTTTAACTAATTTAGAAATTGTGATTATAATGTATCTTTTCTACTAAGCAATATTCTAATGAATAGTAAGGCCACGATAACATTATTCTGTTACTATAATTAACAAAATTATCTTTGATAGACTACATGTTAGGAAAGACGGTAGTGCTCAAATTCTGGAAAAGTAGTTTGCCGACACAGAAATCTTAAAGACTATCATAGCAGTAACGTCTATATATTCTCTTTTGATTGCCATGTGAATGGCACCTTAGTTTGAGCTTGTCTTTCCCCCACCGGAGGAAAAAGAATTACACTGAAATATAGGTTTGAATTCTTTTTTTTATTTAAGCTTATTATGGGGGTATAAAAGTTCAGGTTATATATATTGCCCATGTCCCACCCATCCCCCCGAGTCAGAGCTTCAAGCGTGTCCATTCCCCAGACAGTGTGCATCGCACTCATCATGTAGGTATACACCCATCCCCTTTTTAATGTAGGCTTATTTAACAGATAAATAATACATGGGAATGTGAATAGCAGTATGACAATTACACACTTAATTTTTATTTATTTGATAAACTTTGATGTTGACCGTATCTTTGAAAGTTTTTATGATTACTATAACATCCCAGATCATAGCATTTTTATTTCCATTTCAGGTGAACATAATGAGGGCTGCAATTTAGAGTTACTAGTAAATGGTATTACCACACTATCATTAATAAACTAGTTGCTATAGGATATATTTTGAAAAAAGAACAATTACCAAGTTTGGAAGCCCAAAGACAAAAGTTTTGAAAATACATGTATGTAGATAGAACATAAAAAAGAAAAATTATTCACCAAACTCAACCATCATTGATACCCCCTGTAGTAGTCCACTTTGTTCTGCTATAACAGAGTACCACAAACTAGATGATATATAATGAACAGAAATTTATTTTCTCATAGTGTGGAGAGCACAAATTCCAAGGGTGAAGGGCCAGCATCTTGCAAGAGACTTCTTACTGTATCATCTCATGGCAAAAGGCAAAAGGGCAAAAGACAAGAGAGAGACAAAAGGGGGCTAACCTCATCCTTTCATAAGAAACCCACTATTATGAAAACAAACCCATTCCCGTGATAACAGCATTAATCCATTCATGAGAACAGAGTCCTCTTGTTCTAATCCTCTCTTAAAGGCCCCCCATCTCAACACCTCCACAGGGGATCGAGTTTCCAACACATAAACTTTGGGGGACACATTCACCCACTAGCACTCCCCCTACTGAATGATTTGTGTTAATTCTTGTAGAAATTAAGCTTGTATAATAGAATAATTTTTAAGGAATAAATTTATCCAAGAAAATAGATTTTAAATTTTATCTCTTTAAGTAATAATAATTTGATTTATTTTCATCATACCGAGAGGGTTTAGAATTGAGAAGTTATTCATAGTAAACATTTACTTATCATTGCGATCTTTACAGTTTGGTACAAATCAAGAGTAATTTCCATGAAATAAATATAAAGTAAAATGTATAAGCTCAAAAGCTTGAGAATATGATCTCTTAGGTGAGGTCAAATTAATAATTTTTTTTTCTCAACTTGAAAGATCAGAAAAGGAGATTTAGATTAGAAATAATCATTTATTGAGGTTTAGCCAATTTCAGCAGCTACTAACCCTGTGAAGAAGTAAAATGATGGATCTTGACTCTTGTTTTAGGAGATGAATGATGGAGGATCAGATAGGAGGCTTTCTAATGTAAACAGCATATTCTGAATTTAGAGTCAAAGCATGGAGATAAATACACAAAAACAAAATTATTTCAATATCCTGGGTGATCCTATAGTGCTTTTTGTTACTAAAATTCAAGCTCCATGAGGGCAAGAATGTTTGTTTTTTTGGCCTACTGCTTTATTCTCAGTGCTTCAAATAAGACGTAGCATGTAGCAAGTACTCAATGAATACTAGTTGTTATTAATTAATAGTTCTTTGTCTAATCCTCTCTTAGCCTCAGTTTTTTTAATCTGCAAAACTTAGGTAATATTACTGTCCTATCAAATTCATATTTTTTGAGGATTAAATAAAATTATTTATCTCAAAATATACTGAAAACAGTAAGTCTAATATAAATATAAGGGATTAGGAGTTACTCTTCTGACTTCAGTTTAATAAATCTGCTATGTAAAATACATATTCTCTGAATTTATTTGGATTTAGCATAGGCTATGCATTTAGTGTGGAAATGTTAAAGTTTTTACCTAAATTGTCTCTTTATAGCATTCGCAATATTGTATATCAACTGACATAGATTTTTGAGCCATTGGACTCAAAATACTGATTTTTTTTAAATTTCAGAGTGCTATGTGGGTACAAATGTTTTTGGTTACATGGATCACTTTTGTAATGCCTGAGTTAGGGTTAAAGGTGTGCCTGCCACCCAGATACTATTCATTGTACCCATTAGGTAGGTTTGGCCCATCTCATCCCCTCTTCCCCTCACCTCTGTTTGATTTCCTTTGAGATTTACTTCCCTAAATGCACATATGTACTCCACAGTCAGTTCCAATTTAACAGTGAGTACATATGGTGTTTCTTTTTCCATTCTTTAGATACTTCACTTAGGATAATGGTATCAAGTTCCATCCAAATTGTTGCAAAAGGCATTAAGCCACCCTTCCTCATGGCTGAGTAGTATTTCATGGTTTACATATGCCACATTTTATTAAACCACCCATGAATTTGTGGGCATTTAGATAGATTCAACATCTTTGCAATTGTGAATTGTGCTGCAAAAAAAAAAGTCAAGTGCAAGTATCTTTTGATAAAATGACTTCTCTTCCTTTGGGTAAATATCCAGTAGTGGGATTGCTGGATCAAATGGATGTCTGACTTTTATTTCTTTGAGGAATCTCCATACTGTTTTCCATAGAGGTTGTACTGATTTGCAGTCTAACCAACAGTGTGTAAAGTGTTCCTTTATTTCAGCATCCACACCAGCATCTAATGTTTTTGGACTTTTTAATAAAAGCCATTCTAACTGGGATAAGGTGATATCTCATTGTGGTTTTGATTTGTGTTTCCCTGATGATTAGTGACATTGAGCATTTCTTCATCCGTTTATTGGCCACTGGTCTATCTTCTTTTGAGAAGCTTCTGTTCATGTCTTTTGCCCACTTTTTAATGGGGTTGTTTGATTTTTATTGTTGATTTGTTGGAGTTATTTGTAGATTTTGGTTATTAGCCCTTTATCAGATATACAGCATGTGAAGAGACGTGACAGCTGATACCACAGAAATACAAAATATCACTTGTGAATACCATGAAAATCTCTATGCACATAAATCCCAAAACAGAGGAAATAGACAACTTTCTGCAAACAAACAACTTCCTATTACCCAGTCAGGAAGACATAGGACTCCTGAACAAACCAGTAATGGGCAAAGAGAATAAAAATCTTCTAACAAAAAGCCCTGGACCACATGGATTCATAGCCAAATTTTATCAGATCTACAAAGAAGAGTTGATACCCATTCTGCAGAATTTATTCCATAACCTAAAGAAGAAGGGAATACTCCCAACTCATTCTACAAAGCCAGTATCACTTTGATGCCAAAGCCAAGAAAGGACACAACAGAAAAAGAAAACTACAGACCAATATTTCTATGAATATGTATGCAAAAATCCACAATAAAATATGATCAAAGTGAATTCAACATCATATCAAAAATATAATCCACCATGGTCAAATGGGCTTTATCACAGGGATGAGAGGATGGTTCAACATACTAAAATCAATTAATATGATTCACCACATAAACAGAAGCAAACGCAAAGATCACATGATCATCTCAATAGATGCACAAAAAGCATTCAACAAAATTCAGCACCCTTTCATGATAAAAACCCTAAATAAATTAGGCATAGAAGGAACATATCTCAAAATTACAAAAGCCGCATATGACAAACCCACAGCCAGCATCATACTAAATGGGGAAAAGTTGAAAGCATTCCCACTAAGAACTGGAACAAGACAAAGGTGCCCACTGTCACCACTTCTATTCAACATAGTGCTGGAAGTTCTAGCCAGAGCAATCAGGCAAGAGAAAGAAATTAAGGTATCCAAATCTGGAATGAGGAGGTCAAACTATCACTTTCTGCAGACAATATGATCTTATATCTAGAAAATTCCAAAGATTCAACCAAGAGACTCCTGGAATTGATAAGTAAATTTGGAAAAGTCTAGGTTACAAAATCAATGTACACAAATCAATAGCATTCCTATACACCAATGACAGTCAAGCTTAGAGTCAAATTAAAGACTCAATATCATTCACAATTGCTATAAAGAAAATGAAATACCTAAGGAAATACTGATTATTGTTCACCTATTGTCTAGCTGTCACCCAGAAAGGTTCATGCAGAGACCATATGCAATGAATAAGGCAAGGGAAAAGATCATACTTTGTTTCTACTGTTTTTGCCTGAAACCTTCATACGGTACTTATTACACTTGGCTTCATCAGGAGGTGTGCAAAGAGGAGGCGGAATAAGGACTAAAAGTAAATTAATTTGTTCCTTTGCCAGAAAACTTCTAATTTTTACTTTCACCACCCTGATGAAGACAAAATATATGTCCCATGGTCCTGGATTTTTCAAATCCGTGACAGTACTGATCCTCCCTGTGGCTGAGTTGAAAAGTAGATGGTAAACGGGGGCTGAGAACTTAATTCCCTTAATCTTGACATCAATTGCCATGCTCAGCTATCTTTCCTGCTTTGTAATTACCGTATAGTAACATATATCTGTGGTAATAACTTGGGGTTACAGTTATCTTCACATAATATTGTAAGGTTTTTTGGATTGGCCGCCACCAGAGAAAGAAAGACGAGTAGAGTTGAAAGGGATAAGCAAAGAGGCTTTATTGGAGTGATCCCAGGTGGGGGTAAAGAGTCCCAAGAGAGGGACCCAGGCGAGCTTCACAGTCCCACTTAGTGGGACCAGAGAAGTCGCCCCTCCAAGAAGTCTGAGTGGGCTTATATATGTTTTTAGGGCTGGGGGATGGTAGTTTCTCCGTCTGGGAGATTTCGGCGTGACAAATAAGGAATTTCTTTGTTTCAGTTTTAGGATGGGTATTGAGGAATAGGAGGGGCTTCTTCTTTTTTCATTAGGGAAGGGAGGGGTACCTGCCACCAGCTTTACAAATATGAGATGCTAAAAATGTGCAACTGTGAAGCAAATGCCTTAGCATTATGATGCTGCTATCAAAATTTTCTGACAATTCATGGATATTAATAGCATATTTTCAAACGAGGAAATTAAGTCACAATCATGAAGTCATGAAAATTCTAGAAGAGTTTACTAGATTAAAGCTAAGTCTTATCTTAAGTGAACAGAAAATTCATATCTTTCTTTAGATATAAAAACTCACACATGAATAAGAAAATTTCCGAACTAAAATAACATAAAAATGGAAATAAATACATAGGACAAAAGGTGAACTGTACAGCACATTATCTTGTCTTTAATATTGTCTCTGATAATGTGCGTAGGCCGGTAGATTATCTATGTGTTTACCATTATAATTTTCTTAATGATTTATTTGTTCAGGAAAAGATTGGCAATAAATGTTGACTGAGCAGTTTGTCTCTGATAGTCTCAGCTCACCCATAACTTGAATCTTCCATTTTGACCATGGACTTATTCCATGTATATTATTTTGAAGAGATAATGGAAATTAAAATAGTATTTGTTGAATGTTTCTATGTGTTGACCTAGTACTGTTTTGATAGGCAGAAAGTCACTCCTATTGATCGTGGCCTATACATTAACAAGGGATTTCCTCAGGCAGTCAGAGTTCCTCCAGCAGTTATCCTGTCATAACAGTAAACAAATGAAGGCATGACGATTTCAGAACACAAACAGCAGTATCCAGAGTTGATAAAACTGATGCTGATGTAATTGGATTTTAGTAATCGTCTATCTCAATAGCCTTACACTACAAACAAGGAAATTGAGATAGTGAGGTCAGGGAGCTCAATAATGACATAAATAAAATCCATATCCTCAAATGACTCCTTGATTTCCTTATGTCCTGTGCCTTTAATCTTTTACCTGTAACCTTTACTCTCTCCCTGCTGTCCTTCTTCATCTTCACTCCGCCTTGTAAGTTCCATTTCATCACTCAATCTTCAAATAGAATATTACTTTTTGAGGGAAAAGGGCATTCCCTATACCAAGTCTGTGCATACTCCTTGTCACCACTGCATTTGCCCTTGTCATGCACCTATATGCCCATAATTTTAATATAAAAACATTTGTCTATTGCAATTACTTGTTTAAATCTATCTCTAATTGTGAGATGTGCTCGTGTTGAAACAGTATCATATTTATAGTAGAAGCCCTGTGCTGACAGAGCTTCTATCACAGAGAGGGCACGCAAGTAATGCTCATTGGCTGACTAAAAGAAGAACATATGTCACCAAGTGTGATGGGTTGAATATAACATTTCATACTTCACTGGACAAGGAGACCCTTTAGTTAGTTGAATGTCATAAAAAGTAGTATAGACATTATGAGGTAGTACTTAGATTCAATAACATTCTTGTTCTTTTACAGGCTTGTGTGATATACAAAACCTATTCCTTCGGGGTTCCAAAGAAAGACAGCTTTCTTGGCAACCAGACAGGAATAAGCAGAACCCAAGTAGAAGGAAAGCCAAGTCTCATTAACATCTTCTGGACAGAGAATGTGTAGTAAAAATAGGCAACAAAAATAAATCCAGCAGTATTAAAATCATTGACAAAGATTGAAATATAAGAAATTAGATATTAAGACTTTTATGTTGTTAGGATATTATCTCTGCTATAATAACATGGCCAGCTTGGTAAAAATTACCATGGACAAAAATGTACAATAGGGAATAATGTAGTATGTGGGGGGAAAAAGAGCCTAAGAAATAGATCACAAACAGAGCAATTTCCTTCAGGCCTACTTGAACCATAATATGTACAATTATTATGTCAATTAAAAATAAAATAAACTTGAAAACAGATAAAAAAAGATTTTCGTTCAAATTTGGGAAGTTTTCAGTCATTATATTGTCAAATATTTTTTCTGTTCCTTTGTCTCTCTCATGTCATTCCTCAGAGGGGATAGTGCTGGGCATGTGAATCACCCAAAGATGATAGTTGTTTTAGCAAGACTATCTTTGTTTCTTCCCCTGATTTCTCTGTAAAGCTGTAGGCCTCTCTGGGTGACACACTCGACTATTAGGTTCACCAATTCTGGCTGATTGCTCTATTTCTGTTTTTTCAAGAATGCCCTAGGACATATATTGCCACATATCATGATCCAATTAAATTAAGGAACGTTTTTCACAGATACTTTCTGAGGCAAATCTTTGAAGTTTGCTCTAAGCATAGGAGGGCTCTTCTTAGCCATATAATTCCCTAGATCTTTGTCATATATATTAACTGGGCTAAAGTTTAGCTTTTTGCTCTCCTGGAGCTACTAGCTGCCAGTTAATTGCTTAACAAATAAATTCAGTTCCCCTACGGAGAGATTCACTGCTCTATTTCTACAGCCTCCAGGTCATTGCTGGGCTACATTTGTGCTTCACTGCTCCAGAGCTTGGGGTGAGGAGAGTCACCTGCTTCTCTTGGAGAGACACCCCTGCTTTGAGAGCATGTTTCTGGGTGGAGGCTTAGGTGGTAGCTTCTAGTCTTGCCAATTTGCCTCTTGTGTGGACCCTCTGTCATACAAGGGAGCTGGGGCAAGGGTGATCAGTAACTCAGTATTCTCAGTCTCCTAGGTCTGGGATAAAACTTCCAACATACTAGTGTGGTCGAGGTGGTTAAAGCATGTCCCTGAATTCTTGGTGCTGGGAGTGAATGTAAAGTGTTGACAGCCTACCTCAAGATATCAACCCCATTGACCACAGCTGTCCAAGATGGAGCTTCCATTATGCTGAGCTGGGGTGGTGACACGTAGAACAAGAGTAGTTGTGTTCTTCCTGAGTTAGCAGATGTTCTTGAACAAATATTTCTTCATTTACTCTATGTCCATATGACTATTTCCAGAGACTTTGGATAACTTTGTGTGTTTCTTTAATTTTCACCAGTTATGATTATTTTGCTGGGAAGAGAGTCCCTACATGGAGCTCCTCAAAATGCCATTCAGGAAATTGCACATCTGTAAGCTTTCTTTGGTGATTTCTATCCTTCCTTCAACAATGTTTGTAATCACCTATACTAATAAATTTTGGTATATGTGTGGTACATAATGTGTGCAGTTCTATGTAGTGTGATACGTAGTGTTAATTAGATGTCATTGCCTTTACTATTCCATTTTATGACTAAATCACAATTATTTTTCTAATCAAATGTTAGAGCTTTTATAGAATTTTATTGTAGAAGAAATGTTGCTATTATTATTATTAAGTATCTCTTCATGCACAATTACAGGACTCTCTTCAAGTTATGTGTCTAGGAATGAAATATCTGGATTATATTGTATGAGAATAACCAGTTGTTATTATCTAATGCCAAATTGTTTTCCAAATGCACTTTTACAAGTAGTGTTCAAGGGATTTCAATTTGTTTCTCTATCTTTGGCACAATTTTGTATATTCAGTCACTTGCAATTTTTGTCTATCTGATGTATGTGCTGAGGTGTACCGTTGAGGTGTTTATTTCCTGATTATCAATAAAAGTGAATTTTTTATGTATTTCTTGGCAATGTGTATTTCTTCCTTGGTAAAATGCTTGTATGTTTTCTTGCAAATTTTTTCTGTTGAGTTATTTGGGTTTTTATTAGTGACTTGAGAGTTTTTTTACATTCTAAAAACTAGTACTTTGTCTAATATTGACTCTGTTTTGAAAAGTTTACAAATAATTACTCTAAAATTACTCTAATTATGGATTACTAAGTTTCTTACTTATGTTATTTATTTGGCTATGCATATATATATTTATTATATTTGTATAATTTTAAGGGGTGCAAGTGCAACTTTGTTACATGGATATATTGCATAGTGGTGAAACCTGGGTTTTTGGAGTAAGGAATAAAATTTAGTATATTTTAATGAATAGAAATTCTTAATCTTAGTGTAAGTGAATTTATTGTTTTTATATGAGAGTGTGTGACCTATCCACAGTGTTCTATTCCTCACCAAAGGCAAAGCATCAAACTCAGTGCTCTTCCAGTCTTCACACAAGATGTTCCACCTATAGTTATTTTCCATTTTTTTCCATACACACTGCTTAATCCATTTGTTATTCCACCATATCACAGATTCCATCTCTAACAGCCTCCCACCTGCTACCACAGACATGGCTCTGTCTATTGTACTTGTCCTCCAATCTTCACCTCAGGCAGTGCTCCACAAGGAAAGCTCTTCTAGTTCCACAAGTTCGCTCCCTACTCAGGACCTTCCCTTTTGTTATTTTCTCAGCTTCCTTCCTTTACTATTTTATTTTCTAATTACAGTTATTCTTTGGTTTCAAATGTAATAATATTTGGGAAAGACCATTTCAATCCACAATGTTACTTTCATCATCCATTATATATTCTCCATTATTATTCTGTATTATTTTTATCACACCTTAATTTGACTTGTTTTTATATCATTTCATATTTTCTAAACTAAATTATGTGTTTCATATGAATGTTGGCCATGCTAACACAATTTTTTTCCAAGCACTGAACATAATGCCACATAATAGATAAGTAGTAACATTTATTAAGTGAGTGGGCAGGTAAATGAATGATAGAATAAATACGTAAGCAATTATTTGAAGCATGTCTCCAAATTTACTTTTTGTTTCATCAAGGCTAGTATTCTTAACAATTTTTCTAACAATTTAAACTTATACAACTTTAGTGCATTTTAACGTATCAGACTTTTGATACAGAGGTCAGTACCTATTGTGGTTAACTGATTTGCATTCCATATCTTTATTATCCCATTTATGATTTCCCAGTTTGTTTTTTAAGTTAGATTTATAATTTAATATATTTTCTTATTAATTATAACATAATTATTCCACCATTTACAAGGTATTTTCTCATTTACGGTTATTTTATCCACATTGAATGTGAAATTATTTTCAGTAGCTTCCTTGTATTCTTATTATCACCTTCCTTACAAATCTTAGATGTACATAATATTTAATTATTTTATATAACAATAACATATTCAATTACAGGAACTCATTTAGAAACAAGATAGAGCCTTGGGAAAACATTCAACTCAAGTGGAAGAAGTAGGAGAAGTGTGTGCATATAGTTTAGTATTATCACTGGCCCAGCATGTACATCATACTCCAGGAATCCATAGGTTTTACAGACTATGAAGAATGTTGTTTAATCTATCAATTCAGTCAATTTCAGGTCAGTTAACAAACTTCTACTGTTTTCCCTCAGAACATATTTTATTCAATAAGCTATAGAGACATTTCAAAATTATATACAAATCAGGAAAAAGTGTCATAAGTCGTTATGTAAATGTGTCAGGCTTATTTAGACACTACTACATTTTTTTTCAGTGTTTCTAGGATAACAGTGTATTAACAATACAGAACTACCATTATCTTAAATTTTCATGCTGATTTTAGTCAAAATGCTGTTCATATCATCGAATTATATGTCTCCATTATAAAATGTAAAACATTTCCATTGGAACAATATTGTATTTAAAAATAAGAATCTCTTAACCAAGTGATCCGTGCTATATATCACCATGAATAAGGCAGGTTTATATCATGCACTTCCTGTTAAAATGCCATGAGGACACATTACTTCTGTGGGGTTCTAGCCCAAAATGCATAATGTTAATCTAATAACAAAACATCAGATAAACACAAATTGATGTTTTTTTTTAAAAAAAACTAACCAGTGCTCTTCAAAATTTTCAAAGTCATAAAGAACAAGAAAAAACTGAAAAATGGTCACAGATTGGAGGACACTGAGACATGACCACTAAATGCAATATGGTATCACACATTAGATACTAGAATAGAAAAAGAACATTATGGCAAAAATTGGTGAATTCTAAGTGATGCCTACCATTTAGTTAATAGTGTTAACATCAATGTTAATTTCTCAGTTTGAATAAAAGTGCCATGGTTAATGTAAGGTGTTAATATTAGGTGATGCTAGGTAAAGGATATATGAAATCTTTTGTACTATCTATGGACCACTTCTTTGAATAAAAAATTCAAAATAAAAGATTTATTTAATAAAGCAAGCATTTTCCCCTACAGCACTATTAAGATATGTAGCTTTTTAAATGTATTAAATATCTATTTTTTACTCTAAAAGGCCATAACTTGCAATTGCTTGTAAGAGATCAAATCTCAATCTATGTCATGTGTGTTACTGTCTCAGAATTACCACTGTTTATACCATTTCCTGATGGTTATAATGCCTATTGGGGAAAATGTCAAACTTTTCTCAAACATATTTTGGATTAACCTTGAGTACAACTAGAAAAGTCATAGAAATTTCAGCTATATTATAGTTATGATTTAGTTTTTCCAAAATTATTCTATCCAGGAAATTAGCCTTCTGCCATCTAAAGCTCATTCACTCTCTCAAATGTGGCAACAGTCAGACATGTATGTATTTGAATACTGAAGGGAAAACCTTGTGGAACATGATAGTCTAATGCATCTAGTTTGTGTTTCATAACACTGCATAGCACCCAGCTAGATTAAGAAGGTGGAATTCAGTATATTGAACAACAACCATATTATGAACTGTTTGCTCAGTTAAATTTGCGACGTAACTTGTACTCTCCACTCTGAAAATATCTAATACAGTATCATTTGGAAATACATGTTAGCTGTTCAAATTAATTGACCCTGATATCTCACATCTTGGAATCCCAAAGTAATAATAGCAAACTAATAATTGTAAATTATACTCAACAAGATAGCCATCAGAATTTTACTGGTAAGTGAAAAATATTGAAATAGCCTATACATCCAAAGAAAGAGAAGTGACTTACTAATTTGTGTATAGGCATATAAAGAAATAACATACAAATATTAAAAATACACTACCATGACTATAACTTTATTATCTTAAATTTCTAACATGGAAAAATAAAACGTTATAAATTACTACCTCAACCCCCTGAAATTAGAAAATAAGAGTTAGACTAAAATTAAACTAAGTGTAAATAATGAATAGTCTTGCTACTACTTTATCTTGATACAAAACTGATTTCACAGACTTTGGCTCCCATTGTTGTAAAAACATCAGATAAATTTTGAACTCATCTTAAAGACTTTTCATGTTAAGTATACATATGAAACATGTTATACTGTAATTCTAAATATGCTGTCATTTTGATATACAAAAGTTATTAGATTTTTTTTGCTTTTTTATATATAGCCCTTATGAAAAATAATTTACCGACATCATTCAGATATACAAAATAAACATAAATGTGTTTACTTACTAAATAAGCAACAAATAGTTGTTCAGATAAAATGAAAGATTGAAATTTCTGGTTCAGGCTTCTTCAGACATGAACCAACCTAAGTTATTATTAGAGATTTTCTTTTATAGTTATATTTTTTCTACTTAGGTCCTGGGCAAAGTGCACGTTGTTTTAATTTTAATTCACTCTCAGAAATAAATCATTTTATTTAGTCTGTGTTATTACCTATAGATCAACCATACTTCAGGGGATTTTGTGTGAAATGCTCTGGGTAAGGTAAAGATAATTTGTTACCATGGAATCGCAGAAGTAAAAATAGCACCCAGGGAGTTGGTGCACTGAGGCATCATCTCCAAGAGAGTATTTCAAGCAAAGTAGCATTATAGTCAGGGATTTCATTTCATTGTTTAAATCCCATTAGTCAGAAGATATTTGTGCTTCTCAAACTGCAATGCAGCTAAGAGTTTAGATAAAATGAAATATAGTACTACTATTAATATATATGACATTGCAACCTGAGAAATTTTAGTAATGATGTAATTAGGAAAGCATTCACTCTCAGCATGCATTTAAAATATTCATCATTTAATAACTATTTATCAAAATGTTGATTGTTTAAATATTTATATCTAATAATAAAATTACCCATTAGCTACAAAATTTTAAATTAGTTTTTCAAAAGAGCAATTAGTGCATCACATAATTTCATATGATTTTTTAAGGATTGCTAAATCATAAGATACTTTTAATGGCTTACTTAAATATACAGCATAAAAAATTTCACAAGTACTTGTAATATATTCTTTTAAAGTTAAGATGCCATTAAACCTTGAACTTATTCACTACTGTTCATTAGATAGTAAACTAATTAGAAATAGATTACATTTAGGATGAAGGCCCCCTTCGTTCTTATAAATTCATGCAGATAGCTATTGGAAAAATAACCAGTACACCCATAATAAAAACATGTATCTTGTTGATCTTTATCCTATGTGACATATGAGTAAAGATAGCTCTGCATAGACCCTCTGGTATTGTGACACTGAGCTGTCCGTAAGCAGTCACCTTAGTAAAAAGATAGATTAGTGTCTCACTGTGTTGCCTTGGCTGGAGTGTAGTAGTACCATCACAGTTCACTGCAACCTCAAACTCCTGGATTCAGGCAATCCTCTTGTCTCAGCCTTCTAAGTAGCTGGGACTATAGGTGCACACCACCATGCTTGACTAATTTTTTTTTTTTTTTAGAGATAGGGTCTTGCTATGGTGCTGATGTTGGCCTTGAACTCCTGGCCTCTAGTGATTCTCCTGCCTCAGCCTCCCAAAATGCTAGGATTACAGGGTGAGCCACCACACCCTGATGTAAAAATTAGATTATTTTTGAGGGATTTTATACAATTCTTAGGGTACACTGATAATACATGGATAGAGGAAGTGAATAATAACGTTTAAAACATTGTCTAATACTTAAGATCAATTAAAACATGTTTAAAAGTGTTAAATTGAAAATCAAAGAAACTGATATGACCTCTATTGTTTAGGTGATTCTAAAGAAAAAAATAAACATAGGTGGTTCTAAAGAAAATACTTCAATTGACAGGAAACTCTCTTGTCAGTTATAAAAATCCTAAATTTATTAATTCAAAAATTATACACCTCTACTAAGTATTACATTACTCTTGTTATGGGCAGTAAAGACAAAAGATAAAAACTGAGTTTTCAGTCAATTCTTTATTATATTAAATAAAAGAACTTTTCAAATTTTGAAAAGTTTATGAGAAATTTCCAATCAGAAAAAGTGTCATGCTTTTGTCACTCCCAGTAACTCAGAAAAATAGTTGATTTTTTTTGTGAAAAACATTATGTCAATTTATGATATTCTTAATATCATTGGGGAGTCTCATTTAGGTACACTATCCCCCTGTTGTATTTTTCAGAATATTGAACTCTCATAACAATGAGAAAATATATTTTATTCTCATATATTTAGAAGTAAAGAAATAGCCTATTTCTTCTTGTTTGGTAACGAAAAGATACTGAAACATTCTCTTTATTTATTTAAAAATGCTATTTGAAAAAGATGATTTCTTTTATACATTAACATAACCAGTCTATAGAACTAGACAATTTTCTGTACTAATGTAACATTACATAAACCTCATTGAATCTATCTTACAGAATAGGAAATTCTGATAAAATAAATTTGACCCATGCTTTAAAAGACTCAAGATGCAAATTTGACTTAATTATTTTTGACATATATACAAAGCAGAAAATTCAGAACTACCTGATCTCAGCATTAGACATAAACAGAGCAGCTTTAGAAACAAGTGTGCATCTATCTGGCCAAGGTATGTTTAGTATAGTCTCATTTCTATTTTTTTATTGTTTTGAGAATCTTTCTTCTTAGAGATCTAGGGTCTACTAGACCATTATAAGTATCTGCCATGTATTTTAAAACTATCAATATACAGAAACACTCAATTAAAATTTATCTCTCTGCAACATTTCTTGAGGTATTTCCTATTTCAATTTAACTAATTTTTTTTAGATTTAAATTTATTTTAATGAGCTATTTTCTTTGTTGCAAACATTACTAAGTACCCATGATAGTAAATGATAATAAGGATGACTTCAATAGAATATGGTATTTTTGTTTTGCACAGATTATAAGAAAAGATATTAGACAAATTGAAAACCCTTGTACTATCAGGAAAATTCCAGTAAGTGTCAGAGATCTGTGAATGCTGTGTATTGGCTGATATGATAGCATAAGGCATTAGAGAGAATGGAGCTATATATCTGTTTTGAAGACTAGGTACATTTTGTGAAAACACAGATGGAGAGAAACAATGTTTTCAACAGTAACAACAATAATAATAATAATAAGGCATGGCGTAAAAAAGTTAAGCATCACTTGGGGAACAGAATGAAGCAGTAAACAGTTTGGAGACAGTGAACATTTTTCGTAAAAATGTTGTAAGTAAGGCAAGAAAATATATATACTGGGGAAATGTGGGAGGATTGTCCTGAATAGAAAAGTAGAGGATGGCACAACCAAAATTTTTGTTGTTGATGTTTGGTTTTATTTTGTTTTTAATTGATGCACCCTTAATATTTAATATTTCATGCAGTAAGTTTATTATTAATTTGACTTACTCAAATCCAGATTTTCAATAACAGCAGAACTAGTTGGTTTCAAAAGAGTGATATTTCCCTAGTTTTTACTGTTCATTTTTAAATAATTTTTTATTGAAATATATTTCAAATATGGGTATCAATATACCCAAACATGATAAGCTTAGAACTATGAATGTTTACCAAATGATCACACCTATGTAATCACAGCACAGAGATGAAAAAATAGAACATTACTAATACCCGGTATTCTCCTTATCCCTTTCAACAAACTTTGCATCACCTACAAATTTTATGGATGTACTAATTCCTATCATCATATTATATTACTTTTGTCTGCCTATGATTATAATATATAGAGATTCTTAGAAGATACAGTATTTAGGGTCTGGCTTCTTTAACTTAATAGGAGGATTGTAATATTCATTCATGTTATCTGTAGCAAAATTTCTTTTCTTTTTAATGTTATATAGTATCCCATACTAAGGAAATACCACAATACATATACATTTTGTTATTATTAATTATTTAAGTTATATCACATTTTTGGCTACTGTTAAAAATGTAAGAATGAACACTCTCTGTTATGGACTGAATTGTGTCCCCTCTCCCCAAAAATCATATGTTACAGCCCCAACCCTCAAAGTAACTGTAATTGAAGTTAGGCCCTTTAGAGAGGTAATAAAGGTTAAATGAGGTCAGAAGGGCAGGACCCTAGTTAGATAGTGCTTCTGGTCCTACAAGAAGAGGAAGAGACACCAGATCTCAATATCTCAATATCTCTCCCTATCTGCCTGCCTGCCTGTCTGTCTGTCTGTCTCTTTCTCTTTGCATAAGCAGAGGAAAGGCCATGTGAGGACACAATGAGAAGACGGCTATCTATAAGCAAGAAAAAGGGCTCACCAAAAACTAACCATGCATCTTCATCTTGAATTTCCATTCTCTAGAACTGGAGAAAATAAATGTTCTGTTGTTAAAGCTACCTAGTCTATGGTATTTTGTCAGTACAGTTAAAGCAAGCTAATGCATTGTCATACACAAATATCACAAAATCCTTTTTTCATTTTAATGTAGAGGTTTTGCACATTTTTCATTAGTCTTGTTACTAGGACTGAAGTTTTCTGAAACCACTATAAATGCACCCAGTCCTTAAATTTCACTTTGTAATTTTCTTTTATTATTATTTGGATATATTCAGGGGTACAAGTGCAATTTTGTTACGTGGATATATTGTATAGCTTTGAGATTTGGGGTTTTAATGTACCCATCACCCAAATTGTGTACATTGTGCCCAATGGGTAATTTTTCATCTGTTATCCCTTTCTCTTCGTCCCAGCTGTGGAGTCTCCAATGTCTATTATTCCACTCTGCAGGCCCATGCATACCCATAGTTTAGCTCTCACTTATAAATGAGAACATGATGTTTGATTTTCTGTTCCTGAATAACTTCACTTAGGATAATAGCCACCAGTTCCACACAAGCTGCTGCAAAAGACATTATTTCATTCTTTTCGAATGCTGAGTACTATACCACATGCATATGTTTACCACATATTCCTTACACACTCATGAATTTATGGGCACTTAGGTTCATTCCCTATCTTTGCAATTGTGAATTATGTTGTGACAAACATTCCCGTGCATGTGTTTTTTTGATAAAAAGGCTTATTTTCCTTTGAGTAGATACCTAATAGTGAGATTGCTGAATCTAATGGTAGGTCTACTTTTAGTTATTGAGAAATCTCTTTTTTTTTTAATTTCAATATATTAAGGGGGTACAGATATTTTCGGTTATATGGATCACTTTTGTAATGCTTTAGTCCCAGCTACAGGTGTGCCCATCATCCAAATAATGTTAATTGTACCCATTAGATAGGTTATTACCCCTTCCCACCTCCCCTACCCCTGTGCTTGATTTCCACTGAGTTTTTTTTTTTTTCAGCATATTACAGGGGTACAAATGTTTAGGTTATATAATTGCTTTTGCCCCACCCAAGTCAGAGCTACAAGCATGTCCATCTCCAAACGGTGTGCACTGCACCCATCCCTTCCTCCCCCCTCCCACCTGCCTGACACCCAGTGAATGTTACTACTACACGTGCCCATAAGTGTTGATCAGTTAATACCAATTTGATGGTGAGTACATGTGGTACTTGTTTTTCCATTCTTGTGATACTTCACTTAGTAGAATGGGCTCCAGTCCACTGAGTTTTAATTCCCTCTGTGCACGTGTGTGCACATTGGTTAGTTCCAGTTTAAGAGCAAGTACATGTGGTGTTTGCCTTTCCATTTTTTTGATAGTAATACTTCAGTTAGGAGAATGGTCTCCAGTTCCATCCAAACTGTGGCAAAGGCATTAATTCATCTTTTTTATGGCTGAATAGTGCTCTTTATTTTGTCTGACTGGGTTAATTCAAAAGACTTGTCTTCAAGCTCTGAAGTTCCTTCTTTGGCTTGGTCTATTCTATTGTTTGCTCTTTCAACTACAGTTTTAATTCCTTCAATGACTCTTTAATTTCCTGATGTTCTGTTTGTTTGTTTTTAATATCTATCTTTTTAGTAAATTTTTCTTTTATGTCCTGAATTATTTTTCTGGTATTTTTGTTAGTTTTAAAGTTTCTTTTGAATCTCATTGAGCTTCCTTACGTTCCGTATTTTTAATTCATTATCTGTCATTTCAGAATTTTCATTTTGGTTATAATCCATTGCTAGAGAGCTACTGTGATCCTTTGGGGGGGTAAAAAGAGTCTATTTTTTTGTACTGTCAATGTCCTTATATGCTGGTTCCTCCTCATCCTGAAAAGCCCATACTTCTTATTTTTGAATTTCCTTTTTTTTTTTTTTGGATGGGACTTTATTATTTTATTTCCCTCCTTTGAGGATGTTCCTGTAATGTATGTTGTGTTTGTTTACTTAGCTTAGATTTGGGGTACTTTCAGGGGGCCAAGGCTCTATACGTGTGTTTTGGTTATAGATAGCTTTTGTGTGGTGCCCTTCTCAGATGCTCCTTATAGTATCAATGTACTGGGCATCTGCTCAACCCCCAGGCCAGTGGGTGGCACTGATGCGTAAAAGCTGGCTGCAGCAGCAGCCCATAGGTGTGTGCTTGGTCTTAGTTTGCTCAGTCAGTGGGGTGATCTGTGGAATGCTGGATGTCCTGTGCTCCCTGTCCACCCTGCTGGATAGAGCCGGACTGCCAACTCGCCTTGTACACCCCAATGACAAGCAAAAATGCCAGCCCTGAATGAGGAGGTAGCTCACATTGAAATGTGCTGAGGCCTCCATGGAGGTTGGGGAGGGAGGAGCAGACTTCACCAGCTCTTAGACCTGTGTAGACATATACATGATCTGCCTCCCTATCATACCTTTGTCCCAGGGTTTGTGACTTTCCTCTAGGGACAAAATGTAGCTGAAGGCTTCAGAAAATGCCTCTCCTACCACAAAGCCCTCACCTGAAACAGAGAGCTTGTGGTCTACCTGTACTCCACTCCTTAAAGGGTGGGTCACGGTTCCTGCCCTCCATGGAAGCCCATGCAGCTTCCCCAAATGCTCTGTAATGCTCATACCTCTGTACACCTGTGCCAAACCCAGGACTGCATCTACAGAGGGTGGTGAGTAGAGAAGTCCCTGTCTCCATGCCCATTCCTGTTCACTGACACCACTTGGCCTCTGAGGTGGGCCTGCTATCTTTTCCTAGAGAACCCAGATCTACACATTTTTCTCTGTTAGGAGATTTCAACACCTTTGGCTCATGAGTGGGGAGCTCCCATGCAGAGGTGGGCAGATGCTCTGATTTTCTTTGTCCCATGGAGCCCTTTTGTACTCTGTCCTAGGTGTGGTCCATCCTGAGTGTTAGAACTCAGGGAATCCTGCAGTTCTCCTGGTACCTGACAGTCCCCTGTGGCTGCTGCAGACTGAATGGGTCCTGGGGAATGTTTGTGGGGATCCAGTGATGCAGAGAAAGAAGGGCTGAGACTCTCTGGCCAGTACTGAGGCCCAGAAGAGGAGCACAACCAGTATGGAGCCAGCTGCCTCAGCTCAGATCTGGGGCAGAGCAAGCAACCCTGCGAGGGCTGGCAGTCCAGTGCTCTGTACTTAAGAAGTTTCCAAATCACTGTCCACAGAAGTGCCTGGGCTCACAAGGGTAGAGGGGCTCTCTGGCAGTTCAGGAGGCAGATGTCTGCCCCAGGGGTGAGGGGAGCACCCCCACATACTCTTTACAGAGCACTCCAAGTTTCTCAGAGGTCAATCACTGCCAAACTCCTGTTTCCTTCTTATTCTGTGCCCCAGCTTCTTCCTTTTGGTTCTCTGATATGATCTGGCACTCTTCCCTCAGTACTCCACTGGAGCCATTGTTATTTACCTGCAGCTTTCATTCTTCTTTCTGAGGAGAACCGGGGACTGATGTCTGTAGTCAGCCATCTTGAAAACAAACTGACTTTCTAATTTTCATTCTCAACATATAAATATAATTATATTTTTAATTGGACATGTATAAAGTTTCCTGGGAAATTTATCTAACTGTAATAATTAATCTCTAGATTATCTCAGATTTTCTACATACTCATTAAGTCATCTCAAAATTACATTTCTTCTTTTCTAATTCTTATAATGTATATTTTCTTGCCTTACTACACAAGCTTCCAGATTTGCATTAATATAAATTAAGGTGGTAATGGTAAGTACACTTGTTTTATTCCTGATCTCAAGATTAGCACTTTAAAACTTTCACTGTTAAAGTACAATGTGTAATGAAAACAATTTAGAAATACTCTTTGGAAAATGAAGGAAGTCCTTTTCCATTTCTAGTTTAATAAGATGCTTTCTCATATATTTATCAAATAATAAAATATATCTGCCAAGAGTATCACATTTTTTTCTATCTTTGGTATTAGAATTTAATCAGAGAAGCAGAACCACTAGTAAGCGGGGTCAAATAAGGGAATCATTATACAGATTTGATCTTACATAATTGTGGTAGTTAGATACACAGTTTATGTGATTCTGTTCACTCAGTCTCCTGCAATACAGGGCAGCGCCTGGATCAGGAATGCAGACAATTATAAAAGAGGATGGACAGAAGCTAGAGAAGACTGAGGACCAATTGAATTGAATGAAACTCAAGTAAATCTCTCACCATATCTCTATTTCCAATTTTAATGATCTGAGTGGCCTGCAGGGGAAGATGGTGACCTTTCAACTGACCCAGCAGTCAGATAAGTAGAAAACAGTGAGCTAGAGGAAGCTGGAAGACCTGATACCACAAACCAGCAACGTGAGCCAGTTGATTGATGACAACCTGCATGAGCTACAATAGTGCCTGATCCTATACTGCCTTCCGAGAAGAAAAATTTTTCACCTTCCAAATATTGTGCAGATTTCTCTCATAACAAGCCCTAGGCAAGGAACATATGAGAAAAGAAATTCTGGGAAATGTAATTCCATCTGATCTATACTGACACAGAACAAACCTAACTTGACATCTATATGTACACTATTATTCACAAACAACTTTCAAATAAAGACAATAGCAAAAGCATACTTCTGTATGACATGATATTATTATAGCTATAATAACTAAAAATGGTTTAACTGTAAACCTTTGCCTCCTTGCTAAGCATTTCTCCCCTTAAAGTGACAGACATAGGGTAGAATGAGAGGAAGGGATGAGGTGGTAAGATGGAGAAAGCCCCTTTGTGCCGGTAAGCAAGGCATTACATTTAATTTTTTTTTTTTTTTTTTTTTTGAGACAAAGTCTCACTCTGTTCCCCAGGCTAGAGTGCCGTGGCATCAGCTACGGTTAATTTTGATTACGAGAAGCTAGCTGCACTGCTCAGTAAAACAAACTGCTAATATTTTCCATCCACCCAGAGTTCAATGGCCTCATTGCTGACACCATATGTGTCAACCTTGAGAACTTCTTGACTTAATAACTACAGCCACGTGGGCTTTATTCCAGGTCTGCAGGACTTGCTGCCATGTTGTCATGATAACGTACCTCCCTCCTCCTGTCTGAAGGAGAGAGTGAACAACAATCAAAGCACCATTTGGGCCACTTGTTTTGATCCTAACTCTCACTATTTATCCTTTAAACATTCAAGAACAGTGAGAGAAGTGAGGGACCCTTATCACCCCCTGTCATTTTAAAGAGAGCATTTGCTAATGCTTTAAATGAGAATTTTCATATTCTCCATATCACCTAATGAGGCCCTCATCCTTTCTCTTCCAGAAACCATGTCTTTGTGAGCACCTCATCGTCATTGCCGACACTCTTAATAGCTATGAAGAATCTGAAATTTTACTCTACTTGCAAACTAAAAGTTATTCTTCCACTGTTTGATGGATTCTGGAGAGAAAAATGAGAATATTAGATCAGAGATAAAGAGGTTTTACTCATAAAAATAACATAAGCCAGAATATCAGCATTTGTGCTGGTTCCCTGAGTCCCAGTTATCACACAGTAATTCATTAAATGATGTTTGGTCATGCTATGGGTTATATTATAGTAGAAAAAACAATCTAAATCTTTGATAATGACCAGTAGTCCTGCCTGCTCTTTGCCCTGGAGAAAGACATTATCTTTTGGGCAAAGCATCACTTTACTCAAATATCTAAGGAGAAACCCAAGACTCTGAGCAGCATCCTTATTCTGCCAAAGAAGCTCCAAGCAAATTGGATTTTGGGGGCCATATGCCCAAGTGGCAGAAAGTTTCTATGGAACACAGTGACTGTTGCAGGGGGCTAATTGTCTGGATTCCTGTTCCAAACTAGCAACTATGGGAGTTACTTGGTAAATGGGTCACCAAAATAGGGTATGTGGTGCTTCCAATATCCAAAAATCTCCACCAAGCATTGTGTCTCTATTTCTAGTCATAGGAGTAACAGATGCAGAAATTTGTTCTTCTGTGTTGAAGAACTACGTCTCCATGTGTTGGCCAAAGGACTCCAAGAGATTTCCCCTGGGTGGCAAACTCCTAAACTTTTATGAAATTTATATTGCATTCTCTGGTATACATGAGTCTTGCAAATGGTTCTACAGTAGGTGCTTGTTTGTGTTCCCCAGTTCAAGAGAACATGTTATAATCAATGTATTTGAGCAGCCTGATGTCCTGTAGAATTGAGAAACAATCAAAGTTGGAATATTGAAATAGCCCTGAGGCAAGAGAGAGAAGTAGTGTTGCTGGCCATGGCTGCTTGAAGAAAATGACTTCTGATGATCTTATTAGTATAGAGAACAAAAATTAATCAGATAAATAGCCACATACCAGGTCCTGGTGGATGTGTTGATTTGTTCCAGCAATGAAATCACATCTGAAACAGCTATTGTAATTAGAATAAAGACCCAATTAAGTTTACAATAACACACTGCTAATATCTAAAATCCATCTGTCTTCTGCACAGACCTAATAGATAAGCTGAAAGGCTCTGTAGTAGTAATCATTATCCCCGCATCTTTCAAGTTTCTAATAGTGGCACTATCTCTGTAAACCCTCCAGTAACGTAGTAGGTGGTATATATTTTATTTTAACATTTTTGTAGTTGAAATGCAGCTTTGGTGGTTCCATTGATATTTTTTTACTTTACAGATCAGGGAATACATGTGGCCATTCTGCAAGTTACTGAGTAAGTCTTTTCTATCAGGCATTCTGGACAGAGGATGCAATCACAGAGAGAATTCATGGTCCACTGGGTCCTCCATGAGAATGGCTCAAGCAAAAACACCATTTATAACATGACCTTCAAAAGCCCCTAGTGTGACTATAGACCACAGCAGTGTTCTGAATCTCTAGGAATTATCCGTTTAAAGTAATATATCCAATAATACCCCAAAATTCTGATTATTTTTCTTTCTTGAATTCATAGTATCGCTGTTAAGTGAATGGCCATATATCCCTTTGTAGAAGGCTTAGGAGATACACAGAAGAAAGATTTTGGCATTATAGCAGGAACCTTCTTCAAAGGATTCCAGCATACCTTTAATTCAAGGTGTTTTTGGGCTGTGAACTAGCTCAAGTATGCAATTCTTTATGGAGCTGTAACTATTTTGGTGGTTCCAATCAGACTTCTGTTCACCTGACCTGGGGATTTTAATATTATATAAATCAAAGATTTTAAGCAGTCCATCCATTTAATCAGTTATTGGGGAACATTATTAGCCAGCCAAGACCAAAGTGTTCTGATTGTCACAATATTTTGATCTGCTGTCCAGTGTGGTGTGCAGGTTTACCATGTCTTTGTTGATTATATGCCACAGCTTTGAATCCCTATATCCTGTTTATCAAATTTATCTTTCAGTCCTAAATTTATTCTGCCTTTTTACCTATTTTTTGTGTACCTGCCTGTTAGGTACCATGAAAAATAAATGTGTGTTCACATGTTCATGCAAACACACTCGTATGCATTACAGATACAGGTGTTAGACCTGCATTAAAAAATATGCGCTATTGTGACTATAAGAGTATTTTCCACATAGATAGTGTCATTAGTATACCTTCACTGAAATCCCCACAAAATTAATAGATGACTTTGAGATTTAAATCAATTCACAAATTAATTGCGATACAAAACCAGCTCAGTATAGCTTAAGTGTACATGCAAATATATTGCCTCCTGTACTGAAGTGTAGGAAGGGCAGGAGTACAACGTAACCTTTAGCGTATTTAGAACTGTAAGATATTCTATAATCTAGGACTATATCTCCACTGATTGTTTGTACATTGGCTTAATTTCTCCTAATTAATTTTCTGAACTCTGGTCATTACTGTGACCATCAGCATTTACTCACAGATTTGCCCTTTTATCACTGGAGAGTAGAGTATAAGCAAGGCCAAGAGAGCAAGGTGATCAAATTGATAGCCCCTTCCTGGAATAGGTTATTGACATAGAATTGAAAAGAATGTTCTCTCAAAAGTGAAATATGCTGCTTTGTAAAAGAAAAGTTACATACAGACAAAATAATAACTAAATATTATGGATAAGAAGGGCCTATTATATTCAATTTTCTAAGAATTTTATATACAACACCAAAAAGGATTTTAAGGTTGAACAAATAAGGAGCTGACTTATGCTCATGGAAACACAACATAGAACTGTCATTTGAATTTTATGCATAAGTATATAAATCTATGCATGCCTAAGCATGTATATATGTGTGTGCATATATATATGCATGCGTGTAGACTGAGAAACACAGCTGTACTTATTTAAATTTAGTTAGAAAAACTTATGTCAAGAAAATGCAAAACACCATAATAAGAATTTAAACATGTGTTGCCTCTGTTTTATTCAATTAACTAAGGAAAAGCATTTAAATCACCAAGCAAAATAAATGATCCAAATTTGAAATCTTGTAAGTTTTAAAGGCCATCTGTGCTTTTTGTTACATCTGTTGATTAAGTTGTCTTGGTAACTAAGTTGGGAAATTTCTCCACAGTACTTACTAAAGGATAAAATAGACAGAATTGTAAACTAACATTAAATATGTGTGTGCCTGCACATACGTGCATTTGTATATACATACACTCACAGGAAAACATTATTTAATGTTTTGTATTTGTAGTAGTTTAATATATAATTGTTAAAGAAATGAGTAAATACATTTTAACCTAAATCTATAGGTTTATAATATACTTTGACAATGTAACAAAGTATGCTGTGTATTATAACTTGTGTTGAGTGTGGTAATGGGTTCAAACTACCATGCTTCAACTGAGTTGACAAAGGGACTTTGGGATGTGACCTGATAATTCCTCCTATTAATTAAAGAGCTGGTTCACAGAGGTTTGATACACAAAATAACTACCACATAGACTGGTTGCAGATTCTGCCATTTATGACTAGATCTGTTACAACTCCAGATAATTAGTGGAATATTTTAGGTTTTTGCCACTCAAATATATAAGAGTTTAGGGAATATATAGAGAAATTTTAAATTTATTGAAAGTAAAACTACTTGTTTTGTTTCTCAATGAAAATATTCTAGATTTTATGACTAAGTTATACCATTTACATCGTAGCTATATAATAAAGGAAAATGGTTGGTAGATTTTGTGGCTTGGATATAGCTGTTGTTTTTATCTCTGTTCAAACCTCATTATAAAGCACTTCTTTTTTTTATCTTGATCCATCACAGCCAGAGAGTTGCTCTGTCTGCTATTAGCGTTTTATGAAATTGTTTACATTCAACAGGAGAACATCATGGCCTTGCATTTAGAGACAAACCAGCTGCTAACAACACCAAGGCCAAGCTGATAGTGCCAGGATAGCTCCCCGAGGTCAGGGATTGTTTTCCAATGGAAAAGTAGATACAAAACTTACCTAAACATCATTAAAGTAGAATAAAAAAGTAAAAATGTCAGTTGAGTGAGTTGTAGATCTAACATATCAGCTAGATTCTGATGAACTATTTATTTTTTTGAATTAAACACATTCCCGACAATGTATTTCTAAAAAAAAAAGTATTATGTTGACATCTTATTGTAAATATATCCATTTTATGTTAAAAAAGTAGTACTGGATTCTGGAAATATATCTGAGATCTGCACAGGTTATAACAACAACTACTTCAGTTATATCACTAAGTGAATATTTTGGCTAAAGCTTTCATAATTTTATGTTGCAGAATAACATTTGTTTTTGAAACAGAGTCTTGCTCTGTTGCCCAGGCTAGAGTACAGTGGTATCATCATAGCTCACTGTGATCTCCAACTTTTGAGCTCAAATGATTCTCCTGGCTCAGCCTCCTGAGACCATAGGTGTGCGCCACCACACTGGGCTAGATTTTTTTTTTTTTTTTTGGTAGAGACAGAGTCTCACTATTGCCCAGGCTATTCTTGAACTCCTGGCCTCAAGAAAGCCTCTTGCCTTGGCCTCCCAAAGTTCTAGAAATATAGGTGTAAGCCACTGCACCTGGCCTATTTTTTGATGGTTTTATTATATGTTCCTCCTGTTTTCCATCCAGTATTTTCAATTGTTCACCAGCAGTTACTGTAGCATATACTTTTTTCTATCCACTATATACCACCTACTCATGGATAATCTTAGTGTAGATGTTAAACAGTAAGTGGTTGGTTACAGAGTGGAAAACAGAGATGGACTAAAAGGAAAAGTGACTTCTTCAAGCCATTATAATTCATAACATTAAGTGCCACTGGCTTCAGGAAATGATTTTATTCTGAAATAGATTCAAAATGCAATTTATTTAATTTTATTTTTATTTCCCTCTCCTTTGAAGGCCTACCCTTAAAAACTCTCTAAACTGCTACTGAAAATGAAGACTTTTTAAAATTTTTTCAACTGTCTCAGAAAATGTAATGATAACAGGAATATGTAGACATTCAACCTTAATAAGCACTTCCACAGTAACCTTCTCTGATTCCTAGGATTGCTACTCAGCTGTAGTGTTTCCTGTTGCAGCATAATTGAATTATCACAAACTCAGATGCAGCTCCCTCCTGGAAGCTTGCTAAATATAAGAGTAGTTTGGAAAGTTCTCAAACTTTATTGTACATCAGAAACACCTGGAAGGCTTGAACACTCTTAATTTCCTGGATCCCATCTCCAGAGTCCCTGATTCAGTAGGTTCCCAAGTGATGTAAACACTGCTGGTCTAGGTACTACATTCTGAAAAATACTAATTGAGACATTAACAAATTTATTTTGAGAACTACTGATTTAGATACTATGGTAGGCAGAATAATGGCCCCCAAAGATGTGCACACACTAATCCCTTAAAGCTGTTAATATGTTATGGTGCATGGCAAAAGATATTTTTTCAGATATGATTAAGGTTAAGGTCCTTCAGGGGAGAGATGACACTGCGTTAAGAAGATGGACCCAATATTACCCATGGGTCCTTAGAGGAGGAGAACCTTCTCAGCTGTATTAGGAAGAAAGAGATGTGACTGAAAAATGATAGCCAGAGAAATAAAATGTCATTGCAAGACGGGGGAAGGATGCCATGATCCAGAGAATGTAGGTGACCACTTGAAGCTAGAAAAGACAAGTAAACAGATTCTCACATAGTATCTTTAGAAAGAAACGCAGCTCTTCCAATACCTCGATTTTAGTCTGATGAGACTACTGTTACGTTTCCAACCTACAGAACTGTATGATAACAAGTTTGCATTTTTAATCCACTAAGTTTGAGGTAATTTGTTACAGCAAAAATAGAACAATAATATAGATATTTAAAAAATACATCACCCAGAAGTACACATTCCTATCTGTTCTTTCCTGATGCCTCACATACCATAAATCCAAAATATAGAGGCCATTATAGCAGCAAAAACCCTGAACATATCAGAAAACCAACATTTGAAACATCTTTCTACCACTCACTAGCTGTATTATTTTAGACAGGCTTATTTCTTCATGTAATTGACAAATATTTGAGACCCTTCTATATAAAAATAATGCTGTGTATTGGGACATCAAATCATATCAAATACAGTTGTTATCTATAAGTGGTTTTAATGTTGGAAACAGGGCAAGAAATCAAGACATATAACAGTATGAAGTGACCTAGATACAGACATGCAGAATTGTGATGCTGAAGACCAGAGGAAGAGTGTTTTAACTCCACCTTCCTGATTCTAATGTTTTTACATATAAAATGAAACAAATTATAGTCGTCCCAAGGAAGTTACTGTGGTCTGAATATTTGTGATTACCCAAAATACATGTGTTGAGAGCCTATCCCTCAAGGTATTGTATTAGGAGGTGGGGCCTTTAGGAGGTGATTAGGTCATGAGAACAGAGCCTTCATAAATATGATTAGAGTTCTCAGAAAGGGGACCTCAGAGAGCTCTAGCGTCACTTCCACCATGTGAGGACACAGTGAGAAGACAGCCATGTGTGTACCAGGAAGCAGGCCCTCACCAGACACTTGATCTGCTGCCCCTTAATCTAGGACTTCCCAGCATCCAGAGCTGTGAGAAATAAACTTCTGTTGTTTATACGCCCCTATCCTGTAGTAGTTTGTTACAGCAATCCAAACAGAATGAGACAGAAGGAGACCCAATATTTATTGAGGTCTGTTAGAGCTGCCAGGTGTCTACATGGTCAATCAGGACAAGGATCCTAACTGAAAGTAACAGTCAAGCTTTTGTTCACTAACTGCAATAGTATGAGAAAGATGTCAAAAAGAAAGATAGTACCAGTTTCTCCTCTTTTCCATCTCCTCACACAGATCCAGCATTAGGTGAGGGTAAGCTGACATGAAATTCAAGAGAGAGATATTGTCTCAGTGCTGAGAAGCCCTAGGCAAAAGGCTACGGAGGTTTTGCAAGCGTAGAGGACCCTGGAGAGAGAGAAGGCAAGGGCTAGGAGCGAAAGAGTGTCATGTCTTCCTAGGCAAGGCCCCTAATAAGGAGTTCTCTGTGGAGGGGCTTGAAAAGTGCCTCAGCAACGCCCCCTCCCTTGCCTTCAACACAGAGACCCCCAGATGGAGGTGCCTGGACTAGTAATGCAGACATGTCTAGGAGCACAACTGGCTGGGGGGCCTGAGTCCTTGACTGCGACACCCTGTGTCAAATATGGGTAACTGCCCTCAGGAAATTGCTGACCCTTGCCAGGGTGGGCATTTGTTGACGGGAACTGCCTAAAACTAGAGCTATACATGCTAGCACTCCTTTTATCCAGGTGGAACCATACAACTAGTTAATAATAGAATATCAATGGAAATGATATGTCACTTCTAGGTTGGATATTTTAAAAAGCAGATTTCTTCTTCACTGCCTCCTGCCCTTTTAGCTGAGTAAAGGAAGCAGAATCCAAGATAATAGTAGATGGTAATAATAGATGGTAAAAACAAACAAACAAACAAAAAATAGAAAGGTCCCATCATGGAACTACCAGCTGGCCAGGAACATCTATATTAGACTGTTACAGGAAGAAGAAATAAACATTCCTTGTTTGAAGATTCTAAAATTGTAGGTATATTAACTATAGTAGCTGTTACTATAACTAACACAGGAAGACCTCAGGATATTGAAAACTAACTGGCTTACAAACTCCTCAAAATTCAAATACATCTAGACAAAGTTTTAGCTTCAGAATATTCTGGTACTTCTGGACACATTACTGCATTGACAAGACAGTAATGAGAATACTTCTTATGGTGATCTTCTTTTACTAAAGGATGAAACGCAGTTCAATCTCAGATTAGAGCTGCTTTTGAAGAATCCCAAGCCAAACAGAAATATCCAATATTGACTCCTAATTCTTTCCTGAACATTTAGGGAGATTTTACAACAGAGATACCTGTAACTCTTCAATAATCCCCATCTCTCTCCTAATGTCTAGATTCTCACTGTCTCTAAAGCCTTGAACTTTCACTTAAGTTCCCCCCCAATTTTTCATGTTCTCTTGGTGTTCTGCAGATCCTTTCATCTTCTCTTTCTTTACCAAAATACGGGCTGCAATGTGCACATTTGTGAACCTTACCAGAATTAAAATTTCAAATGGACATCTGTGAAGTAGAACATACAATATTAAAACAGACTTTTATGTATGCAGTGGATTATATTTTGGTTTCTGATGTGATGTATAATTATTTCATTTCCACATTTCTACAACAGTTATTCTGGTCATTTCTATGACTCTTCTGAAAAGTGTAACAAACAAAAACAAAAGTATCTCTCTCTGTAGATGCCTCAAATATTTGAAAAACCTGATATATGTTAAATGTAGCTACATATTTTATATTATCCAGTTATAAGGGAATGTTATTTAACTTCACATAACTGCTAATTAATTGTATGATATTATTAACTAAATGGACTACTGCAAATTGAATTCAGTATGTCCACTCTCATAAAATTAGTAATAAGATGCAGTCTAACTTTTTAATTTATTTTGTGTATTTTATTGAAACATACCCATTTAAAATTTTTGTTAGCCCATAAAAATGACAATAAAATATAGTATGCTATGACATGCAATCCTATGCTATGCTATAATATTATATAATACGACATGACATGGCATGACATGATGTAACATGATATGATATGTATTTCTCACCTGATAAAAATGAGAGCCCAAGAAATTTCTGCAAGGTAAAATTAATTTTACAAATTTGATTTTTGTTTTTATGGCATTCAATGATGTTTTAAAGAACATCACTGAGAATTAAAAAATGCATTGCCAAAGACAGACAAAATGGGCAATATTCAGACTGACAAGTGTCATTTTGTGAAAATGTGAATCTATGAACCACTAGAATCACATGACATTTATCAATAGCACAGCTAAAATTATTCCTTCCTGATCCTTCAAAATATGTTTGTTTTTTTCTCCCAAATTTTCTTCCAAAATCTGAAAATGATGTAGGATAGAATAAATAAACATTAAAAATTGTTCTTCTCTATATTTGGAATGAAGATAGTAAAATACTTTGAGAGTTCTTGATAATATGTATATTTTCAACATTTATTATTCACTTTTATAATATTAGAATGAGAAAGATAATGTATGATTTATCAGAGGAAATACTGTGTATTAGAAGATTTGGGTTTCCAAGAAAATTTCTAGCATAGAAGGTCCAAGATTGTTCAATTCTAAAAACAGTGTATTAAGATCTATCTAGAATTTACATGAAATATGCCATGTAAGTTTTTAAATAAAATAAAATCACCCTGCTGTGATTTATATTGACCTGAATGAAACATTTGAATGATTTTTGTTTTTAACATAGAACCATCTTCCAGAGGTTTTAGAATAGATACTAGTAGTCAGTTTTATTGCATTCCAGTATTAATCTTTCCACGTTTTTTTAAAATTATTATTATAACTCTTATACAGACTCTGCTTTTCTCTTTGTGTAACAAAATTAAGTTCTGATTCCAAAATGAGCACCTGTCAGGTCAGGTAGAATAATTTGTGTTGTTTTCCCATTTTTGATCTTTGTTACAGGAATAAATCCAGAAATAATTGGTGAAACACTGTACCATGTGTACCTTAGGGCTGTTTTCATGAGTCATAATGACTTGGGAGCAATTTGCACAGGAAAAGCACAAAAATTACTATGTAGGGGATAACCAGCTTACTATTTAGCTTACTGTCACATAAAATGACCCTAGATTAAATGTAGAGTAGAGAGGAAATCTAGTTCAACATTAAACCCAGGGCTAACAGAGAGGCCTGGTTTTTGGTCCTGGAACAAGTTCATTTCTTTAAGGGTCAATATGTTAACTCTTCATTTAGAAAGGAATTTGTATGTGTATGTGCAAAATATTGATTTTTTTGCAAGAAGTTTCTTTAAGAAATACACTGGGATATTTATGAAAATGCCACACTCCCAAACCAAATATGATATTCTTCTCTTATAGAAAAATGCTCTGATAGTGACTCAGATAAAAATTAGAGTAGTGAAAACTTAGTGATGGTACCTAGCAAATTTAGTTGAATAAATTAGAAGTAACTGATGAATGAAGAAAAAATAGATTCATGATTAGAGAGTATAGATGGATGATGTGATTTACTTATTAATTTATTAGTAAGTAGGTTGTAGCATCTTAAAATGACTCTTTGGAAAAGTAAGTGCTATCTGAGGAAGAAGGAAGAATTAGTTCACACGTTCTTATTGTCGATACTGTTTAATCAAATTGAGTTATTGTAATACTCACTCAACACGGAAAATTTAAGAGAGGTCACTTTAACTAAATACAAAAGATGAATGAGAAGTTGATTAAACTTCAGCAGCCCATCATTCTGTCAGTGCTTTTCACAGTGTGAAGTGTTTAGACAATCAGGTTACTTTCCTTCAGTGAAAACACAGATCAATAACTGTGATGTTATATACCTCAAACGGCCCACAACTTACTGGTAATGCACCTGCCATTTGCAATTATTTTTCTTTTTAAGAGTTGAATAATGGAGTGGCATTAGAGTTCAAGATAATATTTGAACATGCAAAATGTTCACAAAAACAGTTCCATTCCCAGCAAGGGTGTGGTGTTTTAGAGAGATTCTTGAGAAGCATGTTACTCTGAGAGCAAAGCTTGATTCTCCTAGTTGCTTTGCCCAAATTTGAGCTTATTTGTCATTACTTCATTTAAATCTAAAACTAGTTCACAGAAGGAGAGATTCTTAATTAATATTGGCTATTTACTTATCTTAAAAACAATATATTAAAAATGAAAATGTTCCTTATGTACAGGTTTCATTATCCAGGAAATAATTATATCTAATTTTTCAACACAACATTCTTCACCAAGATATACTCAATTTGACTTTTGATTCCCTCCTTTTCATGGTAAAAAAAATCACAGGAATAAAATTTTAGAAAATATAAAACAGATATCTGCTGTTTTCTCTCATCTCTCAAAACAATGTATTATAAACAACCCTTTAAAATGTCTTAGTATAAGATAAAATTATTGATATTTATAAGCAGATTAAGTGTGCTCCTTCCACACTATTCCTTAAATTGTTTATATTTTAAGCTATATTCCTACTACATTATACTTTGTAACTTAGAGATGACAAAACCTTTGGATATTTTTTAACATTTTCTATGCAAGGTCAAGCTTCACACTTTTAGATTTCTTATTGAACAAGCTACTTCAGTGGGTTCAGCATATTTTTCAGGAGCAAGCATTTATTTGAATAAGCATCTAAGATTTTTATGCTTTGTGTATTATTTAACATTAGAGCAGAATTGTTCTGGTATTGTCTAATATATAAAAAGGGAAATATTTGGTACAAGTTCTCAGTCATTGCTCCAAAGTCTAATGCTAGTAAATGATAGAGCCAGAATGAAAATTCAATAGTTGTAACTGTTGCTGTTTCAGATATTAGAAGATAGTCATCAGTACCAGTTGAGACTTTGATAGAAAACATAGTTTGCTCTACTTTAAAGGCACAGAAAAAAATTCTAGTTTTTCAGGAAATAATGAAGTCAGTATATCAGCCTTCAATACAAATAAACTGTTTTAAATTGCAGTGATTACTAAGCAACTTTATATACTTTCCTTTTAATATATGTAACATATAATGGGAAGAAAATGTAGACTATGCATCAATTGGAAGCATTCATGAAAATGAGAAAATATTTCACTCAAAAGCAGTCAATGTGTATATGTGTGCATGTATGTGCGGGTAAAAATGAACACAAAGAATTAATATGCACACAAATTTTAAGAGTCAGTTCTCAATTTATCTTTAAAAATACAATCTTTGTGAAACTTCATCAATATAGTCTTTATTTACATGTATAGTATATTGTCTTGAACCGTGCACTACATTACTAAAACCAAGTAAGAGATACTGCAGTTACATATTGCTTTCATAATCTGTACGTTTTCCCATTCTTCAGGGCAAAACATTCCGTTGACAAGCACCATATAAACATTGCTACAATTTGAAGACAAGTAAGGGCATGCCATGAAAGCTGGTGTTCAAAAACAAAGGTCTATCAAGTAAATCTTGAAAGAACTTTATACTGCTTCTACAAGCCAATTCCTTCCCTGCTAATGAATTTTGTTTAACCAAAGCAGTATTTTTGTTTTACGTTGGTTTGGTTGGATTTGTTGATTACTGGATTGCAACATCTATGGTGGAGTTGGGAGATGGAACCTGTTCTTTCATGTTTGCTAAGGGCAACACCACTCAATTCTCTTAAACCAGGTCATACAACTTGTCTGAATTGAATTGAAATATATTTGATTTTGTGACTACTATGTTATATTAAGGTACTCAGACCTATTTGCCATAGACTTTCAAAGGCAGAATAGAAAAAAAGTAAGTTGAGAGTTGAGGACATTTCAGTTGAAGAACATGGCACACTAATGACTAGAATTCCGATGTGTAGAGGAATTGCTAAATCAAAAAAATTAGGTTAAAGACAGATTATAGAATAATCTAAATTCAAACAAAGTCATTAAGATTAATACCCAGTGGCAGCGGAAATTTATCTTAAAGAGTTGATCTTAAAGTGCTATACAACTTGATCGAAGTCTTGCTTTAGAAAATGAGTTTGTACTTGGGGCATAGGATTGATTGAAACAGGGACAGTGGCAAAGGCAAAGATGGTATGTAGAGACATAGTTATTAATTAAGACACATATGAATATGAGAAATAATTCTAAGGAAATATTAGCTAAGAAAAAACAAATAAGAAAAAGGTCAATAATACAGATATGGAACTTATATTAGAAGAATGATGATGTTATTAATTATACAGCAGACAGGATTAGAATTAGCACCATTATAATATGATAAGTTTTATTTTTAATGTAAGTATTATCTCACTATTTAATATCTGAGAAACACCCAGTATGCAGTCAGAAATATAAAATCCACTATTTATTTATGCAATATGAAAAAGTTATGTAAAAATTGATTGAATTAACCTGTCATTTCTTTTTTCCTCCAGAGAGTCACAACTATTGATGTTCAAAAAAGAAAAAAAAATAGAAAAATTTCAATGAGATTTATTTACAAAAAAAATTAAGAAACATTAAGACCTATGAAAGTCATAGGTCAGATGAAATCATGCAAAACATGTATAGGCATTTTCTTCAATTCCTTTCCTATTTCACTGATCATACATCTCCCACCTGGTAAATTTCAGACCATCACATAACCTGCAAAATATTTTATAATCTACTGGAACACTATATAAACCATCTAAAATTATCACAAGAATAATTTTTATAATAATATGACCAGATGAATTTGAAGATTTCTTACTCATCTTTATCACTCTGGTGAATTAAAGGGGTTGACCCATGCTGTGGCTTAAAATTATGGTTCTTAATTTTTTACTCAGAAACTCCCCTGAGACTTCTTAGAGGTTTTGCCCAAGAGATCATACATGGGACATTTTTGGACCTACCTTCCATATTATTTGTACTTTCTGTATTTTCTGAAGCTTATTCATGGACAATAGTTTTAGAATCCTCGAGTTAAGGTACGTAGCCCTTATGCAAGCCCTATTTCCCTTTCTATTGGAAATCTAATCGGTAAGTGTATTCATCTCCCTCCTCATTTTCTCAAACTTAACTCTGTGTAGCTTTAAATTTTCAAAAACTTTGAAAGGTTTGGAATCTTGAATTTTAAACAAAATTTGACTTTTTAATTTCTCTCATTTTTGCCTAATGATCACATAAAGAAAAAATTTGAAGTATCTTGATTTTTAAAAATGACTGTTTCAATTATTTTCTGTATCTGCTAATAGAATTACAATTTATAAACCAGTGATAAGATATCAAAATTTCTTTTGCCTTTTTCAGTATATTACGAAGTCTTTCTATTTATTCCATAATATTTTGAGCCATTAATCCTCCATGCCTAGAGTCTATCAGAGTTCTTGGTTTATTTTGATTTAAATAATTGCCACTCACTCTTCACCTTCATACTCAATCTTCCATTATAACTGCCTATTTTCAAATTCAAAGCAGTGCTGTTAAGATAAATAAAAATTTAATTATATATTTATCCTTTTAAAAATTTTCAATTAGTTTAAAAATTTAAACTTATGTTTTAAAATTAATCTTATTTTAAATCCTACCTGTCTTTCAGAGAATATACATCATAGAGTTTATTTCTTAAACCCACAGGAAAGAATTTATAAGCCACCAGGAGTAGAATAGTGTGTCTATAGGAGACAATGTTAACATTAAAAAACTTAATATTAAGAACTTAAGAAAGTGAACATTTAGACTGACCTACTGAAACATTTTGTACATTTCCACAATAAAGTAGGAAAATAACTATTCTGTTTCTACAATATCATTACACACATGCATGACCACATACACATAGTTAATAAGCTATTATAATTTTAAATTACTAAATCAAGTTTCAATTATTAAATAAAGATGGAACTGAACTTTCTTTTCTAAACCAGATTTTCATAAAAAAATATTAAGCAACTGTTATGATACAAAAGATCGCATTATTTGTAAGAGATAATTGTTCTTTCTGTTGGTACTAAAATTTTAAATGTGTTGTGTTGTTACATAATTTTACATATTTATGGGATGTATGTGATATTTTAACACATTCATACAATGTATAATGATCAAATCAGGGTACTTAGCACAATAGGGTGACTACAGCTAACAACAATTTAGTATATAGTTCAAAATAGCTAGAAGAGGAGATTTGAAATGGTGTCAACACAAAGAAATGGTAATAAAAATTCTCAGAAACTGTGATTTGGTTGATTCTCTTGTTGCTTTTTAATTTTTTTTTTTTGGCTTCTTTCACTTTTAAATACCTAAATATCAAATTATAATTGTCTAGAATAAAAATTATAAATAGTATAGAAATGGTATATCTCTGGAAATATAATTATCTTGCTGGTAATTTCAAGATCTATCATCACTCTTTAATACACATATTATTTTTTCTAAATTATGGTAATTAGTATTAGTTAATGAAATTCAGCATAATATCTAACAATTATAATGATTCTTCTTACAAATAATGAATGTAAGTGATAGGGAAAATGAGGTACAGTATATAAATGAAAGTCAATCTGAATAGAGATGGTTTTCTTTTAAACATACTTATTACTATATACTAATATGTCATAAATTTGTGAAAGAGTCAGATGGTGTGAATTTCTGTGAATATAAGTATTGTTATTTACTTTGTAAATCACCTAATGTAAATCAGTGTTAAAATTACCTCTCAAAAAACAATATCCCTTACACGTAAACATTTAGTCACTCAATAGGTCCTTCTTCCATTTGTGAATATTACTTGCAATTTTTAAAAATCCACATATAGCCCATTCTTAATGTTCCAATTTAAAACATTTAAATATATATTTTAATGAATAGCCTTTTTATTTTGATTTTCAAATTGAATAACTATTAAATAGTGTTTAATCTTTTTTTATCTGAAAACTTAGATTAGATTATATGTAGCTCACAAAACAAATGATGACCACAAGTGAAATTACAAAAGCCCTCTTTTGCGCTGGATATGATGCAATAAAATGCATGTTCATTTACGTATAAATAACATTAGTGGCTTCCATTTCTGTGGACAGTATGCATCCCAATTATTTACTGAAGTGTTATTTATCCTCTATAAATGGATGAGTACTTATATTTATTTTTTTGGTACTAAATACAGTTTTGATTCTTAAGAAATATAAGCAATCTTTTGGAAAAACTAGAATATATTAAGTTGAACTGTTGACTTAATAATCTTGAGTTTTCACAAATGTAATTGTCAAGTCACAAAATGCCAGTTATGTCTCCTTTAATGCACCCATAATATATTTAATATTTATAGTCGTTTTAACTAAAATATCATACATGCAAAATGTGGATTCATTGCAGTTTTTCAGGAAATAGAAAAGGTAATTTTTCCTTTATACGAAAAATATTCCTTATAAGATATTTAACTTTTTCAATAAAATATGCAATTTTTACATATTTTTCTTATTTGTATTGACTCAATTCAGTAATAAGATGACATCATATTAAATTACTGAAGATGCACGATCCTCTAAAATGGCAAAAGTGGTCTATCTTTTCAATCTATGAAATTATCTTCTCTGCAGTTTACAAAATAACTATAAAACCTATCTCTTTTGCATTATATAAGTTAATTAAGGAAGATGTGCTTTACCTTAATAACTATAATAAATATATCAACAATCTTAGAGTATAGCAATTTACTGTTTAGTCTAATAAAAGTTTGCATCAGATAAAAACAGAAGTCTGATTTGTTCCTAAATCATAAAAATTAAAAGGACAACAAAGCTATCATGGATTGAGAGCATGCTGTGAGCTATTCCCAGAACTTTATATGTATTAACTTGCCGGGAGTCTTATTGCTTATTTTACAGAAAACAACATGGAGGGATCAAAAGGTTTAACAACTTGTCCAAAGTCACACTGCCAGTAAGTGCCAGGTCAGGGGATAGAATTCAGGAAGTCTAACCCAAGGGACCACACTTATAATTACTGCAATACACTGCCTCTTAAGAGAGATTTTAGCACCTTTTCAGTTATTTTACAGGCAATATAAATTAATTCATCAATTCTCTTTGCTGAAAGCCAGTTTGGATAAAGTAAGCAATCCCACTGGGGAAATGTGACTTTGGAAATAGAGAAAAGAGAAAGATCTCAAGTGGAAAAGATTGAGATTTGGAATTTCATAACATATATTATATATACTTTCCATTTTTAAGGGGGAGATCAAATTTTGGAAAACTCAACATTTAGCTGCATAAATTAGAAGAGAAGAGAGTTCTCATTATTGTTCCTCATCATTCTCTTTCTTCTCAGATATGACCTCTCTGATCACAATTTTCAGAAAACACTGACACTTTGAACCTCTTATTTCCTGGTGTCTCTTCTGGGAACATGACAGGAATATGCTTACCTATACCTTTGAAGTTATATGAGAGAAAATCAGAAATAAGTGTGTAAGTTCTTTATGGAAGCCTTAAGAGCAAGTATGTAATTAGCTACTTTCCCTTCTCTCTCACAGAAGAGTATATGATAAGGTGAAGTGTTCATTGGCCGGGGTCCCAAAATGATGGCAGTGAACTGAGCCCACTTGACATTCCCCATAGGACATATAGCATTGGTGAGAAATAAAGTAATATTCTAATAAACCACTAAAATTTAGGGTTTGCTTGTTACTGAAGCATAACTCAGCCTATCCTGAATGATGCTCTGCCAAATCTCAAGGGTATGTGGGAAATTAATGTGTATATTATGAAAAAATGAGTCCATAAAACTGAGAAGGATTTTTATCATTAATAAACTTGAAATGAGTTTCATAATAAAAACCAGAGTTATCTTTTCCAAAAATTAATTTTGAAAGTGGGTCCAGAAATAACAACCAAACAATAATAAGGCTTGGAGGATTAATGGCTCAAAATATTATAGAATAAATAGAAAGACTTCGTAATATACTGAAAAAGGCAAAAGAAATTCTGAATCACAAGTATAGTTTATTATATCTCAAACAAAAAGCTGTACAATTAATCAAAGTGTGCACCTAAACTATCAACACAGTTTTGCCATCTTAACAGTAGCTTGTTTATGCCAGCAGCAAAGAAGCCAGGAGAGCAAGTAGTGATGAAATCACAAAAGGCATTTTCCACAGAGAACTGAATATTTTTCCTTGCAAGAAGTGTTCCAAAGCCTGGAAGAAGTGGTAGTCAGTTGGTGCAAGGTCTGGTGAATAAGGTGGACAGAGAGTTTCCAAGTCCAGTCTCTGTAGTTTCAGCAGCATTGTTTGTGAGACATGTGGTTGAACTTTGTCTTGCAAGAGGATTGGCCTATCTCTGTTGACCAATCTCAGCTGCTTAATCACAAGCACCCTCATCATTTCATCCATTAGGTTGCATTAGATATCTGCTGTAATCAATTGACCATGTTTCATGAAGCTGGAGTGGACAATACCAGCTCTGGACCACCAGACAGACACACCATTAGCTTTTATTGATGAATATTCGATTTTGGACCAAGTTTTGGCACTTTGTCTTTATCCAGCCTTTGTGCTGAATGCTTATGATTGGGAAAAAGAATCCATTTTCCATCATAACAATATGGTATAGAAATGGTTCTCCTTTAAGTCGTGACAGCAAAAAAAAGCAAGCTTCAAGAGGATTTCTCTTCAGAAGTTCATTTAATTCATGTGGAACCCATCTATCCAGCTTCTTTATCTTGCTGATTTGTTTCAAATGGTCCAATATTGTTGGAATAGTAATGTCAAACCTGCTGATAATTCACGCATAGGCTGAGGTGGATTGGCTTCCACTACAACTTTCAGCTTATAATTATCCAGCTTGGTCTCAGGTTGCCCATGTGTCTCATATTCAAGATTAAAATCACCAAAATAGAACTTTTCAAACCATCTATGTACTGTGCGTTCATTAGCCACATTCTTCCCAAACACTTCATTGATATTTCGAGCTGTCTGCGCAGCACTGGTTCAATGATAGAACTCATATTCAAAACTAACATAAAATTTTGACTTATCCACGGTTTCAAAAAAATTGCTCTAAAAATTTTTTTTGAAATACAGTCAGAAGCCAAAAAGTGTGTTTGAAAGCCTGAGGATGTCCCTTCATAATAAAAATAAAACAAGAAGTATCAAAGAGAAATGTCAGATATCAAATTCAGTACTATCAAATTTAGTGCTTGAGGAAATCGGATATTTCATACTTAATAAACTAAATACAAACACACCTAGCACCCAGAACTTGGTTTCTTATACCAGAGGTCCCCAACCTATGGTAAGTTGTATATTTATTTCATTATATATTACAATGTAATAACAATGTCAATAAAGTACACAATAAATGTAACACTCTTGAATCATCCCGAAGCCATCCTTCCCTTCCCCAGTCCATGGAAAAATTATCTTCCACAAAAACAGTCCTCAGTGCCAAAATGGTTGGGGACCGTTGTCTATACCATCCTCCAATAAAAGGGACCAGAAGCCCTTGGTAGAAATGGCTGATTTTAAGAATGGAGAAGAAAATATGCAAGATGAGCCAGGAGCATTTTATCTTCTTGTATTGTCAGAAAGAAAGTGCTCAAAAAAATAAAAATAACAAAAACTAGAAACCTTCATTGATGGGTGACGTTGAAAGGACACAGGAGGCAGCTGAGAAAGCTCTAGTTAAAGCTGAAACAATTTGGGCAACAAAACAAAGTACTATTATAACTCAAAGTATAAAAAAATATACAAAGAAATGATAAATGCTTGGGGTGATATACATACCCCCTTTACTGTGATTTGATTATTACACACTGTATTCCTGTATCAAACCATCACATGTACTCCATAAATATATACAACTATTATGTACTCATAATAATTAAAATAAAAATTAAAAGATAATAAAATAAATGTTTTATCTAATAAAATAAATTTATTTTGAAAATTCCAAATAAATTATAGAGATCCTTCATTCTAAAGGAGGGGGACCATAGCTTTTCACTCCTTAAGTGTAGAATATACATAGTGACTTCTTCCAAAGAGCACGGTATGGAAAGGGGAAGAGTATAACTTCACAGAGGAAAAACTTGGCAAATGATCATTGTCACCATCAGTATTTATAAGCCATATTAATAACATGTACAGTTGATATAATGTGATAAAAATACACTTTACCCACATGGTTTTCCTTCCCCAAACTCGTAATAATGCAAATATGATTATTAGACAAACATATTAAAAATTTCATTCTATAAGATATTTGACCAGTACTCCTCAAAACTCTCAAGGTCATCAAAAACAAAGTCTGAGAAACTGTCACAGCCAAGAGGTTATGACACCTAAATGTGATATGGTTTCCTAGATGAGATTCTGGAACAGAAAACAAAAATAAGTAGAAAGGAAGAAAATATGTATAAACTATGGACTTAATTAATAGTAATGTAACAATATTGGCTCATTAATTTTAACAAAGGTATTGCACTGAAGTAAGATGTTATTAACAGGGAAACTGGGTGCTGAGAATATGAGAACTTTCCACACAATCTGCTCAATTTGGAAAGCTAAAATTCTTGCAAAAAATAAAGTCTATTAATGATAATTTTTAAAGGAGTCTCTGTACTCTAATGGTATTATGAAAGTACCTTACCCAGGATGAGAGATGGACTACTAGCATTTTACATTTTAACTGGCAGTGCATTTTTGCTTCATATGAATAAAAATGATGCATGTATTGGCTACATATAGTTTAAACCTTGTCCTCTACTTTGTTCTATATCAGCTTTCCTTAACTATCCTGAGGTCTACACTGCTATGTATAATAATGGTTAGGGTATATTTTAAAATAACTAAAACAGTGGACTTGGAATGTTCCTAACACAAAGAAATGATAAATGCTTGAGGTGGTGGATAACCCAATTACCCTGATTTGATTAATACCCACTGTATGCCTATGTCAAACCATCACATGTATTCCATAGATATATACAATTGTGTACCCATAATAATTAAAAATAAAATATTTTTAAAATGGTTATATGAAGAAAGATAATACTTATTCCAAAAACAGATTATTAAAAATTAACTTTCAGAAAAATGCCCCTTTTAAAAGGTAGTTGTTGACTGTCCATATATTAAGTATTACTTGGCAGCACCATATATTCTCATTTATATGGCAAGGTGAAATTTTTTGGTGTATTATATTAAAAATTTTTTTCATTGTGTTTTGAGAACCACATTGCATTTTAATCCATTAAAATTTTCCTAGAATAAATGCAGTCATAGTTTCATTGTGTGAGTATTCATTTATTCTTCATGAAGATTACAGGAACCTCTTTTAGAAATGTAATAATAATCTATTGAGATTTCATTAAATTACATATGATGGACTTTACTGAATTTTTTAGGAATTAAGTTCTGTAATATCAACCAATTAAAAAATGTATCTTTTATCTGCACACTTTTATAATGCATGGAAATAATTTAGTATACATAATCATAAGTTATGGGAGTTTGACTAATCCTGTTTAAAAGAAATTTGCTTATACCCTAAGTATACTAATTCTCTGTTTAATTCTATAAAAGCAATTCACATTGTTATAAAAACAAGAGCCAGATTCTATAGCAAGGAAACTATTCTCAATTGCCATGTAGATGGCAGATGAAATTTCAGGGCCCCAGGATCTCATATTATATAATGGGATGTGATAATTTATTTCACTTGCACATTTTACTCAGAAGTTCAGATTATGTCTTGGAAAATTGTGTCTAACATTTTATTTCTTTTTATTCTTCAATTTTCATCTCCCACTGAATAGTTAAAAGTCTGTTTCAGTATTTTGGTTTTGCAATATTACTGTGATTAATGACTATTCCATTGGATGAAAATAATGTGTCAGAGGATGGCCTAGAAGAAATGATTCTACAATCTCCACCTGCAGGTTTTGTTTATCAGCCTCTGAATTTGATCTTCCTATTTTTAGATTATCTTAATCCATAAAATTCTTCATTTTGCGAATATCTTCAACGTTATTCTTATTTATTCTGTTTATTCCTTTGAACATATTAGTCCTTTAGTTTCATTATTTTTAAGTTAAAAACACCACATTTTCATATTGAATATTCCAGAAGAATTATAGTTTTATAGTCCTGTCTGTTCTCTCTCTTCTTTCTCACAGTCTTCATGATCTTCTCTATCTCTTTTTTTTTTCATTTAATTTCAGAATATTATAGGGGTACAAACGCTGACTTTGATTCATTAAGCCATCTTAGTAGGATAAGAAATTAATTTATATAGAACTGTTGGCAATGCAAATGTTTCATCTGTAGCAATGCAAATAAATGTGTCCAGCAGAGAAAACAAACCTTTGGAATGTCAGATTCTCATTGGAATTGTTTTAAACTTCTTACTCTTTCCCTCACACACACACAAAAAATGAGTTTAATAAAATCTGTGATATGTAGTTATTTAATATGTGCATAGAAAACATGATTTTAGATTTTTCATAATTGTCATATAAAATTCCTAATTAAAAGAGGTTGATCGTAAAGGATACTAAATATAAACTAATTTTAAGCTAAAGAAGAGGAGATGAAATAGAATTAGTAATCTCTTATTATATATGATCTATTTGGCATCCAGATCTACTGTATTGCGAAAATACCTTTTGGATTTATGTGTTTTTTTTATTTTTTATGTGCTGTGGGAAACATCTCTAAAGAACATGCGAGTCCAAAACTGCTCTAACTAAAGTTGGGTGAGAGTCCCTCTGAGTCACTCCTCCGTGAGGAGTCCCACGGTGCTTCCTAAGTGGTCTGAAAGTAAAGTCACAATAGACCATCCATTTCAATCCAGAGCAGTTCAAGTGGAAAATTAATATCTTCACAATTTCTGAAGCTATCTTAATTTGAGAGAGTATAGAGAGTTAGAGAATGAAACAGTGATTGGTATTAGGTCCATTTAAGAATTTTCTTTAAAGATACCATCATCGCAATTGACATATTCATTGTATAGTAAAATAAGTTCCTGTATTTAATATTTTTTCATATTTTAAACAAATATGTAATTGGGAGACAACGAATTTGTTTGGAGAGGGTCAGTGATATTCAAATTATATCATAAAGTTTATTTTATCTTCAAGAACTTTTAGAGAATTGTTAAAAAATAGTAAACTCTTGACAATAATATAATGACTTTACATCTGAGCTTTCATTTGGAAAGTAATGCAGAAAAATGTAATTTGTCACTTCAATCAAGATATTTCTTTCATTGTGATATGTAAATGTTTCTGAATAGGCACCATTGAAAGATCTTACAAATAAAGCCATCTTCTGTTCTTGGTGACATATTTAGAGCTCTGAATGTGATCAAGGGGATTACAAAACTGACTCAAAATACACATAAAACTTTAAAAGAGTACTAAATTAGGAGGCATGATCTAACACTACAAAGCTAGCAATAAGTATAAGCTAATGGAAAACATAAAGAATCTAAAATCAAATTAGATAAATGTCTATATAAAGATTACATTGAGAAAAAGAGGGGAAATATGCTAATAAAGGTACTGGCATTTAAAATAAAGAGGCATTTTCTTTATTATCTGTAACATTTCATCTAAATAGGTGAAGTAATGGAAATGAAATAGATTGAGAGTCAAAGGCAGAATATAAGTAACCTCTTGTATAATGGGCTTATACATATCTCTTTCTGTGATATCTCTTTCTGTGACTTTTTAAAAGTATCAATGACATTTTTTCTTTGCCTATATATTTTCATTTGATCCTGCTTTTCACTCTGCTATATGCTATTAACACTTGTAAAAAGCTTATCTAAGCAGGTTTTAGACAATTTCAGTTTAACTCTATCATAGTTTCAGGAACATAAGGAAAACACCCTTCACTTACAAGCAGACAGCATTTTTGGTAAGAAACATTATTAGTTTTTACTAAAGGTAAAAAAGTTGCATTTTCTTCACCATGTACATGGACAGTATTGTGACAGCACATGAAACAGTACAAAAATTCACATAATTTCTTCGTACCCAAATGCAGTAATATCCCATCCTCCTAAGAGTTTCTGATTGTCTTAGATAAAGTAGGAAAAAGAAAGACAGTGCATCACTTGGAGAGAGAAGAATATCACAAATATTGTAAAGACAGAGAAATAGACTGAAGCCACAGTTTGAATAGCACAAAGGAAAATGTCATGATTCCTAATTCTGCATGATTGCATTTATTGCTTAAGGATAAACTCTCATTTTTAGTGTCCAGAGGCTTCAATTTGACATGTATTTGGCTATAAATTCTGCATATAGCCTCCCTCACCTTCCTTTTAAAATGTTTATAATAAATAAACACGAGCATTCTAATGACTTCCCACTGTACTCAGAATAAAACCCAGATACAAGTAGGGCCAATAATGTCATACAAAATCTGGTCCCCATTCTATAGTTGATTCTCTTCTTATGAAACTCTCCCCTTTATCTACTAGTTCACAAGTTCTTTCCCAATCCTTTTCCTCTGCCTGAGAGACTGCTTTCTTATTTCTTTATGTGTTTGGCTTCTGCTTTTGCATTTTGGGTCTCAGAATAATCGCCAACTTCTCAAGAGCCATTCTATAACCACCAAGTTCTAATTAGGTTCACTTGGAAGTGCATTCTGTCTCTTGATCCAGAGATCTATATTTTCGTTTGTGAAGTGTTTTATACTTCTGTGTTCTTTCCAAGTGTTGCAGACCTTTGTGACAAAGGCAGCTGAAACATGAGTTTTCTTAGGTGACAATCAGTGTTAGCTAGAACAGCATTCATTATATTAATAAAAACATAAAATTTACTGGCGATATTTTAAAGTTAGAAAATTTCACATAACAATCCTATTTCTGGCTTTCCTTAAAACTCAGAAAATCTCACATCTCGGCCTATCACTTCTCATGGAATGATTTGATAGATCTATAGATCTATAAATATGTAGACATGAGAGAAAGAGAGTGAGAGATAACTGTACTTATGAGGGAGCAGGTACTTTCCAATCCAAAACAGACCTCTATCCTTTCTTATATCTCTACAATTGTTGACTTCTCTCATTGGTAACCTCTTGACCTGGGTAAGGACTTGTGCTTCTCACCTTTGGCTTATCCATTTATTGTTTGTGCCACTATAATCTCCTTGGAAGGCAGGAACGTTGTCTGTTTTTTTTTTTTTCACCAATCTAATACATTTGATTCAGTGCCTTGCATACACTGGCTTGTATGCACTGCATAAATATGTGTTCGGTGAATGAATGAATGATAGAATGAATATTCTGCCAGAATGTAAGAATACTTTACAGTAAATTCTAGGTTAGTAAAACTGGAATAAACACTCATGATTAAAGTGTGCTATGAAGCTAAAAACTAATCAAACTTACCTTTCTGAAGCTATTTAGAGTGATTGCTGATTCCTTCCCCAGCTGTACTCTTCTTCTTCCCTGGTCTATAAACTGTTTTTTTTTAACAAACATAACATTGTCTATTCATTCCTTTAATTTGAAATCTGCTTATATATTTATTTTGAGACAAATAGAATTTCCTTTATTCTGCTCCTATCCTTACTCCCAGCGGTATTTCTCTTCCTATATCTTGAGCATAAGAATTACAAAACAAATGAAAAAGAAGGGGAAAAGGCCCACATTTTTAGGAGAGGTAGAATACATAAGATATTTATTTTTTCATATGCTCTATCTCATCAGATTGTTAGAAAACTAGATTTCCTTGTAAAGAAAAAAAAAGTAGATCGAGCTCAGCATTAAGCAAAGCTTATAAAACATGCATAATTGGTGAGAAATTTTACACCTAAATAACTTACATTGCTGTACTAAATGTGAAGCCTGCCTTACCAGAAAGTGGTTCCCAAATCAACCCACATGTACTGCCTCTTGATAAAAGCAACTAGGGCTGGAGATATTTCTCTTCATTCAAGGGTGATAAAACAGAAAAATAAAGTGTAGTTTATCCATGCAAGACATATTTATTTAGCATCTACTATGTACAAGACACTGCCTTATGCTTTTAGAAAGCAAAGGTGAACAAGAAATACATGTTCTTTGCTCTCATGACTCTTAAACAGAAATAGGCATTTGCCGAAAAATTACCCCCATAACAAGAGATGTGAAAAGTCATCTTTAAAGTAAGCCCCATTTGAGAAAAAGCATGAATGTCGATATGAGTATAAACATATCAAGTAGATGATCCAGAAAAATTGTTACTGATATGTTACATTTTTGATACGGTACTAGAAGACACAGATCTCTTTTATAATAATAGGAAGAAACCAATAAGGAAATGTAAAGGCAACACAGTGTGGTGAAGACAGAAAAAAAAAGAAGCAAAATCATAACAAAAAACATTAATACTACTACTAATATAACTTATTGAATGGCATTTTAAATACGGTAGTAGTCTTGGAACTATAGAAATAGTGGGATATCCATGTGGAAAATAAAATAGAATTGAACAGACTGGAAGGGTGGAGACCAGTTAAGTTGGCATTTGGAATCCCTGGAGAAGCAGAGATGACAGCATAGATGATAGTGATGGGCATCAGAGGAGGCAAAACAGGTGGAAGACTCTGAGTCACAATGAATCTAAGGATTCTTGTTTGAGAATGAGGTGACTGGAAATGACATTAACTGAGACAGATCAGTAAAGGGAGTATGGCAGGTAAAGAATTATTGGCATTTTTTCATGAATTCACATGTTTGAGGCATATTGGGGTCAATATTTTAGCTAAATGTTTGGAAATATGGTTCTATAGCTCAGGAGAGAAGTATAAACTATAAAGTTTTAGATATTCTTTATAAAATAAGCTTGGATACATGGAGGGAGAAGATGCTGAGAAAGCATAAAAATGAGAATTTCTTTCTCTACAATGTTGTTTTCCATAACAAACTACAGTCCAAATTTCTTGCATAACTTAAATGAGTCATTAATACCCTGACTTTAGGTAGCTCCACATCCTTAATCTTCATCAATCACTGACTCTCTGTTTTTAATTTGTAGTAAGAAACATCCAATATTTTTACACATGACCTCTGTTTTGTAGCTTCTTGTCTGTCCTTATGCTTTTCTTTTAGCCTGGAATGAGTTATCCATACTGTATTCCTGTGAACTATGATTGAACCTTTAAATTTTAACTCAGATATGCTTCCACCAGAAATAATTTCCTGAGTTCTTGGGTTAGACTAAGGCCTGCTCATTAGCATTCCAGCAGCACCTGCAATTAGTTTTCTCTCAGCACCTACCATGAAATAAATATAATATACATAAGAAAACTATGTCATATTCATTGTTTTACCATCAGTGCTTAGTATAGTGCCTGGTACATATGAGGTGCTCAAATGCTTCTTAAACTTCATTTCAGAGTATGTGAAAAGGAAAGCATGACAATGATAGTGTTTAATATATAGAGATACATTTGACTTGATTGTCAAGTAACTCATGTTCATTACAGAGACTATAAGATATACAGATATGTACAAAGAAGAAAGTGCAAATCACCTGTCAATCTCCACCCAGAGATTGCTGTTAATGATTCCATGTGTGCAGGCGTTTAGTTCTCCACACATTCATTATATATAGATGTTGTTAAATTAAGACAATACTATACCTGGTTTTAAAAATTCTTCTTTCATGTTGCAGTATCAACAATATCATAAATCTTTCTTCTACAAAATAAATGCTACTAATTATATTGCATTCCACTATAATATTATTCCATATTTTATTTAACAGTTACTTGTTTTGGAACATTAAATTTGTTTAATTTGTATTATTATGAAGAATTCTTGGTAAACAACCTCAGAATTAAATTTTGTTATATAACTGTGATAATAATAATAAATTAAGAGAGAAATAATTTGTCCAATTAGAACAAAAGGTTTAAGGGTTAATATAGCTTGAAAATTATTCACTCAAAGAGAGGTACCAATTTGGACTCTCTGCAGCACTGCATAAAAATATGAGGGTTTGTAAGCATTCATGTCCTGTATATATGTGGATATTATGGATTTTGTTTTTTTTAAATCTGATAAAATATGAAATCTAATACCATCAGTTTAATAATTTTGATTACTAGAGCAATGTAATCTTATTATGTGTTCTATTTGATTTGGGAAATTTGTACACTTTTAAAATTTTCTAGTGTTTATAAAATTAAAAGATGACTTTAAAAAATTAACATATTAGCTCATGATTAGAGAGGTACTGAACTTCTCTAAGATTATTATTTCACTTAGAACTGTGTCTTTTGATGTTTCCAAATGTAAGCCTCTGAGAAGCCCTGCAGTGGAAAATCTCATTTAATTTAATTTAAATCTGTTTCCTGTAAGTTTACATTGCTGTTGGGCTCTTAATTTTTTATATGAATATAGATGGTATTTGATAGGATTAGAACGGTTCAACAAATACCTTGTGAAGCAGTGTTTTTACACAGAAAGATTTTATATGTAAAAATTTAAATTCAAAGAAACAAGAAATTAGAATAGTCTCTGGAAATAAGTAAAGCAGATAATTTTCAACAAAATGTGTGGTCAGAAGGATTATATACTAAAGAGTGGTAAGATAGAATGAAAATGGAATGAGGTCACTGGATTGGGAACACCAAAGCTCTTGTTTTATGTTAATTAACAATAAATTATAAATCATTATGAAGGTCTTTTCCTCATTAAGAATGCCTACTAGTAAAATGAATGTAGTACATGTATTAATGCACATAGATTTCTTTTATTTTCATTCAAAAATAACTATGCATAAAAATATATGCTTAAAAAGCTTCCCTGAGGATATTTCGGTGACAATGAAAAGTACTTCACAGTGTGAATAATATACTTCTCCTGGAAAGGACGTTTTTCTATCCCCCACTACTGACAGACTATTTTTTTTAATTCCTTGGGGGTAATTCCTTAGAGTAATATCTAGCTATATATGTAGAATCAAACTTAACTAAAGTTTTTATATGTTTGAATAAATCCTGGGCTTCTAATATTGTATCCTTTAAATGAAAATTCACCTGAAGAGCAGAAACATAATCAAGAATTTTTCTGAAGTATTTTGCACTTTTGAAGGTTGTTGTGGTTGTTTTCTACTGGAGATAAGCATTAATCTAATTATATAAATATAAAAAGCTCAAGATGCAAATATGCAAAAATTACATTTTAAAACATGTCTCTAGGTATTTATATCGAATAATAATCAGATGTTATAGCACCACAGGAAAACTTTATTGGTTTCTTTGAAATGTAGACTCAGGGGCTTGGGGACAAGGAGTGACAGGAAACATAAAGCCTTGCATGCTTGTAGGGTGGGTAGTTACAATACAGCAGTCAGTTTTTAATATTTTAAGATCTTTTAAATCATGGTTTCTAATATACCCACACATGATATTTTGGTGTATTTTTAAAACAAAGGATATTTAGAAGTTTTTATATGATCTTAAGTCAGTGGAAATAATACCAATGTTGTTATATTTCTGAGAATATTTCTGTTATATTCTCTGAGAACAAGATTTTCTTGCATAGTGAAGTCTTTTAGCTGTTATATCATAATATGTAAATAATCAAACCAGTAGATATACGAATGGTGTGTGTGTGTGTGTGTGTGTGTGTGTGAGAGAGAGAGAGAGAAAGAGAGAGAGAGAGGGAAATACAAGTAGACAAAAGTGTTATTGAAAAGGAAGAACTTGATATGTCCATTTATTGTTTGGAACATATTAAAATAATTATATTTCTCATAATGGCATTTACAAGGTGAAGTTTTAACTTGTCAATAAATTTAAAGCAAAACCAAGCATTAAAATTAAATATAGTTTTGCAATCTTATTCTAGAATCTGAGAGATAATAAAAAACTAATTTAATAACATACTAACATTAGTTCTATGCCACTCTGGTATGTCTAGACTAGATCCCATTTCAATTTGTACAATATTTCCTACATGCTATAAGATAGCAAAAAACTCTAGAATATATGGTTATACCTTTTATTTAATTTCAATTTTATCAAATTAAAAAATATAGTTAAAAAGTCAAATGGTTGGAAAGCCTATGAAAGAAAAACTGCCTCTGAGTTCCAACCCTTTCCATTTCTGCTTCCTACTTTTTAGAGGTAAAATCTTTCCATTATTTTAGTTTTTTCCTCCTGGTATGTATTTCCATATTTCTAAGTTGTAGAGATATTTTCAATGTTTTTGGCTTTGCATATTACGTTCTGACATCTATGCTAAGCCATACCCAAGTGCCCAATTTTTGAATGCTTGCTCTCATTTCTTTATTCAGCTTGAAATAAATTATTATCCTGATCAAGTTTTTTATAATAAGTTCCAATTTCTCTTCCCATTTTCTTCTCAGCTTCTATTTAATTATTCACAAATTATTATTCATCATTCCTGTAGAATTTATTATTAAATCATCACAATTATGTGATGGTATTTATTTTGAGGCTGTTTACCCAGCATATTAAGTAGTAACAAAAATTAAACAAATCTAATGTCCAAAAACAACTGGTAAAATGAATGATGGCGTAATATTATATTAGAATATAGTATCCTTTCATAGAAAAATATTTATAAGGTATCATAATGAGAAAGAAATATTTTGAGTGAAATCTACAGAATTAATTTAACAATGCTATCTGTTCCTATACTAATTAAGAAAAAGAAAATATGTTTATTCTGATTTCTCTACATCATACCCAAATGTTTAATGCACACTTGGTTGAACCACACAACTCTGTGAGACTAGAAAGCCAAAGAAGTAGTTTAAGATTCAGTTTAACTACACATTTTTAGTTTTTTCACCAATCTTCACTTGGTATTGACAGATATCCAATCACCTTACACTTAGTTCTGGTGGCTTTTAGATATAATCTTATGATGCTAATAAATCAATCTTCTCAGATGCAACGTGAGAAGAGCCATTTTCATTTGCTTTTGCTGTGGCCTTTTCAGTGGCAATGGCTGCAGCAATTATTTTGTCTGAGTCCTGTGAAGCCACCATAATCTCAATGCAAGTGCCCACAAGTGTCAAGCAAAGATTTCATCTTCTAATGCTCCTAAAATCACTGCCATGTCTCCTGCTGTTTGTTCTGTGTACTTTTCCACAGAGCCCTGTGACAGCAATGGTTTATGTCATTTTCCATATGCATCATGGTTTCCACATTGGTACTATTAATTTGCTAGTTTAGACAGAACAATATTGTGCTGGGATTTTCATCACAACAAATACACTTGTCACTTTAGGCTTAAACAGAAAGACTGCCTCTCTCCCTTCTCTATGTTCGCTCAGATCAATAAGTAGTAAGGCAATATTTCACTTTCCTCACAATTTCTCATGGAAATTTCAGTAAACATCACTCTTCTACTCTTTATTAGTTGCTCTTTTTTTTCCCAAAAACACTGTTAAGATGAGTCCTTAGTAGCTAAGGTATAATACTCTTCTCATATTTGCCCTTCTACCCATATTCTTAATTAATGTTATTTGCAAAAGCCCCTGGGATTTACTTTCTTTTCTCAAGATTAGTATACTTTCAGGAGGCTTTTTAGTCCTTCAAGACAACTGACCACCACTGGGCATGCCTCGTGTCTGAACCCCAGTGGTGGACAGAACCTTGGTTCAAACTAAGATGAATGTGTCACTGGACCATTCCAATTTGCCCTGTGCTTTCTCACTCCCACACTGCTACGTATCTGCCTGTTTTGTGTTACAGGTTTGATCCAGGGTTCAATCAAAGGATGCAGAGGTCTCTGAGCACTTGAGAAAGTAGTCTGATCTAAATAAATAGTGTGGGAGTGGAAGGATTGTCAAGAAGAGGAAAGCCTCATGTAATGCTTGAATTGAATCTGGAATCATGAAGAATTTTCTATCTAAAGAGAGAAGGAGAAGATTTCCAAGCCTAGGGAACAATTATTAAAACAATGAGGCAAAACTACAATTGTCTGAATTGTAGTTCAACAGGCTGTTAAGCAGTATAGGGGACCTCCTGGCAGAATTGGGACAGGAGATTGGAAAAATATGCTGTCAAATCACAGAAGTACTTGCAGCTGTGAATTTGCATTTACCTAGAAGGCAACTGGGCAGTGGCATGGTCTGGTCAAACCTGCGCTTTGGTTTATAAAGATGTCAGCAAAGTGAAGGACAGGACCAAAATGGAGAAAGACTAAGAATATATTAATATTTACTGTGTTAACAGAAGGAATAATCTGAAGCTCTACTAATAGTGAGGAATTAGATCATTTATATTTAGAGGAATTGGCCACCCTTTCTCAGTTTTTGTTTTGAAAATATTTTCATTTAACATTTATTATGGAATAATAGTTAACCAGACATAAAAATACTACTTTGATACTTAATTTTTCTCCCAAACTTACCACTCCATTGTCTTCTAAGCTTTTGTTGCTGAAAAGAATCTTGCTCTGATAGAACTTACATTCATTTTTGGTTAATCTGTCTTCTGTCTTTAGTTGTTTTTAAGATCATCATTCCATCACATTAGTTTTCTGCAGTTTCAGTACAATGTACCTGGTTGTGTATATTTTTGTTGGTTGGTTGGTTTGATCCAGCTCAGAATTTCAATCTAAGGATCTGTGTATTCCTTTCAGTCTAGAAAGTCCTAGGAATTATCTACTCAAAATTGCTTTGGATAATTTCTTCTATTCTCTTTTCTAAGAATTTGCTTTAAATGTGCCTCTGCTTTTCTCATTCTTTCTTTCACAACCTTTTCCTTCTCTTTCACATGTTTTATTTCTTTATCTCTTCATGCTGTACTCTGGAATTTTCTTAGAACTATCTAAAATATTGATTTTACCCTCTTGACTTTCCAAATTGCCTTCTGTACTTGCTGTTTGTAAGCACATTACACATAAGGTTCAAATTTACTTTTGCCATTAACAAAAAACTTTTGTAGAAGCTTTCATATATAACTGTGTCTGTATTAATCTAGTGTTTGTGTAGTTAAGTACTGAAAACAGAAATAATTTTCTCAATTATTTCAGGTAATTATTTTAGATGATTCTAATATTTAGATATTTGCTAGAATCAACTACATAATTTGTATGCTATTGCCATTTCGGAAAAATGCATTGGTGGAAGCACACTTGTCTTTTTCAATGAAGAAAATAAGAAAACGAGGTTGGAAGAAAAAATGCTTTCAATATCTTATACGTTCTAGGAAGCCAGAAGAATGCAGAAGAACAATTATGTTTCCATGTTTCTTGAAACATACTTCTCAACACTCTATTCCTCTTCTGTCCACAATGACATAACTTCCTATTCATTAAATCCATTTGGAAATAAAAGGGTATAACTGCTATGAGTGAGATACATGCAATTTCTTGAAGGAATTACAGTGGTATGTTATTGACTCAAATTCAGTTCCTCCCACTTTGTTAGAATATCAGCAGTGGTAATCCTCATGAAAACATATATTCCACTGACTTATCATAAAGCATGTGGAAGAAGAAGATTTGTAATCATACTAAGAATTTGAGTAGTAATTCTCATCAATACCACATTTGGTGATATAAGAAAATAATTTTATACTCTATCCCTCAGTGAATTATTTTAGAAAAAGGGCAGGGAAATAATTATTTCAACAAATTTGAACAATTTCTAATTTTTGCTAATTTCAATTTAGTGGCAGTTGGTTTGCCTCATGTTTTGAAGTTTATGTCTGTTTAAGTTATTCTTTTATTTACAGAGCTAATTTATAGTGTAAATGAGTTTGCAATGGAAATAATTATTACTTAAAATGAAACAAAATTAAAATAACCTTTTAACAACCGTCTCAAGTTTTACAGACATTCACATATAATTGGAAAGATAATAAAGATATATTATTAACACTTCATTAACTTTAATTCACGCTGGATCGCTACACAGCCAAACTTCAAAACAAAAAAAACAGTAGCTTCCTATTTTTAGATAAGTTTATTAATTAAGAGTAGGTTCAGATGCTTATAAGAGAAACCCCAAATAATTGGCTTAAACAAGAGTGAGCTTTATTTAGTCCTCCCATTAAAAATTTGTGGAGGTTGGACAGTCTATGACTTACAAGGCAGCTCCAAAGCCATTATGGACACAAGCTCTTTCAACTCTCTGCCCTGTCACTTGAAGCTCAGCCCTTTACCTTGTGATCCAAGATGGCTGCTACACCTCCAGTATCACAACCAATTCCAAAGAGTGGAGTGTTGAGAAGAGTATGTCCTCCCTTTTTTTAGACACCTGTTAGAATCCCCACATTGCCTATCCACTCATATGTAAAGTCACTCAGATTTTAGAGACACTGGGAAAGGATAGAGAATGTTGGGGGAGGCAATTTTTACTTTTTGTGGCAGTGATGTAATAGAACTATGTATTTAACAGCTTGTAGACCATGTAAACTGCTATGTTGAATACAAAATAAAAGCTTATTGTGATTGTAGAATAACCTCATATTGAGGGTTCATTTGCTTTTTAAGTAAAGAAAATTGTTAATATTGAATCTTGGTTGTCATAACATATTTTTCTTAAGTTTCTTTGCTAATGATTCAGAAAAAATATATGGCTATTTTAAATTCCTTCTGTTAATACTATATTTTAATATGTATCTCCGTGGGAGGTAGGAGGACAGTGGAAAGGATGCTATTCTGCCATGGCCTTCGGAATGTGCCCTGGTGGGAGCTCTCTTTCTGTAATCTTTCACCTCCTCAGTGTCTGTCATCTTCCTCCTCCTATCCAGTTCCAAGAATCCATTTCTTGCAGAGGCTAACGCCATGCTTCTTCATATGCTGAAGGGCTTAGCCCTCTCTCTGTCTCTAGCTCTGGCACCTTCAGCCCTAACCCATTGTTAGTGGAGAGGTCACTTGGCTCAGAAGTCACTGAAAACAAGAACCGCAGGATAGGAAACCAATCCAATGAGAACTAGGGAGATGATGGGATCTGGAATATCTATCTGTTTTCTTTATGAATTACTGAAAAAAATATTGATTTTTCTTTGAAGTCTACCTGCTGTCATCATGTTGGAAGAACTATGTATTTTTCTTATTGAAAGTACTTTGACCCAGCTCCAAAATGACCAGTATAGCTGACCTATGTTTAGGAGCATTTGATAAATTCCTGTAAAAAATCTGTCTTAAATAAGGCCATATTGTCTGGAGTATAGCAGAAGGATAACATATTTGATACATTTTCAAAATTTATTAGCAGTTTGGGTAAAAATATTAAAGTAAGTTTTTAAAAATAGTGTTATTTATTTTCTAGCTAGGGAGTCATTAAGGTATTTTTAATGAAACAGCATCACTTCAAATTTAAGAAAAATTATGACGTTCTCAAAGTAGATTTTGAAATTGCTTTCTGTAAGTAAAGCATGTGGTACAGTCTTCCACTACTTACATATTTTGACATGCTATAATGAAATTAGTTTTAAAAATACTTGACATTCTAAAATTATTTAAGTCAGAGGAGCCTCATGCTTTATTTAGTTTATTTTTCAACTACATTTGTAAGCATCCTAGATGTGGCTTTTCAAAAACTGTATTTAGAAATCTGTTTGCATCCCCTCAGGGTATTTATGAATATAAAAAGATGAGAAAAAATGTTGTAAAGCACAAAATTAATTTAGTAAGTATAATATGAAGTCTTAGTAAAATATTTAGTATTGTTGTAAGAAAGCAAAATTCCTGTAACTTTGATGTTCAAAATTGTCTTTTTTGAACAAATGGTGTTAAGAAGAAAATATCTAATTAAAGTTTGTATTAAATAAATTATAGTTGAACATCAGGTGCTATTTAAATTCCAAATTATATCTTGCTTTGTTCTTTTTAACTCAAAAGGATCAAAAATGTTCTATCAGAAGGTATCACAAATGGATTTTATGGATAATTTTATGATGTAATGCATGATTGATTTGATCTCAAGTATGTGAATTAATAAAAAAGGAAAGCTCCAAGAATATATAGATAGATGTATTATATAAATATATGTGCATATATTAATATATCAAAAGTTTTGTATCTGATAAATATAATTTGTTCTTTATTCATTTAAATACTAAATATATTTCATTTTTACATAAATAATTCAGAAAGGAACAAAATAAATAAGCCTGGAAAAGAAGTATTATATCATTTTTCAAGGTATAAGTCGGCATTTGTTGTTTTGACAGAATATCCATTTCTCTTTTTTTTCAGAAACAGTATCTTAATATTTCTCTATAAAACAACCTTTTGCTGTGAGGAGTTTTGCTGACTCAGCTCACAGAGGTGAGTTTGTAATCTAAAGCCAGCTTATCACGGTATAGCTACAGTGAACAGTTCGTACATGGATGTGTAGCCCAATTCTTTATAGATTGTTAATTTAAATTCAAAATTAGAGAACAAAAAGTCTATATTAGGGAAACCCAGGTAACAAATTCCAGCTATAATGAATAAGTAGGGCTTCCACAAGATTAAATGGTGAAGTGTATGTATGGAAGATACAGCTGGGCTCACATAATTTTACAGTTTGAACAAAAAAATTAAGATGTATCTAACTGAGTCATATAAAAATATACTATAACACTTTCCTCTTTAGCTCTCTACTCATGTTACTTGAATTTGAAGCAATTTACACAAATATGGAGAATAGAAGATATGCTCGTATAGTCTATAAGTTTTTTGAGCACCTGCATAGTAAGTTTTGTTCATGTACATTTGTTACAATGGAATAATTGAACCATGCAGCAATAGCAATTTGGTGTCTCAACTGAGGCTTTGACTCGATGACTCAAGATTCATTTTAGAAAATTGAACAAAGCTGACTTTGACTTTACTGTGACAATTAAATATTTGTGGAATGATAAAAGTTCCCGTTTTAATTATAAGATGTATACTTATTAGCATAAAGCAAAAAGCTTCACTGTGAAGCCTTTTTGAAAGGTCCATACTGATCTCATCCCAGACTGAAAAAAAGTAGACATTGGCCAACCTGCTCTAAGAATAGAAAACAAACATCATTTCTCTGGATTACATTTTTCAACTGAGTTGATTTTATTAAACCTTTCATTAGCCTCATCAAGACATGTTGTAATCAAACCCACAGTCACAGAGATAAAGGGAGAATGTCAGCTTTAAGTGGGACATATTTGCTACAAGTAATTTTTAACAAATACCTCATAGTATTTGAAAATGTAAAAACCCATGTACATTTTCTGTAAAAGAACATCTTTGTTTCTAATTATGGCCTAATTTATTTCCCTTTGAAACATATGATCAAAAGATCAATGATGCTACTTGCATAAATCAGGACACTTTGGTTATTTTTACATGAGTTTTATGATGAGTAAGAGACTATCCAGAGATTAAGAAAGTTTCAAATATAAAATATTATAGCTATAGAACTACACATTCAAGTATAAACCTTTTTAGATGATCAAATTATGACACAATTATGCTATTTCATTTTCCCAAAAGTATTTGGTTTTTTATACCCTCATTTTCTTTTTGTTAACTTTTGCTCACTTATTGAAGTCAGTTTAATGGTTTTTTATGCTAATATGTGAGCTTCTGAGAGAGACAAAAATGATGAACCAGATATAATGTCTCATGTAATTTAAAACATTCATGTGTCCAACTTAATTTTGTATGATGCTGAGTGAACAACATGTTATATAAGACATAAGTAGCATGTTGTGTTTGATAAAAAGAGATTAATCTTTTTGGTAATATCAGGGAATATTTCATAGAGGAGGGGTGATTTCTTCTTGACTTTGAAACAGGTTTACTTCTCATATATCATTAAATATATTCAGTGAGAAACATTTAACAATATTTTTGAAAGTGATAAAACATTTTCTTTCCGAATAATAATTCTGTATCTAGAAGTTAATCTCAAGGGAAATTACTGTATTCATAAATACAAGATTTTCTTATTGAGTATATTATTTAAAAATTTAAAAGACAATATCTATCAGTAGATATTTGGTAATGTAACAAATATTATAGCCAAATGATGGCACATTACTCATCCATAAAAAGGAGCTAGGGAAATCTATCTGCACTAGTGTAAAATGGTGTGGTAATAAGAGAAAAAAAGCAAATTTCCAAGGAATACCATGGTTATGCTTATATGATAAGCATACACATAAGCAAAACTGGAGGAATTTATATCAACTCAATTGCATTTTTATGTCATAATTTGGTGGAATATTACTTTGTACAATATATATTTCAGTAATCTTAGAATTTTTGAAAGTACATGTATTGCATTTGGGATTAGAAAACTATAATCACAGATTTTCCCAACTACCTCAAGATCTGTTCTAGCAACCCCCCTGTTTTCTCTCTTCCTTTACAGTAAAATACATTTAAAGAATACTATTTGCTCTTGTTTGGTTCTTCATCTCCCATTCTTTCCCTTCTTACTTTACCCCACCATAAAGTTTCAAGAAAAGTAAAAAGACAGAAAGAAAATATAAGAGAAGAGGAGAGGAGAGAAAAAAAAGAAAAAGTATCTCATGTTTTCAGTGTAGATTAATATGGACTCCTTTTTTTCAGGCTTTATCTGCAAGTACTCTTCTCTCTCTATCATTTTCTTTGTACCTCTCTTGCCTTCCTCACTGACTGCTTTTCTGATTTTTGCCTGGCTTTTTAGCAACAGCAAATACATTTGTTGCTCACACAACATTCACCCCACTCTGTGTACCTGCTAAGGGAACTTACATTTTGCTGAGCTATTCGCCCTCCCCTTCGTTACTCAAAAGGTCCCTAACATAGAGAGAGGTGGATCCTGAGTGGACTGGGCCGATCACAGTGGCTGCATTTAAAGGGTGGCTACGTGTTGTTTTTCTGTTCAGTGGGACTTCAGAACAGATTTCCTGGGATAATTCTAGGGAAAATTAACTCATTAAGAAAAAGAGGTCATAAATATGAATGTTTTTCTGTCTCTTATTTTAATATAATACTTGTAACTGAAGCAATATTTTGCGACCATAGTAGAGCCACCCTGAGGGCAGAGCCAAAAGTAAGGATAAGGAAGCACAGACGGGGGAAAAAAAACCCCAACAACTGTGCCCTTGATAACAGTATTGAGCCATTAAATGAAACAATCTAGAAAACTGCCATTATTGTCAAGTTCTCGTTAGTTGAGGCAATCCATTTTCTTGTTGCTTAAGCCCATTTAATTTGCAAATGGCTTGTACACCCTGAGAGCTCATTCACCACCTGTCATTCTCAGACATAAACTGTCCGGGGCAGAGGGGCCCACAAAGCCATGCCCTCAGCCACTACCTTCAGCATGGTGGCTTCCGGGTCTCTAGCTCAGACTTCTTCACTGAATTCACATGGACAGAGCACATCCCCTAGTAAAACTTCACAGTGGTACTTCATGGGTATTCTATAATCAACTTGTTCTAAGTGAATTAAATCTCTCTAACCTCCAACTTGTCAGAAATTTCTCTGTAACCATTTACCTTTTCAGTCAGCAAATAATGTTGGCTATATTTTACTAATATATCTTATCTCTTCAGAGGCATTATCATACAGTAGTTAAAAACATGGATTCTAGAGCTGAATTTCCTGGTTTAAACTTTGTCTTAGTTATTTATTAGCTGTGTACTAGATATGACATTGATTGAATCACTTCATCTCCATGGTCCTCATTTTCCTTATCTGGAAAATGGATATGACAATAACAATACATATCACATAGGTTTGTTATGAAAATTACAAAGGTTAATAAATGCAAACTGCTTGTTGAATATCATCCATTATTATGTATTTGCTTCTTAATGTATTTCCTCTTCACTTTGTGCCAGTTATACTTGATTAGTTCAAGCCCTCACCATTTCTTATCTGAATTACAGAACTATACTTTCACTATGTGTTATATTAACCCCATGTAATCCATTCTCATATTCTGAGAGGTCTCATTCAAATCTTGCTTCTGTCAGTGACCTTTTTCAATAAAATCTCTTCACATAACCCCAGCAAGGAATCTTTCCATGACTCCCATTGCCGAGGGCATAAAATCTAAGCTCTATAGTTCAACATACAAGGCCCTGACATTCCTCTGCACGCATCGTCCCTGCTTGTGCTTTCCCAGAAGTGCTGGATCCTTCAAACAAGAAGATATTGGTGCCTACCATAACTGGTGACAACAAAGCATTTCCTTCTCTTCCTGGGGTTATCCCTCATCTGTTCTTCAGGCTCATCTATAATGCCCACTCCCACCAGGCATTTTTCTTTATCTCTCCAGGGTTCACTAGACACTCCTGCCCTGTGTATACCTGAATCTAGCACGTCATCTCTCCTGTATTGAAAATGAGTATATACGTGTCTTGACTATTTTTGTTTTCTGCTTGTTTTTCTTAAGATATATGCTATGTGGAATCAGAGATCATGTCTTTTATTTGTGTACGTATGGGACCTAAGACAATGAGTGGCCTATGAGGACTGTTCAGTAAATGTGTTTGTTATGAGCAGGATTGTGTCCCAGCAAAATTCATATGTTTTCATACAGTTACCTAAAAATGTAACTGTATTTGGAGATTCATGGTTTCAAGAGGTAATGAAGGTTAAACAAGGTCTTTTGGGTGAGCTCTAATCCAGTCTTGTGTCCTTATCAGAAGAGGAAATTTGTACATACAGAGGGATACCTGTGATGTACACACACACACATGGAGAAAAGACCATGTGAGGACAAGGAGAAAGCAGCCATCTGCAAACCAAGGAGAGGGGCCTCAAAACAAGACGTATCTGCTAACAGTTTTTGATCTTGGACTTCTAACCTCCAGAACTGTGAAAAAGAAACAACTACTGTTAGTTAAGCTACCCAGTCTGTGTTATTTTGTTATGGCAGCCCTAGTAAACTAACATAGTGTTAAAACCAAAAATTAAAGATCTATGCTTTATCCCTCATGTCTAGCTATCTGAAAATCTACTAATTTAAAATCTACCAATTAATTTCAAATACCACCAAAAGAACCCAAGATAATTTATCTCCCCTATGGAACCAATGAATCTATGTACATAATTAAGTTAGTAATTAATTTTAATTGATCTATGAAAAAAAATCTCATTTCTTATTTGGACTAATTCAATA